>NC_089499.1:63114627-63821401 GCF_036850765.1 Saccopteryx bilineata | reverse complement strand
TATGAAAGAGTTTTCTCAGAATAACATGAAAGAACATGTTAATATCAGCCAGACAAGAGCATGTTACACTCTATGGAGGGTATAAAAGCACTAAACACCTAAAACAGGACCAAAGTGGTAGTAGAAGTGAAATTATAATACAGATGCCAACTGGAAGACCCTTCCACATCCACTTGTTTTCACAGCCCAAGTGCTCACAGTCATGCTCACCCTTCATCAGACCCATCAGCTCTCATATCCCCGTTTGTTTCCTTACACCAGCGGTTCTCCCACCGGGGTCACCTAAAGCCATTGGAAAATACGTAATGCATATCAGGTATTTACATTCCAAATCATAAGTGTAGCAAAATTACAGTTATGAAGTAGCCACCAAAATTATTTTTTGGTTTGGGGTCACTGCAACATGAGGAACCGTATTGCGGGGTCATGGCATTAAAAAGGTTGAGAACAACTGCCTTACACTCTACCACATGCATTGAAATTCTTTGCACTCTAATTTTCTCCTAACCATACAAATACTAATAATTTCTCTAACTTTTATGACTCTAGATTCGTTATATCTGCTTAAATTTTATGGCAATGGCAGAAAACAATATATACTTTTGTTCTGGTTCCTTTCACTCATCATCATATTTCTTTAATTTATCCATGCTGCTTTGGCATGACTTTAATTTCTTTACTTACTGTACTCCTCTAAGTTTTGTATTGTTTTCATTTGTGAGTACTTGACAAGTTGTTCTAAACATTTTATCGCATTAGTTTGGTTATATTTAATTTGTTAAATGCTTAAGAGTTAGATTCCTAGGCCTCAGTGTCCAGATTCTGTCCTATATCCTTCAGAACTCGAACATCCATACCTTATTCTCTAATGCAATCCTGTGCTACTGCACACATAACTTTGCACATACTTGTCCTCACTCTCATGTCCTCTGCCTCCTCACACAGTGCCTCTTCCAATGCCCAGGTATATTTTCTCATATAATCCTTCATTTTCACATTATCACATTGCTTTATTTTTCGCCATATTTTACAAATTCACTAACTGCCTCTGTCCCAAAAGAGTATGCTCAGTGCACATTTCATATCTAAACCACACAATATATAAAGCTCACAATCTAGTAGTTTAGAAAAAGCAATCCACACACTTAAAAAATGTACAGAGATAACACACAAACACCAAGCACACACTCTGTCCTCAGTCACAGAAAACTCATTACATTTTCAGATTTGCAAACTCAATCACACATTAAACCCTGACCCAGTGTTAACCAACACTTTATGAACATAAACACAAAACACATTACATTCACCATGAGCATTTGTTACAAATGTCTATAATATATATACCGGATACATTCAATAGAGATGTTGATAATCATAAAATTTCAATAGTGACCAGCAAGCATGTTTAGCAATGAACCACAGAAACTGACATAAGAGTTCATTTCAGGAAAGATAAATTTTATTTATACATTGTTTTGTATATCTATACTAACATAAACTCTAATATAAATCTATATTTATTTATGTGTGTATGTGTGTAAGCAGAATTCTTTATAAACTTTTTAACTCATATCACCAAATTGTAAAATTTTTCATGAGGGATTGGAGTTGACTTCCAACTTTTAGTTTTTAAACACTGTCTTTCAGAAAAGATTATAAGTTTCTGATGCTCTGTATAAATCACCAGAATTATCACATACAAAATTTCTGTTCCCAATAACATCCATCAAGCCCAATATTTTAATAAGTGCTTCGTTATATTACTAGGTAAATGAAGTTTTTTTTTTCAGTGAGAGAAGGGAAGGCAGGGAGTCAGACTCCTGCGTACACCCTGAGCTGGACCCACCTGGCTGCCTACTAGGAAGTGATGCTCAGCCCACCTGCTGTCTGTTGTTCCTCTGCTATGCAACAGAGGAACAACAACATGTTTATATATACGTTTAAATATATATATACACACACATGGTTATATATACATATATATTTATAATGTATAAATAAATAGATAAATACATAGAGATATATTATAAATATGTATATTTAGTGCTTAAACTGGAAGGCACAGAGGCATCCACATTGCTTGAGGCCAACTTCCTTGAACCAAACAAGCTATGGCTGTGGGAGAAAAATGAGACAAAGAGAGAAAAAGAGAGATAGAGAGACTAATGGAGCGGGATGGGTGAACAAGTAGAAGGTCATCTTTCCTGTCTTCTCTGACCAAAAATCAACAGCAGGACATTCACGTGCCTGGCCTACACTCTAACACTTACTAAAATGGTCATAACTGTATATGAAATTTTAAATAAGAAAGTCACTTTAATTTCTATGCAAGCGTCATGTGAGTTAATGATGCCTGACATAAAGTGGCCAATCAACACATACTTTTTGAATTCAAACAATTTCCAGAAAATGCCTTATCCTAATTTCTTCTTTATTTGTTTCTTCTTTTTAAATATAATTCAATTTCCCAGACCTTGAATCAGCCATGGAGATTTCAGCATCTGGGCAGGCAGCTGAAGAAGATCATTCATCCTCAGGAGATTTTACGGGGAACTCTTCTACATCCCAGCATACCTGTCCCATGGAGGAGGGTAAGGAATATACACAGGTGGGATCTCAGCTTGGAAAAGAGATGGTTCTAAGCTGTTCAATTCAGTATCTACCGATTTCACTGTCCACTCAACAAGAGGAAAAAGCATCAGGACAGAGCAACTAGTACTGAGGCTTCTGCACAGGGACACATAGAAAGTGTACGTTCACTGACAGGGCACAGACGCTTACCACACATTTACAACACAGGATCACTGGGACAGCCGAGGATGACATAGTGGACAGTTCAGATATGTGAGCTAAAGCAGTGGTCCCCAACCCCCTGGCCACGACCCGTACCAGTCCGTGGACCATTTGGTACCGATCAGCACAGAAAGAATAAGTAACTTCCATTATTTCCGTTTTATTTATATTTAAGTCTGAACAATGTTTTATTTTTTAAAAATGACCAGATTCCCTCTGTTACGTCCATCTAAGACTCACTCTTGATGGTTGTCTCAGTCACGTGATAAATGTATCCGTCCCACACTAAAGGTCGATCCGGGAAAATATTTTCTGACATTAAACCAGTCCGTGACCCAAAAAGGTTGGAAACCATTGAGTAAGAGGATCATCACAACCTGTACCTTCAGATGAGAACTAACTCAGCCTCTCTCATTCCCTCTCTCTCTCTCTCTCTCTCTCTCACACACACACACATACAAACACACACACACACACACACACAAACCCCGTCTTACAAGGTGTGGCCCAATTCTCATTTAGTCACATTTTCGGTCAAATACACAACCCTTTTTACCCCATCTAACCTTCCCTTTCTCTAGTACCATTATGCAGATACACTCTTAATTTCATTCCTTCACACATTCATTTCAGACTGATACATATACAAATCATTTCATAAATAATTCACATTCCTCACTCAGATAACCTATTTGAAATCTCGCATTCTCAACCAACCTCTAGAAAACAGATTCCCTTAGTGAACTTGAACTCTCTTCTTTTGACTTTCTACTCCATACTTCAGTTAGAAATTCTCAGATCTCCATAGAGATGCTCATTCTGAGACCTACACTCATGTCCTCTAACACACTAATACTTACAGTCTCACTCTAAAAACAAATCACATTCCTGCACTGTTCACATGTGCTGTCAACGCTAACAAACATGCACATGCTCATTCTCCATCCCCTTTGACCAACATCAAAAAATTACCAGATGATCCAGAAGGTACACACAACACCACCAGGACATAAAATCAATGCTAGATTCACATTCCCCCAATATGATACCATGTTAACAAATCAAATTATGCATAACATAAAGGAAATTTTGAAATATCACATACACATGAACTTTCACCCACATGCTCACACGTGCATGGTCATTTTTAGAACTACACACTGCACACATATTCTGCTTGTCCTCTGTTCATAAATTTTATTCCTAGAAAACCATCAATTACATCAAAATGTGTCCTGTATAGGACTCCCCAAAATACCTTTATTCCACTCAGCTAAGAAAAGCAAGAAAAACCTGGAGGGGCACACAAGGTGTTTGTATGGCAATGCCTAGAACTGGCTCATGTCATTTCCAATCATTTCCATTGTAGAATCGCATTCACATGGCCAGACTATCTGCAAGGGAATCTGGAATTGTACTTCAGTTCTATCTCTACGTAGAAAGAGACAGCATTCTGTTCCATGTACTAACAAGCTTATTTGTGCAAACTCAGTCACCCATGGTATTCACTGACACAATCAATATAACTGTGCAATTAATTACTGGTTCTATACTAACCATGCTTCACTATTTACAACATGGAGGCTGTGTGTGCTCACTCGACAATCCATAGCAAATGCTTATGTTTCTTCATCACACAGAAGACAAACACATATTAATATCATGTTCCTTATTTCTATTGTTTTTATTTAACTTTTCAGCAGACGAAAATTCACAAGAACATGCTTTGCAGCGAAGACAAAACACTGTTGCCCAAAATCAAACACTGGATGATGCCTCTACTTCAGATGAATTCATCTACATTTCTTCGGAAGATGAGCTCTCAGGTGCTATAACAGGGAATTACTGAATAGGAAGCAAAGGGAGGTTGGGATCTACACAGAGCCTAGAGATGAGCAGAGTGATTCTGTTCCTGAAGAAAAAAGGGTGCCCAGTACACACACATACACACACACACACAAAGCCTCAAAAAGCTTTTGCATACTTGACAATAGGAGCTCCAGAGGAAGCAATATTTTCCCAAGAAAAACAAGAACTCTTTATAGGACTGTAGAAGGCCAAGGTGAACAGAGGACACTAGTGCTATATTTGAGAAATACTAGTTAAAGGAACTAAGGATATGAAAGAGTTTTCTCAGAATAACATGAAAGTACATGTTAATATCAGCCAGACAAGAGCATGTTACACTCTGTGGAGGGTATGAAAGCACTAAAAACTTAAAACAGGACCACAGTGGTAGTAGAAGTGAAATTATAATACAGATGCCAACTGGAAGACCCTTCCACATCCACATGTTTTCACAGCCCAAGTGCTCACATTCATACTCAGTTCTCATCAGACCCGTCAGCACTCATATCCCCGTTTGTTTCCTTACACTCTACCACACGCATCGAAATTCTTTGCACTCTAATTTTCTCCTAACCATACAAAGAATAACAATTTCTCAAACTTTTATGACTCTAGATTAGTTTTATTTGCTTAAATTTTATGGCAATGGCAGAAAACAATATATACTTTTGTTCTGGTTCCTTTCACTCATCATATTTCTGTAATTTATCCATGCTGCATTGGCATGACTTTAATTTCTTTACTTACTGTACTCTTCTAAGTTTTGTATTGTATCCATTTGTGAGTACTTGACAAGATGTTCTTAACATTTTATCACATTAGTTTGGACACATTTAATTTGTTGAATGCTTAAGAGTTAGATTCCTAGGTCTCAGTGTCCAGATTCTGTCCTATGTCCTTCAGAACTCGAACATCCATACCTTATTCTCTAATGCAATCCTGTGCTACCGCACACATAACTTTGCACATACTTGTCCTCACTCTCATTTCCTCTGCCTCCTCACGCAGTGCCTCTTCCAATGCCCAGGTATATATTTTCATATAATTCTTCATTTTCACATTATCACATTGCTTTATTTTTCGCCATATTTTACAAATTCACTAATTGCCTCTGTCCTGAAAGAGTACACATTTCATATCTAAACCACACAATATATGAAGCTCACAATCTAGTAGTTTAGAAAAAGCAATCCACACACTTAAAAATGTACGGAGCTAACACACAAACACCAAGCACACACTCTGTCCTCAGTCACACAAAACTCATTACATTTTCAGATTTGCTGACTCAATCATACATTAAACCCTGACCCAGTGATAACCAACACTTTATGAACATAAACACAAAACACATTACATTCACCATGAGCTTTTGCTACAAATGTGTATAATATATACAACGGATACATTCAATAGAGATGTTGATGATCATAAAATTTCAATAATGACCAGCAAGCATGTTTAGCAATGAAGCACAGAAACTGATATGAGTTCATTTCAGCAAAGATAAAATTTTATTTCTACATTGTTTTCTATATCTATACTAACATAAACTCTAATATAAATCTATATTTATTTATGTGTGTATGTGTGTAAGCAGAATTCTTTATAAACTTTCTAACTCATATCACCAAATTGTATAATTTTTCATGAGGGAATAGAGTTGACATCCAACTTTTAGTTTTTAAACACTGTCTTTCAGAAAAGATTATAAGTTTCTGATGCTTTGTATAAATCTCCAGAATTATCACACACAAAATTTCTCTTCCCACTAACATCCATCAAGCCCAATATTTTAATAAGTGCTTAGTTATATTACTAGGTAAATGAGTTTTTTTTTTTCAGTGAGAGAAGGGAAGGCAGGGAGTCAGCCTCCTGTATACACCCTGAGCTGGACCCATGCTGGCTGCTAATTAGGCAGTGGTGCTCAGCCCATCTGCTGTCTGTTGTTCCTTTGCTATGCAACAGAGTAACAACAAAATGTTTATATATATGTTTATATATATATAGATGCATGGTTATATATACATATATATTATAATATATAAATAGAGTGATAGATATATAAATATAGATATATTATAAATATATATAATTTAGTGCCTGAAGTGGAGGCCACAGAGACATCCTCGGTTACCGAGGACAACTTGCTTGAACCAAGCAAGCTATGACTGTGGGAGAAGAATGAGACAAAGAGAGACAAAGTGAGATAAGAGAGTAATGGAGCAGGATGGGTGAACAAGTAGGAGTTCACCTTTCATGTGAACTCTGACCAGAAATCAACAGCAGGACATCCACATGCCTGGCCGACACTCTAACACTTACTAAAATGGTCATAACTGTAAATGAAATTTTAAATAATAAAGTCACTTTAATTTCTATGCAAGCAAGTGTCATGTGAGGTAATGATGCCTGACATAAAGTGACCACTCAACACATACTTTTTGAATTTAAACAACTTCCAGCAAATGCATTATCCTAATTTTTTCTTTATTTTTTTCTTCTTTTTTCATATAATTCAATTTCCCAGACCTTGAGTCAGCCATGGAGATTTCATCATCTGGGCAGGCAGCTGGAGAAGATCATTCATCCTCAGGAGATTTTACGGGGAACTCTTCTACATCCCAGCATACCTGTCCCATGGAGGAGGGTAAGGAATATACACAGGTGGGATCTCAGCTTGGACAAGAGATGGTTCTAAGCTGTGCAATTCACTATCTACCGATTTCTCTGTCTACTCAACAACAGGAAAAAGGATCAGGACAGAGCAACTAGAACTGAGGCTTCTGCACAGGGACACATAGAAAGTGTACGTTCACTGACATGGCAGACGCTCACCACACATTTACAACACAGGATCACTGGGACAGCTGTGGATGACATAGTAGACAGTTCCGAGATGTGAGCTAGAGCAGTGGTCCCCAACCCCTGGGCCACAACCTGTACCGGTCCGTGGGTGATTTGGTACGGGTCAGCACAGAATAATATGTAACTTCCATTATTTCCATTTTATTTATATTTAAGTCTGAACAATGTTTTATTTTTTAAAAATGAACAGATTTCCTCTGTTACATCCGTCTAAGACTCACTCTTGACGCTTGTCTCGGTCACGTGATAAATTTATCCGTCCCACTCTAAAGGCCGGTCCGTAAAAATATTTTCTGACATTAAACCAGTCCGTGGCTCAAAAAGGTTGGAAACCATTGAGCTAGAGGATCATCACAACCTGTACCTTCAGATGAGAACTAACTCAGCCTCTCTCATTCCCTCTCTCTCTCTCTCTCTCACAAACACACACACAGACACATACACACACACAGACACACGCACACACAAATCGAAACCCCTTCATACAAGGTGTGGCCCATTATTCATTTAGTCAAATTTTTAGTTAAATAAACGACCCTTTTTACCCCATCTAACTTTCCCTTTCTCTAGTAGCAATATGCAGATTCCCTTAATTTCATTCCTTCACACATTCATTTCAGACTCATACATATACAAATCATTTCATTAATAATTTACATTTCTCACACAGGTAACCTATTTGAAATCTCTCATTCTCAACCAAACTCTAGAAAACAGAGTCCCTTAATGAATTTGGACTCTCTTCTGTTGACTTTCCTCTCCATATTTCACTCCAGTTAGAAACTCTCAGATCTCCATACAGATGCTTATTCTGAGACCTACACTCATGTCCTCTAACACATTAATACTTACAGTCTCACTCTAAAAACAGGTCACATTCCTGCACTGTTCACATGTGCTGTCAACGCTAACAAACATGCACATGCTCATTCTCCATCCCCTTTGACCGACATCAAAAAAATCACCAGATATGATCTAGAAGGTACACACACCACCAGGACATAAATTCAGTGCTACATTCACATTCCCACAATATGATACCATGTTAACAAGTCAAATTATGCATAACATAAAAGAAATTTTGAAATATCGCATACACATGAACTTTCACCCACATGCTCACACGTGCATGGTCATTTTTAGAACTACACACTGCACACATATTCTGCTTGTCTTCTGTTCACAAAATTTATTCCTAGAAAACCATCAATTACATCAAAATGTGTTCTTTATAGGACTCCCCAAAATACCTTAATCCCAGGCAGCTAGAAAAGGCAAGAGTCTGTAGAGGCACACAGGTGTTTGTATGACAATGCCTAGAAGTGGCTCATGTCATTTCCAATCATTTCTATTGTAGAATCGCATTCACATGGCAGACCTATCTGCCAGGGAATCTGGAATTGTACTTCAGTTCTATCTCTACGTAGAAAGAGACAGCATTCTGTTCCATTTATTAACAAGCTTATTTGTGCAAACTCAGTCACCCATGGTATTCACTGACACAATCAATATAACTGTGCAATTACAGGTTCTATACTAACCATGCTACACTATTTACAACATGGAGGCTGTGTGTGCTCACTCGACAATCCATAGCAGACTTATTTGGTTGGTCGCACAGAAGAAAAACAAATATTAAAATCATGTTCCTTATTTCTATTGTTTTCATTTAACTTTTCAGCAGACAAGAACTTAGAAGAACATGCTTTGCAGCGAAGACAAAACACTGTTGCCCAAAATCAAACACAAGATGATGCCTCTACTTCAGATGAATTCATCTACATTTCTTCGGAAGATGAGCTCTCAGGTGCTATAACAGGGAATTACTGAATAGGAAGCAAAGGGAGGTTGGGATCTACACAGAGCCCAGAGATGTGTGGAGTGATTCTGTTCCTGAAGAAAAAAGGGTGCCCAAAACACACAGACAAAAAAAGCCACAAAATGCTTTTGCATATTAGTTAATAGGAGCTCCAGAGGAAGCAATATTTTCCCAAGAAAAACAAGAACTCTTTATAGGACTGTAGAAGGCCAAGGTGAACAGAGGACACTAGTGCTATATTTGAGAAATACTAGTTAAAGGAACTAAGGATATGAAAGAGTTTTCTCAGAATAACATGAAAGTACATGTTAATATCAGCCAGACAAGAGCATGTTACACTCTGTGGAGGGTATGAAAGCACTAAAAACTTAAAACAGGACCAAAGTGGTAGTTGAAGTGAAATTAAAATACAGATGCCAACTGGAAGACCCTTCCACATCCACATGTTTTCACAGCCCAAGTGCTCACATTCATACTCAGCCCTCATCAGACCCATCAGCACTCATATCCCCGTTTGTTTCCTTACACTCTACCACATGCATCGAAATTCTCTGCACTCTAATTTTCTCCTAACCATACAAGAACTAATAAATCTCAAACTTTTATGACCGTAGATTAGTTATATCTGCTTAAATTGTATGGCAATGGCAGAAAACAATATATACTTTTGTTCTGGTTCCTTTCACTCATCATCATATTTCTGTAATTTATTCATGCTGCATTGGCATGACTTCAATTCCTTTACTTACTATATTCTTCTAAGTTTTGTACAGTTTTTATTTTTGACTACTTAACAAGATATTCTTAAAATTTATTGCATTAGTTTGCAATATGGACACATTTCTATTTGTTGAATGCTTAAGAGTTTGATTCCTAGGCCTCAGTGTACAGATTCTGTCCTACGTCCTTCAGAACTCGAACGTCCATACCTTATTCTCTAATGCAATCCTGTGCTACTGCACACATACTTTGCACATACTTGTCCTCACTCTCATGTCCTCTGCCTCCTCACGCAGTGCTCTTTCAATGCCCAGGTATATTTTCTCATATAATTCTTCATTTTCACATTATCACATTGCTTTATTTTTCGCCATATTTTACAAATTCACTAATTGCCTCTGTCCCGAAAGAGTATGCTCAGTACACATTTCATATCTAAACCACACAATATATAAAGCTCACAATCTAGTAGTTTAGAAAAAGCAATCCACACACTTAAAAATGTACAGAGAGACCACACAAACACCAAGCACACACTCTGTCCTCAGTCACACAAAACTCATTACATTTTCAGATTTGCTAACTCAATCACACATTAAACCCTGACCCAGTAATAACCAACACTTTATGAACATAAACACAAAACACATTACATTCACCATGAGCTTTTGCTACAAATGTGTATAATATATACACCGGACACATTCAGTAGAGATGTTGATGATCATAAAATTTCAATAATGACCAGCAAGCATGTTTAGCAATGAAGCACAGAAACTGACATAAGAGTTCATTTCAGCAAAGATAAAACTGTATTTATACATTGTTTTCTATATCTATACTAACATAAACTCTAATATAAATCTATATTTATTTATGTGTATATGTGTGTAAGCAGAATTCTTTATAAGCTTTCTAACTCATATCACCAAATTGTATAATTTTTCATGAGGGAATAGAGTTGACATCCAACTTTTAGTTTTTAAACACTGTCTTTCAGAAAAGATTATAAGTTTCCTGATGCTTTGTATAAATCTCCAGAATTATCACACACAAAATTTCTGTTCCCACTAACATCCATCAAGCCCAATATTTTAATAAGTGCTTAGTTATATTACTAGGTAAATGAGGTTTTTTTTTCAGTGAGAGAAGGGAAGGCAGGGAGTCAGACTCCTGCATACACCCTGAGCTGGACCCACCTGGCTGCCAACTAGGAAGTGATGCTCAGCCCATCTGCTGTCTGTTGTTCCTCTGCTATGCAACAGAGGAACAACAATCCATGTTTATATATATATTTATATATATATAGACGCATGGTTATATATACATATATATTTATAATATATATAGATAGATAGATAAATATATATATATATATATTATAAATATATATAATTTACTGCCTGAGGTGTAGACCACATAGACACCCTCGGTTATCGAGGACAACTTGCTTGAACCAAACAAGCTATGGCTGTGGGAGAAGAATGAGACAAAGAGAGACAAAGAGAGATAGAGAGACTAATGGAGCGGGATGGGTGAACAAGTAGAAGATCGCCTTTCCTGTGTGCTATGACCAGAAATCAACAGCAGGACATCCACATGCCTGGCCGACACTCTAACACTTACTAAAATGGTCATAACTGTAAATGAAATTTTACATAAGAGAGTCACTTTAATTTCTATGCAAGCAAGTGTCATGTGAGGTAATGATGCCTGACATAAAGTGACCACACAACACATACTTTTTGAATTCAAACAACTTCCAGAAAATGCATCATCCTAATTTTTTATTTATTTTTTCTTTCTTTTTCATATAATTCAATTTCCCAGACCTTGAATCAGCCATGGAGATTTCATCATCTGGGCAGGCAGCTGGAGAAGATCATTCATCCTCAGGAGATTTTACGGGGAACTCTTCTACATCCCAGCATACCTGTCCCATGGAGGAGGGTAAGGAATATACACAGGTGGGATCTCAGCTTGGACAAGAGATGGTTCTAAGCTGTTCAATTCAGTATCTACCGATTTCACTGTCCACTCAACAACAGGAAAAAGCATCAGGACAGAGCAACTAGAACTGAGGCTTCTGCACAGGGACACATAGAAAGTGTACGTTCACTGACATGGCACAGACGCTCACCACACATTTACAACACAGGATCACTGGGACAGCTGTGGATGACATAGTAGACAGTTCAGATATGTGAGCTAGAGCAGTGGTCCCCAACCCCCTGGCCACGACCCTTACTGGTCCGTGGACCATTTGGTACCGATCAGCATAGAAAGAATAAGAACTTACATTATTTCCGTTTTATTTATATTTAAGTCTGAATAATGTTTTATTTTTTAAAAATGAACAGATTCCCTCCTGTTACATCCAAGACTCACTCTTGATGCTTATCTCGGTCACGTGATAAATTTATCCATCCCACACTTAAGGCCAGTCCATGAAAATATTTTCTGACATTAAACTGGTCCGTGGCCCAAAAAGGTTGGGGACCACTGAGCTACAGGATAATCACAACCTGTACCTTCAGATGAGAACTAACTCAGCCTCTCTCTCTCTCTCTCTCTCTCTCTTTCACACACACACAAACACACACACACAGACACACACACACACACATACATCGCTACTCATTCATACAAGGTATAAACCCATTTCTCCTTTCTTTCACTTCTTCTCTGAAACACACAAGCCTTCATCCCTCACCCACCCTTCTTGTTCCTTTACTGGATTCACAACTTACACAGTCACCTTCATTCTTTCACACAATCATTTGAGACTCACTCACAAACTAATTCCATAAATCATTCACATTCCCCTCTTTCTCAGCCAAATTCTACAAAACTCACTTGCCCTGATGGAAATGAACTTCAATCTGTTGTCTTTCAAATCCCTATCCCACTAAAGCCACAAAGCCTCAGCTCTACACACGGATGCTCATTCTCAGGCCACACTCACGTCCTCTAACACTGTCCTACCATCTCACAGTGTGAACAGGTCCTATTCCTTCACTGAGAATTCTGAACTATCTCATGGACATGATCTTTCACGCCACATGCTCACACAGGCCATGGCCATTTTAACTCCTACAGACTTCATGCCCATATCCTAGTTTTCTCATGTTGGAAATTTTCTTTCCTAGGTATCCTTCACATGCCTGTACCCCAGGACTTGGAGCAATCAGAGGTTCCCCCACCCCATTCACCTGCCTCCTCTCCAATCTATGCAGTTAATCAGAATAAGCCCTTTACATCTTCAGCACATGGCCCAGAGGAAAGAGTCATGACAATTTACTACACGTCTGTCCCATTGGGGAGTGTTTTTACTATGTCAGGGGATACACAGGAAGGACCGGTGCCTCCTTCAAAAGAGATGAAAATGGAGAAAATGACCTATACTGAAAAAGTTCATAAAAACGTCCCCCTCTCTCATATGTCTCGAAAGAGACACCTAACTGACAGCGACCCCAGCTTAGACAGCACAGCCCAAGGGAAAAGGAGGAAGGCTGACAGTCTAGCCGAGCCTCCAGCTGGGCAGGAGTATCCCAGGGCCAAGACGCCCGAGAGGCAGGTGACCCCGGAAAGTGGCTACAAGTGCTTGGCCTGCTGCCGGGTCTTCCCCAGCTTAGAGGCCCTGCAGGAGCACGTGGAGCATGGGGTCACTGAGGGCTTCAGTTGCCATGTTTTCCATTGTACTCTGGCCCGTATGAACCACAAAAAACATAGAGAAGAGAACAAGAACATCAAGATGGCAACATTCAGATGCCAGAAGGAAAAACATTCTGGCATGAAGACAACTCAGTATAAGTAAACAGCCCCTAAAAGAGGACGTGAAGCAGGTTAGACTCTACTGAAGAGGCTTCACTATTTTTACAGCCATAGGACCCTCTTTTTTATATATATCTGCCCCCTCCACCATTACTACCATAACACAAATACGAGTAAACAACCCCTGCTAGTGAAATCCATCACTTTCCTGAGGGAGAAGGCACATCACAGCCCCTAAAAGAGAGGAAGTGAATCACTTTAGACTCTACTAAAGGTGCTTCGTTATTTTTAGCAGCCACAGAACCCACCTTTTTATGCATATCTACAACCATCATCTCCATACTATACTGTCAGTTTGAGCAGACGACCCCTTTTTTAAATACACCCACCACTCTCTGAGGGAGAAGGCCGACCACCCCACCCCAGATATTGCATATTCTCTGTCCAAGTGTAACTCCCGTCCGAAGAACATCCATGGATACATGCTGCAGCGAGAGTGCACAGTCTACAGAGCTTTTCATGCTACAGGTTTTAATTCCCCAGCCCTGTACTCACCCCCACATTTCTCTGAAATGTGGTCTTTGTTGACAATTTCGCACATTTTTC
Organism: Saccopteryx bilineata; assembly: GCF_036850765.1. NCBI lineage: Eukaryota > Metazoa > Chordata > Mammalia > Chiroptera > Emballonuridae > Saccopteryx > Saccopteryx bilineata. The sequence goes on along the minus strand of NC_089499.1, from coordinate 63,806,970 downwards.
TATATCCTTTTCTTTAAAAAAAAATATCCCTTTTCCCATGTCCCTCTATATATTTACCTACACAGTTCTTTGGCTGGAGGACATTCTTACTATTGAGAGAGAAGCAGGGATGATAACAAAAGCAACTATACTGCAACTCTTCAGTTCTCTGACCTTGTGGACACAGCAGTGCATATCCACTTGTGTACGTACATATCCATAGGGAAGGAAGACACACAGAATGAATTGATTCATAATTATCTATACACACACACACACACACACACACACACACATATATATATATACAGTTATCGACAATACCACTTTTAAATGATCATTACAATTTTTATTTCCCTTCTGCTGTATAGTTTTGTGAATTGTGCAGTATAGTTGCCGTCAGTTTTATCTGACTAGTATGTTTTACACCTTCCATTGAAAGGAGGGTTTAGATTCTGGCCAAATATGTGGGCAAGTGGAAAGACTAGCCAATTGAAGCCATTACTCACAAATGGGCTTTCATGATCGACCTGGGGGTAAACACATATCCGTGCTGGACCAATATGCACTAATAGCTGGGGAATTAGAAGAGACAGAGATTGTGGGAATAGTGCTGAGTTATCCTTTGTCTGCAACTCATATTAAGGTTTATACATTGCTGAACTTCCTTCAAGTCTACTTTTTGAAAGGCATGGCTGTTTTAACTGCTACTGTAATTCACTAAGCCTGTGCACTAATATTTCAATAAATTTTTTCTTTTTTTCCTCAATTTGCCTGTGTCTTTTATTGCCATTGGTAACACAATGTGCCTTCACTGATGCAGTTTAGCTCCAACATGATAATTTCTCTCATTTTAATAGTTGAAATGATCTAATCTAGAAAGGAGTAACACATATACCTCTGACTTCATATTGAAACTAAAGGGATAATCTTGTACTTAGATTGTATGCTATATTCTTGATTAATTAGGAAGGTCCATTAAAAATGTTTGGGTGTATAAACAAAATAACTTCAATGAACAAAATCGACTTCCATAGAGTAGACCTGGGTTTAAATTCCTTACCACTGCTCAGTAGTTCTATATACTCTGAGTTATCACTCTCATCCTGAAAATGAAGATCATAATACCTAAAATAAGAGTGATTGTGAGGGGAAGAGACACAGATAAAAGCACCTAGTTGAGAGTCTGGCATAGTTCACAGGAAACAGTTTTTTTTTTTTTCATTCATTTTTGAGATTTTTTTTTTTACCTTTTATTATTAGCAGTTTGATTATCATGTATCTAAGTAGAATTTAGTTTTAGTTTATATAGTTTTCAATCCATTGAGCTTTAAAATTTTTTAATTTTTGAGACCTCTTCAGCGGCTCAGTGGTGGAGGGTCAGCGAGCATGTGGATGTCCCAGGTTCCATTCCCAGGCAGGGCACACAAGAGAAGCGACCATCTGCTTCTCCCCCTTTTCGTCTCCCCCTTTTCTCTCTCTTCCCCTCCCGCAGCCAGTGGCTCGATTGGTTCAAGTGTGGCCCAGGACACTGAGGATAGCTCGGGTGGTCCGAGTGCATCAGCCTCACATGCTAAAAATAGCTCAGTACTTGAGAATCGGCCCAAGATGGGCATGCCAGGTGGGTAACAGTCAGAGTGCATGCGGAGTGTGCCTCACTATCTCCCCTCTCACCTAAAAAAAAAAAAGTAATTTAATTTTTGAAATAATCGTAAATTGACAAGACGTGGAAGAAATAGTCCAGAGAGGTCTCATGTACCCATCAGCCAGCTTCTCCCAACAGAAGCACAGTATTATCAAAACCAGGTCATCAACTGGAGCACTACACTCAATCTGACTGCAGACCCTACTCAGATTTACTCCTTTTCATGCAGGCATTTCTGTATGTTTTTATGGATACTTAAGGCGTTTTATCCCTGGTATAGATGTGTATAGTCATCACTGCACTCAGACAGGAAGGGTTCTGTCTCCACAGCAGTTTTCTCATGTTCCCTTTATTGTCACATCCGTTCTCCCTTTCTAACGCCTGGCATGTCTATTTTGCTGAACTGTCTACAAAAACAACAAACAGAAAAATATATTTACTCGTATCAGAAATGAATGCTAATTTCTAATTTCCTTAATGTACAAAAAGGTCCATAAAAGTAATACCTCAAAAAAAAAAAAAACCTTGGGCCCTGGCCAGTTGGCTCAGTGGTGGAGTGTCGGCCTGGCGTGCGGGGTACCCAGGTTCGATTCCCGGCCAGGGCACATAGGAGAAGGACCCATCTGCTTCTCCACACCCCCACTCCTTCCTCTCTGTCTCTCTCTTCCCCTCCCGCAGCCAAGGCTCCATTGGAGCAAAGATGGCCCGGGCGCTGGGGATGGCTCCTTGGCCTCTACCCCAGGCGCTAGAGTGGCTCTGGTCGCGGCAGAGCTACGCCCCAGAGGGGCAGAGCATCGCCCCCTGGTGGGCAGGGCGTCGCCCCTGGTGGGCGTGCCGGGTGAATCCCAGTCGGGCGCATGCGGGAGTCTGTCTGATTGTCTCTCCCTGTTTCCAGCTTCAGAAATTTAAAAAACAAAACAAAACAAAACAAAAAACCTTGAACAGTTTCACTTTAAAAATACAAATAATCTTTAAGTAAAAGTACATAATACTACTCTTTAAAGCTACAATTATCTTTTTATCTATTAAATTGTGTTGAAAAGCATGTAGGAAAATGAAAACATTCTCTATTATTGATGGAAATATTAAAAATATTAAATGGACATATTCCCTCTTTACTTTTTAAGTGTATTTTATATTTAAATACACACCAAATATGTTCATTGTGGCATTTTATAAAAATATGTTAAGCAAATCATCACAAATAAGCTATTTATCATCACATTACTGAGTAAATTTTTTTTTACAGTAGAATACTAAAAAGCTACTTTAAAAATGAAACAGTGGCCCTGGTCAGTTTGATCAGTGGTTAGAGCATCAGCCTGGCGTATGAACGTCCCAGGTTCAATCCCTGGTCAGGGCACAAATAAGAAGCAACCATCTGCTTCTCTTCACTTCTCTCCCCCTTTTCTCTCTCACCCTCTCTCATAGCCAGTGGCTTGATTAGTTCAAGTGTCAACTCCAGGTGCTAAGAATAGCTCGGTTGATTCCAGCATCGGCCATAGATGAGGGTTGCCAGGTGGATCCTGGTCTGGGTGCATGTGGGAGTCTGTCTATCTCCCCTCCTCTCACTTATAATTAAACAAACAAATAAATAAGAAATAGGGAAAAAGCTCCAAATAGTTTAAGTGAAAATTATCTTATATACACTATATTCCCATTTATGTAAAAATTTCATACAAACCTTGGATATATCTATCCATCCATTTTTATTTATTCTTTAAAGGCTCTGCTCATTGGATTTCAAGTTTTAAAAAGCCCACAATAAATGTGAAGGTTTGGATATCTGATTTTCTGTTTCTGTGATTTTAATTAGCAACTGACTCTAACCTAAATTTTATTAGTTTTCTATCCTTTTGTTGGATTGCTAACATTAAACATCTCTGAGTGTTGTACTGATGTAATGAACATATCGGCTAACTGAATTGTCTTCGAGGACATTTATGCCAAGTAGTGAAGGTTAATGTCCAGTTGCCATTCAGATAGAATTTCTCTCTAAAATTAAAATAAGAATATGCCCCACATCAATGAAAATATGTTTTGCTTTAGTAAAATTAGGTTTAGATTTGAGGGAAAGGATTTCAATTTTTTTATCAATGATAATAACATGAAATGAATACTAAAAGGCATACTTGCTCAAATCAAAATATTTAACAAATGGGACTATGAATTAGATCACTTTATTGTTGCAAGTACTTGACAAACAAAAACACATTTTTAAATAGACTCTTAACAAATAAACAGAAGGGGAAACCTGAGTGTTTTTCAATCAAGCATGTGTTACTCTTCATTTGAAGTTTTAAGTTAGTAAAATGAAACTTAAATCACATTAAATCATATACTAGTCAATAATCTGATTTGTTACTATTCGTAAAGGCAAGTAAATGCAGTATCATAGACACTGATTAAAGCTATTTTATGAAATGACTGCATGCATGGCATTTGTGTTAATTCAAGAAAAAGAGAAAGCTTCAAAGCATATTTCTCATTTAATCTTGTATTTTAAAAACTATATTTAATAGTGGTTTGAAGAAATAGCACATGTGTGGGGATTAATCATAGTTGTCTTACTTGGAGGGCTAGAAATACATAACAGCCTGCATGAGTTCCTAGGGAAATTCTTGTTCAGACACATGAAACTAAGGTAGAACTGCCTGTTCTCTTCTTCAATGGAAGTAAATGTGGTTTCTCTCTACTAAAGGAACTGCCATGAAGCCTCCCGCTAGACCCCTTCACATCTGATTTAACCTTTACTATCTATATACACTGTATAGGTATGAATTTAATGCCAAAGTAGTTACTCATAAGTAAAAACTATGCGCATTATAATCTTTCATCATTAGATAAACTTACTGAATGAAAATTAATATGTAAATAAAGAACTGCTATTTTCAGAATTATTTCATTTGTGAGCACAAGAGAGCCCATGCTGTTCTGAAATGATTACTTTAAAGGCAATGAAATAGATGTTCATTACAGATTATACAACAGTGTTCACAAAAGTAGGATCCCAGAGTTCTTATGAATTAACGTACATAAAAGCATTTCATTTACTATATACTATATTAATATTATGCGGTTGTTGTAATACTTTAATTTACTGTCCATATTTTATCAAATGAATTCTCTACATTTTTTCTAGAAAACAAAACCGCAAACTAATAAAGTACGCATAAATGAATGAACAAAAAATCTATTTAAGATAGCATTATATTTTTTAGAAATAATATTCTCATTCCATGCTTAACTGAAACAGATCTTAGTGAAGTCAACACTGTTCACAATTTTATTAAATCTCCAAGTATTCATTTTACTCAAATATTCAGCAGCATCAACAATATGGACCAATTATTTGTGTGTGTGTGTGTGTGTGTGTGTGCCAGAGACAGAGAGAGAGGCAGACAGAGGGACAAATAGGAACAGACAGGCAGGAAGGGAGAGAGATGGGAAGCATCAATTCTTCATTGTGGCTCCTTAGTTCTTCATTGATTGCTTTCTTATTTGTGCCTTGACTGGGGGCTGCAGCAGAGCAAGTGACCCTTTGCTCAAGCCAGCGACCTTGGGCTCAAGCCAGTGACCATGGGTCATGTCTATGATCTCACGCTCAAGCCAGTGACCCCATGCACAAGCTGATGAGTCTTCATTCAAGCCAGATGATCCCTTTCTCAAGCTGGCGACCTCAGGGTTTCAAACCTGGGTCCTCCGTGTTTCAGTTCGACACTCTATCCTCTGTGCCACCAATTGGTCAGGCAGGACCAATTCTTTTTTTTTTTCCATTTTTCTGAAGCTGGAAACAGGGAGAGACAGTCAGACAGACTCCCGCATGCGCCTGACCGGGATCCACCCGGCACGCCCACCAGGGGCGACGCTCTGCCCACCAGGGGGCGATGCTCTGCCCATCCTGGGCGTCGCCATGTTGCGACCAGAGCCACTCTAGCGCCTGAGGCAGAGGCCACAGAGCCATCCCCAGCGCCCGGGCCATCTTTGCTCCAATGGAGCCTTGGCTGCGGGAGGGGAAGAGAGAGACAGAGAGGAAAGCACGGAGGAGGGGTGGAGAAGCAAAAGGGCGCTTCTCCTGTGTGCCCTGGCCGGGAATCGAACCCGGGTCCTCCGCACGCTAGGCCGACGCTCTACCGCTGAGCCAACCGGCCAGGGCTGGACCAATTCTTAAAACACTTTCTTTCCTTCGCTTTTACTCTGCAATATTTCCCAGATTTTTACTTCTAATTCTCTTTTCCACCACTCCTTCAATATCTACTTTGTAAGCATTTGGCCTGGGTAATAAACATTAATATTCTTCATATTTATTCCTAAAAACATTTTTTTCTCATCCATTATTTCTCCTTCCATGTGCATCTTATTCATGCACATGACTTATTTATTCCATATACAGATAATTCACAAGTGTGTAACTAAGTTCAGACATCTCCTTTGCTGGCCACACTCTCCTATCTAATTAGCATCTTAACATCTGCCCTTTGGTGTCTCAGATGTGACTCAAAGTCAGCCTTTTCACAGTGAACTTAGTATCTTCATTCAAAGCACTGCTTCGCTACCAATGTTCCTTCTCTTAGTGAAAAGCATTGCCAATCACTCCAGGCATACAATGAGAAACCTGGGGGTCAAGCTGGACACTTAGCTCACTTCATGCCCTACATCCAGGCTATTACCAAGCTCTGTCAATTTTACTTGATATATATGTACCTTAAATCTAAAGCACTGGCAGAGATAACTTCAGAATATGAATTAAACAAAATTCTGGTTTAACTCTCTCAAGAAGAACTAAGTCATTCTAAAAGATCCAAGATAACTAAAATTACATCGCCCGGCTACTAGATGGGCTGTTTAACACTGAGGTCCTTCCTACAGTTTAAATTCTCAAATGATTTTACGGACACATTGTATAAACATAACACAGAGATAAAGAAAGCAGGACAGCAAATCCTGGAGGAAAGGGGGAAGGAATTCAGAGGAGGGGGCAAAGGGGGTATCAAAAAATATGGGGGTGGAGGGAGGAGATATATTCGATGGGACACTTGAATCTATGTAAACACAATAAATTTAAATTAATAAAAATTAAGCGGTAGAGTGTCGGCCCAGCATGTGAAAGTCCCAGGTTCGATTCCCGGCCAGGGCACACAGGAGAAGCATCCATCTGCTTCTCCACTCTTCCCTCTCTCTTTCTTCTCTATCTTTCTCTTCCCCTCCCACAGCTAAGGATCCATTAGAGCAGTGGTAATCAACCTGGTCCCTACCACCCACTAGTGGGCATTACAGCTTTCATGGTGGGCGGTAGTGGAGCAACCAAAGTATAAATAAAAAGATAGATTTAACTATAGTAAGTTGTCTTATAGAGACTTATTCTGCCAAACTTAGCAAAAATCCAACATAAAGTACTTGGTAAGTAATTATTATTATATGCCTCTGCTTTATAAATTTTATAAAGTAAAGGTACTTCCCTACTTTATAAATCACCGTTACTGTGGAACTGGTGGGCGGTTAGAAAATTTTACTACTAACAGAGATACAAAAGTGGGTGGTAGGTATAAAAAGGTTGACTACCCCTGCATTAAAGCAAGATTGGCCCCGGTGCTGAGGACAGCTATATGGCCTCTCCCTCAGGCACTAGAATGGATCCGGTTGCAGCAGAGCAATGCCCCATATAGGCAGAGCATGGGCCCCTGGTGGGCATGCTGGGTGGATCCCAGTTGGGTGCATGTGGGAGTCTGTCTGACTGCCTCCCCACTTCTAACTTCAGAATAATTAAATAAATAAATATTTAAAAATAAATAAAAAATAAATTGATTGAGATATGCTGAATTTATCTGTTACTCTCCATAGATTTTAAGTAACTATTTCTCTTCCCTCAAAAGCAGTAACTATGATATTTTTGACATACAAGATCAAAACCTACCAGGGAAAATGTACACTTTTGTAAATAGGGTAAACACCTTGAAATAGTAAGAAATTCTTTCTTATGGAAGGCTGCTTAAGCAAAGCTGTGAGGTTTTAGTAATGCTTCCATCTAATGTTAATCATTTATGAAATACAGTGGTTCAGAACTCAGCAATTGGGGTCATTTCAGTCAGTAAATATACAGTGTGTCTGTAAAGTCATGGTGCACTTTTGACCGGTCACAGGGAAGCAACAAAAGACGATAGAAATGTGAAATCTGCACCAAATAAAAGGAAAACTCTCCCAGTTTCATACCTATTCAGTGCAGTTTGATGTGGGCTCATGCACAGATTTTTTAGGGCTCCTTAGGTAGCTATCCCATATAGTGTCTACAGACTCGTCACTGACTGATGACCTGCCAGAAGAAGGTTTCTCCACCAAACTGCTGGTTTCCTTCAACAGCTTATCCCACCAAGTAATGTTATTCCTATGTGGTGGTGCTTCGTTATAAACGCAACGATATTCACATTGCACTTTGGTCACGGATTCGAATTTAGTGAGGCACAGAACACACTGAACTTTCCTCTGTACCATCCACATCTTGACTGGCATGGCTGTGGGCTGCTCCGCTGCATACACAGTGTTACGTCATCATCTGTGCATGCGCACATGCTGCCACATCATTCTACAGAAACTGGGAGGGTTTTGCTTTTATTTGGTGCAGATTTCACATTTCTATTGTCTTTTGTTGCTTTCCTGTGACCGGTTATAGTGCACCATGACTTTACGGACACACTGTATATTTCCTGTCAAAACACATAAAATGAATAACATTTCAATTTGTTTGAGAATAAGTTTTAACTAACTTCAATACTGGCAATTTAGAGAATTCTGATGGCTTTTACTAACCGTGGCAGTTTTCTTCACTTCTTGCAGCCAAACTGCAGAGCACCTCTGGTTGCGTCTCCCCGAGAATGGCCCTCAGTGTCTGTCTGCATGGTATTCAGACCTCCCGCTCCAAATCTGCTGCGGGCTATGCTTCCCATTACTCAGAACTAAAGCTCCATCTGCACTGAACTCAAAAGGACATTCTGGGTTAACAAACTATAAATCCTTCTACTGCATCATGAACTCATCAAGGGGAGGGTCCTAACCTCATTGTCACCGCATTCCACCTGTAGCATTTCATCTCACTGCAGGTAACAATGACCTTCAAAATAAAGGTGTCAACACAAATTGGCTTGCTCTTTTATGAAGTTAGGTCTAGTGGTAGGCAGGCCAAGGAAGGGACTTTGTGTGGACAACCTTGAGGCCTCAGGCTGCTTCCATCCTGCTCTGCGTTCTTCCCATCTGCATTACATCCTCAGGGTCACCTCATAGTCCAAGATGACTGCTAAGGTACCAACTATGACATCACATTCCGGAACATAAGAGATCCAGAAAGGGCTCCGCCCCCCTTTTGAGGAAGACTCCCCAGAAGTACAACCTGACAATTCTACATACAGCATACAGTTTAGAAAACTTCCCCATCACAGAAAGTTCTGTTGGAACTCACAGACTATTTATAATATCCAGGGCCTGACCTGTTGTCGAATTTATATCTCTTAATTCTAAGAGAACATAATGATGAAAGAGACTTTCCAAAGCCCCTGTTTTCTGGATGCACTAGCAAGTAACCTGATACTCAAAGCACACCCTCTGCCCTGAACAGACACTTCTCCAAAGGAAAAAAATACAGATGGCCAATAGACATATGAAAAGATGTTCAATGTCACTAGTCATCAAACCAAAATCCGAAGTTTGCACTGGAGATCCTGAGTTCTTTGTAAATGTGAAAAATAAATTCAGAATCAGATGTCTTGAAGAAGCAGTTTTCTAGGAATTTTGCCAGTTCTTTTTTTCAGAGTGACCTTAACTTTCAGACTTGAGGAATATTTTTCTGTCCTGATAATATTTTTGCACGATGATTAGTATACTTGTGTGTGTGTATCAAAATGAGCCAATGTTTCCCCATTATCAAGAACACCATTTCCTGACCTGTGGTGGTACAGTGGATAAAGCATTCACCTGGAACACTGAGATCACTGGTTCAAAACCCCAGGCTTGCCTGGTGAAGGCACATAGGGGAGTTATTGATATACTAACGAGGCCAGTATCAATCGTGAGCTTACCAGTATTCTGTTTCCCCTACTCACCCATAAGGAACATAAGGCTGATGTGTTCCAAACATTGACCATTTTCCTCTAAATAATACAGAAACCTTACAAATGAACTGCTCACACCCAACAGGCAAGATTCCAGGCTTATTTCCAGGTTTTTAGAATCAAATTAGAATGCTCTAGCAGATACCTATTTGTACGAATGTTAATTTCAAGTGTATTTTAATGTCTTCACATCTTGCTTTTGCTCATCACACCCAGCAGGGTCTCTTCCACTGAGCAATCACAATAATGAATAAACAAACATAGGGTGCTTATAGATTACTCGGGCACCACAAAATTGATAAATTGTTAATTCTACAAACTGACTAAATGTGTCATTCTCTGCAATAACTCCATTGCCCTGCATTTTTGGTATGAAAGATGTCTCAGTAAAGTAAAAACGTAATTATTGCTCAGATTCTACCCAAGGCTGATCTTGATCTCAATTATTACCTTGAATTGTCTTAAATACCCAGCTCCAACAAGAAGCAAAAATTGGAATGGCATTTTAGAAACCACGGGCGACATGATTATGAACTACAGAAGATTTGAGACAAAACATATCAGCAGCCAAAATAACCACAGTGTATATTTATTGATGTTTTATTGTTTTTATAAAATACCAGTTTTACAATGAATGTTTAACTCATGGGAACTCCAAGTCTCAATCAAATCCTTCAGTGTGGCAAAATGAAGACTTTTAGAGCTTCTCCCTGAACTAAACATGTTTGTTGTTTATCTCTTATCCCCTACTATACCTGGGCCATATAAATGAGTTCAGTCAGTATTTCTTGAATTGAAAGAATCAATGATCTAGTCCAAGCTTTGGTTCTGGACCGTGCTGTCAGAGTTCAAATCATAGCTCTGACACAGCTATCCATGTGCCTTCATCCTGGTGTGCCTAACTTTCCTCACGCAGAGAAGGAGGAGGAGGATGTGTTGACCAGTAGAGCTGGGGGAAGGGTTAGATAGTACATAAAAATACTTTGTCCAGTAAAATGATAGAGCAACTGTAGAAAGCAGTATGGTGGTTCCTTAAAAAATTAAAAATAGAATTACCATGTGATCCAGAAGTTCCATTTGTGAGCATTGTTGGGCAGATAAAATATATTATGCTCACGCCCTGGCCGGTTGGCTCAGCGGTAGAGCGTCGGCCTAGCGTGCGGAGGACCCGGGTTCGATTCCCGGCCAGGGCACACAGGAGAAGCGCCCATTTGCTTCTCCACCCCTCCTCCGCGCTTTCCTCTCTGTCTCTCTCTTCCCCTCCCGCAGCCAAGGTTCCATTGGAGCAAAGATGGCCCGGGCGCTGGGGATGGCTCTGTGGCCTCTGCCTCAGGCGCTAGAGTGGCTCTGGTCGCAACATGGCGACGCCCAGGATGGGCAGAGCATCGCCCCCTGGTGGGCAGAGCGTCGCCCCTGGTGGGCGTGCCGGGTGGATCCCGGTCGGGCGCATGCGGGAGTCTGTCTGACTGTCTCTCCCTGTTTCCAGCTTCAGAAAAATGGAAAAAAAAATTAAAAAAAAATATATTATGCTCACTTTGTTAAAGATGGCGCTGCCCACATGGAAGCTCATCACCAAGGTGATTGCTTGGGATGGGCATGATTAGGTTAATATGTGTTGGGGGAGGGCTTTCAGGCCAAAAGGTTTTAAAAGGAAGAGAAATCACATTGTTCCAGGAGAAGAGTGATTACGTTATAGGAGAAGCCCATGCTGTAGGAGAGCAGAGAAAAGCCACGTGGAAGAGGCCAGGAGAAGCAGCCAAGATGCTGGAGTGCTGAAGGAGAAGCCAGTTTGTGCAGAGTTTGTGCAGGGAGAAGGAAGGAGATGGGGAACAGAGGTGAATAAGTCTGGTGAGCTAGAAACCTTTGATTCTAGGAAACTTGAATAAGTCAGTAGCTTTGTGAGCACTGAATGAGTGGGTTTTGGAGCCCAGTGTGTGTTTTTATTTGCCCACCAGGTGCAAGCTAGGATTAAAGATGATGGCCCACCAGTTCTTGGCTCCACTGCTTCTTTACCAACTGTCTGAATCCAATGCGAACCTGCATGAGCCAGGCGGCTCTGATGGTGGTCGTAGCTACTGGCTTTACATTTGGCATAGTCTGTGGCAGGATTCGGAGATCAGTATGGAGCCACCATCACCTCTGAGAGGTCAAGTAGAGGACTGGCTGCTGTTATGGTTCCCCATGGCCCCCCTTTTGGGGGCCGTAGGCTGGCTGACTTTTACAGCCATGTGTGAGGAAACCGAGAGCTCTGTGGAAGAGGCTGTCCGGGACCTGCAAACCAAGCAGTGGAAGGAACTGGAGCAAACGTGGGAGAAAGAGACGCCGACCCTGGAGCTGGAGCAAGCACCGGAGGAGGCCTACCAGGTTCATGAGATTCGCTTGGAAATGGAGCAGCTGCTGGAGAAGAAATCACAGGTTCATGAGTTGCTGATCGCCCTGGACGTTGTGGAGAGCCAGCAGCGGCAGGAGGCCGGGGCTGAGGCTGGGTCTGATGCCAGGCCCAGGGCTGCAAGGCTGGCAGCAGGAGCTGATGTTTTCAGTTCCTCTTTGGAGGATGAGGAGAATCAGCCTGGAGTTGCGATCCGCAGTCTCCAGAAGGTGAGAGCCCAGGAGCAAGGAGTACCTGCTATGTACGCCCCTGGTACATCTGCGATTTTGGGACACAGGGGTGAATGCCATCATGCTCTCCGGAGCAGAGATGGAAATGCTGACTGCCATTGCCACATGCTCCTCTTGGGACAGTGTAAAACCTACCAGGACGGCAGGGATGAGGGGGGTGGCTGACGCCCCATGTGTGTGGATTGATTCCTGGACTATAACTGGAGTGGGCACTGGCTCCTTTGTTGGATGGACTTAGAATTTTGGACAATGTGAAATACCCTGATGGGGTTGGGGGCAGCTTTCCCTGCCCCGAGACGTTTTTCCCATGACTAGAAAGAAGGCCGCGGACATTTTGCACTTTTGGCAAAGTGCTCAGAGACTGGAGAAATGTACCATTGCAGTTGCTGAAACTGTATGATCTGTCATGTATTTGTGTAATGTGCCTAATTTCCTTGCACAGGGATGCCAGTAGTGTAGACTGTGGGTAGTAAAGTGAGCATAGGGGTGGACTGTTGGGCAGATAAATATATTATGCTCACTTTGTTAAAGATGGCACTGCCCACATGGAAGCTCGTCACCCAGGTGACTGCTTGGGATGGGCATGATTATGTTAATATGTGTTGGGGAGGACTTTCACGCCAAAAGTTTTAAAAGAGAGATCACATTGTTCTGGGAGAAGAGTGATTATGTTCTAGGACAGGGGTCCCCAAACTACGGCCCGCGGGCCCCCGCTGCACTTCCGGAAGGGGCACCTCTTTCATTGGTGGTCAGTGAGAGGAGCATAGTTCCCATTGAAATACTGGTCAGTTTGTTGATTTAAATTTACTTGATCTTTATTTTAAATATTGTATTTATTTCAGTTTTGTCTTTTTACTTTAAAATAAGATATGTGCAGTGTGCATAGGGATTTGTTCATAGTTTTTTTTATAGTCCGGCCCTCCAACGGTCTGAGGCACAGTGAACTGGCCCCCTGTGAAAAAAGTTTGGGGACCCCTGTTCTAGGAGAAGCCCATGCTGTAGGAGAGCAGAGAAAGGCCACATGGAGGAAGTCAGGAGAAGCAGCCAAGACGGTGGAGTGCTAAAGGAGAAGCCAGTTTGTGTAGAGTTTTTGCAGAGGAGATGGGAAACAGAGGTGAATAAGGCTGGTGAGGTAGAAACCTTTGATTCTAGAAAACTCAGATAAGTCAGTAACTTTGTGAGCACTGAATGAGTGGGTTTTTGAGCCCAGTGTGTGTTTTTACTTGCCCACCAGGTGCAATGGGTGAATAGATTAAAGTGTGATATATACACACATTAGAATTTGATCCAGCCATAAAAAGGAAGGCAGCTCTGATGCACACTACAATATGGACGAGTCCTGAAGACAGTGTGCTCAGAGAAATAAGCCCGATGTAAAAGGACAAATATGGTGTGATTTCATTTGTATGAGGTGCCTTGAGCAGTTCAGTTTGTAGAGAGAGAAAGTAGAATGGTGGTTGCCAGGGGTTGGAGGAAAGACGAGTGGGGAATTGTTGTTTAATGGGAACAGAATTTTGGTTTTGCAAGATGAAAAAAGTTTTGTGATAGATGGTGATGATGGCTATACAACAATGTGAATGTTCTTAATGCCACTGAGTTGTACACTTGAAAGTGGTTAAGTAGGTAAATTTTAGGTTATTTGTATTTTACCACAATTTTTTATTTTTTAATTTTTATTTATTGGTTTTAAGGAGAAAGGAAGAGAGAAAGAGAAAAAGAAATATCAATTTTTTTGTTCCACTTATTTATGCATTCATTGATTGGTTCTTATATGTCCCTGACTGGGGATTAAACCCACAACCTTGGCTTATGGGGGCAATGCTGTAAACAACAGAGATACCTGGTAAGGGCTCACCACAGTTTTTAAAAAATATTTATTAGTACAGTACCCAAAAATATGCTTATTCAACAGATGATAGCTATCAGTGCTACTATAATTTTTTTTTGCAAGGTCAACAAAGCAAATGTTTGACAAACATTCCTTAGTATTAAAATGAGAAAGGAGACTCCCCCTTGAAATAAGAGGCTTCAAGGATATTTTATAATTTAATCCAAGCGTTCAGAGAGAGTTTTTTATATAATTTTTTGTGTAATTTACAAAATCTCAAGATGGCCGATAATATTCCTGTTTAGGAAGGGCTGTTATACTGTAAATGAGGAGGTTTTCATACTTAGAAGGTTGTGAATAGAAGGAGGAAGGAGGCTTGGACCCCCTCCCTTCTCTACACCTGGGTGAAAGAAGGTAAACAGCCAGGAATGTAGGAGGGGGAAGGGAGCCTTGAGTAGCCCTTTCCTCTCCCCTTTCTTCTCCTTAATGGGTGATTTACAAATGATTGTCCTCGGCATCCTGTAAGCCCCCTCCCATCCTGAAATCATGTAATTAATGACAAAGGAATCATGTGACCCATGAATGTGAACTTATGTTCTGTAAAGGGTATATAAGATGTAAGAAATCTAATTTCAGGGAGCACATGCCTTTGGAGCTATGGCTCCGTGTGCTCCACTGGCTTAATAAATTCTCTTTTTTCCTCTTATAAGTTGTCTGAGTGTCATTCCTCTGAGATTTCACTCTCCTGCAACAAAAACAGCAAATGGCCACAGAAAACGCTAGTAAAATTGACATTTGCTATGAAGGTCCCATTCCATTTCAATGTCTCCTTGCTCACCCATGCCCTCCCCTACCCTGGCCCTGTGGGTACCATATGGCCTCACTGGGTATGTTAACCAGCTCGCTCCCCAAGGCTTGGCTACATTGTTAATCCAAATTCGGAGGGACCCGAATTATGGAAGACAGGAGCAAGGTCCATCGTTTACACATCAAAGCTTTATTGTCTAGCTTGGCCAACCGGCTTGAACTCTGACAGAAATCTGACGGAGAGCGCGCCGGCCCTTTGTTCTACTTAGTTTTTATAGTTTTGTAAGTGGGAAGTACAGAAGCAAAAATTGCAATTAGGAGCCCCTTACTGCTATTGGTTATAGTCATATGTCCTTTAACATGATAAGACCACATTCAATTTGCAAACCATACATCATTTTGGAGAAAACAAAATTTACAAGTCAACACAATGGTAGAAAGATGTCTCTTTACATATTAAAGGCTTTCCTATATTATCTAGTGTTTATCTGCTATCTCTCTGTCCAGAGTCACACACGCATTTACATAGGAGAGGTAGTTTCCGTGGGGACAAATGCCTGCAAATGGCTCATTGCTATAAGAAAAGGTTTATTTTGGCTTTTCTCTCCCTGTACCTGGCTAGCCATTCACCCTTTTCCCCACAGGCATTGGTGGAATGTCTGGGAATCCATGTTTTCCTCCCCTTGCATTTACAATACAATGCCAAGGGCCATCCTGGTTATGCCAATCACACAGTACAGAGACTATTTCTCACAATTTCTCTGCACACCTTAACCCAAATTAATAAAATGTTCTCCAAGCCTCCTAAAATAAATATTAATTCTGTAGCCTTTGGTACTTTACAACACCTGCAGGTGAAATGGCTCAGTGGCTCCTCACATGTTAGCCCTGGGCTCTGAGGTAGGTGAAAATCTAGCACACAAGAAGAATGACATTGGTACAGAGGGACAGACTCACAGCCATGCCCAGCTTGTTACTGAAGAGCCATGCTCCTAGCAGACCTGATGGGCACAAAAAGCAGGACAGAGTGCAAAGAGAAATATGGGGAGGACTGGGCCCTGGTAACCAATTTTATGGATTTATTTTATTTGTGTGTCTGTGTGTGTGTCTATGTCAGTGTTCTGAGAAGGAATTAATCCAAAAATATAGATGAAGAAAGCTGTGTGTCTCCTATGTGAAGCCGGGTTGCATAATCAGTTCTGAAAGCAGAGAAAAGGTAACAGATGTTTAGTTTACATTACAATCCAGCTGCTTCTGGAAGGGCGGCCAAATACTCAGGAAGACTGCAGGGATTTGCTGTCTCCTCTAATACATGCAGAGGATGCACTCCAATAACATTTTCTTTGGATGGCTCTAACTGAACACCCCACTGTTCAAAATATCTATGGCTTTCAAGCTACTTATTTTAAATTGCACACCAATGAAAAAGGTAGAACTGAGGGACTTATTCGAATACTGATATTGTGGAACTTGCTGTTTTTGGTAAAGTGGAATGCATTAAAGGAACTCAAAATCCCTTTTAACTTTTGGGTGTTTTGTGACTAATATTAAGATGAATTTTTAAGTAGAATAACATAGAGACATGGAAAATAATGGCATAAAGCCCTATTTACTAATCCATCATCCTGCCCAGAATGGCTCCAGAGCAGCTCTGAGTCTTACATAAATACATATAAAGTGGTCCCCACAGCACCGATGCCTCCATAATCAAGGGACTTTGTCCTGACAGCATGGAGAGTCAGCCTTCTTCCTCAGCTGTGGGTTCACCACATTCCCTACCATTGGCCTTTACAAGTAAACAAACATGACACATATTGACTGGCGTATAACCCATTTATCAAAAATGGCTAGGTCTAAATATCTACATGTGGATAAGAGCAGGAGGAGCCTGGATATAAATTTACTAAAATATGAAAAGAAATTGTCCCAGTGACAGAATTGGGTTCATTTTTTTTTTAACATCTTTTTGTTTTGTTTTGTTTTGTTTTTTTCTGAAGCTGCAAACGGGGAGAGACAGTCAGACAGACTCCTGCATGCCCCCGACTGGGATCCACATGGCACGCCCACCAGGGGCGATGCTCTGCCCAACAGGGGGCGATGCTCTGCCCCTCTGGGGCGTCACTCTGCCTCGACCAGAGCCCCTCTAGCACCTGGGGCAGAGGCCAAGGAGCCATCCCCAGCGCCCAGGCCATCTTTGCTCCAATGGAGCCTTGGCTGCCGGAGGAGAAGAGAGAGACAGAGAGGAAGGAGGGGGAGGGGTGGAGAAGCAAATGGGCACTTCTCCTATGTGCCCTGGCCGGGAATCGAACCTGGGACTTCTGCACGCCAGGCCGACGCTCTACCACTGAACCAACCGGCCAGGGCCGAATTGAGTTCATTTTTTATTTCCCTTTATATAATATCCTACAGTCTTTGAATTTTTTTACCCCAAACATATATACGGTCTACCAGAAACTTCTGTCCGTTTTTGGAATAAAACAAAATACAAATTTTTTTTACCGTCAATAAACTTTATTAAATAATATAATTGTCATTATTATTAATGATTTCTTGCCAGTGTGAGGGCAATTTGTATATCCCATTTTTGAAAAATATTTTATCTTTTGATGCAAAAAATTGAACCAGTGCTTGTTTGATATCTTTTTCATTTTTGAATTTTTTGCCCTTCAAAAAATTTTGTAAGGACAAAAACAAGTGATAGTCGAAGGGTGCTAAGTCCGAATATGGTGGATGCAACAGAATTTCCCAGCCTAGTTCTGCAATTTTTTGACGAGTCCCCAAAGCAGCACGTGGCCTGGCATTATCATGATGCAGTATGATGTTCTTCCTACTGAACATCGCCGGCCTCTTTTCTTGGACTGCTGTCTTTAAATCATCCAGTTGCAGATAATACTTCTCCGAATTGAGCTTTGTATTCGGTTTTAAAAGCTCATAATATATTGGTCCTCGAATGTCCCACTGTATACACAACATTCTCTTATTCAGGGTCAAATTTGGTTTAGAGGTGGAAGGGCTAGGTTTTCCGGGTTCACAATATGCTCTTTTCCTTACGATGTTTTCATAGGTAATCCACTTTTCATCCCCAGTTATCATCCAGTTCAAGAAGGGCTCGATTTTGTTCCAAGCAAGCAGAGATGTGCATATGACAACTCAATCATCCAAATTCTTCTGACTTAATTCATCTGGCACCCATCTTGAATATTTCCACACCAATCCTATCTTCCGAATATGGTCCGAAATGGTTTGCTGAGCTGAATTAAGCCTTTCTGCGATCTCCGATGTTGTCAGAAAAGGATCTTGCTCCAACATGGTCTTAACATCATCATCCATCAAAGATGGTTGCCCAGAATGTGGCTTATCAGAAAGGTCGAAATCACCTGTTTCAAATTTTTTGAACCATCTTCTGCATGTCCTATCAGACACTGTACCTTCACCAAACACTTTCAATAAATTTCTACATGCTTCTGTAGCATTTCTTCCTTGTTGAAATTCGTATCAAATACAGTGGCGTAAATAAACTTTATCAGTAGCCATGGGTACATTATGGCTTCACACATAAGACTAACGTGAATCAACTTTGTTTTAGTTAATTTGCTACGTCAGTATGTATACATTAAGTGATAAAAATAGAGAGGCACACGTGCGCCAAATAAATGTGCTTATGTGTCAAAACTTGTGATAGAAATGAACAGAACTTTCCGGTAGACATGATATTATCTTTATATACTGCTCATAAAAAGTAGGGGATATTTTCAAAATGAAGTGATAAAATAACCCCTAATTTTTGTGAGCAGTATAAATTAAAAAGAAAGAAAGGTATCTTCGAAACAAAAGCCTAGAGTGATTAAAGAATCTTGGCTTATGCCTGCAGAGGCTGGGTTTCCTGACAGAAATGAGGAACAGGAACACTGGAGAAATCATTCCACCCTAGGCCTTCCAAGGTGCACTAGAGCAGTTTCTCAGCCACAGCACTCTTGACATTGAGGGTCAGGTAATTCTTTGCTGCAGGGCTCTGCTGTGCATTTACGGATGTCTAGCATCCCTGCCCTCTACCCACTGGAGATGCACCCATTGTCTCCCAACACCACCAAACAGCCTCTGGGAAGCAAAGCTGCAGGTGAGGATCTAGACTCCAGATGGTCTTTCCATTTCTTCCTTCATGGACACCCTCTTTGTCTATTTTAGAAGCTGTATCTAATGCTGAGGTTTTAGACCCAAAGGTACCTGTGGTCTACCAAGGACTCGTCAATATTTTGCTGATGCATTAAGCAAAGGATGGTATGAAAATGAAAAAAGTAAATAAATTAAACCATGAGTTTTCACAGAAAGCTTTAGGACATATGACATCGATATGAAATTAAAAGAACAGTCACAATGGTCATTCAAAAAAACTAGTAATAATAATAACTCTAGCTTTGGACAGTTTTACTTTTAGTTAAGACAATTCAAATGCTGCAGAAATTTTCAACTGTTTGTTAACCTGGAATGAACCTACAGCATTAACAGAACCAACACAGATTGTTTTGTACGTAATGCTTTTTATTGAAATAAAATGCTAGTGTTTTCTCTTTATAAGAAACACAATGGTATCTCCATATGTTCTAAATGTGATACTTAATTCTTCTGCACTAACAATGTTACAAACAATCTCATAAAAGGAGACAAATTATCCACATCTTTACTATCTTTCTAAACAGCATCTTTTAATTTACCATTTTATTAACAAGAATCCCTAGTATCTGACACTACCATACTTCTGAATAATTGAAATTATTTATGCTTATGCTAATGACTTGTTACTGTAATATCCTGACATTTTTTTAATTAAAAAGAGTGATTTTAAAAGATGCAGTGTGGTTTTAGATTCATGACTTTGAAAATCAGGATCTCATCCATGGAAAGAGAGCTATCCAGTAACCAGGTTGTTTCATTAACATCGACACTCTACACCTGGCACATACTAAGTGTTAAACAGATGGAGGGTACTGTTACTGTTATGCACAACCATGCCAGTGAATAGAGTTTTATTACAAATTACTAGTTTGGTTTAACATCAACAAAAAAAGCACAAAGTATAAAAGAGGAGACTATCACACAATAAATTAATAATCTGAGTTCTGTTTCACAAGTAAAACAAATCATTACCTAAAACTGCCTCATTATTCTTTTAATATATGTGTCTTTTCATGTATTCAAAAGGTCCATATTTAGTCACTCCACCCAATTCTCCTCCAAAGACACCTCCCCTTTATTTTTTCACCTTTCTTTTTGTGACAGAGACAGAGAGCAAGACAGATAGGAACAGACAGACAGGAAGGGAGAGAGATGAGAAGCCTCAGTTCTTCATTGCAGCACCTTAGTTGTTCATTGATTGCTTTCTCATATGTGCCTTGACTGGGGAGATACAGCAGAGTGAGTGACCCCTTGCTCAAGCCAGCGACCTTGGGCTTCAAGCCAGAGTCCTGGGCTTCAAGCCAGAGACCTTGGGCTTCAAGCCAGCGACCTTTGGGCTCAAGCCAGCAACCATGGGGTCATGTCTATGATCCCATGCTCAAGCCAGCAACCCCGCGCTCAAGCTGGGTGAGCCCATGCTAAAGCCGACGACCTCAGGGTTTCGAACCTGGGTTCTCTGCATCCCAGTCCAATGCTCTATCCACTGTGCCACTGCCTGGTCAGGCACCACCTCCCCTTTAAATGTCTCCTTTGCAAACGAGACAGCTACTAGGAAGTGTCTCAAGCTAGCTGGTACATACAAGTGTCAAATCCTTGAGCTGGGTTCAGCTGAGCCAGGAGAGTGAAAGAAGCTGGTGTGCTGTCCACGCAGAGCCAGCTAAAACAGGGCCCTGCCCATCACAAGATTCTCTCCACAGGCCTCCACGGGAAAGGGAACTGGGCTAAGATGCAGGACCCCAGGGCTCTAATCCCAGTTATTTTATAACCAGGGATTCAAATCACAACATCTCCTACCCTGGATCTCCTAGAAAAGTGAACTCTGAGGTACTTTCCAGATTTAAAATACTGTAAGCCTTTCAGTCTTTTTTTAAACCAAATTATGCCATTAAATTCATGTTTAAAAAAATAAAAAAAGAGCCCTTTTAACTGACTTTATGGAGGAAAATGGATATAACCTACATGGCAACTGTAAATCAGAAAGAGATACTTTTATTTTTTTCCCCACAAATATCAAATAGCTGGGAAGGCAAAGTTCATTGTATCCTGTGAGAGGGGGGTTGCTGATGTCCCCAATTGAGTGGGTTATCATTAGGACAGCCATGCCTACAGACTGCCTAGGACAGACTTGAGTTTTGTAATAACATTTCAAACAAATAATTATGAAATGATTATTATGTCCAAGCTCACTTCACCAATCCCTTTGTAGACACTTTTTTCTATTGCCCATCCTCCACTCTCAGTCCTGAAATCTTCTCAACAAATTAGAATAAAGTGCACTGTGAGATCACTTAATCACTTTATGATTGGCTTCAGGAGTTGAAGTCAATTTGCTGATAAAACCCACACATGCACACAAATAAATTAGTCTATCGCCTCAATGTTCCATCTATCAAGGAAAAAATAATCTAATGTCTAGTCTATGTATGATTATGGCATATATGTAAAGAAATAAAACCAGAATGGAGGGTGAAAAACTCCCAAAGAAGAAAGCATGAGAGGGAAAACATACCTATGTAAGTTCTAAAAAGATCTATAAAAGTGCAACTGAGAATTTTATTATTAAGCTAAACTTCTTAGTATAGATATCCCCAGAACCCTCCATCTGGGCAGCTAATTGAGAGTTAGGAAGAATCCAAAAGACTTTTCCCTCTTGTCACTCATCACAGGTGATACAGAAATACAGAAACCCTTGCCTGCTCAATATGATAATGTTACTTTTGTCAAGCACTTCTAATCCGATAGGGAATTGGCTGGGGATGATGTCGTACCCCTGGGAAAATCCCCAGTGAATATAGTTTTAACATCCTATGCATCAACACATCATTTATATAACAAAGTATACATATTATATTGTGATAATGAATGAGCTGCACTGATAAAAGCAGACATTAGAGAAAGGCTATGGGCCATCGAAAAGATAGGAATGGGATAAAGCAAAGGTGTGTGTGTGTGTGTGTGTGTGTGTGTGTGTGTGACTAAATATAACTAGGTCATCAAATAATACACATCTCTAAAAAGAGCAAAAAATGGGCCCTGGCCAGTTGGCTCAGTGGTAGAGCATCAGCCTGGCGTGCAGGAGCCCCGGGTTCGATTCCTGGCCAGGGCACACAGGAGAAGCATCCATCTGCTTCTCCACCCCTCCCCCTCTCCTTCCTCTCTGTCTCTCTCTTCCCCTCCCGCAGCCAAGGCTCCACTGGAGCAAAGTTTGCCCGGGCTCTGAGGATGGCTCTGTGGCCTCTGCCTCAGGCGCTAGAATGGCTCTGATTGCGGCAGAGTGACGCCCCAAGATGGGCAGAGCATCACCTCCTGGTGGGCATGCCGGGTGGATCCTGGTCGGGTGCATGCGGCAGTCTGTCTGTCTGCCTCCCCGTTTCCAACTTCGGGAAAATACAAAAAATAAATAAGTAAAATAAATATAATAAAGAATAAAAAGAGCAAAAAATGAATACTGAAATTCAAGTGACTTAAAATAGTCTGGTACTATAAATATGAAAAGATTACCTCCAATGAAAAAATAATAATCAAGTAGAAACAACTGTAGGATTTTTGTCTGTTGATTTTGAGGGAGAAGTAAAGTAAATAAGTAAATAAATATCATTTTTTTAAAAAAGTGAATTGGCGCCACTGCTTTTCTGGAGAGGGTAACTTTCTTATCTTTAACAGGTACAACTGGCCAACCCACGCCATCACTTAAAACCTCAGTACATTTTAAAGCAGGGGTCTCAAACTCGCGGCCTACGGGCCGCATGCGGCCCGCCGAACAATTTTGTGCAGCCCGCAGACTAATCCACGAAGTTCAAAATATTTTGGATAAAATTAAGTAAGCCTAGGGGTCTACTTGTATTTTTCATTTCTCTAACATCCTAGCTAGATATTAGCTTAGTTAACAGCAGTTGTGATGCGAACTACAGTTTCTGATCGTTTTGTGTACTGCATGTACGATTGTGCTTGTTGTACTGATTTTTTTTTTGTTTTCAACTGCAGTGAGAAAAATGTTGCGTAACAGTTGCCTTTTGTAGACCTAGTGCAGCTCGCCCAACGGCTGTGATCTTGCTCTGCAGCCTACATGCTGAGTTGAGTTTGAGACCCCTATTTTAAAGTGTCAAAGGGTAGTGAAGATGGTCTAAGAAGGAAGACAGTGAAATCATACAATGCAGAACAATAAGACAGAAGATCTGAGAAAGGAAACAAAATTTGGCTTTCGACTATGAAAACGCTAATGATGAGACATCCACACAAATGAAGAAAACTTTTTGTACAAATGAACAATGCCAACTCACACGGCCACTTTGGGAACACACAGTCATCCTTAGTCATGATGACTCCCAACACTGCTCTCATGCTGCCTTATTAAGATGGGTATTTCTAATCTAAAGAGTTTGGCTTGTACATTGATTTATGACTACAAACAGCAGAAATGCTTCTCACTGCAAAGCACACAGCGAGTAGTTAAGAAGTCTTCTAGTCATACATACATCTGTTCTCAATTGACGTAGCGGAAATACTGATTGTATTGTGAAATGGGTATTCCTATATTATTTTAGCGATTTTTTTCTAATCCAATCCCTGCCCCATCAGGGCTCAGACACATAGACAAACTGCCCCCACGCCAGTGTGATCAGACAGCTAAGGCAGCAATGTACGCAAGTTTGGGTGTGGGGTCTGCAGGTGTGGTCTCCCCATTGTGGACAATCCCTATACCTAGAATATTCGAGAAAGAACCAGACCAACACTTTGAACATGCCCATCCCACACACCCAGATCTCGTCACATCACATCAACCTTGCTAGTCTTGGAGGAAAAGCCACTGAAAAGTTAAAGGGGAAAACAGCTCAGGGATACAGACACTTCACTGGTGTGGGGGGGGTCCCTAAATCCTGATAGAGGATGAGCAAGCACATAAGTAGGTCTCAGCAAGTCAATGAATCCGTGTTTATACATCTTGCTGGGAAGTTGATTCATAGCTTGTCTAAGATTCTCAGAGGGGGCTGTGGTGCCCCCAAACATTAAAAGATACTTATTCAAGAGATCCCCCTCCCCCAGTGGCACCGCGTCCAGCTTGGGCTGCTTTCTTACGGGCGGGGTATGAGGCTTTTCACTTACAATCCTCTGCAAGGATGAGCTCATGGCTTAGGGTTAAAGATGCCCTCCATTCCAATAGCAGGTTGACAGGGCAAATTGTTGTGCCCAATTGCGAAAAGACAAATGCTGGAGTCCTTCGGATAGTTTAAAAAAAATTTATTGGCCAAAAATGCAAACCTGCGCAGGGGTGGTGGTCACTAAGAGTCACACCCTTTGCTTACAAACTAGGGGCTTTTATAGCAAAGCAAGCAAGCCACTCGGTACAGAAGCTGAGTGTGGCGTTTAGCGATTGGCTTATACATGAGGGGTTATAGTCACGTGCCTTGGTAACTAAAGGTTTAAGCTAAGGTCACAGTGGAAAATTTCAAGAAGAAAATTTCAAACTTGCGACACAGCTGCTGTTAACAACGGTTAGAAAAACAACTTCAGGATGTGGGGTGTGGGGTGCTAACTGCTGATCTTTTTGCGGTTTTCTTAGTTCCTAAATACACTTCTGCCTTAAGGGCTTTTGCAATGCTGGAGTTCAGATAAACTTTTTTACCAGAGTGCTACATTTCCTCCTCTTCTAATGCATAGTTGAATCCTTAACTATAATTGGGATTCTTCTACTGTACTAATGCGGTGGTAGGGCTGGGCTAGGACCATTAATTTAATTGAGTCTATTCGTTCCCGTAGAAAACTCATAAGTTTGTTGAACAAGAAGGGCCCTAGGGATATGAGGCATAAGAATCCAATACATGGCCCTAGTAAGGGAAGTAGATAGGGAAGTATTCCATTTAGTCCGCTAAAGAAGGGACTATCAAATAATTCTTTTCTTCTTCGTATTAAATCTTCTTGTAATCTTTTTATTCGGTCTCTTACTATTCCAGATTTATTTACATATACACAACATTTCTCTTGTAGAGCTAAACAAATTCCTCCTTGCTCTGCTGTTAATAAATCTAATCCTCTTCTATTTTGTAAAACCATTTCTGCTAGGGAATCAAGTTGGTCCTGTACATCCTGAATAGACCGAGATAAGGATTCTACATCATCAATTAATTTGTTAGAAAGCTTTGCATACGAGTGAAGTGCCACTCCCATCCCGGCACTTCCTGTGGCAACTGCTCCAGTGATTCCTAAGCCTACTAATAAAGGAATTAAAGTGACTGCTCTCTTTATTCGCCCTGAAATGAGATCTAAAGATGGGACGGGGACAGGCTGGTCCCCAGGTATGATGTCTATGTCCGGCAGGAGTGTAGCTATTACACAAACTCCAGTCCAATTTGTTGGTAGATAAGAATAAGCTAAGTTACCTCTACATACTAGTATATGTCCTCTGTCTGGACATAGAGAAGTACTAACGTTTATAGTTCTACTACAGTTTGCAAAGTTAGTAAATCCTACTTCTAGGTCAAAGCTATTATTCCGGGCAGGGCCCTGAAGGCAAGTGACATTAGAGAATTCTATAGGCTGAACCCTGAAGGGGATATTGGCAGTACAACTAGACTGTGGCGTTAAAGCAGATTCATTAAATGTTACTGGTAAGGCAATAGGCATAGGTGTACCAAGGGTCATGCAAAGCCAGCAGTCTGCTGCTAATTCGGGATTAGTCATATTTAAGGCTTGAAAGGTGGCTGATAAAATATCAGAAGTCTGCGGATAAAGGTCTATGCTTGGTCCCTTTGGCAAAACCAGGGGATGGTAATTTATCTGTGGATACTGGGCTTAACAATTTGCTCAAGCCTTTCTTCTACTATGGCTTCCCTGATGGAATCTTGAGGTCCTCCTCCATCCGAAACATGTAGAGGGGATTTCTTAGACCAACATACAGGCCGGCCGCGCGTCCCTTTGCACGAAGCCTCTATGCGGCCAAGTGTCCCTATCTCCGGGCCAACGCCCGCTCGAGTTTTCTGAAGGATGGCAGTGAAGTAGGTAGTATCCTGACTAGTGCATTCCTGAAATTCCTCGTAACAGGAGGAGTGCATTTGATCATAGAAGCTAGTGCACTCAGCAGGACAAGGTCCTGGCTTGCCTTGAATAGTGGGAATTATGCGGGGTTTGTTATTGCAGATCCACTCTTGGGTGTTACCCCCCCCTATACCCGGTGTCACGGCGAGGTATGCTATTTTGGTTCCACAATCAACCTGCCTTGTGTATGTTTTTGGTCTAATAGTAGTGGCTCCTCCCCTGCATTCACATGGGGGCCCGTACAATGTCCTAAGAAGTGTTTCTGCATTTGGAGGAGGTCCGAACCCACCGCAAGCAAAATCAAGAAACACTGTCAGGGCACAGATGAAAATTTTAACTTTAAAGGGTCCTTGGGGTCTGTATGGACTTTCCATTGCTTAGAGTCTGTCTCTTGCTCACTAGGTGTAGCAGGCTTCACGTGGGAAAGGTGAATCCAATATGGCTTCTCAGCTATCCTTACAGCCGTGGGCGTGCTGAACAGTACCTGGAACGGTCCTTGCCACCGAGTGTCAAGGTTCCCGCGGCGGTGGTTGAGAATGTACACCCATTGTCCTGGTTCCGGCGGAGGGGGCAATGGGGCTCCTCTGCGAGCGTCCTTCTGTTGGTCCCTGAGGGCTTGTACCTCAGCACGTATTAACTGCAATGCCTGTAAAGACTTTAGAAAATTCTGATTAGAGACCTCAATTTCTTCTCTTGTTAGCTGAGGGACCAAGGGGGTTGGTTGTCCAAACATTAATTCATAAGGGGTCCATTTCCCTGTGTAGGGGGTGTTCCGGACCCGAAATAGGGCAAAAGGGAGTAACTCTACCCAATTTTCGCCAGTCTCCTCCCTTATCTTTATTAAAGTTTCCTTTAGGGTCCTGTTCATTCTCTCAACTTGCCCTGAGCTTTGAGGCCGATAAATACAATGTAATTTCCAATTGATCCCTAGTCTTAAGGCTAATTCTTGTGAAATCTTGGATACAAATGCAGGTCCACTGTCAGACCCTACAGCCATAGGAATCCCATATCTGGGAATTATTTCTCTTAGAAGTATTTTACATACTGTTGTAGCTGTTTCTCCTTTTGTTGGGAAGGCTTCAGTCCATCCTGTAAAAGTATCAACTAGAACAAGTAAGTATTTGTAACCTAATTTCCCTGGAGTCATTTCTGTAAAGTCAATTTCCCATAGTTCTCCGGGAGTTTTTCCTCGATACCGGAAAAGAGGAGGGAGCTCCTTGTTGATTGCGTTGACCTTTGCACATGCTTGGCACCTAGAAACAACTGAGTTTACAAGATCCCGAATATTAGAGCCTTCATAATACTTCTTGACTAGGTGCTCAAGTTTTAACTGTCCCAGATGCGAGCTGCTATGTATTTCAGAAATTATTTGTCTCAAAACTGCCTGGGGCAGAAAGATTTTGTCATTTGGTAATTCAATCCACCCTTGGGCGTTTTTCTTACCTCCTATTAGCTTACCTTTTTCTTCTTCCTCAGGTTGATACTTAGGCTCTTTTGGTAAGCTTGGAGGCGGTATCAGTGGCAACAAACTCATGGTGTCCTCCTCTTCTGCTGCATCACGGGCCACTTGGTCAGCAAAATGGTTGCCTCTGATAATGGGGGAGTCCCCTTTTTGATGCCCCTTGCAGTGTATAATGGCTATTTTCTGAGGCAGCCAGAGGGCTTCTAGCAGGGATAAGATTTCTTCTTTGTTTTTTATTTCTTTTCCTCCTGCTGTTAATAGCCCTCTCTCCCGATAGATGGCACCATGTACATGTGCAGTAGCAAAGGCATACCGGCTATCGGTATAGATGTTGGCACACTTTCCGGCGGCTAGCCGGAGGGCCTGTGTGAGCCCGATAAGTTCGGCTCGCTGTGCTGATGTTCCTTTAGGCAATGCCTTTTTCCACAAGACCTGGTCCTGAGTAGTAACAGCTGCCCCTGCAAACCTCTGTCCGTCCCGCACATAACTGCTCCCATCTGTGAACAAGGTTAAGTCTGCCTTTTCATAGGCTTGGTCCCGCAAGTCAGGCCGGGTACCGGTGATAGTGTCCAAGGTTAGTTTGCAGTCGTGGAGTACCGTTGAGTTTGGCACCGGGAGCAAGGTGGCGGGGTTTAGGGCCGTGGTCTTAAGGAATTGCACAGCTGGGGGGTTCAAGAGCTGAGCTTGGTACTGGGTCAATCGGGCATTCGAGATCCACCTGTCTGGAGGTGCCCGTAGTATTTGCTCGAGGTAATGTTCCCCAATTACTTGAATGTCTTGCCCCAAAGTCAATTTAGTGGCTTCCTTGACAAGCAGGGAGGTGGCCGCTAGGGCTCTTAAACAAGTAGGCCAACCTGCAGCTACTGGGTCTAACCTTTTAGACAAATATGCTACAGGCCGCTTCCATGGACCGAGTTCTTGGCATAAGACCCCTACAGCAGTGCCCTGCTTTTCTGCCACAAACAGCTGAAAAGGTTTTGCCAAATCTGGCAAAGCTAGAGCCGGGGCTGCTATCAAGGCTTCTTTTAATTTCTGAAAGGATTCTTTTGCCCCCTGGGTCTAAACTATTGATTCTTCTTTCCCTTATTCTGTCCTGTGTTTTGGGCGGCCAGAAGTACCTTGACAGCTGCTCGTCCTAATTCAGGATCATCTCTGTTTTGGAAAACCTTCTGAGCTATTTCTAATAATTTGCTCCTATTCTCGCCCTCAAAACCTTCTATTTTCTGGAGTTTTTTTTTTTTTTCCTAATATCTGAGGCTGCTTGAGTAACAAAAGCAATATTTACTAACCTGCGGTTTTCTTCTGCTTCAGGGTCTAGTGGGGTATAAACCCGGTAGGCCTCTATAAGCCGCTCTAAAAATGCAGCAGGGGATTCATCCCTCCCTTGAAGTACCTCACTTACCTTACTAAAGTTGGTGGGCTTCCTAGCGGCTGCCTTTAAACCCCGTAATAGAGCCCGGCGATATTGGATAAGCGCTTCCCTTCCCCCTGTTATATTGGGATCCCAATTAGGGGGAGTCTCTGGGAGGACTTCAGCTAACTCTTGCTCGGAACCACCATCTTCCCGAAAGGCTTTCTTCTGTGGTAAGCAAAGTTTGCAGCAATTGCTGACAGTCGTCCCAAGTTGGCTGATGGGTCCTAAACACAGTCTCAAGTAAAGATATTAATCCCTGTGGTTTCTCAGAAAAAGAAGGATTCTGATGCTTCCAATTATACAAATCACTAGTAGAAAAAGGAACATAAACCATTCTGGAAGGGGCCCGAGGCCCCTCATCTAAGGGCGGCAACATTTCCCTAAGGGGCAACAACGGGGCAGCCCCCGCATTGGGAAGTTGCGCATAAGGGGTTCCTCCCCGGGTGTGGGGAGGGCTCTGAACATTCTCAGGGACAGTAGTGTCAGGCTCTCTTGACCTCCGATAAGGCGGGGGATGGTTAATGGGGTCTAGGATTTCCTCAGGAGTTTCCTGAATAACTGGATACAACTTAGGGGCTTCTTTCTTGGGCGCACTAGGGGTTGTTCTCTGACTCTGTGAGGCCGGACTGTCATTTACACAAACGGGCTTAGGCCTTACGCTAAGGGATCTGACAGTCCTTTGGAGAGTCTTTTGGCACCTTTTGATATAGCTAGGCTTATCAGTGGCAATGTCTATCCACACATCAATATAAATGTATTGGTCTGGATGGGGAACTTTATATATAACAGCCCTGACAGCATAAACCCTGAGGACATCGAAAGTCCCTTCTGTAGGCCATCCCACATCAAAGGTGGGCCATTCTAACTGACAAAGAGTGCGGAGGGTCTCTGGATCTGGTATTGGTCCCCCGTAGTTCTTCGCTCGTTTCTGAAAGTCTGAAAAATTAGCCAGAATACAATCTACGGGGAAAGGTGGAGTTGATTGATTATTGCCCATCTTGAGGTAGCCGTTCTTTTCCGCTAGATGTCCTTCAAGTCCTACGAAAACAACACATAAAATTCCCCAGCAAACAAATAGGGCGATCCAAACAGGAGACTGTTGATCACATTGAACTGGGACACAGGCTAACACTAAACACACTAAGACAGCAAAGACAAGGAAAGCAACACACAAAATTTCCTATACAGACCACATTCACTATGACATATAAGTAAGCCAGCGGCGCGGCGCGTATGAGCTCAACAATTTGGAATGGTCAATCAAAGTTAAACAGAAACAAAACCTCGGCCGGCAGCGTCCTGCCCTTCGCTCGAGGGTCTGAGCGAGTCTCTGACAGCATCCCGTCTGTCGCCTCAGACTACAAATGTACCGGTACCAAGATCACAAAATGAAACAAAGTAACTAAGAGTGGAATTCCAATACTCACCAGCTCGAGCTGTTCCTCCGGGCTTACCAGCCAAATTCCCACTTGGGGAGATCACGCCGGGGTCACCAAATGTTGTGCCCAATCGCGAAAAGACAAATGCTGGAGTCCTTCGGATAGTTAAAAAAAAATTTATTGGCCAAAAATGCAAACCTGCGCAGGGGTGGTGGTCACTAAGAGTCACACCCTTTGCTTACAAACTAGGGGCTTTTATAGCAAAGCAAGCAAGCCACTCGGTACAGAAGCTGAGTGTGGCGTTTAGCGATTGGCTTATACATGAGGGGTTATAGTCACGTGCCTTGGTAACTAAAGGTTTAAGCTAAGGTCACAGTGGAAAATTTCAAGAAGAAAATTTCAAACTTGCGACACAGCTGCTGTTAACAACGGTTAGAAAAACAACTTCAGGATGTGGGGTGTGGGGTGCTAACTGCTGATCTTTTTGCGGTTTTCTTAGTTCCTAAATACACTTCTGCCTTAAGGGCTTTTGCAATGCTGGAGTTCAGATAAACTTTTTTACCAGAGTGCTACACAAATAAGGCAAGAATAGGTCTGAAAAAGAGGGTAAGAAATATAGACACGCTGGTTTGGTGAGTAAATCCGGAAAGAGACAACCTCCAGAACCGCTCTAGTTCTCCACTTGCACGGGAAGCTTTGCGCTCTCAGCCAAAGAGGCGTCCAGGGCGCACGCGGCCCCTTCCAGCAAGAGCCCTGCAACAAGGGGTGGCGGCTGACCCGCTAACTCCCGCTATCTCCTACAAGGACTCAAGGGTGAGGCCCAGAGGGATCAAGCCCCAAGGCCGACTTTTCTAAAGCAGGAGCTCACTGCGCGTTCGCCCTCCCTCTCCTCGTACCAATACATCAGGTGGCCTCCTGCACCCATGGGGCACCTCAGGTGTCTCTGAATGGCAGGCAGGAACCCCTACGTTGGAAGCACCGCTGCCCCTCCCCATCCACACACCCTCACTCCAGAGCGCTGCCTCCATCAGGTGAGGCCAGCTGCCTCACAGAGCACGGGATGAGGGGTCTGCACTGAGCCTAGTCCAGTCGGTATCGGTCCTAGAGGCAGCTGCTACCTAAGAGACAGAAATTGAGCATCGGGTCCAAAGCTACCCAAAACCCATCCTCTTACCTCTCCTTTCAACTTCCAAGCCTTCTTACTTGACTGGAGTTGGCAGCCAATCTGCGCATCCAGGGCGAGGCACCGATCTTCTTACCCGAGCCCGAGGACGCTCACGGTGCCGCCTCCCAGCGGGAACCCCGGGAATGGCCCATCACCGCCGCAGGTTCGTGGTACAGAAACTTCCCATGTCTCTCCAAAGACAAGTCCGAAACTGCTGCGGGAGAAGCGGCCGCCGCGACTCCACACAAGGGACCGCAGGTAACCACGCGCGGGGTCGGAGCCTCAGTCCATGGCGGCGCGCAGCCCGCAGCCTGAGCCTGGTCTGGGTGCGGCGCGGGCCGGAGGGGCTGGGCCGCCGCGGGCTGCGCTGATTGGCCAGGCGGCCCTCTGCCCTGCCCCTGCCTGGCGGGATGGTGCCTGTGGCCCTGCTCTTCCGGCCCCGCGCCCCTGCTCAATTGCCCGGCTCCCTCCTCTCGGTTCCCCGCGTCTCTCCTGAGCGCCGCTCTGTGGCCACCACACCGCAGGTGCTGGGAAAACGTAATCTTTCTGAACGCCTGCAAGCCGCTCTGAGACCGGTATAAGGGAGAGGAATTTAGGCTTCGACTCGCAATGGAAAGCAATCCCCATGCATCGTGTCTCCATCAGAGGACCCAAAGCAATATTTTTGGCTTTAAGAATTATTTTAAAAAATACAGCCAAGACTTATTTGACTTGCACCTCATGCCAACCCCTAGTTCTTTCTCCCATCCCCAAGTGCAGTAACACTAACAATCAGTGACACTTAGATCTCCATTTAATGGATAAGAAAGCAGAGGAGCAGAGAGTAGCATAATTTACTGAAGATCACACAGTTAATTAATGGTAACTGTGTAATTTGAACCTAAGAAGCATCCTTGCAGAATCCCCTGAGAACTTGTTAGGAATGCAGACTTTCAGACCCCACCTGGAATGAGAATTTTCATCGTAACAATATCTCCAGGTGGTTAGTGTATGCATGAAGTTTGAGAAACATTGCCTTAAACCACCGTGCTGTGCACTGTCATTGGTTTGCTTTATGATCTTCTGGTCCTTCTACTCTGCACTGACAGTAAATTAGGTGTCATTCTGCCTCAGTCGCACTCCCAAGTCTGTTTGCCCTTCTCTGAGCCTACTGCTTGAACTAATCTGTGGCAGCCTCCCTTCTCTCTGTCCTCCACACACACAACACACACACACACACACACACACACACACTCCATATTATTTTGTATATCATTTGACATCTTCAATCCTTTCCTTTTTTATTATCAAAATTGTGGCTCTATAGCCAAACACAGTTGTACTACCAAGTTGTGACCAATCTAAAAGGGAATTCAAACATCAGAGACAGGGACGTGATCTTTGAGACATCTGTCAGTGATGAGATTCTATGAAGGAAAGAGCAGATCCAAGAGAGACCTGAATCTACACAACAGGAGATATCAGCGCTCTCTCTGGACACCATTCATTTATTCACTCAATCAAATTGAGAACCTGTTTTATGTCGGGCACTGAAACAGTGGCTGGTACATACAGGAGTATACAAAACAGTAAAGATTCCTGCTTCTGTGGAGTTTGCCTTCTAGGGAAAGAGGCAATTAACATAATAAATAACTGAAATACAGAGTGTGTATGTCATAGAGAGAAATACAGTGCAGAAAGGGACATGAGTGCAGGAAAGCTGTGGTTTTGAACGTGGTGTCCAGGCCAGTTCTCACTGCAAAGATAACATGTGAATAAAGATTGGGAAGAGCCAAGGAATTCCACGTTCATTCAGATGAATAGTGATCCAACACTGTGAGTCAGTCATGATTCTGGACACTGTGAGTCAGGCACAGTTCTGGACACTAGGAGTCAGGTGCAGTTCTAGCCTGGGTCTGTGTGTTTACTTGAGCCTTGCTTAAGTTTTTTACATCCAAGTTTTCCTGGACTAAAATTTTCTTGTCCTGATTTGGGGGAGACAGAGATAGAGATAGAGATAGAGACAGAGATAGAGACAGAGATAGAGATGATAGAGATGGAGATAGAGATATATAGAGGCAATTTCGTGCGGTTCAGCCTAATACTATATTCTCCCACCCTGGATGTTTAGTATTGTTAGGGATTTAAATGTGTTCCCCCAAATCTATATGTTGACATCCTAACCCCCAGTACCGCAGAATGTAATTTTATTTGGAGAGAGGGTCTTTACAGAGGTAATCAAGTTAAAATGATGTCTTTGGGTGGGCCCCAATCCAATGTGACTGGTGTCCTTATAAAAAAGGGAAATTTGGAGTCAGACACAAACAAAGGGAGAATGCTATGAAGGCATAGATTGGGATGATGCTTCTACAGGCAAGGAATGCCAAAGATTGCTTAGAAACCACAGGAGGGGGAGAAAGCCATGGAGTTGTTTCTATCAGCACTCAGAAGGAACCAGCCCCATCCACACACTTTGATCTTGGACTTCCAGCCTCCAGAACTGTGAGACAATCAATTTCTGTTGTTTACAACACTCGGCTAGTGTTTCCTAGTTACAGAAGCCCAAGCAAACTAACACAAGTATGTTTCTAAGGTAAGATGATACAGTTAAGTGACTCATCTACAAATTT
This sequence comes from Saccopteryx bilineata, assembly GCF_036850765.1. Taxonomy (NCBI): domain Eukaryota; kingdom Metazoa; phylum Chordata; class Mammalia; order Chiroptera; family Emballonuridae; genus Saccopteryx; species Saccopteryx bilineata. Next base: position 63,772,759 of record NC_089499.1, on the reverse strand, counting down.
CCAATGACCAGGTGTTGTTTTCAGTAGCAGAAAGCAAAAATGATCAATGAATTGAGATTTACTAACAAAATTTACCACAAGAAAAAATAAATTTTGTTTTAAAAAACCTAATGAGCCCCAGTTATTCAATTACTTCTTCATCAACTATTTATCAAAAGTTGGCTATGTGCCAGACTCTGGGATGTGGTGACAAAGTAGATGTGGTCTCTGCTCCCATGTGACTTCTGTTATCATTATGGGCATGGTTGGACAGTAAACAATCAAATATATTAATATTAAGAGAAGAATATGTGCTTAAAAGAAAAGAATAAGGCTAGAGGATTAAAAGAATGAGAGGTGGTTTGAATTTAGATTGGCTGACCAGGGAAGGTCCTTATTAGGTAGTGACATTTGAGCCAAGACAAGCCATCCAAGCAAAGACCTGGCAAAAAATTGTTCCAAGCAGGACAATCTCTTACAATCTCTTTTTTTTTTAATTAATTAATTTATTTTTTACAGAGACAGAGAGTGAGTCAGAGAGAGGGATAGACAGGGACAGACAGACAGGAACGGAGAGAGATGAGAAGCATCAATCATTAGTTTTTCATTGCGCGTTGCAACACCTTAGCTGTTCAATGATTGCTCTCTCATATGTGCCCTGACCTGGGCCTCCAGCAGACCGAGCAACCCCTTGCTGGAGCCAGTGACATTGGGTTCAAGCTGGTGGGCTCTTGCTCAAACCAGATGAGCCAACGCTCAAGCTGGCGACCTCGGGGTCTCGAACCTGGGTCCTCTGCATCCCAGTCTGACGCTCTATCCACTGTACCACCCCGCCTGGTCAGGCTCTTACAATCTCTTTTAAGATGATATCCCTGCCAGTCATTCCATTCATCCTTTCTTTCTCTTTATTCCACGCATTTTGCATCCTTTGAGGTTATGCAAAATCAATCAATGTCTTTTTCATTAAAATGAGGTCAAATTATTTATTTTCTTATGTTAGAACCTGTGAAGGTAATGCCAAGAGGGTTTTGCATGCACAGACACTCACAAAAGAGTCCCTGACGTGCCTGTGTATTTGTAGGTGGTAACGCCACATGATTTGGACATTTTGTTATTTTCCTCCTTTGTGTAACACCCGGAACACTACTGGGCAAGGCCTGGTGCTTCATCAATACACTAATGACCGCCTGGCCTGCGAAGGAGCATTCCACTCTCCTAGCCTATTTATAAAATCCTCTTATCAAGTGAAGCTTCAGTTCTAAAATCTTGCAGTGCTCACATACTTACTTTGAGTGTAATTTTTACTTAGGAGACTAATGAGGATAATAGCTAACATTAATTTGGGGTTTGTGTGTGGCTCACCATACTAAGGGTTTTACAGAAGTTATTATCTTTATAACCCTAGAAAGTAAATTCTCTTATTTTAAGCTCTATTTTACAGATGAAAAAACTGGGGCTCAAAAGAGGTTAAGTAATATGCCTGTGGTTTGAACCACAGTTCAAGAGCAGAATTATGCTGTGAGTCCATCTCTTTACAAGGGTTGGGCTAGGGCGGGTGAGCAGAAAGCAAAAACATGTATCTAGTCCCTTGTCTTTGACATTTTCAAAATGCTTTTCCTAACTTTTTTATTTACCCCCGTTCTCTAGTTTTCACTTTTCTACCCAGATATCTGCTTGGCTTTCCCTTGCTTCAAACTGGGAGGATTTTGATAAATGACTGATAGATTTTTTCTTTTTCAGTCTGTCTGTTTCTCAGCAGAGTGAGGAAATGGGAGTCAAGCTTCTTAGCACGCAGCCTACTTTGACATACATTCGTAGCTTATACGTTGACGGCACCCCATACAAAGGGGTCCCTCCCCTCATTCAAATAGTGGGGAACGTCACGCCCCCTGTCAGGCTGAAAGCGTTATGCAATGTGCCACGCCAGCTCTGGCCCTGTTTCCACAGACACTAATAGAGCCTCCTCCTGAAAGTGAGCACCTACAGATGGCTTCAGCTGGTCTCTGCGAGTCACTGTCTGTTGCGGTGGCTTCTCCACAGTCCTGGTCAAAGAGGAAGCCTGGGAAACTTGCGGGGTGAAAGATGTGAGATATCTCTCATTGGGTTGGTCCTGGATACTTCCACCGGTTTAGGAAGTGGGCACCCACTTTAGCTATTAAATGACTTCCTGCCTGGGATGGTTGGGTCAGGCTTGCTTTAAACTTCTAGAACTCAGACAAGGTATCTGGAAATTCACTTTGGAAGGCTCAGGTGAGTTTCACTATCCTTCCCTTTGCTGACCACAACTGCCTTAATAATGTATGCCCTGGAAAAGAACAATAATTCAGGGCAAATTAGCACAAGAAGGATCTGTGAAACTGCAGTGGGAGAGCACTGAGAGATCCACAGAGCTGTTGCATCAAGCAGGAAAATCCAGTTCCACGTGGATCCAGCCTCGGGGAGAATCGTCAAAGACATTAGCTCCACTTGATATCCTCTCTAACCTCCTGGCCTCTCCACTCCCACGTCTCCCAATGTGGTCATCCTTCCCCAGCTACACAGAAGACTGCTCTCATCATTTACTAAGTCATTCTGTCATTGATTCTTTGATTAATTCACAAACTTTTGTCAAAGAAATATTTGCACATACATGTTCATAGCAGCATTATGCACAAAAGGTGGAAGAAACCCAAATGTCCACTGATGGATGAATGGATAAAAAAAATGTGGTATGTACAATGGAATAGTATCAGAATTAAAAGGAAGGAAATCCTGTCACACGCTACACCATGGATGAACCTTGAAGACATTATAATAAGTGAAATTACCCAGCCAAAAGGAATAAATGCTGTGCAATTCCTCTCATATGAGGAACCAAGAGGAACCAAGTTCCTAGAGATTAAACGGAATGGTGATCACCAAAGGACATAGGAAGGGGTGAGGGAGAGTAGGCAGTTACTGTTTAATGGGGACATAGTTTCAGTTCTGCTGGACAAGAAAATTCTCAGATGGATGGCGCCAGCCACACAGCACGTTAGAGATCTACATAATGCCACCGAACTACGCAGTCAAAAACGATTAAGCCAGTACATTTTACAGTATGTTAGTTTACCACAGTGAAAATTTTCAAACAGAAGTTTTTTTTTCTTTATTATTAATTTTAATGGGGTGACATTGATTAATTAGGTTACATAGATTCAGAGAAAACATCTCCACGTTATTTTGACATTTGATTATGTTGAATACACATCACACAAACTCAAATTGTCTTCTGTCACCTTCTATCTGGTTTTCTTTGTACCCCTCCCCTCCCCACATCACCTCCATCTCTTCCTCCCCCTCCCCGCCCCCATAACCACCACACTCTTCCCCATGTCCCTGAGTCTCATTTTTGTGTCCCATGTATGGAATCATATAGTTCTTAGTTTTTTCTGACTTACTTACACTCAGTATTATGTTATCAAGGTCCATCCATGTTGTTGTAAATGATCCGATGTCATCATTTCTTATGGCTGAGTAGTATTCCATAATATATATGTACCACATCTTCTTTATCCAATCTTCTATTGAAGGGCTTTATGGTTGTTTTCATGTCTTGGCCACTGTGAACAATGCTGTAATGAACATGGGGGTGCATGTGTCTTTACATACCAGTATGTTTGAGTTTTGGGAGTATATGCCCAGTAGAGGGATTGCCGGGTCATATGGTAGTTCTATTTTTAATTTTTTGAGGACCCACCATATTTTCTTCTATAATGGTTGTGCTACTTTACTTTTTCCATTTCATTGTATCTTTTTCAATTTCCCTTAACAATGCTTTGTAGTTTTCATTATATAGGTCCTTTAAATTCTTTTTGTTTATTCCTAGGTATTTTTTTGTTGTTGTTGCTGCCATGAGGGGGATTGTTTTTTTGAGCTCGTTTTCTGAAGTTTTATTGTTGGCATATTGGAAGGCAATAGACTTTTGTATATTAATTTTGTATCCTGCGACCTTACTGTACTGGTTTATTGTTTCTAATAGTCTTTTTGTGGAGTCTTTGGGGTTTTCGATGTATAGGATCATATCATCTGCAAAAAGTGATACCTTTACTTCTTCTTTTCCGACATGAATGCCTTTTATTTCTTTCTGTTGCCTGATTGCTCAGGCTAGAACTTTTAGCACCATGTTAAATAAGAGTGGAGAGAGTGTACAACCCTGTTTTGTTCCTGATTTAAAGGGGAAAGTTCTCAGTTTTATGCCATTTAATATGATGTTAGCTGATGGTTTATCATATATGGCCTTTATCATGTTGAGATATTTTCCTTCTATACCCATTTTGTTGAGTGTCTTAAACATAAAGTTGTGTTGTATTTTATCAAATGCCTTTTCTGCATCTATTGATAAGATCATGTGGTTTTTGTTCTTTGATTTGTTGATATGGTATATTACATTAACCGTTTTATTTATGTTGAACCATCCTTGTGATTCTTTTTTTTTTTTTTTTTTTTTTTGCATTTTTCTGAAGCTGGAAACAGGGAGAGACAGTCAGAGTGCCCGACCGGGATCCACCCGGCACGCCCACCAGGGGGCGACGCTCTGCCCACCAGGGGACCATGCTCTGCCCATCCTGGGCGTCGCCATGTTGCGACCAGAGCCACTCTAGCGCCTGAGGCAGAGGCCACAGAGCCATCCCCAGCGCCTGGGCCATCTTTGCTCCAATGGAGCCTTGGCTGCGGGAGGGGAAGAGAGAGACAGAGAGGAAGGCGCAGCTGAGGGGTGGAGAAGCAAATGGGCGCTTCTCCTGTGTGCCCTGGCCGGGAATCGAACCCAGGTCCTCCGCAGGCTAGGCCGACGCTCTACTGCTGAGCCAACCGGCCAGGGCCCCTTGTGATTCTTGGATGAATCCCATTTGATCATGATGAATTATTTTTTAATATATTGTTGTATTCAATTTCTTAGTATTTTGTTTCATATTTAGCATCAGTATTCATTAGAGATATTGGTTTGTAGTCTTCTTTTTTTTTTTCCTGTATTTTTCTGAAGCCAGAAACGAGAAGAGACAGTCAGACAGACTCCCGCATGCGCCCGACCGGGATCCACCCGGCACGCCCACCAGGGGGCGATGCTCTGCCCCTCCGGGGCGTTGCTCTGTTGCGACCAGAGCCACTCTAGTGCCTGGGGCAGAGGCCGAGGAGCCATCCCCAGCGCCCGGGCCATCTTTGCTCCACTGGAGCCTCGGCTGCGGGAGGGGAAGAGAGAGACAGAGAGGAAGGAGAGGGGGAGGGGTGAAGAAGCAGATGGGCGCTTCTCTTGTGTGCCCTGGCCGGGAATCGAGTCTTCTTTTTTTGTGTTGTCCTTTCCAGGTTTTGGTATGATGGCTATGTTGGCCTCATAAAATGTGTTTGGAAGTATTGCTTCTTCTTCAATTTTTCGGTAGACTTTGAGTAGAATAGGAACCAAGTCTTCTTTGAATGTTTGATAGAATTCACTAGTATAGCTGTCTGGCCCTGGACTTTTCTTGGGAGGGGGGAGGTTTTTGATAGTTGTTTTTATTTCCTCCCTGCTTATGGGTCTATTTAGGCTTTCTACTTCTTCATGACTCAGTTTAAGAAGATTGTATTGTTCTAGGAATTTATCCATTTCTTCTATATTGTTAAATTTGGTGGCATATAGTTTTTCATAGTTTTCTACAAAAGTTCTTTGTATATCTATGATATCTGTGGTGATTTCTCCTCTTTCCTTTTGGATTTTGTTTATGTGAGTCCTTTCTCTCTTTTTCTTAGTGAGTCTTGCCAAGGGTTTGTCAATTTTATTGATCTTTCCAAAGAACCAGCTCCTTGTTTTATTGATTTTTTTTCTGTAATTGTTTTGTTCTCTATTTTATTTATTTCTGCTCTGATTTTTATTGTTTCCTTTCTTCTGCTGGTTTTGGGTTGCCTTTGTTCTTCTTTTTTTAGTTCCTTAAGATGTGAAGTTAAGTTGTTTACTTGGGCTCTCTCTTGTTTGTTCATATAGACCTGTAGTGATATGAACTTCCCTCTTATTACTGCTTTTGCTTCATCCCAGAGATTCTGACATGTCATATTGTTATTTTTGTTTTCTGTATGTATCTTTTGATCTCTGCTTTTATTTCTTCTTTGACCCACTCATTTTTTAAAAGTATGTTGTTTAATTTCCACATTTTTGTGGGTTTGTTTACCTCTTTTTTGCAGTTGAATTCTAGTTTCAAAGCTTTATGGTCAGAGAATATGGTTGCTATAATTTTAATCTTTCTGAATTTGTTGATGTTATTTTTGTGGCCCAACATATGGTCTATTCTTGAGAATGTTTCGTGTACACTGGAGAAAAATGTATACTCTAGCTTTGGGATGAAATGTCCTGTAGATGTCTATCATATTCAATTGTTCTAGTGCAGCAGTTCTCAACCTGTATAATAAATATGTATTTTCCAATAACTGTAGGTGACCCCTCTGTTTTGGTCATTCGACCCCCCAACCCCCACCGGGGTTGCGACCCACAGGTTGAGAACCGCTGTTCTAGTGTTTCATTTAAGGCCAATATTTCTTTATTAATTTTCTGTTTGGATGAACGATCTAGAGCCATCAGCGGTTTATTGAGGTCTCCAAGTATGATTGTATTTTTGTCGATTTTTATTTTTAGGTCAGTCAGTAGCTGTCTTATATATTTTGGTGCTCCTTGGATTGGTGCATATATATTAAGAAGTGTTATGCCTTCTTGGCTCAATGTCCCTTTTATCACTATGAAATGACAGTCCTTGTCTCTGATTACTTTTGCTATCTTGTAATCAGCATTGTTAGATCTGAGTATGGCTATACTTGCTTTTCTTTTCATGTTATTTGCTTGGAGAATTGTTTTCCAACCTTTCACTTTGAATTTGTTTTTATCCTTGTGGCTTAGATGTGTTTCTTGAAGACAGCATACAGCTATATTTTCTTTTTTAATCCATTCTGCTACTCTGTGTCTTTTTAATGGTGAGTTCAATCCATTTACATTTAGTGTAATTATTGACACTTAAGGGTTTCCTATTGCCATTTATATGTTGCTTTCTGATAGCTCTGTATCTTGTTTGATTCTTCTCTTTTGTTTTTGTATCCTTTGTTTTTCAAAAGTTCTTTGAAATCAGCCTAGCCTGGCAAAAATTTAAAGCCTATAATGTGAAATGTGATTCAGTTTGTATATAAATGTCCATATTTAGACTTAACATGTTTTGTGTAAATAGAATTTTTTTTACATTTTGTTTGTGTGTTCTAAACAATGTACTCCACACTTGAGATGCAGTTAAAATATACATTCATAATCTCTTAGCTCAGAGAACACCATGATGACCAAGATGGGATCCTTATTCGGTTCATACTTTCTTCCTCCAACAAACACATATTGAGTGTGTGCTTTGTGCTAGGCTCTCTGCTACCTGCTGGATTCCTTGAACAAGATAGACACAGACCTAGCCTTCACAGGGCTGCCAGTCTGTCAGGGAAGAAAGATAATAAAATATTAATGTTTCTTATGCACTCTTTGCCATCAAAATTTACTGGTTCTCTGCCTGAATAGCAGTGGCACAATGGATAGAGTGTCAACCTAGAACACCAAGGACCCAGTTTCAAAACCCCAAAGTCACAGGTTTAAGTGCAGGCTCACCAGCTTGAGCATGGGGGTGCTGGCTTGAACGTGGAATCAAGAGCATAATCCCATAGTCACTGGCTTGAACCCAAGATCACTGTCTTGAACAAAGGGTCACTGGCTCAGCTGGAGCCTCCCAACCCCCGATCAAGGCATGTATGAGAACCAATCAATGAACAACTAAAGTGATGCAACTAGGGGTTGATGCTTCTCTTCTCTCTTACTTCCCGTCTCTCTCTTTCTCTCTCTCAAAAACAAACAAACAAACAAACAATGAAGATGGGGCTGACATTTGTGAAACTAGAATGAGTGATTCTATTAGCAGAAATGCTTGCCCAGTGCTGGGCTGATGAGAATGCTATTTTAATGGAACACAGGCTTTGTAGTTGCTTTCATATTCCACCATGAGCCTACCCTGGCTACATTGCTAATTTTCTCTTCCCTTCTAAATCTGCAACTCTTAGAAGCAGCCCCTAAAATCACACTGAGCGATGACTGTACTGAGACTCTCCTCCTTCCCCATTCACCAACTCAGCTTCCTTTGAAAAGACTCAGTCTGGAGGAAGATGGTGATGAGAAGGGGAAGAGAGTTAACGAAGTTTGGACTTTGGTTATGAGCATGCTGAGTTTGTGTCATGCAAGTTGATATTGTGCAAACTAATGGTTGGAAAAGTAACCATGCTTTCAGTCTTTACCTGTCCAGTTTTCTCCCCTTGACCTCTAGTGCAGAATTTTGGAGAAAGCGGGAAAATAAGTATTGGGTTTATTCCAACATTTCTTCTATTTTCCCTAGTTTAATGCAGTCAACAAAAATCACATGCCATTTGATTTTCATTTGTGATTTTGAATGTTTTTCCTCTACCTCAGAACAACTTTCTTTAGTTAAAGATCATATACTGTATATGTAAAAGTAGGATTTAAGAGGTTTCACTTGGACATTGACATTTGGAATACTCTTCATCAAGGGTTTACCCACTATGGAAGCCAAATCTATCAGTAGACCTCAAACTCCATGGATTTCATGAAAATTGCAGTAGTAGACATTTGCCTGTGTGCCAAACATTCCTTTTCAAGAAAACGTGCTAGCCAGAATCCTTGATTGCAAGTGACAAAACTCAACACAAACTGACATAGGCAAAAAGAGCTATCTGTTCACATAATTGGGATGTCCAGAGTGTAATTGGATACTGGTACTCAAGAAAAGGCTTGAATGTGATGTGTAGGTATGCTTTCTCCATCTCTTAGCTTATGTGTGTGTGTGTGTGTGTGTGTGTGTGTGTGTGTGTGTGTGTGTGTGATTGGCCTCATGCTGTCTTACCAAGAAGAGAAGCCAAGGAAGATGTCCTTCAAAAGATCCAAGCCATATCCTCCAACCATGTGATCTTGTATGCAAAAAGAATTATCTCTTGTTTCAAAATTTAAAAATCTCTCCCAGCTTGTTTCACATGCCCATCTACATGCCCAGGTCAAGCCGAGGAGGTGAACAGCAGTCCTATCATAATCACAGGGTTATAAATTCCTATTGTATATTGCAAGAGTCTGTCCCACCCATTGCCTTGAGAGAGCAACCCATATGACAAAAGCTAATTAAATTAATTTGGGCTCTTAAGCTACCATTTTATTGGGGAAGCTGAACTACATGAATAACAGACAAGTGTAGGCAATGTGCAGCTGAAATTACAAAGAAGCCAGCTACAGAAACCATAGCAGGGAATGAGACTCCCAAGTGAAGGATTACAGTTCTGCACATTATGTGCTCTCTCAGCAAAGTAGAAACTGAGGCAGGACTTGTGGAAAGTAACAGTGATCATGCTTCTAGGTGCCACAAGATGAAAGGAACTTCAAATAGTTTGTTTCTAGCCTTGGTATTTTTCCTACCATTTGACACTGCATCACCCTCACATTGAGTTCAATATGAAAAATTAAAGAGTATCTCTCATTTACATAAGAATCTCTAAACAAACCTTGCAAATTAGCACAGTGTTTTAGGTCCAGGCTGAAGAGAATGAGGTGGATAATATCAAGAAGTGGGTGTCAAGCTGAATGTGGTGACTCTCAAAGTGACATGTCCACCAGTCTTGATACACAAGATTCCACATTGAGCTGATTCTGCCCCTGGGGAATTCAGAACATTCTAACATGTTAATAAAACTCTTTAACAGCAACAAATAAAAATTAAAATGAGTTTATTGGATTAGAAGAATCAATATTGTGAAAATGTCCATATTACCCAGAGCAAGCCACAGATTCAATGCAATCCCTATCAAAATTCCAATGGCATTTTTAAAGAAATAAAAATAATCTTAAAATTTGTATAAAATTACACACACACACACACAAAAAGAAAGCCAAAACCTCAAATAGCTAAAGCAATATTGAGAAAGAAAAACAAAACTGGAGGCATCACATTCCCTGATTTCAAACTCTACTACAAAGCCACAGTAACTAAAACATCATGGTACTGGCATAGAAACAGACATATAGATCAGTGCAACAGAATAGAGGGCTTAGAAATAAGCTCATGCATATATGGTCAATTAATTTATAGCAAAAGAGCCAAGAATATACAGTGGGGAATGGGGAAAGAACAGTCTCTTCAATAAATGGTGTTGGAAAAACTGGACAACCACATGCAAAAGAATAAAACTTGACCACTATTTTGCACCATAAACAAAAATTAGTTCAAAATGGATTAAGGATTTGAGCATAAGATCTAAAGCCCTAAAACACCTAGACAAAAACATAGGTGTAAACTCCTGACCTAAGTGGTAGCAATGATTTGTTTAGTCAGACACCAAAAGCAAAAGCAGCAAAAAGAAATATAAATAAATGGGACTACATTAAATTATAAAGCTCTGCAAAGGAAACATCAACAAAATGAAAAGGTAATCTTCTAAATAAGATAACATATTTGCTAATCATATATCTGATAAAAAGTTAATATCCAAAATATATGAAGAATTCATACAAGGCAATAGCAAAATAATAATAATAAAAATAATAATTTGATTTTTTAAATGGGCAGAGGATCTAAATAGACCTTTTTCCAAAAGAGGACATACAGATAAATGTATGTCAGCAGGTAAATGAAAAGATTCTCAACATCATTAATTATCAGGGAAATGCAAATCAAAACCACAATGAGATACCACCTCACACCTGTTAGAATGGGTATTATCAAAGGACAAGAAATAACAAGTATTGGCAAGGATGTAGAAAAAAGGGAACCCTGTTGACAAGAATGTTAATTGGTATAAAAACTCTGAAAAACAATATAGAAATTCCTCCAATAATTAAAAATAGCAGCATTGTTCACAATAGCAAAGATTTGGACACAGCCCAAGTGTCCATCAGAGGACGAGTGGATTAAAAAGCTTTGGTATATATATACTATGGAATACTACTCAGCCATAAGAAATGATGACATAGGATCTTTTACAACAATATGGATGGGCCTTGATAACATTATACTGAATGAAAGAATTAAATCAGAAAAAACTAAGAATTATATGATTCCATACATAGGTGGGACATAAAGATGAGACTCAGAGACATGAACAACAGTGTTGGGGTTACAGGGTGGGGGGAGAAGAGGGAGGGTGTTGGGGGAGGGGAGGGGCACAAAGATCATGGCTTTTCAGCATTTGCCATGTTCCCCCCTTAATCTGTGGACAGACAGCAAATATTTGCGTATGGTGTTCCCAACTGCTGTCTTAGGGACAAATGCTGATAAACTGTTACAGCAGTTCCTTCTTCTTCGGGGACTTGTATGTCAACATAGAGCTCTATGCTTCATAGGACATACTCGAGCTCACTCCATGCTCCCTGGAGCTTTAGCACAAGGGAATGCCCCCCCTTTTTCTGTAGTCTTATTTCTTTTATTTATTTATTTTTTGTATTTTTCTGAGGATGGAGATGGGGAGGCAGTCAGACAGACTCCTGCACGCGTCTGACTGGGATCCACCTGTCATGCCTACCAGGGGGGAATGCTCTGCCCATCTGGGGTGTTGCTCTGTTACAACCGGAGCCATTCTAGCGACTGGGGCAGAGGCCATGGGGCCATCCTTAGTGCCCGGGGTGGCTTTGCTCGGGTGGAGCCTTGGCTGTGGGCGGGAGGAGAGAGACGAAGAGGAAGGAGAGGGGGAGGGGTGGAGAGGTAAATAGGCGCTTCTCCTGTATGCTCTGGCCAGGAATCGAACCCGGAAATCCTGCACACCAGGCCAATGATTCCGACGGGCCTACTATATCATGTTTTTTACTTAAAAAAAAAAATTTTACATTTCTTCTGAATGCTGATGAACAGGAGACACCAAATCTTTTTCGCCTGCAAACTACTACCTTCTTTATTGGATCTAGCTAATAACAGTGTTTTGTATTTTTCCAAATGGCTCCAGATACATGGAAAAGATTTATATGGGCAGATGGGGATCCTCAAACCCCTCAGCGAGATCTTCTGAGAATGGCTTTTAAGATACCTAGAGGCAGCCTGACCTGTGGTGGCGCAGTGGATAAAGCGTCGACCTGGAAATGCTGAGGTCGCCAGTTCGAAACCCTGGGCTTGCCTGGTCAAGGCACATATGGGAGTTGATGCTTCCAGCTCCTCCCCCCTATCTCTCTTTCCTCTCTGTTTCTCTCTGTCTCTCTCTGTCTCCTCTCTAAAATGAATAAATAAATAAAGAATAAAAAAATGAATAAATAAATAAAAAATAAAAAAATAAAAAAGATAAAAAAGATACCTAGAGGCAGAAAAAGCCCAATAGAGATCAGGGGAACTACCAGCTTTTAGGATACACCCTTAAAGGCTCCAACACCCCAAAGGGGTCTCATAGGATGCCATCTGGGTCCTGCTTCACTAGTGGAAAGGAAGGTCATTGAGCTAAAGCCTGCCAGGCTTACATGCCTCTGCTGTGAGGAAACAGGGACAGTGGAAGGAGGACTTCCCCCTTGCTCCTCTAAGGGAGGGTTCAGTCTCTTCCAGCCCTGCTCCAGCCACCTATGACCTAACCTTGCCCAGAAAGCTGGGGTTTGCCACTGAAGGCTGAAGGTACCCAGGGCCGTCGGCCCCATCTACGACACTGTGGACCAGCCTGGGGTGTTTCTTCCGAGAAGCAGGTAAATTGATCTCATTTGCACAAGGGCCACTTAACTATGTTTTGCCTGAATAGTCAGGTTTTCTATTCTTCCCTCAAAGATCTCTGTTGTGGGTGTTGATAGTCCTATTTTCTGCTGCTTTGCTTAATATATGGTGTTTCCTTTGTCCCTCCTACCTCAATGCCCCACTCATATTTCAGGCTGGGACCTACTCCTAATTTAGAGCTCTCTTTCCTCCTTTTGCCAACTTGTATTATGAATTTACCTTTGCCACCCAGCTTAGTGTATCCCAAGGTTCTCTTTACCATGCCACAGTCACAGAGCTCCAGGGAAAAGCAACCTGGTCTCAACTCTCCAGGCAGAGGAGAACAGAAGCTCCATCTCCACACATGCTGCAGATGACTTTTCCAGTCTACCTGAATCATTGCCAGCTAGAAGCAGCAGTCATTGAAACTTGGACATGAGCTGCAAAGTATAGAATGGTGACAATAATTCCAGTGCCATGCGGACTTCTCCTGTGGGGAACTTTCCTGGACTCCTGCTCCCTGTGACAGCTCCTAACAGACTGAACTGGGTTGGGTTGCATTTTTCAGGGATTTGGCATGGTGATGGGGCCAACTTGGACTTGGTGAACATGTTAAGGACACTACTCTTTTATGGATTCTTGCTGTATTGGCCAAGAGTTTGCTTAAAGGCTTTTAATCACTGTAAAAAAAGAGGACTGGATGAAGAAGATGGGGCACATATACACCATGGTATACTATTCAGCTAGGAGAAAGGATGACATCGGATCACTTACAGTGGAATGGTGGAGTCTTGGTAGCATTGTGCGGGGTGAAATAAATGAATCAGAAAAAAACAAAAACAAAAAAACAAAAAAAAATTAAAAATAGAACACTATATGATCCAGGAATTTTACTTCTGGGTATTTAGCTGAACAAAACAAAAACACTAATGCAAAAAGACATTTGCACCCCTATGTTCACTGCAGCGTTACTTACAATAGCCAATATATGGAAGCAACCTAAGTGTTCATCAATGGATGATTGTCGCGAACCTGTGCAACTAGTGATTTTGCAGGTCTCGAGTGGGAATGGTGGAGGATTGAGAAAAAAAGAAACAGAGAAAAAAGGATGGGATCAGGAGGTCGTTCTGCAGGCTTTTCCTACAAGAGTAGCTTGCATTCCCCAAAAGCTTTATTTTTATAGTGAAAAGCAGAGTTATTTTACAAAACAAAAGGAAGTTTAGATACAAAGTCACACTTCTGAGCTACATCAGGAATTCTCCGGAGCTACATTAGGGAATCTCCTGAGTACAGAAAACCCTCCACCAAGCATAACATCATAACTTCACAAAACAATGGATAAAAAGAAAACTGCCTTTAGCAACTTAATCAGGCAAGTGAGGTGGGGGGATGAGACTAGTAGAAATACTCAGCCTCATAGCTAATATGGAGTTGTGGGGAAGAGCTTAACCTTTGGCTAAGTCTTGAACTGTGAGGGCTTTGCCAGCTTGCAGTCTCCCACATTGATAGGTGAATGTATAATGAAAAATGTGGCCTGACTGGGCGGTGGCGCAGTGGATCAAGTGTCGGACTGGGATGCGGAAGACCCGGGTTCGAGACCCCAAGGTCTCCAGCTTGAGCCCAAGGTCACTGGCTCAAGCAAGGGGTTACTTGGTCTGCTGAAGGCCCGCAGTCAAGGCACGTATGAGAAAGCAATCAATGAACAATTAAGGTGTTGCAACGCACAATGAAAAACTAATGATTGATGCTTCTCATCTCTCTCCCTTTCTGTCTGTCTGTCCCTGTCTATCCCTCTCTCTGACTCTCTCTCTGTCTCTGTAAAAAATTAAAAAAAAAAAGAAAAGAAAAAGGTGGCATATATACACAATGGAATGTTATTCAGCCATAAAAAAAAAATGAAATCTTGCTATTTGCAACAACATGGATGGACCTTGAGGGCACTATGCTAAGTGGAATAAGTCAGATGCGTGATTTCTGTTATATGTGAAATGTAAAAAATAAGAAAGTTCATAGAGAACAGGATAAAAGGTTAAAAAAATACTCATGTATATTTTTATTTACCACTGTATTTTCAGAACTAAACTTTGCTTTTCATATAGGTGAGCAAAACAATATTTGCTGAATGAATTAGCTAGTCAGTATTGCACTCGCCGGGTAAAACAAACACTGGAGACGTTTGGAGAGTTTTAGACAAAGTTTTATGGCCAAGAGAAAAAGAAGAAAAAAACAAACCTGCGCAGGGGTGAACTCAGGTGGTAGTCACCAGAGTCACACCGAGCGCCTACACTCTAGGGGTTTTTATAGCATAGCAAGCAAGCGGTTCATACAGAAGTGAATTTGGCGTTTAGCAATTGGCTCCCCCAAATTAAATTTTAGTCACGTACCTTAGTAACCAGTCATACAGTTGAAAGCCCCCAGCTGGAAATGTCCCTATCTATCCCCTAGGATGTGGTTACATTAACTATCTTAGGAGTTTTTTTTTTTTTAATAATTTTATTTTTTTAATGGGGTGACATCAATAAATCAGGATACATATATTCAAAGATAACAAGTCCAGGTTATCTTGTCGTTCAATTATGTTGCATACCCACCACCCAAAGTCAGATTGTCCTCTGTCACCTTCTATCTTGTTTTCTTTGTGCCCCTCCCCACCCCCTATCCCTCTCCCATTCCCCCCTCCCCCCCGTAACCACCACACTCTTATCAATGTCTCTTAGTTTCACTATTATGTCCCACCTACGTATGGAATAATACAGTTCCTGTTTTTTTCTGATTTACTTATTTCGCTTCGTATCATGTTATCAAGATCCCACCATTTTGCTGTAAATGTTCCGATGTCATCATTTCTTATGGCTGAGTAGTATTCCATAGTGTATATGTGCCACATCTTCTTTATCCAGTCATCTATTGATGGGCTTTTTGGTTGTTTCCATGTCCTGGCCACTGTGAACAATGCTGCAATAAACATGGGGCTGCATGTGTCTTTACATATCAATGTTTCTGAGTTTTTGGGATATATACCCAGTAGAGGGATTGCTGGGTCATAAGGTAGTTCTATTTTCAGTTTTTTGAGGAACCACCATACTTTCTTCCATAATGGTTGTACTACTTTACATTCCCACCAACAGTGGATGAGGGTTCCTTTTTCTCCACAGCCTCTCCAACATTTGCTATTACCTGACTTGCTAATAACAGCTAATCCAACAGGTGTGAGGTGGTATCTCATTGCCGTTTTGATTTGCATTTCTCTAATAGCTAAAGAAGATGAGCATCTTTTCATATATTTGTTGGCCATTTGTATTTCTTCCTGGGAGAAGTGTCTATTCATATCCTCTTCCCATTTTTTTATTGGATTGTTTGTTTGTTGTTGAGTTTTATGAGTTCTTTGTATATTTTGGATATTAGGCCCTTATCTGAGCTGCTGTTTGAAAAAATCATTTCCCATTTAGTTGGCTTTCTGTTTATTTTGTTATCAGTTTCTCTTGCTGAGCAAAAACTTCTTAGTCTGATGTAGTCCCATTCATTAATTTTTGCCTTCACTTCTCTTGCCATTGGAGTCAAATTCATAAAATGCTCTTTAAAACCCAGGTCCATGAGTTGAGTACCTATGTCTTCTTCTATGTACTTAATTGTTTCAGGTCTTATGTTTAGATATTTGATCCATTTTGAGTTAATTTTTGTACAGGGGGAGAGACTGTAGTCCAGTTTCATTCTTTTGCATGTGGCTTTCCAGTTTTCCCAGCACCATTTATTGAAGAGGCTTTCTTTTCTCCATTGTGTGTTGTTGGCCCCTTTATCAAAAATTATTTGACTATATATATGTGGTTTTATTTCTGGACTTTCTATTCTGTTCCATTTGTCTGAGTGTCTATTTTTCTGCCAATACCATGCTGTTTTGATTGTCGTGGCCCTATAATAGAGTTTGAAGTCAGGTATTGTAATGCCCCCAGCTTCATTCTTTTTCTTTAGGATTGCTTTGGCTATTCGGGGTTTTTTATAGTTCCATATAAATCTGATGATTTTTTGCTCTATTTCTTTAAAAAATGTCATTGGAAGTTTGATGGGAATTGCATTAAATTTGTATATTGCTTTGGGTAATATAGCCATCTTGATTATATTTATTCTTCCTAGCCAAGAACAAGGTATATTCTTCCATCTCATTATAATATCTTTTTCGATTTCCCTTAACAATGGTTTATAGTTTTCATTAAATAAGTCCTTTACATTCTTTGTTATGTTTATTCCTAAGTATTTTATTTTTTTTGTTGCAATCGTGAAGGGGATTATTCTTTTGAGTTCGTTCTGAATTGTTTCATTGTTGGCATATAGAAAGGCTATTGACTTCTGTATGTTAATTTTATATCCTGCGACCTTACTGTATTGACTTATTGTTTCTAGTAGTCTTTTTGTGGATCCTTTGGGGTTTTCGATGTATAGGATCATATCATCTGCAAAAAGTGATACCTTTACTTCTTCTTTTCCAATATGGATGCCTTTTATTTCTTTGTCTTGTCTGATTGCTGTGGCGAGAACCTCTAGTACCACATTAAATAAGAGTGGAGAGAGTGGACAACCCTGTCTTGTTCCTGATTTAAGGGGGAAAGCCTTCAGTTTAGTGCCATTTAATATGATGTTAGCTGATGGTTTATCATATATGGCCTTTATCATGTTGAGATATTTTCCTTCTATACCCATTTTGTTGAGAGTCTTAAACATAAAATTGTGTTGTATTTTATCAAAAGCCTTTTCTGCATCTATTGATAAGATCATGTGGTTTTTGTTCTTTGTTTTGTTGATATGGTGTATTACGTTAACCGTTTTACATATGTTGAACCATCCTTGAGATTCTGGGATGAATCCCACTTGATCCTGATGTATTATTTTTTTAATATGTTGTTGTATTCGATTTGCTAGTATTTTGTTTAGTATTTTAGCATCTGTATTCATTAGAGATATTGGTCTGTAGTTTTCTTTTTTTGTGCCATCCTTGCCTGGTTTTGGTATGAGGGTTATGTTGGCCTCATAAAATGTGTTTGGAAGTATTGCTTCTTCTTCAATTTTTTGGAAGACTTTGAGTAGAATAGGAACCAAGTCTTCTTTGAATGTTTGATAAAATTCGCTGGTATAGCCGTCAGGGCCTGGACTTTTATTTTTGGGGAGGTTTTTAATGGTTTTTTCTATTTCTTCTCTACTGATAGGTCTGTTTAGGCTTTCTGCTTCTTCTTGACTCAGTCTAGGAAGGTTGTATTGTTCTAGGAATTTATCCATTTCTTCTAGGTTGTTGAATTTAGTGGCATAAAGTTTTTCATAGTATTCTACAATAATTCTTTGTATACCTACGGTGTCCGTGGTGATTTCCCCTCTTTCATTTTGGATTTTGTTTATATGAGTTTTTTCTCTTTTTTCCTTGGTAAGTCTTGCCAAGGGTTTGTCAATTTTGTTGATCTTTTCAAAGAACCAGCTCCTTGTTCTATTAATTTTTTCTGTTCTCTAATTCATTTATTTCTGCTCTGATTTTTATTATCTCCTTTCTTCGGCTAGTTTTGGGTTGTCTTTGTTCTTCTTTTTCTAGTTCCTTAAGGTGGGAAGTTAAGTGGTTCACTTGGGCTCTCTCTTGTTTGTTCATATATGCCTGAAGTGATATGAACTTCCCTCTTATCACTGCTTTTGCTGCATTCCATAGATTCTGATATGTCGTATTTTCATTTTCATTTGTCTGTATATATCTTTTGATCTCTGCACTTATTTCTTCTTTGACCCATTCATTTTTTAAAAGTATGTTGTTTAGTTTCCACATTTTTGTGGGATTTTTTTCCTCTTTTTTGCAGTTGAACTCTAGTTTCAAGGCTTTATGATCAGAAAATATGCTTGGTACAACTTCAATTTTTCTGAACTTGCTGATGTTGTTTTTGTGGCCCAACATATGGTCAATTCTTGAGAATGATCCATGTACACTGGAGAAAAATGTATACTCAGTCACTTTGGGATGAAATGTCCTGTAGATGTCTATCATATCCAGGTGCTCTAGTGTTTTGTTTAAGGCCACTATGTCTTTGTTGATTCTCTGTTTGGATGACCGATCTAGAGCCATCAACGGTGTATTGAGGTCTCCAAGTATGATTGTATTTTTGTCAGTTTTTGTTTTAAGATCAATAAGTAGCTGTCTTATATATTTTGGTGCTCCTTGGTTTGGTGCATATATATTAAGAATTGTTATGGCTTCTTGATTCAGTGTCCCCTTAGCCATTATGAAATGGCCATTTTTATCTCTGAGTACTTTTCCTGTCTTGTAGTCAGCATTATCTGATATGAGTATTGCTACACCTGCTTTTTTTGGATGTTATTTGCTTGGAGTATTTTTTTCCAGCCTTTCACTTTGAATTTGTTTTTATCCTTGTTACTTAGATGAGTTTCCTGTAGGCAGCATACAGTTGGATTTTCTTTTTTAATCCATTCTGCTACTCTGTGCCTTTTTATTGGTGAGTTTAATCTGTTTACATTTAGTGTAATTATTGATACTTGTGAGTTCCCTATTGCCATTTTATATCTTGCTGTTAGTTTTGTGTCTTGTTTGATCCTTCTCTTTCATTTTTCTATCTTTTGTTTTTATTTGGTTGTATTCCATACATCTTTCCTCTGTTGCTATCTTTTTTATCTCATGTGCTTCTGTGGTGGTTTTTTCAATGGTGGTTACCTTTGAGTAATGAAAAGGGTCCCTACTCTGTTCATTGTAGCGAACTATTTTGTGAGTACTTTTGCACTCCATCGTCCTTTGCTACTGTTAATCTCCATCTTCTCCCCCTCTTTCTTTTTGTTGTTGTCACAGTTTAAATTTGGTTTTATTGTGTTCTTCTTGGAGCTTTTACTTGTGGCTCTGGTTTTTTTTGTTCTTTGTATCTGATTGGAGAACCCCCTTTAGTAATTCCTGGAGTGGGGGTTTTCTGATGATAAATTCCCTCATCTTTTCTGTATCTGTGAATGTTTTTATTTCTCCTTCATATTTGAAGGATAGCTTTGATGGGTATAGTATTCATGGCTGAAAGTTCCTCTCTTTCAGGACTTTAAATATTGGGGTCCACTCTCTTCTAGCTTGTAGAGTTTCTGCTGAGAAATCTGATGATAATCTAATGGGCCTTCCTTTATATGTTGTATTCTTCTTTTCCCTGGCTGCCTTGAGAATTTTTTCTTTGCTGTTGGTTTGTGTCAATTTCATTATGATATGCCTTGAAGTAGGTTTGTTGGGGTTAAGAAAACTCGGTGTTCTGTTTGCTTCTTGAATTTGGGGCTTTAGTTCTTTCCACAGGCTTGTGAAGTTCTCATCTATTATTTGTTTGAGTATGTTCTCCATTCCATTTTCTCTCTCTTCTCCCTCTGATATACCTATTATTCTTACGTTATTCTTTTTGATGGAGTCAGATAATTCTTGTAGGGCTATTTCATTTTTTTTAATTTTTGAGTCTCTTTCTTCTTCTCTCTGTTGTGCCTCAAGTTGCTTGTCTTCTATTTCACTAATCCTCTCTTCTATCTGACCTGTTCTATTAGCTAAGCTTGTTACTTCGTTTTTCAGCTCGTGAATTGTGTTTTTCATCTCTGTTTGATTTGTTTTTATAGTTTCAATTTCTTTGGACATATATTCTTTGTGTTCTTTGAGTTGTTTTCTGAGCTCCCTAAATTGCCTTTCTGTGTTTTCTTGTATATCTCGGAGGATTTTTAGGATTTCTATCTTGAATTTTCTGTCATTTAGCTCCAAGGTTTTCAATATATTATATTTTTTCTCCATAGATTTTTCCTCATGTAGCTGTGTTACCTCTCTTTCTTTTGTATCCATGATATTCAATTTTCTCTTCCTTAATGGCATCTGAGGGTGGTTTTGTTGATACTATTAATAAGATTTAATAAAGAATAAAAAGTTAAAAAAAATAAAAAATCAAAAAGAGTTGTTTTTTTTAAAAAAAATTAATAATGAAATAAAAATAAAATAAAATAATAATTTTTAAAAAAGGAAATTATTCCTCCCCCTTTTTTCCTCTCCTCTCCCCTTTTTCTTGAGAAAATCTTGTGGTGAACTGTGAATTATAACAAACAATGTCAAATGGCACTTTCTTATGGTCTCTTTCTCATTTTGAATTGGATGATGCACAGGTGTCTTTTTATAGGGAAATGCACTCTTCATGCAGCTCACTGGAAGTCTACAGACTGGAGTCCCTCCGTGCTGACAGGCGCATGCACACACGCTGCAGCTGAGCATGCACGCTGGGGAGCATGGCTGACACAGAAATGCTCTCTGCCACTAAGCAGCCCATGCAAACCAGCTAGAATGTGCACACAACAGTCCTAAAGAATGGTCTAATGTGTTCTTATCATATGTAACACATTTTGAGAAAACATGATTTGCATGTTAAATGTGTGAATATAAATGAATACAGCAGCATGGTTCGTTCATTCAGGCTCTTGATGGCTACAACCCGCAGTCGACTGAGGAGAGAGAGCAGAAAATGCAGTGGGAGTTAGTTTGGACTCTGACAGAGCAAAACTGACCTGTTTGTAACACTGCTTAATCTAGATCTAGAACTTGGTGCTAAAGCTTGATACTGAGAATTACAACCAGGGGTGGGCGTGTTTTCCTTTCCTACCACAAACAGTGTAATGAATAAATTATGGCAAATAAAAGCCATTGTGAATTTACTGAAACATATAAACTAGTTGAAAGCTTCTAGAATTAATAATCTCATGGTATTGTATAAAAACACTTACCAACTCTAAAGCTAAGAAGTTGAGTATTTTGGTATCCTTAAGAAGAAAGCTCAATTATTCAGCAATCCCATGCCCAATTTTGAACTACAAAAAGTAAAGTTTTCAGTGCAAAAAGTATCTTGATAAATAGCAATAACACAAAAATCACTTGAAACAGTATAAAACCCATAAGTATCACCCTGAAGGCATGTTTTGGTATAAAAGAGATAATCTGGGACTAAGAAACACCAGTTGTTCTGCTGGCTGAACTGGCAGTAAGTACTGGAAGGTTCAAACACCCTCTTTCTGCAAACAGACTCAGCACATTCACAACTCATCATGTTTTCTCTTAAATGGCCACTTTGGGTGTTGTGACACATGATCTGCAGCCTGAAGGACAAGGTACATAAATTCTTCTACATCAAAAGAGTCGTTGGTAAACTTCGGATGCTCCCCCAGAGTTGGGTGGTGGCCCTGCAGAAAGAAACCAAAATACACACCTGTAAGTAACTGAGGACAAAAAACTATTTTACTTTGGACAAGCAATTATCCTGATTCATGCTCTACCTCGGTGGTCAGCAAATATTCTTAAATTTTTATTTATTGGTTTTCATAGAGAGAGGAAGGGAGAGAGACAGAGACAAAGAAACATCGATTTGTTGCTCCATTCATTTGTGCCGTCACTGGTTGATTCTTGTGTGTCCTGACCAAGTAAGTATAGAACCCACAACCCTGGCATGATGGAACAATGCTCTAACCAACTGAGCTACACAGCCAGGGCCTGGAGGTGAGCAAGCTTTTTTCAGGAAAGTCCAAGGACACGTATTTTCAGCTCCGTGGACCACACAGTCTCTGTCACAATTACCCAGTTCTGTCACTGAAGGGCAAAGCAGCCACAGATAAGACACAAACAGGGAGCACAACTGTGTCCCAATAAAACTTGATTTATGAAAACTAAATACAAAAACAAACAAAAAATAATAATAAGTAAATAAAAAGAAAAGAGAATTGAAAATAAAAACAGGTGGTAGCCCTGGCCGGTTGGCTCAGCGATAGAGTGTTGGCCTGGCGTGCAGGAGTCCTGGGTTCGATTCCCAGCCAGGGCACACAAGAGAAGTGCCCATCTGCTTCTCCACCCCTTCCCCTCTCCTTCCTCTCTGTGTCTCTCTTCCCCTCTTGCAGCTGAGGCTCCACTGGAGCAAAGATGGCCCAGGCACTGGGGATGGCTCCATGGCCTTTGCCTCAGGCGCTAGAGTGGCTCTGGTGGCAACAGAGCGGCCCCCTGGATGGGCAGAGCATCGCCTCCTGGTGGGCGTGCTGGGTGGATCCCGGTCGGGCGCATGCAGGAGTCTGTCTGACTGTCTCCCTGTTTCCAGCTTCAAAAAAAAATACAAAACCCCCCCCCAAAAAAAACAAAAAACCAGGTGGTGGGACAGACTGGGCTTGCTGGTCTACAGTTTGTTTATCCTTCCTATACATAATTTAATAGACCTTTCTAGGCCCAAATTTCATGAAGTCTTATTAACATTACAGATAGAGTGGATCATTTCCTTCTTCCTCCCACTTGCAGATAGAACAACTCGCTATTCCAGAGAACAATTCATCTTTGAAGGCCAATAAGTATTTTCATATTAACATCTAGACAGTTTAATTAAAGAGCAAGGCGAGGGGAGTGCCGCCCTGAAGCTTCACCTTGTCTTGAGGGAAGACTTTGTTCTGTCTTCGCCAAGTGATGTAGAACAGGCCTCGGAGCCTGGCCAGGTCCAGGTAGCAGCGCTCATCTCCACAGTTGTACCTGAAGGTCCAAGGGCACCCACACGTGAGACTTTTGTCTGCAGTTTCCCCAATCCACAGCGCCCTGGGGGAAACTGCACTTTCCAAATGCGTTCTTACAGAAGGTGTGTGAACAGTAGACAAGGTTAGAGGAGAGCACAGGGTGGGCAGAGCAGGTCTACAGCTGTGTGTACATGAAACAGAGTTTATTCTTGTGTCTATATTAATTGTTGTATTATTTCCATACAAACAACTATAAACCTACTTTGCCCACTCTGTGTTTTTAAAATATTCTCACACCTAGATTACCTTAACTTGCAAAAACAGAATGGAATGGAGACTGACCTTAATCAACAGGATGACTGAGAATCTGGTATTTTCTCATAATACCTGTCTTTGCACATATGGAAGTAGATCTGGGGTCGGTAACACCTCCAAGGTCAGATCTAGTGAAGCAAAACTGAACCCAGGCCTGATCAGGCAGTGGCACAATGAAGAGGATCAGATTGGGACAGAGAGGACTCAGGTTCGAAATACTGAGGTTTGCCGGCTTGAGCGTGAGCTCTCCCGCTTGAGTGCAGAATCATAGACATGACCCCATGGTCGCTGGCTTGAAGCCCAAGGTTGATGGCTTGAGCCCAAGGTTGCTGGCTTAAACAAGGGGTCACTCACTCTGCTCTAGCCCCCCAGTCAAGGCACGTATGAGAAAGCAATATCAACAACTAAGGTGCTCCAAAGAAGGATTGATACTTCTCATCTCTCCCTTCCTGTCTGTCTGTCCCTCTCTCTGTCTCTATCACAAAAATAAAAAAAAACTGAACTCAGACCTCCTGAACTCCAGGCCTAAGCTTTCTCAATTACACTTCTTTACTTCCCCCTTTCTTCCATCTTTCCCTCCCTCCCTCGCTATCTTTAACAGAAATGAAGACTTGAGACAGAATCTACAATTATGGCTATTTGTCTAACATGTATGTTCTTAAATGTTTTTGCATAATGCGAAAGTTCATGACGATGTTTTTCTAAACAATCTTCTGTTTAAATAGTCAAGTCATTGTTAAAGTGGAACCATAAAATCAAGATGTTTGGCTGCAAAGGGGGAGCCTGGTAACGTGGTGTGTCGGAG
Organism: Saccopteryx bilineata; assembly: GCF_036850765.1. NCBI lineage: Eukaryota > Metazoa > Chordata > Mammalia > Chiroptera > Emballonuridae > Saccopteryx > Saccopteryx bilineata. Next base: position 63,748,435 of record NC_089499.1, on the reverse strand, counting down.
CTAAAGGCACACAGGCACGGTGCGGATTATGGGGGGAGAGGTCGTGTCTCCATTGCTTGTTGAGTGGGAGGAGCCCCAGGGCTGTCACGGTCCCCCTGGTGCTCAGGTTCCATGTGTGAATCAGTAAGCACGGGGCAGAGTGGTTGGCCAGCATCTAGAAGCTCTGCTCTTCTGAGACACACAGTCTCTCCTACTCTCACTTTTTAAAAACTGTGGTAGAAAACACGTTACATAAAATTTTTCATCTTAACCAGTATTAGTGTCCAGTTCGGGAGTGGCAAGTATGCTGTGCAGTCAATCTCCAGAACTTCTCATCTTGGAAACCTACACTGTGTACTCATTAACACTAACTCCTACTACGAATGTGGCCACTCTAGGGACCTCATATAAGTGAAATCACACAGTATTTGTCTTTTTGTGTCTGGCTTTTTTCAATTCACACAATGTCCTCACGGTCCATCCGTGGGTAGCAGGTGACAGACAGGATTTTCTTCCTTGTCAAGGCTGAATAATATTCCACTGTGTGTACCAACCACGTGTTGTTTATCCGTTCACCCCTGATGGACATTTGGGATGCTTCCACATCCTGGCTGTTGCAATGGCTGCTGTGAACATGGGTGAGCAGCACACAGCTTCTTTTTGAACACAGGGGTCACACCCAGTGCGTGCGGGAGTCGCTCAGTGCGAGAGGCACACAAGCAAGAGCCCGAGTGAGAACCCAGTCTCCCGTCTCCCGCCGAGACACTGGAGGGGGCGGGGTGGGCTCGCTATGTGAACTGAGAGGCTGAACACTGCACATGTTTACCTTTAGTTCTTTTTTCTTTCCAGATGCCTATATGATGTGACTTCCTTGGAATGACTAAATATTAAGCCTTCTGTTGCTCTAGTGATGAAGTCTCAGCATGCATCAAGCATTACATGCTGCCTCAATGTAAAACTGCCCCCAGATACTTACAGTTCAAATACAGTGGCCCAGTCTGGAAGGAAAAGTAAATGGGTAAGACCAGCTCCATGCATGCCAATAAATATGTCCGTGTTGTGGGTGATCCTCAGCTGATCTAAAAACCCAAGCTTCCTGGGAACACAGAACGACAAAGGATGGATGGAGAGAAGAGAGACAGGATTATGCTGAGATGAGCTCATGAATCACAATAACGATATTTATACAAATATCTTTCATGATTTAAATTACATTCCACCATGATTTTTTTATTTTTGCTCATTTCAAGCCTATTCCAGTATTTACTAACTTAATGAGTCAACAATGTATTATTTTTCTACATAAGCTCACTTTTTAAATTTTTTTTATTTTTTTGACAGAGAGAGAGAGGGATAGACAGGGACAGACAGACAGGAAAGGAGAGATGAGAAGCATCAATCATTAGTTTTTCGTTGCATTTTATGACACCTTAGTTGTTCATTGATTGCTTTCTCATATGTGCCTTGACCACGGGCCTTCAGCAGACTGCATAACCTCTTGCTTGAGCCAGCGACCTTGGGTCCAAGCTGGTGAGCTTTTTGCTCAAGCCAGAGGAGCCCGCACTCAAGCCAGATGAGCCCACGCTCAAGCTGGCAACCTCGGGGTCTTGAACCTGGGTCAGCCACATCCCAGTCCGACGCTCTATCTACTGCACCACTGCCTGGTCAGGATAAACTCACTTTTTAAAAAAACAAATGCATTTATTTTAGACTTGAACTTTTATAATTGTTCTAAATGGAAAACCAGTAATACATGACATAAATAAAACTGTGAAAATAGATATAATCAAACTAAAAAGTATACTGTATTTTTCGCTCCATAAGACGTGCCTGACTATAAAACACACCTAGAGTTTTAAGGAAAAAAATAAGAAAAAAAATATTCTGAACCAAATGGTGTGTTAAAATATTTAATAAAATACCATATTTTTCACTCCATAAGATGCACTCCCTGCCCCACAAAGTAATCGGGAAAATGCCTGTGTGTCTTATGGAGGGAAAAATATGGTAATTTAAATGTAGGTAGACATTATTGCAAGGCAAAGCTCTAAGCCTGACACCTGCTTTTTCTTTATGAAAAAGTGAAATTAAGCAAGGGCTGAAAAGATGTTATGGTATATTAGCACCAAAGTGAAAACTATTTCCTTAATAAGATAAAGTGATATTTAGAAATAGAAAATTAATTCCTCCTAGTGTGAGCTGACTTATTCAGTGCTATCTGAATAACTAAAATTATCTTGATACCACCTAGCATTTTCTTGACTTTGCAACAAACTAATCCACAATTTTATGAAGGTTAGCACTGTAAAAATGTCCTTTGAATTCAAGACACTGAATGCTGGAGACTCTGAATCAAAGGCAGTGCCCATGAAGCTCACTGTCGTGAGTCTGGGAAGAATGCTGGTGCAGGGATAACACTCGGAAAAAAACATAATGGAATTAAACCCCCAGTCCTTCTTACCCAAGAAAAATAAACAAACAAAATTATCTTGAATCTACTAAGGGAAAGCAAATTTCCTCTTAATCAGCTTCTTCTCTTTAGAGAGCTTTCTCTCACACTAGGACAAAACCCTGCACCCACAGGGAAGGGAAGGCAACAGCACCAAAGTCTCGCAAGAGGTACGCGTGCCTCGGTTGGCCTAGGAATGCCAGCTGATGCCAGGGGAAGGGCCGGCAGTCGCCCCAGTGAATGTACCACAGAATCGCCAGTTATGAGAAACAGCTGTGGCCCAGGCCACGCCAATGGCCTCAGACCCTGCTATCATGACCCTCAGACTGGCAAGGTCTGAATTTACTGTCACCTTCCTTCATCTGGGAAACTCAGTCAACACCAGAGCCTCGAGGTGTCCCACCACCACCGTCTGTCAGCCTGAAGCCCGGCTCCGTCCTGCCTGCCATGTTTTCTCCACGTGACAATGAGGGTGGTCATCAGGTCACCAGGGAAATTTGTAAAACGGGAATAGCTTTGCTAACCTCACACGACTGTCAGAGGAGTGAGATGGGATAAATAGCACATTTCCACTTTGGTTGCTGCTCTTCACAAGTTGACTCATTTGTGTTCAGTCTCGGCATCCTCGAGACAAGAGCCGTGCCCACCCTGTGCTGGGATTCCCGGGACCAGCTCGCGGGAGGAAACCCAGTAACATTTGTGTGGAAGAACGAAGGCGTGATGAGTGAGGTGCAACACTGTTGAGTTTAAACCTGTCTCTATTACCACCCTTATGCTGGTAAGTGTATACTTGCTCTTTTTAACACAGAAGCTATTGGTGTGTTCAGTCTGGAAAACAAGCCCATGGATGCAGGGACAGGGTGGGAAGAACCCGCCCGTCCGGCCAGGCGCACACCCGGCTCTCCAGCCCTGCTGTTCTCACATCAGCAGGGGTACCCACCCGGCTCTCCAGCACTGCTGTTCTCACATCAGCAGGGGTAGCCACCCGGCTCTCCAGCACTGCTGTTCTCACATCAGCAGGGGTAGCCACCCGGCTCTCCAGCACTGCTGTTCTCGCATCAGCAGGGGTACCCACCCGGCTCTCCAGCCCTGCTGTTCTCGCATCAGCAGGGGTAGCCACCCGGCTCTCCAGCACTGCTGTTCTCACATCAGCAGGGGTAGCCACCCGGCTCTCCAGCCCTGCTGTTCTCACATCAGCAGGGGTAGCCACCCGGCTCTCCAGCACTGCTGTTCTCACATCAGCAGGGGTAGCCACCCGGCTCTCCAGCACTGCTGTTCTCACATCAGCAGGGGTAGCCACCCGGCTCTCCAGCACTGCTGTTCTCACATCAGCAGGGGTAGCCACCCGGCTCTCCAGCACTGCTGTTCTCACATCAGCAGGGGTAGCCACCCGGCTCTCCAGCCCTGCTGTTCTCACATCAGCAGGGGTACCCACCCGGCTCTCCAGCACTGCTGTTCTCACATCAGCAGGGGTAGCCAGACAGTGATAGGTACAGGCCATCTTTCGAAGCCTTTTACATGTATCAGACTTCTAAAAGTAATGCAAATGCTAAAGATTTCTAAAATGTTCATATTATTCTTTGACCCTCAAATTATTCATCTATAACTCATTTTAGGTCAAGAATGGAAACCCAGCAGCTAGCAGGGCACATGAGGCCTACAACATTTTTATTTTTTAATTCAGAATTAGTTGCCAGCTTTAAAAAAATCAGAAATTTCAAGTGAAAATTTGGACTCATCATATATTTCTCTGAGAAATTAGACAGTAAGCTAGTAAGCTGCATCAGGCCTAGAACAGCTAGAAAGCAACCTCTGCTGGGCCCAGGTCTTCACCCACCACCTCACTGACTGACAGCGCCTGCTTGTGCCTTCCGAGTCTGAAGTACCAACAACTCCAATTTGAAAAATCCTTTTTTCAAAAAAAATTCAGTGAGGAAGGGAGGCAGAGACAGATTCCTGTATGCACCCTGATTGGGATCCACCCGGCAAACCCACTAGAAGGCAATGCTCTGCCCATCTGGGCCATTGCTCCATTGCTCGACAACTGAGCTCTTCTTAGTGCCTGAGGCAGAGGCCATGGAACCATCCTCAGCACCCAGGGCAACTCGATCCAATCAAGCCATGGCTACAGGAGGAGAGGAGACAAAGAGAAAGAGAGAGAGAAGGAGAGAAAGAGGAAGAAAAAGAAAGAAGGAGGGAGATCCAAAAAGATGGCAGTGGAGTAGGTGGACGCACAGACACCCAGCTCTCACCACCAAACTGGAATACAAATCAATTTAGGAAAAATCAGCATGAAAACCAACTCTGAACTGCAAGAACAGCTCTCAAAAACCTAGGAGCAAAGAAGAAGCCACAACAAACCTGGTAGGGAGCGCCTGAATCTCCTCTGCTTACAGGAACGGAGGGGGGGTGAGGCTGAGAGCCCAGAGGGGATCTCACACAAGGGAAAAGAACAGAAACTACTGCTCACAGCCACTTGCCTGGCGACCAGAGAGCGAGGTGTGTTGAAAAGACCAGCTTATCTCCCAAGTGGAAAGGAAAGAGAGAGGGGCAGACTGTGAGGGGCTAAGGAATGAAGGAGACGACCTAAAAAAGCTGACTCATCCATGCTGGAGGTGGCCATAGCTGGGGGAGGGACTGAACCTTTCACAAAACAGAGCTAAATTGCTTCCAGATCAGAGATCTCCAGACATCTATCCAGCTCCAATCAGCACAACAACACACAGCTGAAAACAAGAAGTGGGGAGGAGGGGCAGTAACTCTGGTCTCCATGGAGATCTGAGATACACCTCCCCCTACTGAAGCTGAGAAAACACCCTGCCCCAGTGAGATTAGTTGACTAAAGAGGCCTTCAGAGTCTCAGGTTACACCCATCGCATTCCTGGATACAGTTTCAAGGAAGCCCTCTGCTGAGATAATTAACAAGACTATCACCTGTTAAGAAAACAAACAAATCAAGACTTCAAAGCTGCCCAAATCCAAAAGTGGATTATAGATAACAGCTGATACCAACCCAAGAAGACCTAGAAATAACACAACTGAAAACTGGAGGCAGACAACACCAAGCCTAGATTCAACCAACCCTACAAATAAAACACCCAAAAACAATGAGAAGACAAAGAAGTGCAATCCAAATGAAACCACAAGAGACACCTTCAGGAGATGAACTGAGTGATATGGAAATAATCACACTTCCAGATGCGGAGTTCAAAATAATGATTGTAAGGATGCTTAGGGATCTTAGAACAACAATGGATGGTCATTATGAACACCTAAATAAAGAAATAGCAAGTATAAAAAAGAATCAGTCGGAGATGACAAATACAATATCAGAAATAAAGACCACAATGGAAGGAATTAAAAACAGGATAGATAGAGCTGAGGATCGAATCAGCGAGTTGGAGGACAACTGGAATGAAGGCATGAAAGCAGAGAAGAAAAGAGAAAAGAGACTCAAAAAGTAAGAGGAAACTCTTAGAGAGCTCTGTGACAACATGAAGAGAAATAATATCCACATCATAGGGGTTCCTGAAGAAGAAGAAAAAGAACAAGGGATAGAGACTTTGCTCAATCATATCATAGCTGAAAACTTCCCTAAATTAATGCAAGAGAAACTCTCAAAAGTCCAAGAAGCACAGATGACTCCATTAAAGAGAAACCCAAAGAAACCTACACCAAGACACATCATAATTAAAATACCAAAGCTAAGCGATAAAGAGAAAATATTAAAAGCTGCAAGAGAAAAAAAAGTTATCACCTACAAAGGAGCCCCCATAAGAATGACATCCGACTTCTCAACAGAAACACTTGAGGCCAGAAGGGAATGGCAAGAAATATTCAAAGTAATGCAGAACAAGAACCTACAACCAAGACTACTTTATCCAGCAAGGTTATCGTTTAAAATCGAAGGAAAAATAAAAAGCTTCCCAGACAAAAAACAACTCAAGGAATTCATTACAACCAAACCAATGCTGCAGGAAATGTTAAGGAGCCTGTTGTAAACAGATCAATGTGAGAAAAGAATATAGCAAAAAAGAAATACACCTTTAAAGAAGAAAATGGCAATAAACAACTACATAGCAATAAGAACCTTAAATGTAAATGGATTAAATGATCCAATCAAAAGACATAGGATAGCTGCGTGGATAAGAAAACAGGACCCATACATATGCTGTCTACAAGAGACACACCTTAGAACAAAAGATACACATAGATTGAAGGTAAAAGGATGGAAAAAAACATTTCATGCAAATGGAAATGAAAAAAAAGCTGGGGTAGCAATACTTATATCAGACAAATTGGACTTTAAAACAAAGGATATAGTAAGAGATAAAGAAGGCCACTACATAATGATAAAGGGAGTATTCCAACAGGAAGATATAACTATTATAAATATCTATGCACCTAATATAGGAGCACCCAAATATATAAAGCAGACTTCGATGGATTTAAAGGGCGAGATGAACAGTAATACTATAATAGTAGGGGATTTCAATACCCCACTAACATCACTAGATAGATCCTCAAGAAAGAAAATTAACAAAGAAACAGCAGACTTATTGGACATACTAGATCAACTCAATTTAATAGATAACTTCAGAACCTTTCACCCTAAAGCAGCAGAATACACATTCTTTTCAAGTGCTCATGGTACATTCTCTAGGATAGACCACATGTTAGGGCACAAAAGTGCTCTCAACAAATTTAAGAAGACTGAAATCATATCAAACACTTTCTCTGATCACAACGGCATGAAACTAGAAATGAACCACAACACAAAAGCTCAAAAATTCTCAAACACATGGAAACTAAATAGCAGGTTGTTAAATAATGAATGGATTAAGAGTGAGATCAAAGAAGAAATAAAAAAATTCCTAGAAAGGAATGACAATGAGCATACAACAACTCAAAATTTATGGGACACAGCGAAAGCAGTACTGAGAGGGAAGTTCATAGCATTACAGGCACACTTTCAGAAGCTAGAAAAAGCTCAAATAAACAACTTAACCCTGCATTTAAAAGAACTAGAAAAAGAACAGCAAGTAAAGCCCAAATGTAGTAGAAGGAAGGAAATAATAAAGGTCAGAGCAGAAATAAATGACATAGAGGCTAAAGAAACAATACAGAGGATCAATGAAACTAGGAGCTGGTTCTTTGAAAAGGTAAACAAGATTGATGAACTTTAACTAGACTCACCAAGAAAAAGAGAGAGAGGACTCAAATAAATAAAATTAGAAATGAGAGAGGAGAAATAACAACTGACATAACAGAAATACAAAATATTGTAAGAAAATACGATGAAGAACTGTATGCCAAAAAACTAGACAACCTAGATGAAATGGACAAATTCCTTAAAACATACAATCTTCCAAAAATCAATCTGGAAGAATCAGAAAACCTAAACAGACCGATTACACCAAACGAGATCGAAACAGTTATCAAAAAACTCCCAAAAAAGAAAAGTCCGGGGCCTGATGGTTTCACAAGTGAATTCTACCAAATATTCAAAGAAGAACTAACTCCTATCCTTCTCAAACTATTTCAAAAAATTCAAGAGGAAGGAAGACTTCCAAGCTCCTTTTATGAGGCGAGCATAATTCTGATTCCAAAACCAGGCAAAGACAACACAAAAAAAGAAAATTATAGGCCAATATCTCTGATGAATATAGATACTAAAATCCTCAACAAAATATTAGCAAACCAGATCCAACAATATATGGAAAAAATCATACACCATGATCAAGTGGGATTTATTCTGGGGAGGCAAGGCTGGTACAATATTCGTAATCAATCAATGTGATTCATCACATAAACAAAAAGAAGGAGAAAAACCACATGATAATTTCAATAGATGCAGAAAAAGCATTTGATAAAATCCAGCACCCATTCATGATCAAAACTCTCAGCAAAGTGGGAATACAGGGAACATACCTCAACATGATAAAAGCTATCTATGAGAAACCCACAGCCAACATCATACCCAATGGGCAAAAATTAAAAGCAATACTGTTAAGATCAGGAACAAGACAGGGGTGCCCCCTTTCACCACTCTTATTTAACATAGTCCTGGAAGTCCTAGCCACAGCAATCACACAAGAAGAAATAAAAGGCATTCAAGTTGGAAAAGAAGAAGTAAAACTATCATTATTTGCAGATGATATGATATTGTATATAGAAAACCCTAAAGTCTCAGTCAAAAAACTGCTGGACCTGATAAATGAATTCAGCAAAGTGGCAGGATATAAAATCAATACTCAGAAATCAGAGGCATTTTTATACACTAACAATGAACAGTCAGAAAGAGAAATTAAGGAAACAATCCCCTTCACAATTACAACCAAAAAAATAAAGTACCTAGGAGTAAACTTAACCAAGGAGACTTGTACTCGTAAAATTACAAAGCATTGATAAAAGAAACCAAGGAAGATACAAACAAGTGGAAGCATATACCGTGCTCATAGTTAGGAAGAATAAACATCATTAAAATGTCTATATTACCCAAAGCAATCTATAAATTTAATGCAATACCAATTAAAATACCAATGACATACTTCAAAGATATAGACCACATATTCCAAAAATTTATACGAAACCAAAAAAGAACACGAATAGCCTCAGCAATCTTAAAAAAGAAGAATAAAGTGGGAGGTATCACACTTCCTGATATCAAGTTATACTACAAGGCCACTGTACTCAAAACAGCCTGGTACTGGCATAAGAACAGGCCTATAGATCAATGGAACAGAACAGAGAACCCAGAAATAAACCCACAGTTCAATGGACAACTGATATTTGACAAAGGAGGTAAGGAAATACAATGGAGTAAAGACAGCCTCTTTAATAAATGGTGTCGGGAAAATTGGACAGCTACCTGCAAAAAAATGAAACTAGATCACCAGCTTACACCACTCACAAAAATAAACTCAGAATGGATAAAAGACTTAAATGTAGGCCGTGAAACCATAAGCATCTTAGAAGAAAACATTGGACATCTCTCGGAGCAATGTATTTGCTGATTTATCTCCACGGGGAAGTGAAATAAAAGACAGGATAAACAAATGGGACTATATCAAACTAAAAAGCTTTTACACAGCTAAAGACAACAAGAACAGAATAAAAAGACAAACTACACAATGGGAGAACATATTTGACAATACGTCGGATAAGGGGTTAATAACCAAAATTTATAAAGAACTTGTAAATCTCAAGACCAGGAAGACAAACAATCCAATCCAAAAATGGGCAAAAGAGATGAATAGACACTTCTCCAAAGAGGACATACAGATGGCCAATAGGCAGATGAAAAAATGCTCAACATCACTAATGATTAGAGAAATGCAAATTAAAACCACAATGAGATATCACCTCACACCAGCCAGAATGGCGCTCATCAACAAAACAACACAGAATAAGTGCTGGCAAGGATGTGGAGAAAAGGGAATCCTCCTGCACTGCTGGTGGGAATGCAGACTGGTGCAGCCACTGTGGAAAACAGTATGGAGATTCCTCAAAAAACTGAAAATCGAACTGCCTTTTGACCCAGCTATACCACTTTTAGGAATATACACCAAGGACACCATAGAACAGCTCCAAAAGGAGAAATGCACCCCCATGTTTGTGGCAGCATTGTTCACAATAGCAAAGATCTGGAAACAGCCCAAGTGTCCATCAGAGGACGAGTGGATTAAAAAGCTTTGGTACATATATACTATGGAATACTACTCAGCCATAAGAAACGATGACATCGGATCATTTACAATAACATGGATGGACCTTGGTAGCATTATACGGAGTGAAATAAGTAAATCAGAAAAAAAACTAAGAACTATATGAATCCATACATAGGAGGGACATAAAAATGAGACTCAGAGACATGAACAAGAATGTGACTGCAACAGGAGTGGGGGGTGGGGGGAGGGGGGAGGGGGCGAAGAAGGAGTGAGGGGTTGGGGGAGGGGAGGGGCACAAAGAAAACCAGATAGAAGGTGACAGAAGACAATTTAACTTTGGGGGAGGGGTATACAGCACAATCAAATGTCAAAATAATCTAGAGATGTTTTCTCTCAACATATGTACCCTGATTTATCAATGTCACTGCATTAAATTTAATAAAAAAAACTCTTGCATCTTCCCAGTTTCCATGAGAAGAGCATGCGTGGGCTGTCCCACGGTCCCAGGATGAGAATAAGAGATAATGTGGGGCAGAGCTGCCCCAAGGAAGCTGCCCCAGTCCAGCCAAGCCTCGAACAAAACCATCTAGCTGACCCAGATTCACCAACAAACCCTGCCAAGCAGCACGTCTGTCTAGTCAATCTTCACATGAATGTAGATGCAGAAGCTGCAGTAGGAAGTGATTGTTGTTTTCAGCCTCTGCTTTTTGAGGTGGTTTTCTCCCCACCAAGTGCAATGAGGTCATGCCCTCTGAGATGACTGTGATGATTCTATGAGCAACTAGAAACAAAAGCACTTCGCAAATGTCATATTTGTGGGGAGTGAGCAAAGAGGACATGGGCCGTTGAATAAGCTCTGGACCTGGAACCTGAAGACCTGAGTTCAAATCCACTTGTGCCCCCAATTTAATAGAAATGGCTCTTTTTAACATGTAGTTTCATTTACCAAAGTAGCTTTCTTTTCCTTGGCAAGATTCATCATTGGCACTGATTTTATATTTATCAATCACACTAAAAATAAAAATTTTCAAAGAAAACCAATGGGAAAGGGGTTGGGTGCAGAACAGACACCAGCTTTCAAACCTGCAGACTTCTTTCAGGGCACTACAGACAAGACCTCCATGTGTCGAGTTCGAGGGGAAGGCTGCCAGGCTGTAGAGTTCTGTGGCCTGCCTGGCGGAACAGGTCCTTCACTCCCCTCCATCAGGAGAGATCTAGTTTCACTTATTTCGGGTTTCCTAGAAATATTTCATGCAAAGAGTTCCATTGCTTTAAAAATATTTGAAAGCCAAGGAGTCAGAACTGCACGTTCTTAAGTGAGAGGCTGGTAATTCAAGAAAAGATCCCCAGTTCCCTCGGAAAGCTGCCAGGGGACAAAACAAACCCCATCACTGAGGAGGAATGTAAAGAAAGAGACCCAGGGAGGCAGGCCTAGAGGAACGGCAGTTTAGAGGTAGAATGAGGGATTCCATTTGGGCCAGTGGGGCATCCAAACTGGACAGGTCCAGAGGGCAGAGAAAATATGCATATGAAGCTCAGCAGAAATGTGTAGGATAGCAGAACTAAGTGAAGTCTAAATGTGAATGAATCTACCAACTGATGGAAAGAGAAAGAAGGGAGAGCTTGAAAAGGTCACAGAAAGCAAAAAGGAAGGGTCTGCCTCAAGGCAGCAGTACCATGTGGAGCGACTGAGCGCAACTCCACCAGGAGACTCGAATCTGGGGCAGCCTGTCCAGGAGCAGAGAGGGCACAGGCTGCACTGGCTGGGGGTGGTATTTTACAGAGCAAAGGTCTCAGAAAGGCAAGGGGGCCAGAATAAAGGATACTGGCCAAGAAGCAAATGAAAGATTAGACAATGAGTCCAGGCCTGAGGGGTTGAAACTGTTGAGAGAAAATGGAGGTCACAGGAGGTCAAAGATAGACAGGGAGAGTATGGAAGCCCCTCCAGGAGGCTGTGGGAAAACAGCACCAGAACCTAAGATTTCACTGACAGGTTGTTCTATAAAGAGCTCCTTTCAGCTAAAGTTAATAGGAAGCCAAATTCAGAGTAAAGGTCAGTGGTTTGGGTGGGGGATGTCTTCAGAACCCTGTTGTGCCTTAAAGCCCTGGGTCTAGCTGTAGGGGTCAAGGAGCCCTCCTCAAGCACTCACTGCAGAGAAAGGAGACCCACTCAAAAAGGGGAGGCCAGGAAAACCCACCCAGCCTTCCCTTGTTACAGCCACTAGTGGCAATGGAGGTCTGGCAACAGTCACCTAAAGCTTCTCTCAGGCCCGGCTGGGTACCTAAGTCGGTTACAGCTTCTTTCCAATACACCAAGATTGCTGGTTCATTCCCCAGTCAGTACATACAAGAATCAATAAATGCATAAGTAAGTGAAACCACAAAGCAATGTTTCTTTCTCTTTCTCTCTTCCTTCCTCACTCTCTAAAAATAAATAAATAAATAATTCTTTTTTTCACCCAGGAGCCACTATTTGTCCTTAAGAAAAACAGGGTGCAGTTAAGCCTAGAAGCAGATCTAAGTTTATTTCCCATTTTGTATACAGTGTTACTTGTATTAACAATAAAAACTATATTTTAGATGCAAATATAAATCATGATTGAGGACTGAAAAAACTACTTTAGGCCCTGGCTGGTTGGCTCAGTGGTAGAGTGTCAGCTAGGTGTGTGGTTGTCCCAGATTCGATTCCTGGTCAGGGGATAGAAGAGATCATCTGCTTCTTCACCCCTCTCCTTCCCCCCCCTCTCTCTCTCTCCCCCTCCTGCAGCCATGGCTCAAATGGTTAGAGTGTATTGCCCTGGCCACTGAGGGTGGCTCCATGGAGCCTCCACCTCAGGCAATAAAAATAGCTCAGTTGGGAGCATGGCCCCAGATGAGTAGAGTTATCAACCCCAGATGAGGGGTTGCCACGTGGATCCCAGTCAGGGCGCATATGGGAGTCTGTCTCTCTATCTCCCCTTCTCTCAAGTGGAAAAGAAGAAAAAAAGTAAGAAAGAAAAACCAACTTTAAAAGGAAAAAATAATAATAAATATTAATTACATTAAGAGAGCAAGAGGTTCAGGTATCATAAAAGACCGTAACAACAACAAAACACACAAAGTTTTTCAATTTCTAGTTTTAGCAATAAACCACCTACTTCTGCCCATTTTGCTCAATAATGAAAATGAAAAACAAAGGAAACCCTATTACTGGAGAGAACACCTACCTTTTTTAAAAAAAGGAAAGAATGTCTCTTTTAACAATTTACTAGAAACTCCATAATATATAAATTAACAAACTGCCTCTGGTATATAAACTAGATTTCTCAAAATATTATATTTAACTGTCAATTCAGGAATAAAATGAGTCAAATAAGGATAGAGTGGTGTAAAAAAGGTACTTCCTAGTACTGTAGGGACAAAGGCCTTATAACTCCAGGAAACAACTAACCACTCTGATTTTAATAACTAAATTTAAGGCAGGCACCCCCACACCCCCCCACACACACACACCCACACACACACACAATCAGGCTCATAACACTGTCAGTTCTTTAAAGGTTTTAAGATAGTCAAAATACCCTTGATAAGAAGGAAATGGTAGGGGTGATCAAGAAGTGCTATAATGTGTCTGCCCTCCCCCGGTAAAATACAGAATTCAGGAAACTCACCGGATGTTTACTATGCTAATACAAGTATTAGAAATAAAGAAAACAATAATAAAAGAAAAAACTTACATCTCTTTAGCCTTCTCAAAATGACTAACTGCTCAACTTGTAATCTTAATTTTAATTTTGTTAATCTACTTTCTCTCCATCTATGACTGGACATCTATATTTCAGAAATTCAGTTAAAGTAATATAATAAATCTAAAACATACAGTATTAATTATATGTTGTTATTATTATTATGTAGGTTACTGAGCTTCTCTAAATACTCATTAGTTTTCCATTAATACAGAAATGAGAGTGAAATATAGCAAATCCTCTACTAAGAACAGTTGGGAAATCAGTCATTGAATAATCATGTCTCGCAGATAGCTGAAGGCTTATTTACAACTCTGAACACACAAACTTTTTTGGTTAACTGTTCTGACAGAATGCTTTGGCTGAGGCCAACACTGTGGCCATTGGTGATTACACAGTAAGATGGTATGCTTACACCCACAAGGCTCTATGTCCCAATCCAGTTGAGATCTCAGATTGTTATAGCCTTTGCTTTTACCTTTTTTCCCTGTCTTCCACACTGCTGGCATACAATGATTTCATCTCTCTCTTTCATTCCAAAAACTGTGTTAGAACCACATCTAAGGAAAGGGTACCTGGTCCTCAGAGCTCTCCTGGATACCACAGAACTCTTCCAAGAGAGGTGAACTAATGTACAGGGTTCTGTACCCTTTATTTTACCATCTGTGGACATCTTTTTAAAAATGTATTTCCTTGGTCCTCACCAGTTTGCTCAGTGGTAGAGTATCAGCTCAGAATGTGGAAGTCCTGGGTTCAATTCCCAGTCAAGGCACACAGGAGAAATGACCATTTGCTTTTCCATCTACCCTCTCCCTTCTTTCTCTTTCCTTCTCCCACAGCCATGGTTCAATTGATTGAGGCTCACTGGCCCAGGAGCTGAGGATTGTTCAGGGGAGTCTCCCCACTCAGGTGGTAAAAATAGCTCAGTTGCGAGCATATCTCCCCTCCTCTCACTTAAAAAAAAAGTGTATTTCCTCAAAAGGAAATTCTGACACAAATACTACAATATGGATGACCAGTGAGGATATTATGCTAAACGAAATAAGCCATTCACAAAAGGACAAATACTGTATGATTCCATTTATATGAAGTAGCCAGAGCAGTCACATTCACAGAGCCAGAAATTAGAACAATGGTTGCCAGGGGTTGGGGGGAAGAGGTGAATGGGAAGTTATTATCAATGGGTACAAATTTTAGATGGGGGAAGATAAAAAAGTTCTGCAAATAAATAGTGGTGATAATTGTATAATATTGTGAATGTACTAATGCCACTGAATTGTACACTATTTATAATGGTAAATTTTATGTTATGTATATTTTTCCACAACTAAAAAAATTTAAAAAAATTTAAATAATAGAAATTTACTTCCTCATTATTTACTATGTTCTAGATAGGTGATATGGTAAGTGCCTTTGTGTTATAATGACATAAGTAAAAATGAGCCAGAATGGTTTCTTACAATGATGATTCCAAATTACCATATACTACTTTTAACATGGAGAAATCTATTTTGTAGGAAATGATCCATCAGAATGCTAGCAAAAACTCAAAGACAAGAAAGGACCCTAGTCTGGGTAGCCAATTAATATGAAAAAAAATAAAGCTTGTGGCCTTACCAGTAGGCATATTTCATAGCAACCATCTCAAATACCTTTTAAAAAACTATTCAGGCTGAAAAAATAATAATTTGGAATTTAAATCAAAGTACTTGTTAACACTTTATTTTTTCTTTAAAATTTTTTTTAAATTTAAATATAGTTGGTGTACAATTTTACATTGGTTATATTAGTTTTAGGGGTACAATACAGTGATTCAACATTTTTATACTTTACAATGTGATCACCCCACTGATTCTATTCATCATCTGTCACTGTGTAAACCTATCACAATATTGTTGACTACTGATTAATACTTTGAATTTCATCAGGAAAACCTTGAGTTATTTAAAAACTGCTCAATTTCCCAGCCCATTTCATGTTGTCATTCCAAGTATGTGACTGTCCTGCACTTGCAAGTGACAACAAACCTACCTCCATCTCTCATGTAAGATTCTTTCCAATGTCATCTCAGACCAGAACCAACTTTCCCAGACCAAGCAGGTACTCTCAACTGCCCTATCTGCCCTACATTGGTCTACTAATTAACCTTGCTCTCTAGATTAAGTAAAAATTTCGAAAGGAACCCACATGCAGCACTGTACACCATATTAGGAATGCCACCTTATAGCTTCTCCCTGCACAGCAAAGTGCTTGGCTCTGAAGTTACTCAACTATCAAACCACAAAGTTCAACAGGGATTTAATACCATTGAGCACAATATACAGACTACATTGTTTGTTTTTAATTATGCCCTTAAGTGGTCATCTAAAGATAAAGAGAGCTGAATAGGCTATAAACATCTTCTGGAATAAAGGAGACTAGGAAATAATTATACACAAATCTTCAGGTGCCTCTGAATTATATGCAAAGGTTTATAATCAAAGTTGTTAAAACTTCGGCAGTGCATTCATAATTTTTCTAATAATCTATCCTTTTTCTTATCCTGCCTCCCACTTTTGTAAATTTTAAAAATGAACTTGCAACAACCTGACCACATCCTTCGTATTTTAGATAATTTTCCACGGAGGCTAGTAGCACCTGAAGCATAGTTACATCAAAATCTCACTCCCCAAAGTCTAATGGTTCAGATCTCCCAGGTAACCAAAATCGTCATCCAATTTAACAACTATGCATTAAAAAAAAATATTTTTCTCAATTACAAAACATCACAGTTAATTAACAAATGCTATTTACTGAAAGAAAAATTTCCTGCCATAACAAAGAGGTACATCGATGTACTGATTCCATGTTCTTTTATTCTCATTGTGAAATACTGGCTAACTGCCAAATAATTACAGAAAGTAAACTTTTAAAAAGTTGTAAGACAGAAATTTTTTAATATAAAAACATTTAGCATTCAAATTACCAGCCTACATAACGGTCTTCTGCTTTTTTTGGATTGTATTCATTTAATGTGAACATAACAGGAAGTCATTATTAGAAAGCAAATGCACTTTGGACAGCTCATCTTTTCTACAGACTAAAGAGTCAAACAATATCTGCTTCTACATCATCTTTCTATAGCAAAGACCAGTCTAGTTCCCACTGTGAAAGCAAAAGTACCCTACAAAAGCAAGAAGAGTATGAATAGTAGTATTTTTAAAGAGAAAAATCAGAGCTTACAAGGAAACAAGTATCTTTTTTTTTTAAAAAAAGAGCTTTAGCCTGACCTGTGGTGGCACAGTGGATAAAGCATTGACCTGGAATGCTGAGTCCGCCAGTTTGAAACCCCAGGGCTTACCCAACTGAGGCACCTACAAGAAGCAACTACTGTGCTTCCCGCTCCCCCC
This sequence comes from Saccopteryx bilineata, assembly GCF_036850765.1. Classification (NCBI taxonomy): domain Eukaryota; kingdom Metazoa; phylum Chordata; class Mammalia; order Chiroptera; family Emballonuridae; genus Saccopteryx; species Saccopteryx bilineata. The sequence goes on along the minus strand of NC_089499.1, from coordinate 63,731,223 downwards.
CCCCACTTCCCTCTAAAATAAAAAATAAATAAAATCTTTTAAAAAATAAAGAACTTTAAATTTTACTTTTAGAGTTTATATTCTATATTTTTTGCATTAGTTTCAGGTGTAGAGCATGGTAGTTAGGTAATCACATACTTTACCAAGCGTTCCCCCCATATTTCCATAATACCCACCTGGCACCACACATAGTTATTACAATATTACTGACTCCATTCCCTATGAGAAAATTCTCTTTTATATGTCTCTTCTGTTTTTCATTGTACATCTTTTTACTTGCATTCTTAAATTTTTAATAAGTTTTAAGTTAAATATCTGATAATATACAAGTTAAGAAGCCTGACCGGGCGGTGGCGCAGTGGATAGAGCGTCGGACTGGGATGCGGAAGACCCAGGTTCGAGACCCCAAGGTCTCCAGCCTGAGCGAGTCCTCATCTGGTTTGAGCAAAAGCTCACCAGCTTGAGCCCAAGGTCGCTGGCTCGAGCAAGGGGTTACTCGGTCTGCTGAAGGCCCGTGGTCAAGGCACATATGAGAACGCAATCAATGAACAATTGAGGTGTTGCAATGCGCAAAGAAAAACTAATGATTGATGCTTCTCATCTCTCCGTTCCTGTCTGTCTGTCCCTGTCTATCCCTCTCTCTGACTCCCTCTCTGTCTCTGTAAAAAACAAACAAAAAAACAAACAAACAAACAAAAAAAATATATACAAGTTAAGAAATCTAAAAAGAGCCACACAAAAAAAGGGTGAATTAATAACTCTAATCAATTATTCTCTTGGCTAATGATGCTATGAATCTTGGAAGAGAATGACCATATTCAGCTTAGTTGTTAGCCAATTGGCTAGTTAACTTAGTCACAGGAAAACAGACCTATTTCACAAAAGAAAATCTTTGAACTTTGTGGACTATGCCCCATACATCCCTACCATAGGCCTTACACTGTCGCCAGCTTTCTCTTATATAGGTGTCATCACAGTAAAAGACACACATATAACTTCTAACTCCTCTCTTTTAGCAACAGAAATAAGAAAAGGTACAAGAATACATTAAAAGGCATTTGGAAAGGATAAACAAATTGTTGAAGTACCTGTACTTGCTTCAGTGGAGAACATAAAAAACCCAATTTCCTGCCCTGGCCAGTTGGCTCAGCGGTAGAGCATCGGCCTGGCGTGCGGGGGACCCGGGTTCGATTCCCGGCCAGGGCACATAGGAGAAGTGCCCATTTGCTTCTCCACCCCCACCCCTCCTTCCTCTCTGTCTCTCTCTTCTCCTCCCACAGCCAAGGCTCCATTGGAGCAAAGATGGCCCGGGCGCTGGGGATGGCTCCTTGGCCTCTGCCCCAGGCGCTAGAGTGGCTCTGGTCGTGGCAGAGCGATGCCCCGGAGGGGCAGAGCGTGCCCCTGGTGGGCGTGCCAGGTGGATCCCGGTCAGGTGCATGCGGGGGTCTGTCTGACTGTCTCTCCCCGTTTCCAGCTTCAGAAAAACAACAACAACAACAAAAAAAACAAACCCAATTTCCTAGAGGTCTAATACAAAAAAGTATTTTTATCATGTTGAAATTAAAAAACACAAAAACCACCAGACATAATTTTTAGTTACCTTTTATTCTTTTCATTGATAAAGTTTTAATTTGATAAACCAGGTAAATACCCTGTGTATATAAATCAAGTTCACTGCTGTCATTTAAAAGGTTGTGAAAGGCCCTGGCCGGTTGGCTCAGCAGTAGAGCATCGGCCTAGCGTGTGGAGGACCCGGGTTCGATTCCCGGCCAGGGCACACAGGAGAAGCGCCCATCTACTTCTCCACCCCTCCGCCGCACTTTCCTCTCTGTCTCTCTCTTCCCCTCCCGCAGCCAAGGCTCCACTGGAGGAAAGATGGCCCGGGCGCTGGGGATGGCTCTGTGGCCTCTGCCCCAGGCGCTAGAGTGGCTGTGGTCGCAACATGGCGATGCCCAGGATGGGCAGAGCATCGCCCCCTGGTGGGCAGAGCGTTGCCCCATGGTGGGCGTGCCGGGTGGATCCCGGTCGGGCGCACGCAGGAGTCTGTCTGACTGTCTCTCCCCGTTTCCAGCTTCAGAAAAATGAAAAAAATAAATAAATAAATAAATAAAAGGTTGTTAAAAGCTTTACACCCACATTCTTTAATTCACTGAACTTTAAAATATCAATTTTCATTCAATTTTCTCAGCTAATTTCTGGCTTTATGGAACTGATTCATCTACTGATATCTTAAAGTCTGACTTGCTGGAAAAGTTCATGATTCAAACCTACTGTCTGCAAATATACCTGTACTCCAAAAACAGGAAGTAAGAGATTAATATGGGGCCTGTGACCACAAGGGCTCCCAAGAACCACAGATCCAAACCTGCAAGGTATTGCTTCACCTAAAAAGTAACTTTCTAAGAAGTCTCCAAGGGCAAATTTTTTTTAGTTATTCTAGATAGCAAAAACCGTAAAAATTGTTATAAAAGCATTTAGGTTCATGGCAAAATTACCATAACTCTAGGTTTATACACCTGTTGTCCTTGAGCTTAATTATTAATATTGCTCTCTTTCACCTCAAAAGGGTCTTGTTTTGAAGCAAAACTCATCAGTGGTGATAGAAGTCTGTGGTAGTCACCTCCAGGAAGCAGGAGGGGCTTACTGAATGGGAGTAAATGTATAGGGGGGAGGCCTCTGGGAGGCTGAAAATGCTTTATACCTCAATCTGAGTGTTCTGAGTGTGTTTTTCAGACACATACATGTAAAAAGTCAGTGAACTGTATGCTTAATGATCTTATTTTAAGTTAGACCTCCATTAATAAAAAAAAAATTTAAGGTCCTGGCCGGGTAGTTCAGTTGGTTAGAGCATAGGGCCCCACACATCAAGGTTTCAGATTAAAGGCTGTGGGTTCGATCCCCAGTCAGGGCACATACAAGAATCAACCTATGAATGATAATAACAAATCAATGTTACTCTCTCTCTCTCCCTTCATCTCTTTTAAAGATTCAATAAACACTAAAATAAGTGGAATCACAGTATTTTTTAAATTACATAATTTTAAAAACACACTGAAATAAATTTTTAAATATTTTTGTTCAAATAATAAATGGCATAAAAGCATCATGGGTATAGATACCAAGTTTTTTTCCAAATGTATTTTAATGAAGATGCATATTCTGAACACTTTTATGTAAACCTTTCAAAATATACTGATTTATTAATCTTTCATTTTAAAAAGTCACCAAATTTTAGAAATGAAAGCACACAGAAATATGATCTATTCATCCTATAATTTTGCAAAGAAGGAAAACCGTATCTATAAAGGGTAAGAGACTACCCAAGATAAGGCACCTAGTCAATGACAACGGTAGTAACAACTGTTTCCTGATCTTGGGCCACTCCCCTTTCCAAAAGGCCGTTACTTTTCTGACACTGTAAACAAATCTGAACTCTGAATCTGCCGGTGGCCTAGAGGATTTAACATGTCCCTCAAAACACCGGGCCAACACACATATACACTATGGAATACTACTCAGCCATAAGAAATGATGACATCAGATCATTTACAGCAAAATGGTGGGATCTTGATAACATTATAAGGAGTGAAATAAGTAAATCAGAAAAAAACAAGAACTACATGATTCCATACATTGGTGGAACATAAAAATGAGACTAAGAGACATGGACAAGAGTGTGGTGGTTACCAGGGGTGGGGGGAGGGAGGACATGGGAGGGAGGGAGGGAGAGAGTTAGGGGGAGGGGGAGGGGCACAGAGAACTAGATAGAGGGTGGCGGAGGACAATCTGACTTTGGGCGAGGGGTACGCAACATAATTTAATGACAAAATAACCTAGACATGTTTTCTTTGAATATATGTACCCTGATTTATTAATGTCATCCCATTACCATTAATAAAAATTTATTTAAAATAAATAAATAAATAAATAAAAATAAAAAAATAAAACATCGGGCCAACAAACCCCAAAGTACACACACACAGATGCACTAGACTCCCTCCCCTCAAGAGGATTGGCAAATGAACAACTTCATTTTCAGATGCAATAAAGCACGTAGGACAATTTTAAAATGCAGTTCAAGACAACGCAGGGATTGTCAAAATCCGTATTTCCTTTCAAATATCTTTGATGGTTACTTGGTTCTCCAACTACATCACTGCTAAGTAGGGCTCAAGAAAGATGGCTTGGGACCATTCACCAGCACTGCTTTGAGTGCCCCAACCGCCTAATAACCCGGTGAGTTTGTAAGGTTTTGGTGAGATTCTAACCGTTTACCAGTACATTTGCCCTCATAAAGCTTATATGTTAAGAAATATTTGTAAAGGTCACTTTGTGCAGAGACATAGGCATAAAATTATTTACTTCTTTTGTTACCTAACAATTCATATTCTTTATCATTAATAAATAGGTTTTGATGTATTATTGTTGTAATAATCTTCTGAAAATTGTTTTTCTGCTGGTTTTGACAGACATTTTACAAGCTCACTACCAGAACAACAATACAGTAAATATCTTCATGGCTTTCTTAAAGCCATCTACCAGTTCCAGTCCATTTTTAAGGGGCCTACATTTGGCCCTTGAAATAACTGGCCACTGTTTCACAGGTTTTAGGGACACGAGACTATTGAGAGGTTATAGCTTAAACCCGAGTCACATATTGTATATTTGCTTTTACTGGTCTTTCCCTCCTTTCTATCTGAAGTTCTCTTGTTAAACTCACCATAATAGAAAATTCGCCACATATAAAGGTTTCATACCTGTGCTCTCTTCTGCCCCTTTAAGAGAATTGCATGTGTTTAAAAATAGGTCTCCTGAGTTAGAAAGCTTCTCCCTTTCAGGCAATTGGGAGAAACATCATTGGCCATCAACAGGGCCCATCCCATTTGAGAGTTTCCGGGGGCTCTTGGTGACCACAGCAGTGCACTGTGGGGGGTGTAGGTCAACCACGAGGGTACTCCATGTAGCTGGCACACAGCGTGAGAGAAACTAAACAAGGGCATGTGATCTACTGCTGTGAAGGGCCGAGGGTGGCAGACAGGATGAGCCAAAGAGGTATTTCCAGCAGACTTTCATACTGCCCATTGGACAGGGAAGATGTCTTTGTGGTGGCATTTAGGAAAGTGTGAGAGAACACCTCTTGATAATACTGAGCAGCATAGGAAAAGCAAGATCCTGGCAGCAGTGCCAAGAGCTTTTGTTTCCTTTGCTCATTGCTCTAGGTAAGATTCATTCAGAAGTACCCACTGTACTTACACTTCCAAAAGTAAGTTTCAGAAGCTAACATGACTTTGATCACCACTGTTATGAGTCTTCAAACCTCCCCTGAAGGAAGGAAAATTTGTAACCATGAATACTAGCCCTGCCATGATGGCAGCTGACATTTCCTCAAAACCTGCAGCTGAGCTGGCTGGGGCTCTGGCTTAGTTATAACATCAGAGAACAGACAGGGAAATGTGTGGGTTTTCACAGGCCTGAGCTCCAGAGGCAGGTGACAGTGTCTAGCTATAGGAAGACTGGTTGTAAACAAAGCCTTTTGTGTATAAGCAGAAAAACACCAGGAGCAATGTTTATAACTGGCTGCTTTTGTTTATGATCTTTGGGCACTGGAAGTGATTACAACAGTGTTTAGAGTACACAGGTTTCATCTCTCTGCTGTTGACTATGTGTAATGGTCTCATTTTGAGTTTAAATTGAAAAACTGGTGTCTGCTTTTTCTTAAAACTTTCCAACATTAGAGTATATTTCCCTTCAAAGAACAAGTTAAACTGAGCAGCTGCTATTCAGAAAATTTGCTGTACCTGTAAATGGTATGCTATTCAGCCATCTAGCCATTGAAAAGAACAACAAAAAACCCAGAAGGTACACAATCTGCAGACATAATGATTTTCTTCCATGATTAAACCTCTATTAATAGACATGTTAATCCTATGAAGTTCTATATTTCTACACAATTAAAATGTATTAGTGGAGAAAATATAAAAGGGATAGTGAAGTGCAATTATTCCTGTAGTAAAGTAAGTCCTGATTAGCTGATTATCAAAACATTATCTGATTTACATTTCTATAGACTTATGGCCATATGAATAGGAAATTGATTTTTTAAGTAGGCTCAGTTGGGATTCAAGTTTAACAAATGAAAAACAATATCATTTCCACTCATATTCTGACTGCTATCCAAACAGGAGAACAATGAGCCTTTGCTGACCTATCCAATGGATAAAACATTAAAACTAAAAAACCAAGTATGTTAGGAAATGAGCCTCTCATGTTTGTTCAGGTATATATCATTTTTATATAATTAACTCTATCAAGGGGTTAATGTGAAAGTAGTAATGCTTTATTTACTCTAATTTTATATGTAAATACTTGGCAGGTTACAGCACTCTGGTCACATAGCAAAGGACTGCTCCCAACTTTCCTTTCCCACTTTATTGAACTCACCCCCGGAGGCTGTGTTCCTGTTCTGTCTGTCAAGGGGTGGTGAATGTGAGCACCTCAGGATTGCATTCCCAACGTGGGAGAAACACGGCTGGATTTTGAGTCCAGTGCTCTATCAGAGGTTATATCATAAAGTAGGGTTAGTCCAGCCAAGACATCTATTGTTAATCTTTCTGACTTCCAGTTTTAAAAGTGTATCCTTTCTTGCCATAGCAACCGTTTCTCACCCCAGTAAGATGAAGGTGAACAGAAACTAGCATATGCCCTCTGATGTGAGCCCGGTGCACTGGGGCAGCAAGGAAGGGTTCCCTCTCCCATGGAATGTGACTGACTTATTTATTTATTTATTTATTTGAGCTGAATCCTTGCTGCCTCAAGAGTTTTCCCCTCAGGGATAAGAGCCATGGTCTTGATGCATCCACTTGTTGCCATGGTGATGTGCCCACTCCTTTTGTTGGTGTGTTTCTATCTACTTCAATAAGCCCCTTCCTATTATCGGCCTGCTGAAAATGTCTACAAGATCTCAGATCCTTGCAACAATTCTATGAGGCAGCTATTCCCTACAGAGAAGAAACAGAGGCTTAGAAACTTAACCAAAGTATCCGAGCTAATGATAAATCCTCGAGAAAAACCTCAACCTAGATCATCTTGTTCCCTGTGCTATTCCGAGTGCCTAACACATGGTAGGCGCTCAAATGGCAAATCCAATTTTGAACCCAGGTAGTTGGGTCACAGCATCAACAATTTTTAAAATTAATTAATTAATTAATTTATTTATTTATTTATTTATTTTTTACAGAGACAGTGAGTCAGAGAGAGGGACAGACAGGAACGGAGAAAGATGAGAAGCATCTTTCACTAGTTTTTCGTTGCGCATTGCAACACCTTAGTTGTTCATTGGTTACTTTCTCATATGTGCCTTGACCGCGGGCCTTCAGCAGACCAAATAACCCCTTGCTGGGGCCAGTGACCTTGGGTTCAAGCTGGTGGGCTTTTGCTCAAACCAGATGAGCCCACGCTCAAGCTGGGGACCTCAGGGTCTCGAACCTGGGTCTTCCGCATACCAGTCCAACGCTCTAGCCACTGCGCCACCACCTGGTCAGGCAGCATCAACAATTTTAACCATGCTCCCATGTACAATAGGTATCTCCAAAGCTTCAACCTTTTTTTTTTTTTTTTTGTAGCAAAATCTTATGGTTGTGGCAAGTGATTTTTTCTGTCTTTGCAAGACCGGAGAGATGTTAATCCTTTAAAATCCTAGGCAGTTGGCCCTGGCCGGTTGGCTCAGTGGTAGAGCGTCGGCCTGGCGTGCAGAAGTCCTGGGTTCGATTCCCAGCCAGGGCACACAGGAGAAGCGCCCATCTGCTTCTCCACCCCTCACCCTCTCCTTCCTCTCTGTCTCTCTCTTCCCCTCCCGCAGCGAGGCTCCATTGGAGCAAAGATGACCCAGGCGCTGGGGATGGCTCCTTGGCCTCTGCCCCAGGTGCTGGAGTGGCTCTGGTCGCAACAGAGCGACATCCCGGAGGGGCAGAGCGTCGCCCCCTGGTGGGCGTGCCGGGTGGATCCCGGTTGGGCGCATGCGGGAGTCTGTCTGATTGTCTCTCCCCATTTCCAGCTTCAGAAAAAATACAAAAAAAATAAAATAATAAAATAAAATCCTAGGCAGTTCCCAGCAGAGAGAAAAGCAACACTGGCTCCGGGCTCTTTAATGGGCAGGGTGCTGGGACCCCTGGGGAATATGGGCAGTAGATGCACCGGCCAGCCCCGGAAGTCAGGGGCAGAAGGAGTGGCCACAGCCCGCGGAAGGCCTGCTGGGTGCCCGGACTCTGGGGCACACAGTGGCGCTCTCAGGGAGAGACAGACAGAGAGAGAGAGAGAGAGAGAGAGGGAGAGAGAAGAGACAGAGAAAGAGAGAAAGGGGGGAGGAGCTGGAAGCATCAACTCCCATATGGGCCTTGACCAGGCAAGCCCAGGGTTTCAAACCAGCGACCTCAGCATTTCCAGGTCGACGCGTTATCCACTGCGCCACCACAGGTCAGGTGAAAGAGACGTTTTTAGGACATTTAAAACTTAAAGCGTCGACCTGGAAATGCTGAGGTCGCTGGTTCAAAACCCTGGGCTTGCCTGGTCAAGGCCCATATGGGAGTTGATGCTTCCAGCTCCTCCCCCCTTTCTCTCTTTCTCTGTCTCTTCTCTCTCCCTCTCCCTCACTCTCCTCTCTAAAAATGAATAAAGAAAAAAATAAAAGAAAAAAAAAAAAAGTTAAACTATGTTTAAAAAAAACACGTCTCTTTCTACAGTGATCTAATTAGGTTGGAACACTGAGGTGTTTAGCGTACTTGAGATTTATTCACATGCTTAGAAAGAGGGTCTGAATTGTTTCCCACTCCCCCGCCTCTTCCTTCTGGGAAGGAGGTGAAAAAAGGTTGGAGGGCCAGGGAAATTGAAGGATTCAGGACTGGACTAAAGGGGAGAGATAGGCTGCAGTTATTATCCTTGTGTCCTGAATTCCGTTTTGTACAGATTAAGAGGCTAAAAAGGGCAGACTAACCCTCTCCCTCCCTCTTACCAACAAGGCTTTGTGAGTGCCCGCAGCTAAGTTATTTCATGCTCACTCTGTTAAAGATGGCACTGCTCTCAGGTTTACAGCTAATTGCCTTTTATGCCCGGGAAGGGGCTTGGTTATGCTAATATGTGTTGGGGAGGGCTTTTGCTCCCTCAAAAGTTTTATTTATTTATTTATTTATTTATTTATTTTCCATTTTTCTGAAGCTGGAAACAGGGAGAGACAGTCAGACAGACTCCCGCATGCGCCCGACCGGGATCCACCCGGCACGCCCACCAGGGGCGACGCTCTGCCCACCAGGGGGCGATGCTCTGCCCATCCTGGGCGTCGCCATGTTGCGACCAGAGCCACTCTAGCGCCTGGGGCAGAGGCCACAGAGCCATCCCCAGCGCCTGGGCCATCTTTCCTCCAATGGAGCCTTGGCTGCGGGAGGGGACGAGAGAGACAGAGAGGAAAGCGCGGCGGAGGGGTGGAGAAGCAAATGTGCGCTTCTCCTGTGTGCCCTGGCCGGGAATCGAACCCGGGTCCTCCGCACGCTAGGCCGACGCTTTACTGCTGAGCCAACCGGCCAGGGCCCCTCAAAAGTTTTAAAAGGAGGAGCTCGGAGGCCATTTTGGGGAGCCAAGACCACGTTCTTCTAAGCTGAGAGGAGGACCTCATGTTGTAGCAGGGCAGAGGCCACATGGCGGAGAGGAGCCAGCCAAACTGGCGGAATGCTGAAGGAGAAGCCAGTTTGTGCAGGAGAAGGAGATGGGGAACAGAAGCGAATAAGTCTGGTGTGGGCCTTTGATTCTAGGGAAAAAACGGAAAAAGTCAGTGGCCTTGGAAGTCCTGAATGGAAAGTGCCCCCACCCCCCCCGTGTGTATTTTCTCACCCGCAGGTTGTGAGCAGGAATAAAGGAAAATGGCTCACCAGTTTTTGGCTCCACTGTTTTCTTTATGATCTGTACAAATTAAATTCGAACCTAAACCTGCATGGGCCAGGCGGCTGTGGTGGTGGCTGTGGCTACTGGCCGTACAGTGAGAAATAATGAAGAACATGTGTATTAACCTAAGCCTGAGTTAAAAAGGAATAAATATCAATAGCATCACAAACATTAAAACTACTGATAAATATGGTTTATATGTACATTAAGTCTTTTATTCCCTGGAATTCTACAGGTGTCCATATTTTATCTTTTGTTTTTTTGGAAATACTTGGCACTTTGGGTCAGCAAACTTCCCAGGGTTGAAAGTAGTGGGAGTTGAAAAGCCATGAAATAACAGTCAGAAAGAAAGGGAAACCCTCAGTGAAAAGTATGTGCAGACTGTGAACATGCCAGGGGAGGGCGATCTGATTCTGTGTCCTTTATACAACACATTTATTATTGGGGGTGGACAAGTGTTGGCTAATAATAAAAATTATTTGAAGTTGGAGAATGTTAATCTCGCTGGAAATTATGCAGATTACATGTGTTATTTCACATGGTTCTGACTCAAACAATGTTATCTACTGGTTTGTAAACTTCTCTCTGCTTAATCAATAGCAAAATGTTATTTTTGCTTGATTAGTAATAACAGCATAAAATTTCGTCAAAAGAGACTTATTTTGCATTGTATAGTTTTTTGTATCATTTGAATTTTTGCTTTTTTTACATATATTTAAAGACAGTTTAAAATCTGGTGACTGTTTAACAGGTGTTAGGCACGGTGTTAAATAATTTGTTTATGTTAGCTCATTTAATCCTCACAACAGATAAAACTGGCACTGTAATGACTTGCTTGAAGTTACTTAGTCATTGAAAAGGATAGAAATCAAAATTTTCTCCTGAGTCATAATTTATTATCCAACACTCTAGAAAACACTAAATTATTTTTAAGATGCATTCTAAACACCAAACATTGGCAAACATTCTAGTTATTAATTTTTTCAAATAGTTTTCCATCCATCCATTCATCCATCCATTCAATCAACACCAATTTCTGGGTTAAAGACACTACTGCTATATTAGACAAGTTTCTACAAAGCCAAATTCATGAAATTTAATTTAAATTGTTATCGAGGGTATATTTATTAATTGATGAAAATACAGATGATGATGCTAACTGGCTATCCCATTTAGTAAATGCATGATATTTCAAAAGTTTTGAAGTCTTGGTTTTAGATTCTGTCTTCAGGGAATAGTGACAGTGTTTTCATTCTTACTAGATTTGTGTTGATTTATACATATATTATTCTGTTGAGACACTGGAAGTCTTGATTAGATGCCTTCAATAAAGTTATGAAATAAATGGATGAATGAATGATAACTGAGATTAACTTTTTAAACTTTGGCAACTGGCATTGAATCCTTGAGTACAGCTTACCTTATGAACTGTATCTGAGGTTGGTCATACTCTGTTAAATGCAGCATGAGTCCACACCTTGGCTCTTCCTTAACCAGTTGTGCCACGTTAGGCAAGTCACCTAACAGCTCCGGGTCCTCTTTCCTCATCTGTAAATGGATTTACAAATAGTTGTCTACCTCATAGAGTTGCACTGAGGGGTAAATAAATTGATATGGTAAAGGGCTTAGAACCATGTTTAGCACCTGGTACGTCCATATAGGTTTTACTTTTTGTTTTGTGTTGTTTGTGAGAGAGACAGAGAGAGACAGAGACAGAGAGATGGACAGATAGGGACAGACAGACAGGAAGGGAGAGAGATGAGAAGTATCCATTTTTCACTGCAGTCCTTTAGTTGTTTATTGATTGCTTTCTCATATGTGCCTTGACTGTAGGTCTCCAGCCAAGCCAGTGATCCCTTGCTTAAGCCAGCAATCTTCGAGGTCAAGCCAGCGACCTAGGGCTTCAAGCCAGTGTGACCTTTGGGCTCAAGTCAGTGACCATGGGATCATGTTTATGATCCCATGCTCAAGCCAGTGACCCCGCACTAAAGCTGGTGAGCCCACACTCAAGCCAGTGACCTCGGGGTTTTGAACCTAGGTCCTCAGTAACCCAGACCAATGCTGATGACTTACAGGTGAAGGAGCACAATATCCTAATTAGTCACAAGTTTAGTTCCAGGTTGGTAAAAAAGAGTCTCTAAATTCTAAAAGAGGCAAGGAGTATCTGCTCAATGGAACACAGTATAGTGGGAAGAACACTGACTAGTTCATGGACAATCTTGGATTCAAGTCTCATCGTGTGAGCCAGCTGTGTGCCCTTGGGCACAACACTCAGTCTCTCTGGACTTAATTTTCCTCGATTATAGAATGAGGGGATTCAACCAGAGAGTCCTGTGGTAACTTTTTGCCTGTAACATTCAATGAATTCTGTTTTTGCTAGTTATTTCAAAACATCTACTACCTGAATTCCTGGGAAGAAATCGTTGGTGCTTTAAAGAGTGCCTTTACCTCTAGAGTGGGGCTGGAGAGAAAACTCTCCCCCTTAAAAAGATTCTCTAGTTTTTAGAAAACAAATGTTATCTTTTTCCAAAAACAGAATCCACATTAGGCTTTAATTACCAAAAATAAATCCCTGCTGTAACTATTAAGTGACAGTTCTTGCACCCTGAGCTCTTTCTGTTTGGGGATGTATTCCTAGAGCTCCCTCTGTCTTGCTTTCTATCGCTGTGACAGCAGCATTGCTGAACATTGGTGCTGGGACAGTTTCTCGCCAAGAGATGAGAATAAATGGGTGGAGTGACAGCTTCTGCTGCATGGTGTCTTCGGGAGGAAAAAAAAATATTGTCCCAGTGAGGAATGCAGTAGGAGGAACTATTCAGGCAAATCTCAGTCTGAAATGTCTTCCAGCCCTCTTTGCCATGCAGAAGGAAAAAGTAGTCGCCATGTGGGGCTTAGGGCTGCATGCAGTCTTGTCAGCCTGGACTCACTTCGCTTATTGTCTGGTCTGCTAAATACTTCTCCAACAGTTGTGATTCTTAGAACTTTGTGGACTCAAACTCATTTCTTCAGCTCTGCCTCTTATTTTCTCTTGCTGAATTTTCACTTTCTAACCCCAAGTGGGAGATCTGCCTCTCATTTTAAAATTCATTACAGAATCACCAGTATTGAAGGCTACCATGTATTGGGAGGACAGATTGCTTCTCACTGCTCAGGGTTGACAAACTCTATCAATAGCAACAAATAGCATGACAAGGTCCTGTTCAACAGAATTTATTTGCAAGGTTAAAAACAACAACACAGAAAAAAAAAACCTTGAGGTTCATATAATTCGTGGAGGGTATAAAATCTTAGACGAAAACGGCAGACAACAAGTAGGAGAATAACAGCAGTGAAATTAATAAAATAGTATTCTCAAGAAAACCCCTCACCTAACCAAGCTGTGACACAGTGGATAGAGCATTGGCCTGGGACGCTGATGACACAGGTTTAAAACCCTGAGGTCACTGGCTTGAGCGAAGGCTCACCAGCTTGAGCGCAGGGTTGCCAGCTTGAGCATGAGATCATAGACATGACCCCATGGTCACTGGCTTGAGCCCAAAGATTACTGGCTTGAAGCCCAAGGTCGCTGGCTTGAACCCAAGGTTGCTGCTGACTTGAAGCCAAGATCGCTGGCTTGGGCCCAGGGTCGCTGGTTTGACTGGAGCCCCACAGTCAAGGGAGATATGAGAAAGCAATTAATGAACAACTAAGGAGCCACAATGAAGAACTGATGATTCTCATCTCTCTCCCTTCCTGTCTGTCCCCGTCTATTCGTCCCTCCATCTCTTTCTCTCTCGCTTAAAAAAAGAGAAGAAAAAGAAAACCCCTCTTGCACCTTCTTTAATACCATATCTCATGTCATATATGATCACATACCTCTGCTTTCTCCACATCATTATAATATACAAGAATGTTTTGATGTCTTTGTTAGGCTTGAAAACATCACAGCAACATTTATAACAAATAATACGTTCAGTTGTACCAACAGGAAAACTGAAGGTCATGTCAGATAAATTATTTGGTTATTGTTTGTTTATTTATCCCATTTTTAAATATTTTTTAATTATTCATTTTTAGAAAGAGAGATGAGAGAGAGAGAGAGAAGAGAGAGAGAGAGAGATAAGGGAGGGAGGGAGGGAAGGGCAGGAAGCATCAACTCCCATATGTGCTTTGACCAGGCAAACCTGGTTTTCGAACCTGTGACCTCATCATTCTAGGTCAGCGTTTTATCCACTGCACCACCACAGGTTAGGCTACATAGGTTATTTGGTTAAAACAAGTCACAAGTGTGGCATGTTTCTCAGAGTGGTGTTGCACTCACTAAGCTGCTTTCATGTGCTCAGTGATTCCTCGGTTGTCACTACAAAGGGAAACCCAGTGTAGTAAACACCATATCTGTTCTCTTCCGCCATTCCTACTCACACTCTAGCTAGGGGATGCTTTTGTTGGCTTCAAAACCCTTCTGCCCATATTGGCTAGGCTGCGTCATGGCTTGTTGTCCAAGGCACTCTGCAAAGGTGGTTTACTGTTTAAGTTCATCAAGAATTGGTGAAGCAATGATTGCACTTTTTTATTTTATTCATAGACTTTGTTTTTAGGACAGTTTTAGGTTTGTAGAAAATTGAGCAGATAGCACAGAATATCTCCTCCTACTCCCACTCACAGTTCCCCCTTTTAGTAACATCTTAAATTCAGTGTGGTACGCTTTTTGTAGTGAATGACCATGTTATTATTAACAAAAGTCCATAGTTTACATTAGCATTTACTCTTTGTGTTGTACGGTTCTATAGGTTTTGACAAACACCGTTATGCACCTGCCATTATTGTACAGAATAGCTTCACTTCCCTAAAAATTTCCTGTGCTTCCCTTTCTCATCCCTTCTCTAGCCCTCACTCCAACCCCTAGCAATCACTGATCTTTTTATTCTATAATTGTGCCTTTTCCAGAATGATATACAGTTGGAATCATACAACTATGTGGTCTTTCAGACTGGCTTCTTTCACTTAGCAATATGCAATTAAGGTTTCTTCATGTCCTTTTGTGGCCTGATACCACATTTTTTAAAAAATGATTTTTTAGCGCAATTTTAGGTTTATAGCAAAATGAACAGAAAATACAGATTTCCCATATACCCTGCCACCCCTGCCACTTGCACAGCCTTGCCTATTACCGACACCTCACACCAGAATGGTACATTTGTTACAATAGATGAACCTACATTGACACATTATTATCACTCAAATATCAGAGTTTACATTAGAGTTCACTGTTGGTGTTGTATATTCTATGGGTTTGGATAAATGTATAAGGACATGTATCATATGGAACAGTTTCACTGCCCTAAAAGCCCTCTGTGCTCCACCTCTTCATCTCTCCCTTCCCCAACATCCAGGAACCCTGGTCTTTTTTATTTTTAGAGAAAGACAGGGAGAGTGATGAGAAGCATCAACTCTTAGTTGTGTCACTTTAGTTGTTTATACATTGCTTCTCATATGTGCCTTGAAGGTATAGGTAGGTCAAAGCTGAGCCAGTGACCCCTTGCACAAACCAGCAACCTTTGGCTTCAAGCTAGCCACCTTTGGGCTCAAACCAGCAACCTTGGAATGATGTTGATGATCCTGTGCTTAAGATGAATTAGCCTGTGCTCAAGCTGGTGACCTTAGGGTTTGGAACCTGGGACCTCAGTGTCCCAGGTCAATGCTCTATCCACTGCTCCATGACCAGTAAGAACCCTGATCTTTTTTACTGTCTCCATACTTTTGCCTTTTCCTAGAATATAATATAGTTGGTATCATACAGTAGGTAGACTTTTCAGATTGTCTTCTTTCACTTAATAATATGCATTTTATAGTTCCTCCATCTCTTTGTGTGGCTTCATAGCTCATTTGTTTATAGCTTGAATGATATTCTATTATCTGGATGTAAAATATTTTATGTATTTATTCACATACTGAAGGACACCTTGGTTGCTTTCAGGTTTTGGCAATTATGAATAAAATTGCTATAAACAGAACCTTGACTTGGGGTGGTGAACACACAATATAGTGTATAGATGATGTGTCGTAGAATTGTGCACCTGAAGCCTGTATAATTTTGTTAACCAGTGTCATCCCAATAAACTCAATTTAATAACTGTTATAAACATCCGTGTACAGGTTTTTGTATTGACTTAAGTTTTCACTCCTTTGGGTAAATACCACGAAGTGTGATTGCTGGATTGTATGGTAAGAGTACGTTAAATTCTGTAAGAAACTGCCAGACTGTTCCAAAGAGGCTGTACTATTTTGCATTCCCACCAGCAATGAATTAAAGTTTCCGTTGCTCCACATGCTTGCCAATATTTGGCGTTGTCAGGCTTTTGGAGTTTGGCCATTCTAATAGGCCTGTAGTGGTCTCTCATCATTTTAATTTCCAGTTCCCTAATGACATCTGATGTACAGCATCTTTCCTTATACTTATTTGCCATTTGTGTATCTTCTTTGGTGAGGTGTCTATTCAGATCTTTTAACCACTTTTTAATTGAAATTTTATTGCTGAATTATAAGAGTTTTTTGTATATTTGCATATGTCTTATATCAGATATATTTTACAAATATTTTCTCCAAGTCCGTGGTGTTCTTATTCTCTTACATTGTCTTTCACAGAGCAGACATTTTTAATTTTAATGAAGTACAACTTGCCAGTTTTTCTTTCATGCATTGTGCTTTTCGTGTGGTGTCTAAAAGGGTGTTTCAATGTCTGGGAAACAAAACTTGAAGAGATCATTAGACTCCTGAAAAAAGCTTGAAAAAGCCTGGGGAGATGTCATGAGTGGTACTTTTAGCGTGTGAAAGTGACTGCTAGCTCTGCACCAACCCAAACCGTAAGTACCACAGATCTGCAGACCCTTCCTGCCTCTGTCTCAGTGCCCTGTGCTGACTGTGTCCTGGACACATCTGCCAGCAGGGACCCACCAGTTTGACCTTTGTGAGAAGGAAGGATTTAGATTTAGTTTTTGGGTATATCATGGCTCCTTTATCCTTGAAAATTTATTAAATACGAGAATTTTCTAAGGTAGCAAAGTATTCAAGTCTTTCTAACAAAGTTATTCAACCATTCCAGTCTTTCTAATGCAGAAGCAGAGGTAAACAACTCTGGTTTATTTTAAAAGAGTTAAGTTAAATATATGTTTTAAAACTTCTTTGACTCTAATATAAGAAACTTCAAATTGGCAATGGCATTTGTAAGGAAGAATAAAAGAAAAACAAGTTATAACTGTTTGTGGACATGTAGAAGATGGCAATTTCCCAGGTACCCTTGTTCTTTTTGTTTGTTTGTTTTACTGACTTTAAAAAGAGGAAGGGAGATAAAGAGAAACAGGAACATCAAGCTGTTTCTGTATGTGCCCTGACTGCAGATTGAATCAGGAACCTCTGAGCTTTGGGATAACGCTCCAACCAATTGAGCTATCTGGCC
The DNA here is from genome assembly GCF_036850765.1 of Saccopteryx bilineata. Classification (NCBI taxonomy): domain Eukaryota; kingdom Metazoa; phylum Chordata; class Mammalia; order Chiroptera; family Emballonuridae; genus Saccopteryx; species Saccopteryx bilineata. The sequence continues at coordinate 63,713,858 of NC_089499.1, read as the reverse complement.
AGGGCAAACCCTTGTTCAACTATATACCCAGTTCTTTTATACCAAGCAACTTTTGTAATTGTCACTTACAGGATTTACGTTCTTGACCTCATACTGCCATGGCTGGTTGTTTGTAACTGTATCACAGAACATCTGACAGCCCATCTGGTGCTAAAATTGTTTTTTAATCTCCCTCGATGGGGGCTCCTTTAAGGCAGAAACTAGTGGTTTTTACTACGTAGCCCAGAATTTTTTATGTAGCAAGCCTCAATAAGTACTGTTGAGTTCATTTGTTAAATATCTAATAAGACTTACTGAGTGCTCAAGATAACTGTATTTCTGAGGAGCCCCATTTATAAAAAAATTAAAATAGGGAAATGAAGAAGGTCCAGGGAAACCATCCAAAATTCCCAAAATGCTGAAATATAGGACAAAAGAGGAAAAAAGAAAGAATATATTAATGATGTTCAACTGTATGGAGTTATGTTAGGCAGGATTGTTCTTCACTTCCCCAAAGATTAAGAGAAGAGGAAATGCAGGTACAATTGTAGAAACAAAATAAAGATTCAGGAAGCACGTAAGGAGGAATTTTTTAAAAATACTTTATTGATTTTACAGAGACAGGAGAGAAAGAGGAGCATGGAATGGGAAGTAACAACTCATAGTTGCTTCATGCTAGTTGTTCATTGCTTGCTTGCCTATGTGCCTTGACCAGGGAAGCCCAGGGTTTCAAACCAGCAACCTGGCATTCCAGGCCGAAACTTTATCCACTGTGCCACCACAGGACAGGCAAGAAAGAATTTTTTTCTTTGTTTTGTTTTACTTTAGGATTCTTGGAATCTTGCTGGAGGTAAGCAGAGGGCAGGAGCAAAAAAAGCTATGGTTCTTTTTTTTTTTTTTTTTTTCTGCATTTTTCTGAAGCTGGAAACAGGGAGAGACAGTCAGACAGACTCCCGCATGCGCCCGACCGGGATCCACCCAGCACGCTCACCAGGGGGCGACGCTCTGCCCACCAGGGGGCGACGCTCTGCCCACCAGGGGGCGATGCTCTGCCTCTCCGGGGCGTCGCTCTGCAGCGACCAGAGCCACTCCAGCGCCTGGGGCAGAGGCCAAGGAACCATCCCCAGCGCCCGGGCCATCTTTGCTCCAATGGACCCTTGGCTGTGGGAGGGAAAGAGAGAGACAGAGAGGAAGGCGCGGCGGAGGTGGGGAGAAGCAAATGGGCGCTTCTCCTGTGTGCCCTGGCCGGGAATCGAACCCGGGTCCTCCGCACGCTAGGCCGACGCTCTACCTCTGAGCCAACCAGCCAGGGCTATGGTTCTTTTTTTCATCTATCAAAGAATGCAAAGCTAGGTTGACTTAATTAATTCCCATCAAAGGGAACACCCAGATGCTGAAGGCTGGGTCAACATGTGGTGGCCAGTTTTCCATCCACGAGCACTTTGGTCAAATTAATGTCTAATGAGAAAATCATTGACTGCAAGAGAAACTCAAATCCGTGCCTCTTTTTCCCTTATCTGTTGGGTGCAAGATAGTGAGTGGGAGGAGCAATAGCGGTGAAAAATGTCAAAATACTGCTTAGCCTCTGCTGGAAATCAGAGGCACAAACAAAATACATTTTGAGGGGTTGGGAGGTCTCTTGAGAATTTGCAACAGCTTATCTTAATAGATCATTTATGGAGTTGTTGATATATGGGAAGGGACATCCATCCCACGGGGGTGAGGAGGAACCAGTTAACAAATGAGGAAGGTTACCTACATGACGAGCCAAGTCTCTCACTCTCGGTAAGTGAGAAACCTAGACACTGGTCTCAGATTTCTATGCAGGTCCAGAACTCTTGCCCTCGTCATCTTGCCCAATGATCTTTGTACTTGGGACCTGCCTAAAAAAATCCTAGGTCAATTCCACCAACTCCTGGCTACTCCAAGGGCCTTTCCGTGATTGGCATGAATGCCAATTCCAAGATCTGGCCCACTGTGGCCAAAAGAACCTCTACAGCTGTTCTCAGTCTTGACTGCACATTGAAATCATCTGAGAAGCTTTTCAGAAATGTTGACGGGTTCCACCCCTAAATATTTTGATTTAGTTGGTTTTCAGTGCAACTTCAGCATAATTTGTTTTGAACTTTTTATTGAAGTATATGATGCATATAGAAATGTGCTCATGCTGTAAGTATACATGGTGAAGATCTTTTACAAACTGAAGATACCACCACCCAGCTCAAGAATCAGACCGTCTCAGGCACCCAGAAGCATGCCTCCAGATACCTTCTAGTCACTCCTCCTCCCCACCTCACCCCCCCCCACTATCCAGACTTTTAGATAGATAGTTCAAGCATAGAGATTTTTAAAGTCCCCCAGATGATTCTAATGTGTGGCTACCATTGACAACAATGGTCTTAGTGGTTGAAGATATGACAAACTAAACCAAAGCCAGATCCAGGAAAACCAATATAAGAAACCCAAATAAGAAACACAAGCTACACTTTGACATTAGCTAGTCAACAAAGATTTTTAAAAAGGTTTGTATTTTTGGAAACAAGATCTTTCACTTACAAACAACTTTTCTCAGCATTTACCACTTATTAAAAGAAAACCTGCCAGTCTCAGAGTTGCCAAAATCACATTTGCAGGATCTCTTCTATGTACCAAGTCCCTTTCCAAATGCTTCACTCATTCTCTCATTTCAATCCTCACAACACCCAATAAATACAGGTTCTCTTATTGCTCCATTTTACAGATGAGGAAACTTGGCATGAAGAACTGAAGTAACTTGCTCAAGGACACACCTTACCTGACAATGTTTAACTCTCAGAGAGAGTCTTCTTGCTGTGTCTCCATGGTGCTTTGTATTTTAAATGCCTATCCCAGCGGAGTTCTGCTATTAAATACCTGGGCAAAGATTAATGCCACACTGATTTCCTTCATTTCTCAGGGGAATGAGCTGGGAAGGTAGTAGAGAAAAGTCACATAATTTCCTACGTGTGCTGGAAGGAACCTTGATGATCATGTAGTTTTACTTCCTTCTTTTATAAAAGAGAAAACAGGCCAAAAACAGAAAATTTAAAAAAAAAATTATTTATTTATTTATTTATTTGAGAGAGAGAGGAAGGGGGGTGAGACAAAAACATCAGTTTGTTGTGCACTTATTTATGTACTTATTGGCAGATTCTTGTTTGTGCCCTGACTGGGGATCAAATCAGCAGCATTGGTGTATGGGAAAGACGCTTTAACCAGTGGAGCTACCCCGCCAAGTCAGGACAGAAAATTTTGGATGTCTTAACAAGCTGAATGAAGAAAATTAGAGAAAGCCCAAACCCAGGGGGAGAAAGGTTGGGTAAGGTCTTCCCTGGGCAGGATGGAGTGTTGACCTATGCCCTCTAAAGCTCAGGTGCACATGTTTGTGGCCTTTGTTAATACAACTTAACAAAATTTGTGGCTGGTGATGTTACTATTATTACTTAATGTAACCTTCATAGCATATTCACATGTGAATATTGTCATTTGTGTATTTAGAAAAGTCTCTTCCAGTACAGCATGTTTCTAATTTAAACCAGGTAGAGAACTGATGGTCACATAGTTATCTGAGTTGGAGACCGGATCCTCTCTCGAGTTCCCTGAGTCTGTTCAGTTGTTTGAATTTCATGTTGTGTATGATCAGCCTCCTCGCATATTTGTTCTGGCAACAGAAGGGGTAGAGCAGGAGAGAAATATCTCGGAGAAGTTTCCACTGAAAACTTGGTGTTACATGTGTATGCCTTACTTCTTCAGCACTTGCAGAGAGCAAAACAAATCTCAAAAATGTAAGGCTTCTTGATTTTCCTTTCTCTCCTCTAAGATGTTTTGAAGTTTCCGGGATTGTTCGTGTCCCTGTGTTTAGATCTCTCCCCCACCTCTCACCATTGCTGGTTCTCTCTGCTCCTCCAGGGCCCCACATCCCTTTCCTTACTTGGTTCAGTTTCCCTGGTCTTTGGGTATGAAACACCTTTTGAGCCAGTGTTTGGTCTGTTGCTCTCTAATTTTTTTTTTTCAGAATAATTTTCCCAATATAAATTGCACCCTCAATTACTTTCTCTCCCTAGAACACGGAATCACATCTAAGATGCCGTTAGGGTGGGGGCAGCTGGCTACAGAGCCGGGAGGTTTGAGCTGGTGCCTGCTTGTCATTCTTGTTCTCTGTTTCCTCTGCTGCAGTAGCCAAAGTGCAGCCTCGTGTGAAGTCAACAGCAGTGGAGGAATTTCCGTGCCCAGTCTCACTTCACCATGTGCTCTAGGTACCTATGCTTTAACACTGGCCTGGTCTTGGAGGCGAGAAGCAAAATTAGCTTAATTTAAAGATGGCTTGATATTTGAACCCTGAGTAGTTAACATAAGTACCCCTGGTCTTCATCCCTCTGAATCACTGCCCCCTGCCACGTGACTCTGCAGTTTTGTGTGTGTGTGTGTGTGTGTGTGTGTGTGTGAGAGAGAGAGAGACAGAGAGAGAGAGAGACAGAGATGGAGACAGATGGACAGACAGGCAGGAACGGAGAGAGATGAGAAGCATCAATTCTTCGTTGCAGCACCTTAGTTGTTCATTGATGGCTTTCTTATGCATATGTGCCTTGAGGGGGTTGGGGGTATAACAGAAGAACGAGTGACCCCTTGCTCAAACTGGTGACCTCGGGGTTTCAAATCTGGGTCCTCCACGTACCAGTCCAATGCATTATCCACTGTGTCACCACCTGGTCAGACTGCAGTTGTTTTTGCCAAGAGATGATCCACAGATTCTGACTGTGACGTCTGCTTTGGTTGTTAGCAGATGTGATACAAGCAGAGGCTGGGAAGCATGCTCGTATCACTGTACTTCTTCTCTTGCATCTTCCCAGTTTCCATGAGAAGAGCATGCCTGGGCTGGCCCACGGTCCCAGGATGAGAATAAGAGATAATGTGGGGCAGAGCTGCCCCAAGGAAACTGCCCCAGTCCAGCCAAGCCTCGAACAAAACCATCCAGCTGATCCAGAGATTCACCAACAAACCCTGCCAAGCAGCACGTCTGTCTAGTCAATCTTCACATGAATGTAGATGCAGAAGCTGCAGTAGGAAGTGATTGTTGTTTTCAGCCTCTGCTTTTTGAGGTGGTTTTCTCCCCACCAAGTGCAATGAGGTCATGCCCTCTGAGATGACTGTGATGATTCTATGAGCAACTAGAAACAAAAGCACTTCGCAAATGTCATATTTGTGGGGAGTGAGCAAAGAGGACATGGGCCGTTGAATAAGCTCTGGACCTGGAACCTGAAGACCTGAGTTCAAATCTACTTGTGCCCCCAATTACTCTAAGGTGCGGCAGGTAATTTAAAATTTCTGGTCTTACCATAAAATTACAGAGCTAGTTTGCAAACTCAAAATCATGACAGTTTGAGAGCATGTCGGAACTTCATTGGTAGAGAGCTAAGAAAGAAATGGGGAAGGTGGGAAAGAAGTCAGAGGACATTTTGTTTTGATATAAATAAAATGTAATACCTATAAAAGGGACAGATATGTGGAGTGGGAAATTGGATGATTTTGAAGGATATGTTTGATCTAAGTCTGAGAGGTAGACTTGGAGGCCAAACATAGAGCCTCATTTCTTCAGAGACCTGAAAATTCAGGACACATGATTAAGAGAGGAGGGAAACCTTGAACATGACTTACAGAAGACACCTTGCTACATCTCTTCACTTGAAATGAAGCAAAGCTGAAGACAGGAAGTAAGTCTTTGGTCAGATGCAGATACAACAGTCCAGGCTGGCAGTTCAATGCACCTTTCTGGCTCTCTCTTAGCTGCCTTTAAATTTTCTTGGTTGTGTACCACCTGGCCTTGGACAAGTCACCTATCCTGTGGATAAGTGGATAAAATATGGTCCATCTATCCATTATGTATTGGTTACACGGTACATTCCAGGAACTAATTGGACACTGGGATGAAAGCTTTCGGATATGGCTCCTGAGCTGGCTACAACTCAGGTAAATGGATTTGTCATACATTGTCTGTCATTCAGGTCAAAACTTTTAGGACTCGATTCTTCTTCAGAGGGGAAAATTATAGCTCAAGGAGGTTAAGTGATTTGTCCAAAGTCACACGGCTTATAAGAGAAACATGAGAAATGATAACTTTTGACCCTAAAATCTGTCTTGTTTCTACTAAACTATGGTGTATCTTCTTTTTAGCTGTTTTATTTTATTTTTAAAATGTTATTTTTACACTGTTTCTTTGAAGTACATTCCTGTACATAAAGTATTGCTAAGTGTTTGAGCTTCTGTTGTTGCTCCGTGGAGAAGCTGTGTGATTGTAAGTCAAATGTCCAGTTCTTAGTTTCTAGGATATTGGAGGTAGGTTTCTCTTTTGAATAAGAACTGAGCTTAAATATACAAAAATAAGGGAATGTTTTAATCAAGTATGAGTCTTCTGTTCAATGGAATACTTTGAAAACATTAAATATAATGACTATTAAACTGTACAGGTAAGAGTATAAATTGTTATAGCTTCTCCAGGAAGACAATTTGAAAATATGTTTCAAAACTATAAATGAACATACTTTTTGTTCTAACAATTTTATCATGAGGAACTTATCCTACAGAAATATTCATGGATGTACAAGATCAATCAGAGCAGGATTTTTTTCCTGGCAAGATACTGAAAATAACCTAAATGACCATCAATAAGGAGCAGTTAAATAAATTATGGTACCTCCTTTGGATGGTATAGCATGCAACTGTGAAGAAGAAAGATAGCAAAAAAGAAGCGGAAGAGGAGGAGGAGGAGAAGTATCTCTTTATGCATTCACATGCAGCATTTCCAAGCTGTCGTGGTAAATGAAGATGGCATGATAATGCCCATGGAAGAAGGGCAGATGGAGTATCTGGGCGTCCAGAAACAGATCACCATGACTTACTAGACTAGGGGTAGTGAGTTTCCTTTTACTCTGTGTCCATGCTTATTGACCATGTACTATATGGAAGGTACTCAAGTATGTTTTATAGAATGCATAAAATTATATAGTCTGGTTGAGATTGTACATAATCTTTCAAGATAACATAACATAAAGGTGACAATCAAAACCATCACATAATCAGGCCCTGGCTGATTGGCTCAGCGGTAGAGCGTCGGCCTGGCGTGCGGGGGACCCAGGTTCGATTCCCAGCCAGGGCACATAGGAGAAGCGCCCATTTGCTTCTCCACCCCCCCTCCTTTCTCTCTGTCTCTCTCTTCCTCTCCCGCAGCCAAGGCTCCATTGGAGCAAAGATGGCCCGTGCACTGGGGATGGCTCCTTGGCCTCTGCCCCAGGCGCTAGAGTGGCTCTGGTCGCGGCAGAGCGACCCCCCCCCCGAGGGGCAGAGCATCGCCCCCTGGTGGGCAGAGCGTCGCCCCTGGTGGGCGTGCCGGGTGGATCCCGCTCGGGTGCATGCGGGAGTCTGTCTGACTGTCTCTCCCCGTTTCCAGCTTCAGAAAAATAAATATATAAATATATAAATAAATAAAAAACCATCACATATTCAGAGAATGAATGTGGAATCAACCTGATGCTGGGATGAGGGAGAAGTCTGAGCTTGAGGGGATCAGAAGTCTTCAGAAGAATTTCACTTGAGTTAGGAAAGGATTTAAATAGAACAAAAGGAGAAGACAAGATGGCGCTGGAGTAGGCGGACATACCAACTCCCACCTCCCAGAACCAAAGTGGATTACAAACTAATTTTAAGAACTATCATCTGGAGAAGCCAACTTTGGACTAAACTAAGGACTCTTCAACCAAGGAACACTGAAGAAGCCACACGGAGACTGGTAGGAAAAGCTGAAACGCGGAGAGGGCTGCCCAGCTCCCCGGAGCAAACGGCGGCCAGGAGAGCCTCGTGTGGTGGGAAGTGAGTTTAGCGGAGAGGGGAGGGTCCTGAGTCCCAGGAACAAAGCCCCAGCCTGCAGTCCCAGAGCCTAGAAGAGACGTATGAACAGTATTTAGCTGGAAACAAGACAGGATACTGTTTATGAGGAAAGAGTCTGATTTCTCAGACCCAGGATTCTTCTTAAAGGGACCGCACTTAAAACCTCTCTCACAACCACTCACCAGAGGCTCCAGGGAATGGGGAGGAGAGGACCGGAGTAGCAGGAACAGAATGTAACCTAGGAGGCACAGGGAGAGACATTTTGGGAGACAGCCACCCTAACCCCTGGGACGAATCACTCCCAAAATCTGAAGTGAAAATTTTCCCTGGAAACAGCAATACCAGCAAAGGGAAGCAGGACACCATTCAAACAAGCTCTCCTGCAGCACTCAGAGCAGAGCCGCTTAGAAGGAGGGACCTTTCGAGGGGACAGTAGTGAGTGTTAAGGTCTAAGCTGCAGCGCCCCCACCCACACGGCTGAGGGCTCGCCAGAGGGCGGGTGGTGGCAGAATGCGGAAGCACAATTCTGTCGGCAAGGGCGGAAGCCTCTGGCCACCACTGAGGCCCAGGTGTGAGCTCCATCTTGCCAGGCTGGGGAGGAAGGGGCATGCAAAGTGGTCAAGCCCAGGTGCCGGCCACCCCAGCCTGCAGGAGAAGGGCAGGAACCTGGAAGGGGTGGAGACCAGCCCTTGAGCAAGGGCACAGGAGCACGGCCTTGCCCCGCCCACAGAACCGAGGCTTGTGGCCTGACTTGGGAGACGGCTCCTCCAGCAGGGGTGGAACCAAAAGCCCAGAACAGGCGGAGTCCCTCTTCTGAACGTGGGCACACAGTCCGGCCTGGCCTGTGGAGCCAAGGCTTGCAGCCCTGCCAGGAGCAGGCTCCTCCTGCAAGGGTGAGGCGGAAGCCCGGAAACAGGCGGAGACCCGCAGCTGAGCAAAGGTGCTGCCACTGACCACAGGGCTGAACATAATGCCACCAATGGGGGCGGGGTGAAGCCCAAGGCCACCTAGGCTTGTACACCCGAGCACGTGATCACAGCCACCCGTGATGGAAAGGCGGAAACCTCAGCAACAGCCCAAGTGGGAAGACACCGGCAACGCCCATACCCAAACGCCCTATGCAGCAACAGCAGAGTGGGAGGCAGGCCTGCAGACAGGCCATACCTAAGGATCAGAAGCCACACCCAGTAGAATCCAGTGTCCAAGACCTTCTTTTACACAGAAAAGGTGAGAAGGCAGAGAAATGCAACACAAATGAGTCAAGAGAAATCCCCAGAAAAGGACCTGAATGAAACAGATATAACCAATTACCAGATGCAGAGTTTAAAATAACAATTATTAGGATGCTCAAAGATATTAGAACAACAATAGATGGTCATTACAAACACCTAAATAAAGAGATAGCAGATATAAAAACAGACATTGATATAATAAAAAGGAATCAGTCAGAAATGACAAATACAATATCAGAAATGAAGAACATAATGGAAGGAATTAAAAGCAAGATGGATGAAGCTGAGAATCAAATCAGTGAGTTAGAGGACACAATAAATGAAGGCATGGAAGCAGAGCAGAAAAAAGAAAGACTCAAAAAGTCTGAGGAAACTCTAAGACAGCCCTGTGACAACATGAAGAGAAATAACATCCACATCATAGGGGTTCCTGAAGAAGAAGAGAAAGAACAAGAGATAGAGACTTTGTTCAAGCATATCATAGCTTAAAACTTCCCTCAATTAAGGCAGAAAAACATCTTACATGTTCAGGAAGCACAGAGAACTCCATTAAAGAGAAACCCAAAAAAAATCAACACCAAGACACATCATAATTAAAATACCAAAGCTAAGTGATAAAGAGAATATATTAAAAGCTGCTAGAAAAAAAAAGACTATCACCTACAAAGGAGCCCCCATAAGGATGACTTCTGACTTCTCAACAGAAACACTTGAGGCCAGAAGGGAATGGCAAGAAATATTCAAAGTAATGCAGAACAAGAGCCTACAACCAAGAGTACTTTATCCAGCAAAGCTATCATTTAAAATTGAAAGAGAGGCCCTGGCCGGTTGGCTCAGCGGTAGAGCGTCGGCCTGGCGTGTGGGGGACCTGGGTTCGATTCCCGGCCAGGGCACACAGGAGAAGCACCCATTTGCTTCTCCAACCCCACCCCCTCCTTCCTCTCTGTCTCTCTCTTCCCCTCCCGCAGCCAAGGCTCCATTGGAGCAATGATGGCCCGGGCGCTGGGGATGGCTCCTTGGCCTCTGCCCCAGGCGCTAGAGTGGCTCTGGTCGCAACAGAGAGCGACCCCCCAGAGGGGCAGAGCATCGCCCCCTGGTGGGCAGAGCGTTGCCCCTAGTGGGCGTGCCGGGTGGATCCCGGTCAGGCGCATGCGGGAGTCTGTCTGACTGTCTCTCCCCGTTTCCACCTTCAGAACAAAGAGAAAAAATAAAATAAAATAAAATTGAAAGAGAAATAAAAAGCTTTCCAGACAAAAAAAAAACTCAAGGAATTCACTACAACCAAACCAAGGCTGCAAGAAATCTGTTTACTTTGTAAACAGATCAAAGTAAAAAAAGAATATAGCAAAAGAGAAATACAATTTTAAAGAATAAAATGGCAAAAAAAAATTACATATCAATAATAATCTTAAATGTAAATGGATTAAATGATCCGATCAAAAGACACAGGGTAGCTGCATGGATAAGAAAACAGGACCCATATATATGCTGTCTACAAGAGACACACTTTAAAAAAAAAAGATGCACATAAACTGAAGATAAATGGATGGAAGAAAATATTTCACGCAAAGGAAAATGAAAAAAAAAAGCTGGGGTAGCAATACTTATATCAGACAAAATGGACTTTAAAACAAAGACTATAGTAAGAGATAAAGAAGGTCACTGCATAATGATAAAGGGATCAATCCAACAGGAAGATATAACCATTATAAATATCTACACACCTAATATAGGAGCCCCTAAATATATAAAGCAGACTTTGATGGATTTAAAGGGCGAGATCAACAGCAATACTATAATAGTAGGGGATTTCAATACCCTACTAACATCACTAGATAGATCCTCAAGAAAGAAAATTAACAAAGAAACAGCAGACTTATGGGACACACTAGATCAACTCAATTTAATAGATAACTTCAGAACCTTTCACCCTAAAGCAGCAGAATATATCAATACATTTTTTTCAAGTGCTCATGGTACATTCCCTAGGATAGACCACATGTTAGGGCACAAAATGGGTCTCAACAAATTTAAGAAGATTGAAATTATATCAGCATCTTCTCTGATCACAATGGCATAAAACTAGAAATCAACCACAACAGAGAAACTGAAAAATACTCAAACACTTGGAAACTAAAAAGTATGTTATTAAATAATGAATGGGTTAACGAGATCAAAAAAGAAATTTAAAAAAAAATTAGAAATGAATGATAATGAGCATACAACAACTCAAAATTTATGGGACACGGCAAAAGCAGTACTGAGAGGGAAGTTCATAGCATTACAGGTATACCTTAAGAAGCTAGAGAAAGCTCAAATAAACAATCCCGCATCTAAAAGAACTAGAAAAAGAATAGCAAGTAAAGCCCAGAGGTAGTAGAAGGAAGGAAATAATAAAGATCAGAGTGGAAATAAATGACATAGAGGCTATAAAAACAATACGGAGGATCAACAAAACCAAGAGCTGGTTCTTTGAAAAGGTAAACAAGATCGATTAACCTTTAACCAGACTCACCAAAAAAAAAAAAAAAGAGAGAGAGGTCTCAAATAAATAAAATTAGAAATGAGAGTGGAGAAATAACCACTGACACAACAGAAATACAAAGTAGTGTAAGAAAATACTATGAAGAACTGTATGCCAAAAAATTAAACAACCTATGTAAATGGACAAATTCCTTAAAACATATAATCTCTCAAAAATCAATCTGGAAGAATCAGAAAACCTAAACAGACTGATTACAACAAATGAGATGGAAAGAGGTATCAAAAAACTCCCAACAAACAAAAGCCCTGGACGAGATGCTTCACAGGTGAATTCTATCAAATATTCAAAGATAACTTCTATCTTTCTCAAGCTATTTCAAAAAATCCAAGAGTAAGGTAGACTCCCAAACTCCTTTTATAAGGTGAGCAAAATTCTAATTCCAAAGCCAGGCAAACACAACACAAAGAAAGATAATTCTAGGCCAATATCTCTGATGAATATAGATGCTATAATCCTCTACAAAATATTAGCAAACTGGATCTAGCAATATATGAAAAAAATTATACATCATGATCAAGTGGGATTTATTCTGGGGAGGCAAGGCTGGTACAATATTTGCAAATCAATCAATGTGATCCATCACATAAAAAAATAAAGTACCTAGGAGTAAATTTAACCAAGGATATTAAAGACTTGTACTCAAAAAATTATAAAACATTGTTAAAGGAAATCAAGGAAGATACAAACTAGTGGAAGCATATACCATGTTCATGGATAGAAAAAATAAACATCCTTAAAATGTCTATATTACCCAAAGCAATTTACAAATTCAATGCAATACCGATTAAAATACCAATGACATACTTCAAAGAAATAGAACACAGATACCAAAAATTGATATGGAACCGAAAAAGAACATGAATAGCTTCAGCAATCTTGAAAAAAAAAGAATAAAGTGGGAGGTATCACACTTTCTGATATCAAATTATACTACAAGGGCATTGTACTCAAAACAGCTTGGTACTGGCATAAGAATAGGCATATAGATCAATGGAACAGAACAGAGAACCCAGAAATAAACCCACACCTTTATGGACAATTGGTATTTGACAAAGGAGGTAAGAGCATACAATGGAGTAAAGACAGCCTCTTTAACAAAGGATGTTGGAAAAATTGGAAAGCTACCTACAAAAAAATGAAACTAGACTACCAACTTACATCATTCACAAAAATAAACTCAAAATGGATAAAAGACTTAAATGTAAGTCGTGAAACCATAAGCCTCTTAGAAGAAAACATAGGCAGTAAGCTCTCCGACATCTCTCACAGCAATATATTTGCTGATTTATCTCCACGGGCAAGGGAAATAAAAGACAGGATAAACAAATGGGACTATATCAAACTAAAAAGCTTTTGCACAGCTAAAGACAATATGAACAGAATAAAAAGACAAACTACACAATGGGAAAACATATTCGACAGTAAGTCTGATAAGGGTTAATAAACAAATTTATAAAGAACTTGTAAAACTCAACACCAGGAATATAAACAATCCAATCAAAAAATGGGCAGAAGAAATGAATAGACACTTCTCCAAAGAGGACATACAGATGGCCAATAGGCAGATGAAAAAATGCTCAACATCACTAATCATTAGAGAAATACAAATTAAAACCACAATGAGATATCACCTCACACCAGTCAGAATGGCGCAAATTAACAAAACAACACATAGTAAGTGCTGACGAGGATGTGGAGAAAAGGGAACCCTCCTGCACTGCTGGTGGGAAAGCAGACTGGTGCAGCCACTGTGGAAAACAGTATGGAGATTCCTCAAAAAATTAAAAATCGAACTGCCTTTTGACTTAGCCATCCCACTTTTAGGAATATACCCCAAGAACACCATATCACTGATCCAAAAGGAGAAAGGCACCCCCATGTTTACAATAGCGAAGGCAGCATTGTTCTCAATAGCGAAGATCTGGAAACAGCCCAAGTGTTCGTCAGTGGATGAGTGGATTAAAAAGCAGTGATACGAGTGGCTCTGAAGAGTGACGTCACGGAAATGGCGCCGTGAGCAGCGCGTCCGACAACTCTCCCCTAAATCACAACAAATTTATCAACTAGAAACAGAAAAATTTATCCTCGGAGCATTCCGGAGTTCCACACAAACTGATAGCGAAAGGACTGTTATCACTTGAATCTGAGAGACGAGGGTGTGGAGGAATCTACCACAGGGACGTTCTTTCAAACCGCAAGGAAGTGCGCCTGTGGTGAGTCAGCCCATATACTTGGGAACCTCGAGCCGCCGCGAGCGGCCGACGTGAGCCGCCGCGAGCAGCCGCGCGCGCCCAGTCCGGTTGAGCACCGCTGACGTTCCCAGCGGCCCGCACACTGCGAGTGGGGGTCGCCAGCCACCGGTGCCCAGAGCGCCCCATTCGCGTGTGTGCCTTGGGCATTCCACGCGCCCAGGGCGCCCTGCTGGCCCGCACACACAGGGGGCTCCATTATCCTGCGCCTGGTGCGGTCCAGCCGCCAGCGGCGGGGCGAGCGGGAGAGGCTTGGGAGATTCTCTCCGTGGGCGGGGCACCTCACCCAGCCATTCAAGCTAACAATCAAGCGTTGGGGGAGGGGCGCGCGCAGGCAGCCTAAAATACCTTCGGAAACACAGCTGCGACCTAATCACTGAAATTAGCTTAACCCATGAAATCTGCGCACCCTCGGTTCTAATTGATAAGATCTCTCTCAATTCAGCGTTCCAAGACAAGAGGCGTGATATTTTTTAGTGCCTCTCGCTAAAGGGGCGGGGGCAACTTCTGATTAATAGAGCCTCCATATTCAGGGATAAACGCTAACAAGAAGGACTTGGCAGATAATAAGGTCTATACTACACTAGTCGTAAGCAGAGACTAGTGCCTCTTCTTCCCTGCAAAAACAGGCTACAAAGTGTGGAAAGCCTGGGTTGAGAGGTCCAACTAAATGATAGGCGCTGAACAGTCACCTTGACAACAATTGACTCCCACCCCCGCCTGATTACACTGGAGGCCCTGACTCTCAGAGCCTTTCCCAAAGCCTTGCACTGAGTGGGGATAGAGTGGGGATTTCCCAGCTCTTTGAGCCTCTTACTCCCCAGGCAGAAGCAGTTGCAGCCTTATAGCTGGATCACCAGGCTGCTAATTCAGAAAGGGGGGACTAGGAGAGAGAATCCAGGAAAGCAAACTCTCTCATCGTTGGACCCTGCAAACGCCAACAAGCCTTTACTTCCAGCAAGACTAAAGCCAATTATATGACATTGCCATAGAATCCCATCAACTGCAAATCCCTACCTAAGAGTGACACAGGGGCAGAGCCTGGGGTACAGAGTCACCGACCAGGAAGAGGGAGAGAAAAGAAAAAGGAAGAAGTTAACCTCTCAAAATCAAGAAAAACCCACAGACTTTACAACTTGATCCACTAATTTTTTGTTGTTGTTGTTGTTGTTTGTTTCTTCTATCTTTTTGCCTTTATTTCCTCCACCTTGGTCCTTCTATTCTCTGCCCATCTTATGCTTCCCCTTTCTTGAACTACACTACCCATGAGTGTTGCATTTTATTTTTCTTCTTCATCCTCACCCTCCTCTAAGGTTATACTCCAAAACACTTAACTCTCACTCTCTCCTCTTTTTTTTTTTTTTTGTCTTGCTTTATTTTGTTTTTTTCTCTTCCTATTTTATTTCTTCCTTCGTTTTTCTCTTTTTCTTATTTTTTCCTTTCTATTCGTTTTTTCTTTTCTCATTTTACTTTCCTCCCATATAATCCTCAATCACGAACAAATTAGTTAATTTGGGACTCAAGGCTTTTTTTTTGGCTTTATTTCTCTTTTTTGCTTTTGTTTTTATTTTTTTTTCTTGTTTGTTTATTTTTGTGGCATTTTGGGTCCTCCCAACCCGAGGTCTCCATTGTATTTAGTCTTCGCTCCACTTAATACAACATATTTTTACTTATTATTTTTATTTTTTCTTCTTTATTATTCTTTTTTGGTCCTTTTTTCTGGTTCCCTCTTATCCCTCTCATTATATCTCTTAGTTGACCATCACTTACAAGCAAATCATCTTATGCTTGTCTAAGATTTTCTTCCTTTTTTTTTTTTTGCATTTAGTAGGTCCCTACTCCTTTTTTTTTGCCCCTTGAACTCTTCACCCCAAATCAGGCCCTCCATTATAGGCACGATATTTCCCTGAGGAGGGGAGAGGAGGGAAAGAGAAGAGAGAAAAAAAGGGGGAAATAATAAATTATTACTGTTTTTTTTTGTGGGGTGTTTTACCTTTTTTTTTTTTTTTACTTTTTACTCTTTATTAATTCTAATTAGTGATATCAATAAGACCACCCTCAGATGCCGATAAGAAAGAGGAAATCGAATATTATGGATACAAAAGAAAGAGAGGTAACACAAATAGATGTGGAAAAATCTATGGAGAAAAGACTTAACATATTGGAAGCCTTGGAGCTAAATGACAGGGAATTTAAAATAGAAATCTTAAAAATACTCAGAGATATACAAGAAAACACAGGAAGGCAATATAGGGAGATCAGAAAACAACTCAATGAACACAAAGAATATATTACCAAGGAAATTGAAACTATAAAAACAAATCAAACAGAAATGAAAAACTCAATTCACGAGCTGAAAAACGAGGTAACAAGCTTAGCTAACAGAACAGCCCAGATTGAAGATAGGATTAGTGAAATAGAAGACAAACAACTTGAGGCACAACAGAGAGAAGAAGAAAGAGACTCAAAAATAATAAAAAACGAGAAAGCCCTACAGGAATTGTCTGACTCCATCAGAAAGAATAACATAAGAATAATAGGTATATCAGAGGGAGAAGAGAAAGAAAATGGAATGGAGAATATACTCAAACAAATAATAGACGAGAACTTCCCAAGCCTGTGGAAGGAACTAAAGCCTCAAATTCAAGAAGCAAACAGAACACCAAGTTTTCTTAACCCCAACAAACCCACTCCAAGGCACATCATAATAAAGATGACACAAACCAATGACAAAGAAAAAATTCTCAAGGCAGCCAGGGAAAAGAAGAGTACAACATATAAAGGAAGGCCTATTAGATTATCATCAGATTTCTCAGCAGAAACTCTACAAGCTAGAAGAGAGTGGACCCCAATATTTAAAGCCCTGAAAGAGAGGAACTTTCAGCCAAGAATACTATACCCATCAAAGCTATCCTTCAAGTATGAAGGAGATATAAAAACATTCACAAATACAGAAAAGATGAGAGAATTTATCAACAGAAAGCCCCCACTCCAGGAAATACTAAAGGGGGTTTTCCAACCAGATTCAAAGAACAAAAGAAAACAACACCACAAGTAACAGCTCCACCAAGAACACAATAAAACCAAACTTAAACTGTGACAACAAACGAAAAAAAGGGGGGAGAGGATGGAGATTAACAGTAGCAAAGGATGATGAAGTGCAGAAATACTTATAAGATAGGGTACTACAATGAATATGGTAGGTACCCTTTTCATTACTTAATGGTAAACACCCTTAAAAAAACCACCACAAAAACACTTGACTTAAAAAAGGTAGCAACAGAGGAAAGAAGTATGGAACACAAACAAACAAAAACAAATGATAGAAAAACAAAAGAGAAGAATCAAACTAGATACAAAACTAACAGAAAGCAATTTATAAAATGGCAGTAGGGAACCCACAAGTGTCAATAATTACACTAAATGTAAATGGATTAAACTTACCAATAAAAAGACACAGAGTAGCAGAATGGATTAAAAAAGAAAATCCAACTATATGCTGCCTACAAGAAACACATCTAAGCAACAAGGATAAAAACAAATTCAAAGTGAAAGGCTGGAAAACAATACTCCAAGCAAGCAACACCCAAAAAAAAGCAGGCGTAGCAATACTCATATCTAATAATGC
Source organism: Saccopteryx bilineata (assembly GCF_036850765.1). Classification (NCBI taxonomy): domain Eukaryota; kingdom Metazoa; phylum Chordata; class Mammalia; order Chiroptera; family Emballonuridae; genus Saccopteryx; species Saccopteryx bilineata. Next base: position 63,696,326 of record NC_089499.1, on the reverse strand, counting down.
TGACTACAAGACAGAAAAAGTACTCAGAGACAAAAATGGTCATTTCATAATGATTAAGGGGAAGTTGAATCAAGAAGACATAACAATCCTTAATATATATGCACCAAACCAAGGAGCACCAAAATATATAAGACAGCTACTTATTGACCTTAAAACAAAAACTGACAAAAATACAATCATACTTGGAGACCTCAATACACCGCTGACGGCTCTAGATCGGTCATCCAAACAGAGAATCAATAAAGCTATAGTGGCCTTAAATGAAATACTAGAACACCGGGATATGATAGACATCTACAGGACACTTCATCCCAAAGCGACAGAGTATACATTTTTCTCTAGTGTACATGAAACATTCTCAAGAATTGACCATATGTTGGGCCACAAAGACATATCAGCAAATTTAGAAAAATTGAAATTGTACCAAGCATATTTTCTGATCATAAAGCCTTGAAACTAGAATTCAACTGCAAAAAAGAGGGGGAAAAACCCACAAAAATGTGGAAACTAAACAACATACTTCTAAAAAATGAATGGGTCAAAGAAGAAATAAGCGCAGAAATCAAAAGATATATACAGACAAATGAAAATGAAAATACGACATATCAGAATCTCTGGGATGCAGCAAAAGCAGTAATAAGAGGAAAGTTCATATCACTTCAGGCCTATATGAACAAACAAGAGAGAGCCGAAGTAAACCACTTAACTTCACACCTTAAGGAACTAGAAAAAGAAGAACAAAGACAACCCAAAACCAGCCGAAGAAAGGAGATAATAAAAATCAGAGCAGAAATAAATGAAATAGAGAACAGAAAAACTATAGAAAAAATCAATAAAACAAGGAGCTGGTTCTTTGAAAAGATCAACAAAATTGACAAACCCTTGGCAAGACTCACCAAGGAAAAAAGACACAGGACTCAAATAAATAAAATCCAAAATGAAAGAGGAGAGATCACCACAGACATCATAGATATACAAAGAATTATTGTAGAATACTATGAAAAATTATATGCCACCAAATACAACAATCTAGAAGAAATGGATAAATTCCTAGAACAATACAACCTTCCTAGACTGAGTCATGAAGAAGCAGAAAGCCTAAACAGACCAATCAGCAGGGAGGAAATAGAAAAAACCATTAAAAATCTCCCCAAAAATAAAAGTCCAGGCCCAGACGGTTATACTAGTGAATTCTATCAAACATTCAAAGAAGACTTGGTTCCTATTCTACTCAAAGTCTTCCAAAAAATTGAAGAAGAAGCAATACTTCCAAACACATTTTATGAGGCCAACATAACCCTCATACCAAAACCTGGCAAGGATGGCACAAAGAAAGAAAACTACAGACCAATATCTCTAATGAATACAGATGCTGAAATACTAAACAAAATACTGGCAAACCGAATACAACAACATATTAAAAAAATAATACATCAGGATCAAGTGGGATTCATCCCAGAATCTCAAGGATGGTTCAACATACGCAAAACGGTTAACGTAATACACCATATCAACAAAACAAAGAACAAAAACCACATGATCTTATCAATAGATGCAGAAAAGGCTTTTGATAAAATACAACACAATTTTATGTTTAAGACTCTCAACAAAATGGGTATAGAAGGAAAATATCTCAACATGATAAAGGCCATATATGATAAACCATCAGCCAACATCCTATTAAACGGCATAAAACTGAGGACTTTCTACCTTAAATCAGGAACAAGACAGGGTTGTCCACTCTCTCCACTCTTATTCAACGTGGTGCTAGAAGTTCTGGCCAGAGCAATCAGACAAGACAAAGAAATAAAAGGCATCCATATCGGAAAAGAAGAGTAAAGCTATCACTTTTTGCTGATGATATGATCCTATACATCGAAAACCCGAAGGACTCCACAAAAAGATTATTAGAAATAAACCAATACAGTAAGGTCGCAGGATACAAAATTAACATACAAAAGTCCATAGCCTTTCTATATGCCAACAATGAAATATTAGAAAACGAACTCAAAAAAATAATCCCCTTCACGATTGCAACAAAAATATAAAATACCTAGGAATAAACATAACAAAGAACGTAAAGGACCTATATAATGAAAATTACAAAGCATTGTTAAGGGAAATCGAAAAAGATACAATGAGATGGAAAAATATTCCTTGTTCTTGGATAGGAAGAATAAATATATTAAAAATGGCCATATTACCCAAAGCAATATACAAATTTAATGCAATTCCCATCAAAATCCCTATGAGATTTTTTACAGAAATGGAACAAAAAATCATCAGATTTATATAGAAGTATAAAAAACCCCGAATAGCCAAAACAATCCTAAGGAAAAAGAATGAAGCTGGGGGCATTACAATACCTGACTTTAAACTATATTATAGGGCCACGATAATCAAAACAGCATGGTATTGGCAAAAAAATAGACACTCAGACCAATGGAACAGAATAGAAAGCCCAGAAATAAAACCACATATATATGGTCAAATAATCTTTGATAAAGGGGCCAACAACACACAATGGAGAAAAGAAAGCCTCTTCAACAAATGGTGTTGGGAAAACTGGAAAGCCACATGCAAAAGAATGAAACTCGACTACAGCCTGTCCCCGTGTACTAAAATTAATTCAAAATGGATCAAAGACCTAAATATAAGACCTGAAACAATAAAGTACATAGAAGAAGACATAGGTACTAAAATCATGGACCTGGGTTTTAAAGAACATTTTATGAACTTGACTCCAATGGCAAGAGAAGTGAAGGCAAAGATAAATGAATGGGACTACATCAGAATTAAAAGTTTTTGCTCAGCAAGAGAAACTGATATCAAAATAAACAGACAGCCAACTATATGGGAACTGATATTTTCAAACGACAGCTCAGATAAGGGCCTAATATCCAAAATTTACAAATAACTCATAAAACTCAACAACAAACAAACAAACAATCCAATAAAAAAATGGGAAGAGGACATGAACAGACACTTCTCCCAGGAAGAGATACAAATGGCCAACAGATATATGAAAAGATGCTCAGCTTCATTAGTTATTAGAGAAATGCAAATCAAAACTACAATGAGATACCACCTCACTCCTGTTAGATTAGCTATTATCAACAAGACGGGTAATAGCAAATGTTGGAGAGGCTGTGGAGAAAAAGGAACCCTCATTCACTGTTGGTGGGACTGTAAAGTAGTACAACCATTATGGAGGAAAGTATGGTGGTTCCTCAAAAAACTGCAAATAGAACTACCTTATGACCCAGCAATCCCTCTACTGGGTATATACCCCAAAACCTCAGAAACATTGATACGTGAAGACACATGTAGCCCCATGTTCATTGCAGCACTGTTCACAGTGGCCAAGACATGGAAACAACCAAAAAGCCCTTCAATAGAAGACTGGATAAAGAAGATGTGGCACATATACACTATGGAATACTACTCAGCCATAAGAAATGATGACATTGGATCATTTACAGCAAAATGGTGGGATCTTGATAACATTATAAGGAGTGAAATAAGTAAATCAGAAAAAAACAAGAACTACATGATTCCATACATTGGTGGAACATAAAAATGAGACTAAGAGACATGGACAAGAGTGTGGTGGTTACCAAGGATGGGGGGGGGGAGGACATGGGAGGGAGGGAGGGAGAGAGTTAGGGGGAGGGGGAGGGGCACAGAGAACTAGATGGAGGGTGACAGAGGACAATCTGACTTTGGGCGAGGGGTTTGCAACATAATTTGATGACAAAATAACCTAGACATGTTTTCTTTGAATATATGTACCCTGATTTATTAATGTCATCCCATTACCATTAATAAAAATTTATTAAAAAAAAAAAAAAAAAGCAGTGATACATATACACAATGTAATACTATGGGACCATGAAAAAGAAGGAAATCTTACCTTTTGCGACAACATGGATGAACCTGGAAACTATGATGTTAAGTGAAATAAGCCAGGCAGAGAAAGAAAAATATCATATGACTTCACTTATTTGAGGAATCCAATGTACAAAGTGAACTGAAGAATAGAACTGAGACAGAGGAGGGATCAAAGGGACCAGGGTAAAAGAGGACAGAGGGAAAGGGAATGACAGGATGGGATAACCCTGAAGGGAAGTGGGGAGGGCACTATGGGGAGGGGGGCAAGGGGGATGTTGAGGGGAATATGAGGAAGGGGGCGATGCATTCAGGGCAACACTAGAATCTATGTAAACACAATACATTAAAATCAATTTTAAAAAAAGCTTTGAACATTTTACTACAATTTTCAACATCCTATTTATGTGAATTAGGATTTTCTACCCTCAACACAATTAAGAGTAAAAAGAGAGGAATTCTTCAATGTATCGATGGGGAAAAGAGAGTATGCCTTTCAAATATATGCCCAAACACTGAAGAAATCTCTAGGACACATCAAGCTCACGTTTCTCATAAACACAAGAATGAAAAAATTTAACACATTCGCGCCGGGACCTGATGAATTTACTAAATCTTATTAAGAATGTATCCATATATATTAAAAGATAATGTTTTTGTCTTTTTTTTATTTTTTAACCCCTCTTTTTTATTAATTCTAAAAAGCATAACTCAAAATATATAATATAAAAATGGTTTTTAATGTCAGAATAAATTTAATTTTGTCATATTTATTTCATTTAATTACCATAAAAGCACACTTGGACTTTGTGTTTTTTCTTTAATATTTGACTTAATTATTATAACATATTTCTCAGAAATTTGTATGTAGTGCGTCTACAATTATTTGTAGGATTTTAAATGCGCCCCGACTTCAAAATGTTTGAGAACCACTGTCTTAAGCCCTTACCTTCAATGTCACCCTTCTATTGTACACTTCTCCATTCCCCTAAAGAGGGGACTCATGACTTTGGAATCAAGCTAATCAACCTCCTTATGGGTAATAAGGTCAACTTCCTGAGAAATAGCAGACCCTCTTCTTCCCACTGACTTCCAGATGAAGGAGAGCATCAATTTTCAAAAGTGTGTCCTATGTGAGCTCCCTGCCTATCCATCCACTCTCACTACTATTCAGTTTGAATATTCAAGGAAGTTGACCCTGTTTAACTCATGGCAGGCACAAAATGCCTAGCATGTCAGGTACAAGTCTGAGGAACTGACAGTCCAGCTCACCCATTTTGCCTGACCAGGCAGTGGTACGGTGGATAGAGTGTTGAACCAGGATGCAGAGGACCCAGATGTAAAACCCCAAGGTCGCCAGCTTGAGCGTGGGGTCTCTGGCTTGAGCGTAGGATCATAGACATGACCCCATAGTCACTAGCTTAAGTCCAAAGGTTGCTGGCTTGAGCAAGGGGTCACTCGGTCTGCTGTAGCCCCCAAGTCAAGACACATATGAGAAAGCATTCAGTGAACAACTAAGGAACAGCAACAAAGAATTGATGCTTCTCATCTCTCTCTTTTCCTGTTTGTCTGTTCCTATCTGCCTTTCTCTCTCTCCCTCTCGTGCACACATGCAATAGAAAAAAAAAGAGTTACATCCATTTCTATATTTACATCTTTACCTCTAGGTTCTCCAACCCCAGCTGCATCTCCTGTCGTGCCTGGTAAACCCAATGGCTACAAACATTAACGTCTTCATATTTTGGAATTTGTGAACTAATTTGTATTTCAGTTTCTTCTTCTAAAAAAATTATGGAAGACATATCAATATTGAGCAGTTGTATAAACAATTTAGTCACCCAGATTTGTGACTTGGTGGGTAGACCCAGTCCAAGAAGACCCATTCAGATAGAGCACACCTTTTTTTGAACCATTGCACAGAGGCTTCTGGGTTCCCACTTCAGATTTAGTGAAAGCTGGAAAGTATAATCAGCATTTCCTTTTGTGTGTGTGTGTGTGTGTGTGTGTGTGTGAGAGAGAGAGAGAGAGAGAGAGACAGAGAGACAGAGAGATTGACAGAAGACAGGAGGGAGAGAGATGAGAAGCATCAATTCTTTGTTGCAGCTCTTTAGTTGTTCATTGATTGCTTTTTCATATGTGCCTTGATGGGGGGTGGGAGGCTACAGTAGAGCATGTGACCCCTTGCTCAAGCCAGTGACCTTGGGCCAGCGACCTTGGGCTTCAAGCCAGAGACCTTTGGGCTCAAGCCAGTGACCACAGGGTCATGTCTATGATCCCACACTCAAGCCAGTGACCCCACAGTCAAGCTGATGAGCCCATGCTCAAGCTGGCTTCAAACCTGGGTCCTCTGCATCCCAGTCCAACACTCTGTCCACTGTGCCACCATCTGGTCAGGCTCAAAGCATTTCTTAAATGAGAAGGTTACTTTGAATTCTGTGACCAAGTTCTTTCCTCTTCTAGTATTTTTCCACAAGTCAATTATTAAAAATTGAAAACTGTTCCTCATTGGCCTGTGTATTAGGCAGAGTTCTACAGAGAAACCGAACCAGTAAGAAACACATATGTATCAAAAGAAAGAGATTTATCACATGGCATTGGCTCATGTGAGAAGTCCCATGACCTGCCATCTAGAAGCTGGAGCCCCAGGTGCTGGTGGAGTCCTGAGAGCTGGAGAGTCCAGTCTGAGTTTGAAAGCCTGAGAAGTAGGAGCCCTGAGGGCAAAAGATTTATGTCCAGCTCAACAGTGAGGCAGGGAGAAAATTCAGTCTTCCTCTGCCTTTTTGTTCTATTTGGGCCCTCAACTGATTGAATGAAGTAACTTTACTCAGGTCCACTGATTCACATGTCAATCTATTCCAGAAACACCCTTATAGACACAGCTAAAAATAATGTTTAACTGGATATCTGGGCATTCTGTGGCCCAGTCAAGTTGATATAAAATTAACCATCAAGCCATGGTGCCTGGGATTGACACATGGAAAACTGGAGTTTGCTTCCCATTGACTCCCTTCCTTCTAAGTGATGAAAATGGGGTTTTATTTCTTATTAACATACCGGTTTATATATTTCCTAGTAAGCCAAAAATTAGTAACACTGGGGACCGGCACATATATACAGCCAGCAATTACTGCTTCACATAGATTCAATCTATCTTTCAATGGTATGTGCTGTGTGTAAGTTAACTAATGTTGGCTCTCATTCCCTTATTTTGTAACTGAGCACTGAGAATCTCCAATGCATTCAGGTTAGCTCGACCTAGCATTATATTCTTAATGAAGGCATAAGGAGGAACATCGATATAAGAAGAATTGAATGAAACAGACAAAATAGTGCGCTCTATTCTTGCAAGCTGCCAAATTGTCTTTCTACAACTTATACACATGATAATGCTCTTAATTAGTTTACCAACTCTGAAATCATCTAAACCAGTGTTTCCCAACATGGGGCCCATGCCCCACAGGGGGGCAATTCGATAGTTAAGGGGGGCAATTTGAAAATAACTCTTTCGCCCCGGGCCATTTAAATGCAATGCTAGATATAGGTGCCAAATTTAACAAAAAATGCAATTCTTAAATAATTGCGGTAAATAATTATTAAGTATAATTTCGTTTGACGAGACCAAAATATCAACTGGGTGATTGGCGTCGTCAAGTAAACTTCGTCCTGGGTTCACCGCGGAGCGTGCTGTCTGCCGCGGGGAACCCCGGATGTTTTAAAAACTCACTAAACAACGCAGTTATTCTCACCTAATTGGCCCATCGCAACTTCTGTAGTGTTTCACATCATTCAGTTGGTGTTAATTTGAAATAAGTGTCAGTCAAAACTGTTGTAAAAGCTCGTTGATTTAATAAATATACATATATATATTGCATAGATATAATTGGTATTTGATTTTATTTTTATCAATATTAAACTCTTTATTAAGTACTTCTTGCATCAGGCTAGAAAGCAATAATATTTTATAAATATTATGGGGACTATAATAGTGCATGCATGACAATTTTAATTTTAGAAGCATAACTTTCCAGAAAATTTTGTCAAGTGGAAAAAATATAGATACCTTTTGATTTGCATTGGTAGTGTAGTAAATGTGTTATATACATTTAAATAAATATGAATTTTTAGTATACGTTTACTCTATGTCACATTGAATATATTTTAACACATATTTTAATATTAGTTTTTAATTGATCTTATTTTTATTATAGCCCATAGTAAAATGAGTGGTGCAAGCAAGAAAAAAACTCGTCAATATTCAGAGGAATATCTAAATTTGGGTTCATACGCGCTGTTCACGATGAGCGGATTCCTTTTTGTCTTTTATGCCAGCAACGCTTGACCAACGAATCAATGAAATGAGGTCATCTTGAGGCGCATTTGAAGGCGAAACATAGTGCTCATATTAATTCAGATTTGAGTTACTTTAAAACTTTAAAGAAAAATTTTGAAAAAAGAACAACATTAAAGTCTCTATTTTTTTTTTTAATAAATTTTTATTAATGGTAATGGGATGACATTAATAAAGCAGGGTACATATATTCAAAGAAAACATGTCTAGGTTATTTTGTCATCAAATTATGTTGCAAACCCCTCGCCCAAAGTCAGATTGTCCTCCGTCACCCTCTATCTAGTTCTCTGTGCCCCTCCCCCTCCCCCTAACTCTCTCCCTCCCTCCCTCCCTCCCATGTCCTCCCTCCCCCCCCACCCTTGGTAACCACCACACTCTTGTCCATGTCTCTTAGTCTCATTTTTATGTTCCACCAATGTATGGAATCATGTAGTTCTTGTTTTTTTCTGATTTACTTATTTCACTCCTTATAATGTTATCAAGATCCCACCATTTTGCTGTAAATGATCCAATGTCATCATTTCTTATGGCTGAGTAGTATTCCATAGTGTATATGTGCCACATCTTCTTTATCCAGTCTTCTATTGAAGGGCTTTTTGGTTGTTTCCATGTCTTGGCCACTGTGAACAGTGCTGCAATGAACATGGGGCTACATGTGTCTTCACGTATCAATGTTTCTGAGGTTTTGGGGTATATACCCAGTAGAGGGATTGCTGGGTCATAAGGTAGTTCTATTTGCAGTTTTTTGAGGAACCACCATACTTTCCTCCATAATGGTTGTACTACTTTACAGTCCCACCAACAGTGAATGAGGGTTCCTTTTTCTCCACAGCCTCTCCAACATTTGCTATTACCCGTCTTGTTGATAATAGCTAATCTAACAGGAGTGAGGTGGTATCTCATTGTAGTTTTGATTTGCATTTCTCTAATAACTAATGAAGCTGAGCATCTTTTCATATATCTGTTGGCCATTTGTATCTCTTCCTGGGAGAAGTGTCTGTTCATGTCCTCTTCCCATTTTTTTATTGGATTGTTTGTTTGTTTGTTGTTGAGTTTTATGAGTTATTTGTAAATTTTGGATATTAGGCCCTTATCTGAGCTGTCGTTTGAAAATATCAGTTCCCATATAGTTGGCTGTCTGTTTATTTTGATATCAGTTTCTCTTGCTGAGCAAAAACTTTTAATTCTGATGTAGTCCCATTCATTTATCTTTGCCTTCACTTCTCTTGCCATTGGAGTCAAGTTCATAAAATGTTCTTTAAAACCCAGGTCCATGATTTTAGTACCTATGTCTTCTTCTATGTACTTTATTGTTTCAGGTCTTATATTTAGGTCTTTGATCCATTTTGAATTAATTTTAGTACACGGGGACAGGCTGTAGTCGAGTTTCATTCTTTTGCATGTGGCTTTCCAGTTTTCCCAACACCATTTGTTGAAGAGGCTTTCTTTTCTCCATTGTGTGTTGTTGGCCCCTTTATCAAAGATTATTTGACCATATATATGTGGTTTTATTTCTGGGCTTTCTATTCTGTTCCATTGGTCTGAGTGTCTATTTTTTTGCCAATACCATGCTGTTTTGATTATCGTGGCCCTATAATATAGTTTAAAGTCAGGTATTGTAATGCCCCCAGCTTCATTCTTTTTCCTTAGGATTGTTTTGGCTATTCGGGGTTTTTTATAGTTCTATATAAATCTGATGATTTTTTGTTCCATTTCTGTAAAAAATCTCATAGGGATTTTGATGGGAATTGCATTAAATTTGTATATTGCTTTGGGTAATATGGCCATTTTTAATATATTTATTCTTCCTATCCAAGAACAAGGAATATTTTTCCATCTCATTGTATCTTTTTCGATTTCCCTTAACAATGCTTTGTAATTTTCATTATATAGGTCCTTTACGTTCTTTGTTATGTTTATTCCTAGGTATTTTATTTTTTTTGTTGCAATCGTGAAGGGGATTATTTTTTTGAGTTCGTTTTCTAATATTTCATTGTTGGCATATAGAAAGGCTATGGACTTTTGTATGTTAATTTTGTATCCTGCGACCTTACTGTATTGGTTTATTTCTAATAATCTTTTTGTGGAGTCCTTCGGGTTTTCGATGTATAGGATCATATCATCAGCAAAAAGTGATAGCTTTACTCTTCTTTTCCGATATGGATGCCTTTTATTTCTTTGTCTTGTCTGATTGCTCTGGCCAGAACTTCTAGCACCACGTTGAATAAGAGTGGAGAGAGTGGACAACCCTGTCTTGTTCCTGATTTAAGGTAGAAAGTCCTCAGTTTTATGCCGTTTAATAGGATGTTGGCTGATGGTTTATCATATATGGCCTTTATCATGTTGAGATATTTTCCTTCTATACCCATTTTGTTGAGAGTCTTAAACATAAAATTGTGTTGTATTTTATCAAAAGCCTTTTCTGCATCTATTGATAAGATCATGTGGTTTTTGTTCTTTGTTTTGTTGATATGGTGTATTACGTTAACCGTTTTGCGTATGTTGAACCATCCTTGAGATTCTGGGATGAATCCCACTTGATCCTGATGTATTATTTTTTTAATATGTTGTTGTATTCGGTTTGCCAGTATTTTGTTTAGTATTTCAGCATCTGTATTCATTAGAGATATTGGTCTGTAGTTTTCTTTCTTTGTGCCATCCTTGCCAGGTTTTGGTATGAGGGTTATGTTGGCCTCATAAAATGTGTTTGGAAGTATTGCTTCTTCTTCAATTTTTTGGAAGACTTTGAGTAGAATAGGAACCAAGTCTTCTTTGAATGTTTGATAGAATTCACTAGTATAACCGTCTGGGCCTGGACTTTTATTTTTGGGGAGATTTTTAATAGTTTTTTCTATTTCCTCCCTGCTGATTGGTCTGTTTAGGTTTTCTGCTTCTTCATGACTCAGTCTAGGAAGGTTGTATTGTTCTAGGAATTTATCCATTTCTTCTAGATTGTTGTATTTGGTGGCATATAATTTTTCATAGTATTCTACAATAATTCTTTGTATATCTATGATGTCTGTGGTGATCTCTCCTCTTTCATTTTGGATTTTATTTATTTGAGTCCTGTGTCTTTTTTCCTTGGTGAGTCTTGCCAAGGGTTTGTCAATTTTGTTGATCTTTTCAAAGAACCAGCTCCTTGTTTTATTGATTTTTTCTATAGTTTTTCTGTTCTCTATTTCATTTATTTCTGCTCTGATTTTTATTATCTCCTTTCTTCGGCTGGTTTTGGGTTGTCTTTGTTCTTCTTTTTCCAGTTCCTTAAGGTGTGAAGTTAAGTGGTTTACTTCGGCTCTCTCTTGTTTGTTCATATAGGCCTGAAGTGATATGAACTTTCCTCTTATTACTGCTTTTGCTGCATCCCAGAGATTCTGATATGTCGTATTTTCATTTTCATTTGTCTGTATATATCTTTTGATTTCTGCGCTTATTTCTTCTTTGACCCATTCATTTTTTAGAAATATGTTGTTTAGTTTCCACATTTTTGTGGGTTTTTCCCCCTCTTTTTTGCAGTTGAATTCTAGTTTCAAGGCTTTATGATCAGAAAATATGCTTGGTACAATTTCAATTTTTCTAAATTTGCTGATATTGTTTTTGTGGCCCAACATATGGTCAATTCTTGAGAATGTTCCATGTACACTAGAGAAAAATGTATACTCTGTCGCTTTGGGATGAAGTGCCCTGTAGATGTCTATCATATCCAGGTGTTCTAGTATTTCGTTTAAGGCCACTATATCTTTATTGATTCTCTGTTTGGATGACCGATCTAGAGCCGTCAGCGGTGTATTGAGGTCTCCAAGTATGATTGTATTTTTGTTAGTTTTTGTTTTAAGGTCAATAAGTAGCTGTCTTATATATTTTGGTGCTCCTTGGTTTGGTGCATATATATTAAGGATTGTTATGTCTTCTTGATTCAACTTCCCCTTAATCATTATGAAATGACCATTTTTGTCTCTGAGTACTTTTTCTGTCTTGTAGTCAGCATTATTAGATATGAGTATTGCTACGCCTGCTTTTTTTTGGGTGTTGCTTGCTTGGAGTATTGTTTTCCAGCCTTTCACTTTGAATTTGTTTTTATCCTTGTTGCTTAGATGTGTTTCTTGTAGGCAGCATATAGTTGGATTTTCTTTTTTAATCCATTCTGCTACTCTGTGTCTTTTTATTGGTAAGTTTAATCCATTTACATTTAGTGTAATTATTGACACTTGTGGGTTTCCTACTGCCATTTTATAAATTGCTTTCTGTTAGTTTTGTATCTAGTTTGATTCTTCTCTTTTGTTTTTCTATCATTTGTTTTTGTTTGTTTGTGTTCCATACTTCTTTCCTCTGTTGCTACCTTTTTTAAGTCAAGTGTTTTTGTGGTGGTTTTTTTAAGGGTGTTTACCATTAAGTAATGAAAAGGGTACCTACCATATTCATTGTAGTACCCTATCTTATAAGTATTTCTGCACTTCATCATCCTTTGCTACTGTTAATCTCCATCCTCTCCCCCCTTTTTTTCGTTTGTTGTCACAGTTTAAGTTTGGTTTTATTGTGTTCTTGGTGGAGCTGTTACTTGTGGTGTTGTTTTCTTTTGTTCTTTGAATCTGGTTGGAAAACCCCCTTTAGTATTTCCTGGAGTGGGGGCTTTCTGTTGATAAATTCTCTCATCTTTTCTGTATTTGTGAATGTTTTTATATCTCCTTCATACTTGAAGGATAGCTTTGATGGGTATAGTATTCTTGGCTGAAAGTTCCTCTCTTTCAGGGCTTTAAATATTGGGGTCCACTCTCTTCTAGCTTGTAGAGTTTCTGCTGAGAAATCTGATGATAATCTAATAGGCCTTCCTTTATATGTTGTACTCTTCTTTTCCCTGGCTGCCTTGAGAATTTTTTCTTTGTCATTGGTTTGTGTCATCTTTATTATGATGTGCCTTGGAGTGGGTTTGTTGGGGTTAAGAAAACTTGGTGTTCTGTTTGCTTCTTGAATTTGAGGCTTTAGTTCCTTCCACAGGCTTGGGAAGTTCTCGTCTATTATTTGTTTGAGTATATTCTCCATTCCATTTTCTTTCTCTTCTCCCTCTGATATACCTATTATTCTTATGTTATTCTTTCTGATGGAGTCAGACAATTCCTGTAGGGCTTTCTCGTTTTTTATTATTTTTGAGTCTCTTTCTTCTTCTCTCTGTTGTGCCTCAAGTTGTTTGTCTTCTATTTCACTAATCCTATCTTCAATCTGGGCTGTTCTGTTAGCTAAGCTTGTTACCTTGTTTTTCAGCTCGTGAATTGAGTTTTTCATTTCTGTTTGATTTGTTTTTATAGTTTCAATTTCCTTGGTAATATATTCTTTGTGTTCATTGAGTTGTTTTCTGATCTCCCTATATTGCCTTTCTGTATTTTCTTGTATATCTCTGAGTATTTTTAAGATTTCTATTTTAAATTCCCTGTCATTTAGCTCCAAGGCTTCCAATATGTTAAGTCTTTTCTCCATAGATTTTTCCACATCTATTTGTGTTACTTCTCTTTCTTTTGTATCCATAATATTCGATTTCCTCTTTCTTATCGGCATCTGAGGGTGGTCTTATTGATATCACTAATTAGAATTAATAAAGAGTAAAAAGTAAAAAAAAAAAAAAAAAAGGTAAAACACCCCACAAAAAAAAAACAGTAATAATTTATTATTTCCCCCTTTTTTTCTCTCTTCTCTTTCCCTCCTCTCCCCTCCTCAGGGAAATATCGTGCCTAAAATGGAGGGCCTGATTTGGGGTGAAGAGTTCAAGGGGCAAAAAAAAGGGAGTAGGGACCTACTAAATGCAAAAAAAAAAAAAGGAAGAAAATCTTAGACAAGCATAAGATGATTTGCTTGTAAGTGATGGTCAACTAAGAGAAATAATGAGAGGGATAAGAGGGAACCAGAAAAAAGGACCAAAAAAGAATAATAAAGAAGAAAAAATAAAAATAATAAGTAAAAATCTGTTGTATTAAGTGGAGCGAAGATTAAATACAATGGAGACCTTGGGTTGGGAGGACCCAAAATGCCACAAAAATAAACAAACAAGAAAAAAAAATAAAAACAAAAGCAAAAAAGAGAAATAAAGCCAAAAAAAAGCCTTGAGTCCCAAATTAACTAATTTGTTCGTGATTGAGGATTATATGGGAGGAAAGTAAAATGAGAAAAGAAAAAACGAATAGAAAGGAAAAAATAAGAAAAAGAGAAAAACGAAGGAAGAAATAAAATAGGAAGAGAAAAAAACAAAATAAAGCAAGTCAAAAAAAAAAAACAAAAGAGGAGAGAGTGAGAGTTAAGTGTTTTGGAGTATAACCTTAGAGGAGGGTGAGGATGAAGAAGAAAAATAAAATGCAACACTCATGGGTAGTGTAGTTCAAGAAAGGGGAAGCATAAGATGGGCAGAGAATAGAAGGACCAAGGTGGAGGAAATAAAGGCAAAAAGATAGAAGAAACAAACAACAACAACAACAACAAAAAATTAGTGGATCAAGTTGTAAAGTCTGTGGGTTTTTCTTGATTTTGAGAGGTTAACTTCTTCCTTTTTCTTTTCTCTCCCTCTTCCTGGTCGGTGACTCTGTACCCCAGGCTCTGCCCCTGTGTCACTCTTAGGTAGGGATTTGCAGTTGATGGGATTCTATGGCAATGTCATATAATTGGCTTTAGTCTTGCTGGAAGTAAAGGCTTGTTGGCGTTTGCAGGGTCCAACGATGAGAGAGTTTGCTTTCCTGGATTCTCTCTCCTAGTCCCCCCTTTCTGAATTAGCAGCCTGGTGATCCAGCTATAAGGCTGCAACTGCTTCTGCCTGGGGAGTAAGAGGCTCAAAGAGCTGGGAAATCCCCACTCTATCCCCACTCAGTGCAAGGCTTTGGGAAAGGCTCTGAGAGTCAGGGCCTCCAGTGTAATCAGGCGGGGGTGGGAGTCAATTGTTGTCAAGGTGACTGTTCAGCGCCTATCATTTAGTTGGACCTCTCAACCCAGGCTTTCCACACTTTGTAGCCTGTTTTTGCAGGGAAGAAGAGGCACTAGTCTCTGCTTACGACTAGTGTAGTATAGACCTTATTATCTGCCAAGTCCTTCTTGTTAGCGTTTATCCCTGAATATGGAGGCTCTATTAATCAGAAGTTGCCCCCGCCCCTTTAGCGAGAGGCACTAAAAAATATCACGCCTCTTGTTTTGGATCGCTGAACTGGGAGAGATCTTATCAATTAGAACCGAGGGTGCGCAGATTTCATGGGTTAAGCTAATTTCAGTGATTAGGTCGCAGCTGTGTTTCCGAAGGTATTTTAGGCTGCCTGCGTGCGCCCCTCCCCCAACGCTTGATTGTTAGCTTGAATGGCTGGGTGAGGTGCCCCGCCCACGGAGAGAATCTCCCAAGCCTCTCCCGCTCGCCCCGCCGCTGGCGGCTGGACCGCACCAGGCGCAGGATAATGGAGCCCCCTGGGTATGTGGGCCAGCAGGGCGCCCTGGGCGCGTGGAATGCCCAAGGCACGCACGTGAATGGGGTGCTCCGGGCACCTGTCGCCGGCGAGCGACCCCCACTTGCTGTGTGCGGGCCGCTGGGAACGTCAGCGGTGCTCAACCGGACCGGGCGGCTCGCGGCGGCTCGCGGTTCCCAAGTATATGGGCTGACTCACCACAGGCGCACTTCCTTGCGGTTTGAAAGAACGTCCCTGTGGTAGATTCCTCCACACCCTCGTCTCTCAGATTCAAGTGATAACAGTCCTTTCGCTATCAGTTTGTGTGGAACTCCGGAATGCTCCGAGGATAAATTTTTCTGTTTCTAGTTGATAAATTTGTTGTGATTTAGGGGAGAGCTGTCGGACACGCTGCTCACGGCGCCATTTCCGTGACGTCACTCCAAAGTCTCTATTTACTGCTCATACTTCAGCTAATAATCGTGTTCTTGAGGCTAGTTATCCAATTTCTTTACTCATCACTAAAACTGGAGAAAATCACACTATAGGAGAGAATTTAATAAAACCGTCAATATCAGCATTTCTTAAAACGGTTCTTGAAAAAGATGACAAAGATGTAAAAGCTATGCCACTCAGTAACAATTCTGTTAGCAGAAGAATAGAAGAAATGAGTGAGGATATTGAAAAACAACTTATTGAAAAGCTGAAAACAAGAAAATTCTCCTTGCAAATGGATGAATCAACTTTGAGAGACAGTGCGGCAGTATTGATAACTTACATAAGATATATTGATAAAGGACATTCTGCTGAAGAAATGTTGTTCTGTAAAAGATTAGAAAGCACCACTACCTCCAAAGATATATATAATAAGCTAAAAAACTACTTAGATGTCAATAATATACCAATGAAAAATATAACATCTTGTGCTGCAGATGGTGCTCCCAATATGATGGGCAAGAAAAATGGCTGCTTAAAATTGATGAAAGATGCGAATCCAGAAATGATTCTTGTGCATTGTGTTATTCATAGGGAAAACTTGGTAGCTAAAAACATCTTGCCTGTTCTGAATGAAGTATTACTGACAGTAATAAAGTGTGTTAATGCTATTAAAGCTAGTGCCAAATGTGTCTTTTCAAGCTATTTTGTGAAGAACAACGTGAAGACCATGTGAGACTTTTACTTCATACTGAAGTAAGATGGCTATCTAAAGGAAACTGTTTGAAAAGATTTATGGAACTGTTTGATACTCTTAGTGATTTTTTAAGCGACAAACCTGAAATGAAGTATCTGTTAACAATAGATGGTAAAGCATTTGTGAGTTATTTAGCCAATATCTTTGAAAAACTAGGATTATATTAAATAAGCAACTTCAAGGAACAAATAAAACTCTTGTCGATGCAAAAGCAAAGATATTTGGTTTCATTACCAATATTGAGTTATGTTAGAAACATATTAACAACAAAAACTTTAAACAGTTTCATTGGCTCCAAAAATGTGAAGTAACTGATACCGCTTTACTTGTTATTGTCAATCATTTGAATATTCTATCGGCTGATTTAAAAGAAAGATTTTCTGATTTAAAACAAATTGATTTCCCAACATGGATGATGCAGCCAATGTTAGTGGATTTGTCTGATATATCAAATATGCAGTATCAAGAAGAACTCGCAGAATTGCAAAAGGATGAGTCAGTTAAAGCTTTATTTAATATCAAAGGAGCAATGGCATGGCTTTGTGAGGAAACAGAAATCAAATACCCAAATTCAACCAAATGTGCAAGAAAACTATTGCTACTGTTTCCATCTTCATTCTTAGCTGAATGTGGATTTAGTGCTGTAAATGATTTACTGGTAAAAAAAAGAAATCGGCTGGATATAACACAACGTGGAGACTTGAGACTAAAGCTAACCAAATTGGAACCTAATATAAAATTTCTGTGCAGCCTGACCTGTGGTGGCGCAGTGGATAAGGCGTCAACCTGGAAACACTGAGGTTGCCGGTTCAAAACCCTGGCTTGCCTGGTCAAGGCACATATGGGAGTTGATGCTTCCTGCTCCTCTCCCTTCTCTCTCTCTCTCTTTCTCTCTCTCTCCCCCCCTCTAAAATAAATAAATAAATAAATAAAAATAAAAAAAATATTTCTGTGCAGCAAGCATCAAGCGCAAGGATCACACTAAATTAAAATAATAAATTAATATAGAAAAATCTGTATTAAAATTATTTGGAATTTAAATTTCTGTTTTTCATTATGTGTTTTGAAATTTTACTTACTGTGTTTTGTTAACAATTTCATAGTGATTTCTTTCTAGAACCTATCATTTATGTTTATTAAGTGAACAAATCAATTTTTTAATGTTAAAAATTATGTATGTTACATAGGGGGGACATAAAAATTTTAGAAAGGTAAAGGTGGGGCATGGCACAAAAAAGGTTGGGAAACACTGATCTAAACAATATATTTTATAAAATGTATAGTATTTATAGTGTGAAATATATCTCCTCCCCTACCCCTTTTTTCATCTTGATAAAGGCTTAGAGGTATGGAGATAGAGAGTTATCATATAGTGACTCATTTTCCCCGTATATATATTATATGATGATCTGCAAATAAAAGGAATTTTAGCACTGGATTTAAATCAGTAACACTCTCATGAAATTTCACTGTAAAAGTTTTATGAAGAGAAGACAACATTAAATACAACAGTTTATAATTAGTGGAAGAACTGCTACCTACTAAATTGTTTTCTTTTTCTCATTAAAGAGTAACTTGTATTAATTGTAAAATGTTCTATTATGTATCATTTTCATATAAAATTCATCTATAAAATATTGTTTCAATATAAATCATTTTATAAATTACTTTTTCTTTACTTAGCTAGAAAACATGAATATTTTTTCCTATCATTAATAACTTTGGACAATTTTTTTAAGTTGCTCTACATGAATCTTAACATACCTATCAGCAATAAATGAAATTTCTTCCCTATATTGACTTTGATCTTCAAAATAAAGGCCTGATCAACCCGTTACATTTTTTTTTTTTGCTCTGTTTTCTCTGTTTATAAATTTGGAAGTTTAATATAACCCATTTCTATCCTTCTAGAGTTTTAAAATTCATATGAGCTTACATTTTTCTATCATTGTTACTATCAACAGTAAGTTAAGACCTGAAATCCAACATAATGGAAGGCACAATTGAAAGGATGTTTGCCTCTTTCCTATCCTATGCTCTTATTTATGTGCAAAGAACAGAGAGGAGAAAAGGGGGTAGGAGGACTTCTATCCCCTATTTTTGGGTCCTGGCAGGCATTGAGGGATAGAGAACATACAGCTCCTAGGACAAGACAGAGCAGTTTTTTTACACTTCTCTTCCGATGACAAGTAAGGATGCCCCTTATAGAATTCTGAGTTAGAAGCAGTCCATGAAAGTTATTTCTTCTTGAGGTAGCTAGTTTAAGATTATAATGCCATTAACTGAATGTAGCCTGACAACACAGGCTTGGCCAGGAGCCTGGTCTACCAGTAGCAATACTTTTATACAGTGTGAGTGTTCATCTTTCTCCACCTCTCTCTCATCACCTATCTTCTCTTGGGACTCTGGGCTTGAAAGATGGATTTTACTTATGCTGATATATCCCCCACCCCAACTGTCCATCATATTAGTGCCAACTTATTCTCTAATGACTTTGTCATCATTTTGATCAGTTGATAAACACATTTATGTATGCATACATTTGTTTGTATGATACAAACATATACATCAATACAAACAACTTTTATTTCACTATATATATTCCAAGGACAGTATAGAAAGGTAATTAAGAGTGTGATTGAGAGCTAGATTCTCTAGGTAGATTCAATACCAGCTCAGACATTTACTAAATGAAAATATAAACAAGCTACTGAATCTTGCTATGCTTCAGTTTCATATCTGCAAAATGAGAATAAATAATAATAGCACCTAATTTATGGTGTTATTGTAAAGATTACTTATTGGTTTACATAGCATAAACTGTTTAAAATAGGAGAAGGCACATAGTAGGTATTCAGTAAATGCTACTTATCACATATTTTACACATACAATTGATGCTCCAAATAGTGTTTCATCACACTCACTGTGAAACTGGGGTTAAGCACTAAGTGTTGAGGGTAGAAAAGGGGCAGTCTACAAGTTGAGCA
This sequence comes from Saccopteryx bilineata, assembly GCF_036850765.1. Classification (NCBI taxonomy): domain Eukaryota; kingdom Metazoa; phylum Chordata; class Mammalia; order Chiroptera; family Emballonuridae; genus Saccopteryx; species Saccopteryx bilineata. The sequence goes on along the minus strand of NC_089499.1, from coordinate 63,676,507 downwards.
TTTCTGCAAAAACCCTTCTTAACTTTATAAATGTGTTTGATGGTCTTTGACCCCACCCAGTTTGTGACACCCAGAGCAGAGAAAGTGAGGAATTCTACAATCCCAAGAATGCAAGAATCTGCTACTGCCTGGTTTCTTTCAACCTAACCCCCTTCTCACAGTGCTTGACTTGTAAAGTACATGGTGGTGCACTGCATTCTGGGAACTGTAGCTTTTACATGTCTGTGAAGTATTTCAGGACAGGGGGGAAATTAAGATCTCTAAATTAATCTAGTGAAATAATCTAGGAGAGCTAGGAATTGGGAAATAATTCTTCTAGCTTTCTTAGAAAAGCAAGTGTTTCTTTTTTGATGATGTTGACTCTAGCTCCCTGATGCCGGCAGAGGGATCATGAAGTATATTTCCACTACTTTTATGCTGCCATTGTTTCCAGGATAATGAATGAATGGGATTATTTTTCATAGGTGTAGTTCCATTTGTTTTGAATTTAGAAAAATTTTTTCCAGCTTATTATAACACTTTTTAGGTTTTAGCTTTTAATTGCATTTTGTCTTTCTTTTTCTGTTGTCATAGCAATTTAACCGGAAGCTGTTAGACAACAATTATTTGACCCAGGAGTCTTTGCTACTATTTCTACCATTTTTAAACACTATTAAAGTCTCAGATGCTGTGTATGATTGTAACATACACAGAAACAAGTTATTTAGTGTTATTAATCTGCCTAGAGTCAGAGAATTTGATTCTTTGAAAAATAAGCCAAGTTTAGCTTGTTTCTCAGAAGAGATAATTTTATAATCAACCCTAGTCTCATACTCATTTGTTAGTGTACTACTTTGATTATGTGTTCTGAAAAAAACTGTTTAACAGAAAGTTCTCTTAAATTGCTCTAAATTATCAAACGAGAGACATCCTTTCTTGTCTTGTTCCCGGGGGGTTGCTTGATATTGGATCTCAGGAAATACTCAATTCTCTCAGGAGTAGGAGGTTGTGATTGAATACACCTCTGCATCAGCAGTTGTGACTCAGAGTCCCATGCAGTGGAAATTGAGGAAGTTGTGTTTCAAGAGCACAGTGGTCTGGGGCAAATATTTGATACTTCTATACTTGGATATTGAAAATGCTATTGCCGTGAGGGTAGACGCATAGTATCCTATTGACTTTGATCCCAGTGGCCATCCTCCTACACCCTTTTCTAAGTTGGCAGAGCCTGCCTCTCATGACAAAAGCTGAAAATGTCAGATGTTTACTTTGTCATCCTCTTGCAGCTAGTAGTAGTCATGTGACCAGGTCTGACTAGTGAAGTTATAATTAGAAGTCTGTTTTGAGGAAAGATTTTCTTCCCAGATTAAGAGAGGCTGGAGGGATTGAGAGAGAGAGAGAGAGAGAGAGAGAGAGAGAGAGAGAACTTCCATTTCACCTGATAAAAAAGAGGCAAAGACACCCTACTTCACTTGTCCTGCTTTTGGATGTTGACAGAAAATGATGTGGCATTTGGAGTTGCTCTAGTTATCTTGTGACAAAAAGATGTCCTTGACATACCAGGAATGCCAGATAGGAAAGACTGAAGCACCTGAGTCTTCAATAATTTCTGAGCCACTAATGCCGGGGTCCAGCCCCGGGGTCGGCGAAAATGGAGTGAGAGAGCCGAATTCTTTTCTTTCTCTTTATTCTCCGGTTAGCATTTACTGCCAGGCATCTCTACCAAATGCTAGTATAGCTCCCTTTTTATACACGCACACCGAGTTACAATCACATGGTGTTAATTATTACTTTTGTTTCACTATGTTTCATGTTCCGGATAACAGTTAATTTACATCTATGAGTCACAAATCAGGTAGCAAATCATTCAAAATACAAAATAACTTGAATAGCGATAACATCATCAGTAAAAGCTTTTAGAGTATTAGTTCTAAAAGTTAACTATAAAGTGAGTTAAGGGGCAGAGAGAGATTAGCAGACGACAACAATGGACCACCGCTTGCTCAGGTAAATGGCCTTGGGTTTATGCAGTGTCCTACTTTTTCTCACAAGATTCTAAAAGGCTTGCCTCTAAAGACATTAACATAACATCAAGAATAGCTTTCACCCAAAGACATGCAGAGTGCACTTGCAAGATAGCCCAGCAGCAACACAGGACATTCCATGGATTTCCCTTCATTTTTAAATCTCAGGAGAACATCTCATTGAGAAAGCCTAGCAATTGCCTTTAGTCAAAAGACAATTCTCTTAGTAAAACCTTCTTATCTTGCTGACTACGCTCTCATCCTAGGCCACACAATGGGCCATCCTACTATACCTTACCTAAGATACTATTGTCTAGTCAAATATTACTTATTTATTATATTTAAACACTAGTTAAGTTCTGACTCTATTCTTCTCAGAATATACCACTATTTGCAGATCAAATAAGCAGGAAGAAAGGAATGTTTTTCTACTTATCACATGAAAAGGCTAGGGAGGAAAAAATGTTAAGTGAAGGCCGAAGGGTGCTCTGTGCACAGCCATTGCCTCCTAACCATTCACAAGTCACAATCTATTCTTTTTAACATGATTAAGAAGGAATTCTCCTACAGACTTAACCCTTTACGAGGGATATCATAGCCAGCCTCTTATGTCTATGAGCCCAGTACAAGGGGCTTACAGGCTTTTCTGTGGAACTTACACCCTCTGTCTCATTTCCAAAGAAATCACTACGAACCTACAGGGAAAGCACGGTACTATTATCCCTGTGCCACAAATAATAGCACACACCCAGAAAAGGGGGGATATAAGGCCAGATTAATTCAAAAAGTCAAAGGGGGGGAGTATCGTTGTGCCTATCCTTTGTGGTGACTTTGTCACCCCGCAGCCATTGGTCTTCACTGCAGTGACTTTGTCAATCAGCAGTTTTTGGTCTTCTGCTGTGACCTTGTCAGCCAGCAGTTGTGGGTCTTCTTCTGCTGTGACCTTGTCAGCCAGCAGTTGTGGGTCTTCTCCTGCTGTGACCTTGTCAGCCAGCAGTTATTGATCGGCTCCCGACATCTCCCCCTTTTTTATTATTTAAATAAAGCCTATGTATTTTCACCGTTGTTTCCCTGAGACCCTTGTTTAAGAGTTGGAACATGACTGGAAGGACAAGAAGAGTGATAATTGTCACAGCTATTATTATGCCTATATCAGTAGCTAAAGAGGTCAGGCCATGCATAGAAAACATACTTTTAATGTTTTCAACAAATTGATTAGCTACTTCTGAGGCAGAGACTAGAGAGCCTGAATGTCCTAAGTTTTGTATCTGCTGATGTAATTTCTTCAAATCTAAACTAATATCACTATTATTCCACACACCTAACAAATGATTCTGTATATTATTCCATGCTATGATAGACTGATTGTATTCTAAAGGAGTCACACATATCCACCTGAATTCTGCATGGCATCTAAGAGTCATTCTAGCCTTCATAGCTAACAGCTCATTACCTATGTGAATAAAAGCCTTCTCTAAAGCATTCACTTTTATTTCTAACTTCCTATCTAGAGTCTCCTGTACTGCTAATGCAAAAGATATATTACGAGATAAATTATCTACATGATTTGCAGTGTGAACTGATTGAGCTAAAGCAGTGGTGTAAGCAGCTACAGATTCTATAATAGCAATAAGAGCAGTAATTCCTAAAATCAATTCTGCAATAAATTGTTTTCCTCGATAGCGAGCAAGTGCTTCAGAAGCAGCCTGTAGTGCATGCAACCCTGGGTCATCATACCAAGGCTGAGACAGACTAACAGGTAACATCACATAAGGTGGCTGCTGCAAAATAAACATGACTTGAGCTTTGGTGTCATAAGATAGACAGTTTGTTAAAACACAATGAGAGCAGGAAATGCTAAACATAGAATTATAAGTACTAACGGAAAGATTACTGTTCTTTGTAGCAATCAAGAGTACATAAGGAGCCTGTACACAAGCCTGAATAAAAATATTCTGAACAGGATAAGGGTAAGGTCTAACCAAACATGCTGGTGCAGCAGCTGCAATTAGCTGCCAAAGCTTTGTTTGATACCTGGTGGTTGATTTATATTGATAAGTTAGCTGTGCAGGTATCCATCCAGTAGACTGCCAACGTGTGATGATTTTATTTAAAGGATTATATTTATCTGACCAACTGTAAACGTCTTTCATTTCCTGCACTAATTTTCTATAATCATATTCAAAATAAGGACTAGACCAATCTTGTACAGTGAAATTAACAGCATATGCAGTATAATTCATATAATTATAATATGCACATTCTTGCCATGGAGGAAAACCAAATCTATTTTCCACAGACCACCAGTAAGGCTCTTGAGTTGCCTCTTTTGGAGGATAAAGTTTACATGGGTGAAATCCCTTAGGAGGCAAAGTAACAGGATTATACTCATGGGTGTCAGGGCCTCCAGGCATTAAAATTGTGAGAGACCATCAGTCTCTTGTAATGTGTCCAGGTTTATTACTTTTAGGAGAGTCAGTCAAAATAGTCTTAAATGTAGTAGGAAAACACCCAGAAATCTTGCGAGTATTATTGAATGTAAAACATATAGGTACCTTATCCGTTTTTCCATGAAATGAGAAATTTGAATCAGTTTTATGCATAATAAAAGAACTACATGATTCTTCCAAAAACTTAGTATGATTATTAAACACAGGTATATCATTTCCTCCGCAAGTAACAGGCTTAACTAATGGTGGATTTGGAATATAAGTCCAATAAGATTTGTTTTGTCCAATAGCTTCAACATTAAGTATTTGAATTGAAAGTACAGCTAGCATAGCAATAAACATATTAGCAGGGTTACGATGTATGTTTTGTCGATGACAAATTAAATCAGCCCTCACAGTCAATGCCTTCAACTGGTTCCAGGTTGGTGGGTTGACAGTTCGAGTAAAGCGAGCCTTCCGTTGGCCTCGATAGGGAGGTCGTCTAGCTTCCTGTAATGACAGTCGCTGCATCACTCGAGTAACAGGATCATACAGTTTCTTGATGGCGTTTGCTGGAAAGTCACTGGTGATGCGGGTGGCACAGGAGTCTCCTTCTGGCTGGGAGGGGGCAGCAGATTTCTAGAAGTCTTAGTGGGATAAATTACTGATTGTCTTTTTAGAAATTGCAGCAGTGGGCAAGCAGGAAGATGAAATAAAACCTGCCCTGTAAAATTACTAAAAGCAATTTGAATTTAGATTCACAAATTTTTGACAAAGCGTGGGACTGTTTTTCATTCCCTGGGGCAATACCTTTCACTGATATCTCTCATAAGGTTGTTTAAAATTTTCTGATAGCAGACTAAATGCAAACCTTCGACAATTCTGTGTAGCTAATGGTATAGTAAAAAAGCAGTCCTGTAAATCTATAACAATTACACTGTAACCATGAGGCACCGCAACTGGTGAGGGGTTTAAGGGTTCTTATTCATCTATATAAATCATTTCTGTATATTTGGAGCTATTTAGAAAAAGACAAAACAGCGTTATTAGCTGGATTAAACAAAAGAGGGTAAAAGTTTGCAGAAGAAACAGGTTTAGCATTTCCTGTAGGATTCCAGCATCTCTCAGCTGTTGAATAATTCTGTATATCAGCATTTAAAAGAAATTTTTTAAAGTAAGAAGCATGATAAAGAAGATTTGCAGGAGTTCCAGTATACGAGTTTTCTATATTCATAAAACATTTCTACTTCATTAATTAACAGGCAATTTAAAGAACACATTAAAGCTGGAAAACTCTAGTGACTTTTATTATTTTTCTATATTAAAAAAATCTACACCTTTGTTAGGCAAATCTACTCTGCTTCATGCTCTGCAGGGGCAGCAAGCAGCCTGAAGCTTGAAGCAGTTTAGTCAAAATTAACAAGTCTTTAGGATTTATGTTTCATTCTATTTAAATTTAAATGAGCGCGCTTTGCTTGTTTCAATTAAAATTATAAATTTGTAGGGATGATATTTTTATAATATTAGAGCCGGTATATTTAATTTTTGCATTCAAGAATTTAAAAAATCACATTTAGACAACATTAAACAAAGACCAAACACAAACAAGAATCAGACAAAGTAGACAAATTAGACAAATTAGAGAGAAACCTGGGATTTTAGAGATCAGAATATGGCCTGCTTGATTTTTACACAGGGCAATTTTGATTGGAACATATTGAATAGAAACTAAACAGAACTCTCTCTTGAAAAGTTTCAAGAACGGCCGTTTATGAGATTCTGTTTAGCCATATCCAAACAGGTGTTCCCTTTGCCCTCTTTTCAGGCATAGAACAGGAAAGAAATAAAATGAGTTTGAGCGAAAGAGGAGAACAGAAAAAACTGTAATTTTTCCAAACTCTAAGTCCTTCTATTTACTAAAGAAAATCAGATAATAACACAACTTTAAAACTCATCTCAGTCTCTAATTATTCTTAAATTCTAATAGCTGCTACAACCGGCAGCCGAAATTCCTCCATTTCAACCCCCACAAGAGGCTTGTTTCTCATATTTTGCATGGAGGCATGGGTGGCTCAGCGGCAAAATTCTCGCCTGCCACGCGGGAGGCCTGAGTGAGGTCTGAGACAGACCGGAGTTGACAAATGGATTCAGGCTGGCCCCAATTGTTATTGGGGCCTGAGGCTGGCCCCCTTGCCAGTTTCCCTGATTACTACTTGGATTGCTTGCTAGATTTTGATTTTGTGGGGGCTGCCATTGTATTCCTAACTTTGGTCCTAATGGCTGTCCGTTTTTGAGAAATTTAGAACGGCACAGCTTTGCTCAATGATATCCTTCCTGACAGCGTGGACACAAAGTCTTAGGCAATGGGACATTATTATTAGTATTATTAATTATGGGAGCTGTCCCTTGCACTCCTGGGCCTGCTTGCCCACTCATGTTAGGGCATTGTCGGCTAAAGTGGCCCGTTTGGTTACAAGTAAAGCAAGTAAGACTTCCCTTAGAGGAAGCTTCATTAACAGAAGGCATTTTTCCTTGATACATAGTCTTAATATATTGAGGATACGTTTCTCCTTTCAAAGTTGCAGCAATAGTTATTCCCTGAACAAAAGCAGGACTTACATCCTGACAGGCTTTGATGAAATCCCCCATTGTTCCTTCTCTCCTCACTGACCGCAACATGGCCTGGCAAGTGGAATCAGCATCTTCATAAGTCAGCTGTTTAATTATAATATCTCCTGCCGCCTCATTTGAAATAACTCTTCTTACTGCTTGAATCAACCGAGCAACAAACTCTCCACAAGGTTCATCACCTCTCTGTTTTACTCCCACCACAGCAACATCACCAGACGAAGCAGGCAACTTTCTCCAAGCTGATATAGCACAACCATTCACTTGTATCAAAGCCGGTTTAGAAAGTTTTAACTGTTCACTAACATCAGCAAACTCTCCCTCTCCCGCAATCATTCCTCCAATCACAGGATTATGAGTCCTCCGATTCCCAACTGCCTGCTGTTTAGCTTGCTCCTCACATTCAGCTCTCCAAAAGAGACAATTTCCTCCAGACAAACAAGCCTTAGCCACTTGTTCCCAATGATAAGGAGTCATCCAATTATGAGAAACTGTTTTCACCAAAGACATAGTATAAGAAGAGGTGGGTCCATATTGACTGCAAGCCATTTTCAACTCTTTCAATAATTTATAAAGAAGCGGCTCCCATGTAGGATCCTCCTCATCATCAAATTCACCAGCCACAGCCACAGGAAAACATAATGCCAAATCAGTTTCCCCTTGGTCGCAAGAAGCTTGAATTGCCTTCTGCAACCCTGTTAACTCTGATGATTTTTTCTTTTCATTATCATCTGGTGATTGTATTGGTAGAGGCAAAGACATTTTAATAGCCTTATTTTCATCCTTTTTGTCAGTCTTGGAGGGATATAATATGGGCAAGACTGTTTTTGACTTCCAATCCTCATTATCCCTATTATTTTTAGCTGCCTCATCTTCTAATTCAGCCTCATCTGTTGGAGATAAATGATTTTCACTATCATCCTGATGTTTACTTAATTTTAAAGAGGCCATAGCATGATTTGTATTATCTTGAGACTGCCTTTTACTTCTAATTAACGGAGTCTCTTCTTTTGGAGGAGCAGTTGCCTTAGAAAGTTTATGCATCTCATGTTCTGGATTTAAGGCATCTTTAATCAAGCTCCATAAAGCAAATGCATCAACTGGGACCTTTTCTGGTCTGTGTAGCTCATAATAAAGTTTTAAATCTTCTCCAACTTTAACCCATTTCTCGAAACTAAGCGTTCCCTCATCTGGAAACCATGGAGAACATTTTTGTACGAATTTCATAAAACGAGCTACTTGTTTAGAGGAGACTTTAACTCCTTTTTGGGAAAGCGTATACTTAATAACTTTCATAAAGAGTCTTCTTTCTTTAGACTCAGTATGGCCCATGACTTCTCAAAATCTTAAGTTCTGAAATTCTCCACCTATTCTCACCCTGTCTTTCTTATAGGGGGGTCTGCAGCACCCTGAGTGGAGTCCTAGCCGTCCCGAGACAACGAGGAGGGATTACCTATGAGTCCCTGTTCGGGCGCCAAATGCCGGGGTCCAGCCCCGGGGGGGATCCAGGGGTCCCACAGGAGGAGACGGCGTCGGCGAAAATGGAGTGAGAGAGCCGAATTCTTTTCTTTCTCTTTATTCTCCGGTTAGCATTTACTGCCAGGCATCTCTACCAAATGCTAGTATAGCTCCCTTTTTATACACGCACACCGAGTTACAATCACATGGTGTTAATTATTACTTTTGTTTCACTATGTTTTCATGTTTCCGGATAACAGTTAATTTACATCTATGAGTCACAAATCAGGTAGCAAATCATTCAAAATACAAAATAACTTGAATAGCGATAACATCATCAGTAAAAGCTTTTAGAGTATTAGTTCTAAAAGTTAACTATAAAGTGAGTTAAGGGGCAGAGAGATTAGCAGACGACAACAATGGACCACCGCTTGCTCAGGTAAATGGCCTTGGGTTTATGCAGTGTCCTACTTTTTCTCACAAGATTCTAAAAGGCTTGCCTCTAAAGACATTAACATAACATCAAGAATAGCTTTCACCCAAAGACATGCAGAGTGCACTTGCAAGATAGCCCAGCAGCAACACAAGACATTCCATGGATTTCCCTTCATTTTTAAATCTCATGAAAACATCTCATTGAGAAAGCCTAGCAATTGCCTTTAGTCAAAAGACAATTCTCTTAGTAAAACCTTCTTATCTTGCTGACTACGCTCTCATCCTAGGCCATCCTACTATACCTTACCTAAGATACTATTGTCTAGTCAAATATTACTTATTTATTATATTTAAACACTAGTTAAGTTCTGACTCTATTCTTCTCAGAATATACCACTATTTGCAGATCAAATAAGCAGGAAGAAAGGAATGTTTTTCTACTTATCACATGAAAAGGCTAGGGAGGAAAAAATGTTAAGTGAAGGCCGAAGGGTGCTCTGTGCACAGCCATTGCCTCCTAACCATTCACAAGTCACAATCTATTCTTTTTAACATGACTAAGAAGGAATTCTCCTACAGACTTAACCCTTTACGAGGGATATCATAGCCAGCCTCTTATGTCTATGAGCCCAGTACAAGGGGCTTACAGGCTTTTCTGTGGAACTTACACCCTCTGTCTCATTTCCAAAGAAATCACTACGAACCTACAGGGAAAGCACGGTACTATTATCCCTGTGCCACAAATAATAGCACACACCCAGAAAAGGGGGGATATAAGGCCAGATTAATTCAAAAAGTCAAAGGGGGGAGTATCGTTGTGCCTATCCTTTGTGGTGACTTTGTCACCCCGCAGCCATTGGTCTTCACTGCAGTGACTTTGTCAATCAGCAGTTTTTGGTCTTCTTCTGCTGTGACCTTGTCAGCCAGCAGTTGTGGGCCTTCTTCTGCTGTGACCTTGTCAGCCAGCAGTTGTGGGTCTTCTCCTGCTGTGACCTTGTCAGCCAGCAGTTGTGGATCGGCTCCCGACACACTAAAATAGCCCTAAGATTACCTATCTTCAGATTTTCTGTTACAGAAAAATATAAACCCTTGGAGGTACTGATTACAGGTTGCCAGTGTCCTGTTCTTCTCTATGACACACAGGAGCAGAGTATTTCTCCACCTCCAAAGCATGGCTCTAGGGCTTAAAATAAAATGAGACCAGAAAGTTGCATGCCATGCCTGGTGACTCCCTGCATCCTTCCTTGTAGTGGGGATCATGGCAGCATGTACATTTTCAGAGGTGCCTAGAAGCAAGTATCCTGGAATGATGAGCCAATGCCTAAGAAACCGCTGCTATGGAGACCTACCCGAAACCTCAGCCCACTTTACATGAGTGAAAAACAAACTTCTATGGTTTTAAGTCATTGATGGAGGTTGTTTGCTATCACAGCATCATGTAGTCTCTGATACCTGATATTCTGATACTCTATTCTTTAAATCACTTTTACTTTGATATGCTCCTTCTTGCAGCATTAACATCTAGTTGATACAGATGTAGCAATTTGACCTTCAAACAACTGTTTCTGTAAAATGAGAGGGATGCATTGATAGTGAAATGAATAACTACTCTTTCTGCTTGCTCAGCCTCCAGCCTCCATCTTCTGGTAACAACATCCCATTTGACGTAAGGTAACCACTGGAGCAGACAGGTCCATTCCCTGACCAGGTCTTCTCAGCACTACTCGCGGAAGGCTGCTCACTGCAAAATCCTAAGATTCCTTGCCCAAGAAGTTTTGTCTAGTTGCAATATCAAGATCAACTCATACTTAGGACAAGCCAGAAAAATCCAAGAGTTAATGTTCCAGAAGCCCTCATCATGTCATGTAAAGAGGTATAGCTGGAAAATGTATTAACTTTCTCATCTCTCAGTTAAGATAACTCTGGTATACACTACATGCTCTGTCTTTGATAGTTGGACCTTGAATGGAATCTCACAAAGATTATCTTCAGGAAGGCTAAGGCTGTTCAAAAGGTCTATTCATTAGTCCTTTATGGATTCCTGAAGCCCCTCTGATACCTGTTGTTTTTTGAGATGGATTCCTTAGCCCTTTTGCCCAATTCTATGAGTTACCCTATATATATACTTTCAATAAGATCATTTTGGGATGAATAGCTACAATTGCTTCTGTGACTTGCAGTTAAAAAAAATGATTTAGATGAGGTGATATGGTAAGCCTTTTTCAGCTATAAAAATTTTGTGATAAAAATGAATGTTATAAAAAGTATAAGAGGCACTAAATGCTATGTATTTATTATTCATAAAGTCAAATCAATAGAAGTCACTTTAAAATGTCAGTGTTTTCATATTTCTTTACATTTTACTTGAAATAGCATCTTTAGCTGGTGAGAATGTCTTTCTAACATTTCAACACAATTCCCATGAACAGTTATTGATCTACAGGAATAAAATAACTTGGTGGTGGTAGGGAGTAGTCACTGCAGTTGCTGTTGTTATTTTGTTTTGTTTTTGCCTGTGGCAGCTATTAAATTCCTATTTTCTAGCTTGGAATCTTTAATTAAATGGTTCTAAGAGTAAAATATTCTTAAGAAATTTCTATACAAATAATCCATAGCCTTATAATCACAGAAAAACTTTGTTTGTTTATGCTAATTTTACATGACTAAACATGAGAATTCATAGAAAAAAGCTATTTAAATATGGTTTAAAGAGAGGTTCTTAATACCCAAACCTAGGACAAAATGAGAAACAAAATAAATAATGAGATTAATGGATTATAATCTGGAATATAAAATATATGTATTTGTGTGTCCATAGTGATATAAATAATTGCCTAAATAAATAAATGGGAGAGTAGAATTCCAATTATTAAGTGTAGAAGGAATGATGGCAATAGAAAATTATCATTTGGTAACAGTACAGTAATAACTATTCCAGTCAAGAATAGATGCTAAAGTTAGTAGGTGAAAGTGTGATGAGAAACAGAATATGTACATAGTCTCAAATATCTTCCTCTAAGATCCTTAGCATATACAGAGAGGAAAATTGGAAAGGTACAGTGGAGAAATTTGGAAGACTCTACCTTATCTAAGTAAACATTGCCAGTCATGAGATAAAATGACATTATAACCTCCTGACTTGATGTGCTGAAAAGGTGTGATGATTAATTTTATATGTCAACTTGACACATGGGGCCACAGGGTGCCCAGACAGTCTGGGTGTGTCTGTGAGTGTTTTCAGGTGACATTAACATTTGAATTGGTAGACAGAGTAAAGCGGATTACCCTCTCCAGTGATTACCCATCATCCAGTCTGTTAAAGGTCTGAGTAGAATAAATAGACTGAGTAAGAAAGAATTCTTTCTCTCTGCCTTGCTGTCTTCAAGCTGGGGCATCACTCTTCTCCTGCTTATTGGCTGAGACTTTGACTGAAAACATACCATTGGCTCTCCTGGGTGTGTGGACTCCTCAGCCTCCATAATTGCACGAGCCAATTCACACACACACACTCTCTCTCTCTCTCTCTCTCTCTCTCTCTCTCTCTTGATTCTGCTTCTCTGAAGAACCCTGGCTAATAACAGATATTTTGGTACTGAGAGTAGTTGTAGAGGAACAGAATTTTAAGAATGAGTTTTCTGAATTGATTCTGGGCTTTCTAAAATTGGCTCTTTAATTCAGTGGATTTAAAGATGTTAATGGCTCTATTTCCAACAGTAAAGAGAGCACTGATAACTTATGACATGATCTGGCAACAGAGATATGCAAATTGTCTGCACTGGCACTATAATCAACCACTTATAAAAAGCAAGGAGTTGAATGTCTGTGTATATGATACTTTCAAACATATTTGAGAATCTAAAAAATATCATGAGGTTGGCTGGTTGCTCCTAATGTTGCTGTACAAAGCAGTGAAAGAAAAGGATGAGCTCGTGGATACAAATTCCCAGCTCAGGCACCGCATTAATGACCTAAAAACTTCTATCTGTGCCCTGAAGTACCCTAATCTCCTGTAGCTGCAAGGCTGAGATTGCTGAAAAGCAAAAGCAGAATCTCATCATGTTACTGACTGAATTACAACACAAGTTGAACTCCCAGCCTCACAGAGTGTCTACTGTTAAAGTAAGGTCACTGACTAGGAAAGAATGGTATCCTGTAAGCTAGCATGGGACCTGTGGAAAGACTCAGATGAAGCTGGACACATTGAGTTCTTAAATTCTGATAAATCTTCTTTGGCCAATGGAAGAGACCTTCTCACCTCCAGTGGAAGCAGCACTGAATCAGGTATGTGGGACTTTTGCCAACAATGCATAACCTAAACTTAATCACAATAAAATAATAGACCAAAGCAGAGAGACCTTTTACAACATAACTGGCCAATGCCCTTCAACAGTGTCAAAACCATAAAAGACAAACAAAGGCTAAGGAACTTTCACTAATTAAAGGAGACCAAAAAGACACATCAACTAAATTCTAGATTGGAATTTGTTCTGCGCCCACAAAAGGTCATCAGTGAGATGATCGATAAAATTTGAACAAAGAGTGAACATTAGTTAATAGTCCAGTGGTACCTTGAGATATGAATTTAATTCGTTCTGTAACCGAGCTCATAAGTCAGTCAATTTGTATATCAAACTGCTGATACTGGACCCATACACCAACAAGCCAACTAGCGGCAGCTTACCGAATCACGACTTGTATCTCGGAATTTCACTTGTATCTCGAACAAAAATACAGACTGAGTCGCAGCCTGTATCTTAAAAAAAATTTGTCTGTTGGTCTGTTTGTATCTCAAGGTACCACTGTATTGTATTAGTATCTGATCATTGTAGGGGAAGCTGGGTGAAGGGGATGCAACTATTCTTTGTGCTATTTTTACAACTGTTTTTATCAGTTTTAAATTATCTCAAAATGAAAAGTTCAGAAATAAAAATACATGTTTAAAACATTATGTAAAGTAAATTACACAAACCAGCACTGAACTAGCAACTACAGGCCGAATGTGCACTGAGGAAGCAGCTGTGAAAGGCTGCCGAGTGCTGCTCACTCTCTGGAAACTGCACAGTGCTCAGAGGAACTATGGGCTCACTGCAGAAGCAAGGTGAAAATAAGGAACTGGATGTAAAATAAATCACAACAGCCTGAAGAATATTGCAAAACAAGGACTTATTCAATGCATAAATGTCAGAGGAATTCAGAGTAAAAAACAAACTGAAGGGGTTAGAAGTAATAAGAAAAACGTGGCTGGGAATAAGGGATGACTTTTGACATGTGAGGGATTTCTTTTCTCAATTAATTCCTGGTCATAAAATATAAGTATGTATTTCTCTACAGATAAACATAGACATTCCATTTCTTCTAATAAGTATGTATGTGCCTATATGTTATAAATAGAAACTTCTGTCTCTATAATTAGGAGAAGGTGGATATTGGGAATTGTGCATAAGTCAGGAAATTCTACAAAACATTGGAATTGTAGTCCAGAGATCAAGAAATTGATGAGCTCAGTGGTTACACAATAACTTTATGGAAAAAAGATGCAATAATATGCCATATAATAATGATTATATAGTATAACAGCAAAAGTTTGAGCATTTGCTATATGTCAACCACTATTGATTAGGGACTTTGCATGTTAATTCATATAATCCTCACAACATATGAGGTGGGTATACAATGATCCCTGTTTTACAAATGATGATAAAATGTAAATGGCAAATAATGGGATTTGACTACAAGCCATTTGGTCCAGAGGTGAAGCTTTTAACCACAAGGCTACATATACTGCTTTGAATTTACAAGAAAATATTTGACTAAACAGACTAGCTTTCCCTTCTCCTGGGAGATGAAGCTTCTACTTGATAAGACTATTATGCCTTAATATAAGCAGTACCCAGAAATAGGACCCTCCTGTCCCAAAAGGTGACAGATTAGAGCATGCTGGTGAGATGAGGAGTTGAAGACGCTGAAGGTAGGGGATGGGGAGGAGAAGCAGCAGACCACGGAATGCAGAACCCACACCCATCACCCTGTTAGGAGGCTGGTTATAGTTCCCCTGCAGGCAAGGTCTCTCAAACGGACGGAGTGAACTGCTGTGCAGTGCAGACACTACCTTGCTCCCAAGATAGTCTCCCACATGAGATGATTAGAAAATGTACTTTCAGGGAGAATTTGATTTGAACTGGCACTGTCAGGCCTTATCACAAGTACCATTTTGCTCCAAACTGGCAGCTGGAAGATTCAGCAAAAGACAGGGGACAACGCTTCTAAGTGTGAATTTAGATTTGAAGAAACATCTTCAGTCAGTTCATACTCTGTGTTTAGAAAATCTGGACACCAGCAGGAAGGACTTGCTGAGGTTAATTGAGTAGGGAAAAAAAGTAACATGATGAAACCACTTGAGAAGTATCTGTTCTGGGAACTGAATTTGCAAATGAATTCCAAGCAGGATTAACTGAAAAGCCAAGGTGGTAATGAATTATACTCGAATACAACAGACAGAGTTGTTTATTTTGAACAAAGTTTCCTTTTTAAAACACACTATTCTTGGCCCTGGCCGGTTGGCACAGTGGTAGAGCATCGGCCTGGCGTGCAGAAGTCCCGGGTTCGATTTCCGGCCAGGGCACACAGGAGAAGTGCCCATCTGCTTCTCCACCCCTCCCCCTCTCCTTCCTCTCTGTCTCTCTCTTCCCCTCCCGCAGCCAAAGCTCCACTGGAGCAAAGATGGCCCGGGCGCTAGGGATGGCTCCTTGGCCTGTGCCCCAGGCGCTAGAGTGGCTCTGGTCGCAACAGAGCCACGCCCCGAGGAGCAGAGCATCGCCCCCTGGTGGGCAGAGCGTCGCCCCTGGTGGGCGTGCCGGGTGGATCCCGGTGGGGCGCATGCGGGAGTCTGTGTGACTGTCTCTCCCCGTTTCCGGCTTCAGAAAAATACAGAAAAAACAAAACAAAACACTATTCTTTTCCCTTCCACAAAGAAACATGCTTTCTCCTAGTTCGCTTTTGAACACATGGCTTGCTCGGTCCATCTTCTGTTTTCCTGGCTTTGATGGAGATAGTTATGCACAGAGAAATAGTTTTCTCCTCTGTACACTCAATGATGTAAACATGATGATAAACGAGGACTGACAGGGCGGCAAGAGGAAGCTAGTGGAAGCTGGAGAGTGCATGCGCCCTGGTGAGCGCGGGCTCTGTGTGCCTGCAACAGATCTTTACAGTGCAAAATGTGAGCCCAGTGTTGTCAGACCTGCCAACTGTTCAAGAAAGGCTGAAAATCTACATTTTTCTATAAAATATCTTGACTTTCCAATATTTACTTAAAACTTTTTAAACTGTGTGCAGACCTCCTTCTTAAAATGCTGTCATTATTTTCTTCCACACCATTCTCCCGAGTTTCTTCCTTCCTTATGGCCTATTTCTCGTCTCCTTTTCTGGATCTTCCTCTTCTGCTCATCAACTAAAACAAGGGTATCTCAGCTCCCCCTCTCTGCTCTCTCTACATCCTCTATCTGAGTGACCCCCCCTGACACATCTGTGCTGGACATTCCTGAACCTATATCCACCCTGGCCTTTGTCTGAAACTCCAGACTGCCAACTTGACCTTTCCAAATAGATGTCTAATAGGAATCTCAAATTATCATGACCAAGAGGAGACTCTCCCCTGACCTACCCATATCTTTTCCCCATCTCAGTAAATGGAACCATCATCCACCGACATGCTTATGACAGGAAAAAGTAAAAAATAAAAGCATCTTGTGCATGTATGGTGAAATTTTCTGCTTCATGCATTTGTTCGTGTTGTTTCCTCTTCTCAGGAGACCCTTTCAACCCCTTTCCCACCCTTTTCACCTAGAAAATTTCTATTTATCCTTCAAGAACCAGTTCCAGCATCATCACCTCCAGACACAGATAAGCACATAATTTTATGGGCCCACGGCCCAATGAAAACATGAGTGGGGAAGTCAAGATTGACTGCCACCCGAACCCAACAGACAGTAGCCTATACACAGGGACACACCTAGTAACTGAACTGAGGGTGGGAGAGAGGCCTCTGCTCAGTTGCCTGACAAATATACCCGTAGTGGTTGCCAGCTCGGGTGAGACCCTGCAGGGCACAAGCCTAACTTTGACACTCCTTGTTCTTGCCCCTGCTCTCTGCCTGAGATGTAGGGTGATGGCAGTATGCAGGGCCTCCCCTTGCTTGCTTCTCTGCCCCAGGGCTGCTGAGAACCCCGCCTGGGAAGACGGGGAAGCAGCGGAAGGCGGAAGGCACATCGGAATGGAAGCTGAGGCACAAGCCTTTGGCATATGCTCCATCAGACTTTACTTACAAAACTCCACTGTCCCATCAGACTTTACTTACAAAACACACATCCAGAGATAAAACAATCAAGAACTTCAAAAAAGGTCACAAAGCATTAATCCCCAATCATGGGCACATCTGAGAATGGGGCCCTAAGCTACTGTTTGCATGCCTATGAAGCCAGTCCTGCCTTGAAGAAATTGTTCCTGACCAGCCTGGCCCCACCCCAAACTGAACTACTGCTCCTTTCTCTGCTCCCTGTTTACCCCATGCTTGCCTTTATCACATTGTTAATATTATCCATTTATGTGTATGTTTCATAAAATAGTTTGTAAACTTTATAAGATCAAGGAATTTGGCTAAATCTTTTTTTTTCTTTTTAACTTCTATATCTCTGTACTAAAGCTGCTTCTCGACAGGCCTTTGAGAAAGTATAAATGACCTGACAAGGACACAGACTGGCTGAGCTGAACCCAGTTGCTGCTTGGTGCTGCTGCTGCCACACCACAACAGCCACCTCTCTCACATCCCAGAGCAGCCCCCGTAATGGGTCACACCAGATTCATAGTATTATGTCCCAACTACTGTGACCACTGCCATCCACCACTGTTCAGGAAATTCCCACTCTCAGCTCCAACTGACAAGGAGAGATCACCACATCTGATCCCTGCTAGACTGGACCCATGGAGGCCCTGGCTTCCTCAAGGGTAGCTGGGAAAGGCTGGGTAACACAGCAGGAAAGATGGAGAAGTTAACACCCTAAGAGAGCAGACTTTTCATTCCTTACCTTAATGGACAGTTATGAAATGCAATCATTTCATTTGGCCTCTCTGGAATGTCTCACAAGACTGAGAAAGCAGCTATGTTAGTTCTGAAGCCATGGCCAGCAAATCTTGGTAATTCTCCTTGTCATTTCCCTCCCTCAGTCCTTGCCTCTTCCCCTTTCCCCTTACTCTTGCTTACCTGGGTCTGTACCTCAATAAAACATTAGCATGAAGCTATCCCTCAGATTGTCTTCCCTAAAACAGCCAGCCTGAGGCAATTGGTAGCAGAAGGGAGATAGAGGTAACAGCTGGCATGCTGTGACATCGGCCTTTCTAATGCTCTTCCTATGGCTGATAGGTATAAGGCGGAGTTTTAGGGAGAGCCTTGGGATATCAGGTTGCCACTACAATTGGTCCATATGAGGGTAATGATCATTATGTTACTACTGCCGTGATTGAGTACTTATGAAGGTATTAAAATCCGTGATAGGCTCAGGGAAGCTAATTGTCAGTTTAAGGTATTCTGGGAAAGCCATAGATAGCTCCAGTGCAGGTGGTAAGACCAGATATTCATAAATATATCAAGAAAGAAACAGAGAAACAGAAGTAGGGGCAGATCTTGAGGGTGTTAGATCAGGGAACTAGAATTTAAGATGGATCAGAAGAACTCATTCAACTGAACAACTAATCTATAACTTGGAGTTTAATGTCTAGTAGGTATTAATAATATCCCAATAAAATTAAATGTCTACCAAACCTAATTGTTAGGTGGGATCACTCCTTAAAGCCTGCATTCACAATGGGTCAGTGAATTTGAAGTAGATTTGTTGGAATTGACTTGGCAGAGTAATGAGGTAGGGGTCAGAAGGCTTAGGAAGAAGGGAATATTAAAATAAAGTCATGTAAACCCACCTCCTGAGTATCCTCACCAGGAGGGACCAGGGAGAATCTCTTGACTGAGAAATACACTGATAAAGGGGCACATTTGGGTGTCCTTTCCAGGGTTAACAGTGGAAGATCCTGGCACAGCCCTGGGCTTCTTAATATCAATGGGGATATTTGGACTTTTGACAAAGGAGAGGCCAGGTGGATAAAATTACCATACTGAGCTGTAAGGCTTAGAATGGCAATCAAGATGTTTGGGCCATAAATGCCAAGTAATCTATTATTACACCTAATGGATGCTGGTTTTTCCAAAGATGACATAGACAGACAACCTTCTAGAGCAGAGGTTGTCAGAGAGTGATCCTAAGAGCTGCAGCGTTAACATCACCTTGGAACTTATTCGAAATAAAAATTCTCAAGCCCCACTCCAGACCTACAGAGGCAGAAATTCTGGGATATGGCCCAGCAATCTGTTTTAACTTGCCTTCTAGGTGACTGGATATACACTAAAGCTTGAGAATCACTGAACTAAAGTTTTGCTTGATTTGTACAACCAAAAAGAATTGAAAACTGATGAGCCACGTAAGGCTGTTAGACACTATGATGGAAAATTGAAATTTCTAGTTAGTAGATCTAAGTTACTTCACAGATCCAGAGTCCATTAATTGAAGGGAAATCTGTGTCCCAAAATGAGACTAAAAGCAGAGCAAATATTTCCCTAACCCTTCCTCAAATTTGCCAGAGTAATTGTGCACTGAAGACAAGGGAATACTCAAACTTCTTGAGGATGTTGAGAATGAAGTAACAGCTGACGCTGTTATCAAAACACCACCTGGTCCTCCAGTTAAAATGGAGCCTTATAGAACCCAGACTGAAAATGGTGTTTGTGCTCAAGTGCATCTCACAGCAGATCCAATAGATCCAAGAACTCACTGTGTTGCTATTTCTCTAGTCTCTGAATGCCTAATGGGATAGATATACTTAGAAGTTGGCCTTTGGTCTCCTGACCTATGACTTAAGGAACATTATGATAAAAAGGTGTAATGCATCTTCCCTCCAGGCCAACATAGTAAATAAGAAGCAGTATGACTTCCCCAAAACAACTGCAGAAACTTATACCAACAAAGATTTCAAAGATTCTGGGATGGTGATTCCCATAATGTACCCACCTATCTGGCCTCTGCAAAGAAAAAAAATCATATGGATCGTGGCGGGGTCCAGTAGATTATTATAAAGTTAACAAAGTAGTATCTCCAATTACAGTTTCTGTGCTTAGATATAAATTTTATTGGAGTAAATCATGTCAAACTCTGGCATACTATTTGAGGCCATTGCATTGTTGAACACTTTATTAACAGAGAGAACCAAAAGCAGTTCTCCTTTATATTGCAAGGGCAGCAGTAAATCTTCACTCTCTGGCCCTAAGTCTGTGTTAATTTTCCTGCTGTCTGTCATGGTCTATTCTATAGTGTTATAAATCAGCTCGATATTCTGCAGTGCATCATGCTAGCCTTCTATACTGATTGATATTTTACTAATTGGACCTAATAATGAGAATGGGTCAAGTAATTTGAATGCCTAATCAAATATATATGTTTTGGAGGATAGGCAGTAAGTCCTTGATTATTATGGAGCCTGATATGTCAGTGAAATGTGTAAGGATCCAGTGATCTAGAACGTGAAGGACATGCCCTCTGAAGGAAAGCCTGTGAGCCGGATATAGTGTGCCAAGTAACTGCAATCAGAGCTGCCTAACATGGGCTTGGTGTTAACACCAACCCCCAGAGAAAGATGGAGAGGCAGAGTGTAAAGCCAGTAGCCACAGCCACCATCACAGTCGCCTGGCACATACAGTTTCACATTTGATTCGGACAAACAGTAATGAAACAATGGAGCCAAGAACTGGTGAGCCATTACCTTTAATCCTAGCTTGCACCTGGTGGGCAAGAAATACACACAGTGGGAAGATACTTTCCTTTCCATTCAGGGCCCCCAGAGCCACTGACTTATCCGAGTTTTCCTAGAATCAAAGGTTTCTACCTCACCAGCCTTATTCACCTCTGTTCCCCATCTCTTTCTCTCTGCACAAACTGGCTTCTCCCTCAGCACTCTGCCACCTTGGCTGCCTCTCCTCTCCTCCGTGTGGCCTTTCTCTGCTCTCCTCCAGCATGGGCTCCTCTGCCCCATTTTATAGAGTAGAAATCAAACCTTTCCAATATACAAACAAGAAAGTCTCTCATACAAAGTCACTTAGGGTGGGAAAGGCTTAGTCTTAAAACTAAGCTTTAGGCTATAATGACCCTGCCTGCTTACAGCCTGTCCCCCACACTTAATGCAAACTATAAGCAAGCAAACATATACATGTTTTTTGCAAACTTATTTGACCAATACATAGAAACAAACAATTGTATTAAATGGCATATTTAAGAAAAGATTCAAGCAGTCTAGAAGATGCAAAAATATACAAACTGTTGGCCTAGACCTCTCTTTATCATCTGAACATGTTGCACAGGAGCCACTCCCTCAGTTCACACCCCAAGCCTCATGGGAAATTCCCTATAACCACTTGATGGAGAAGAAAATATCTTGAACCCAGATCAAAGATAGTTGCAATGCTCAATTAGGATTTTATATAAATGAATCACTGTCTCAATACAGTCCCTCTCAGAAGTGACTCTGAAAACATAGGCATAGCCACAGGAGGTTTTCAACAGCAAGGTACATAGGACGACCTATTTCCTTGGTGTCAACCAGCTTCTCTTTGGTGAACCACTGCTTGCACAATGGGCTAATAAACAAAATGGCCATGATGGCAGGCTCAGATCCTCTACATGTATCCAAAAGCAGGGGTCCTAGAAACCAAGGGGTAGAACTAGGCTCAGTCTCGCTCACCATCACTATCAACAAACCAGAAATGGAATTTGTATTTTCTGTCTCACAATCTTGTATTTGCTGGGTTGGAGATCTTGATTCCCAGGGTAACAGTGATTCCTAGAAAATACATTAGGGATTTTACTGAACTGGAATTGAAATATTTTGAACTCAGCAAGCCAGTGGATAAGCAAGAAAATGAGAAGCTAGGGTTGTTGCTACACAATGGGGACAAATACATCTGGTTTGCAGGACTCACTGATACACCTCTGGGTGATTCTGTGCTCCACTGTAGTTGTAAATGGACACTCACAGCAACTACTGCCTAACAAAGGAAAACAACCGAGGGTTCATGCTGCAGCAGTGAGAACTATCGCTTGGTTTGCTAATCTTAAAGTTTAAATCTTAGGGGATTGAAATTACTATTTGGAAGGATTGGCCTTATACCTTCTTCCTTAAGAAGCAGATAAAGCATCTGTTGTCATACAAGATCTAGGATGTTATAACAGGATGCAGGTAAATCTGGTGGGTGAAGAGATGTAGTATAGGAAACTCAGTGTGTGCATTACCCTAGATCCACCATTCCTTGTCTAACCCCATTCCACCCAGGCAGCAACCATTTGCAATGCATCTAGCTATCTGAAATATTCCCACAGTGTTTAAGTCTCAGCCACTACCACTGTCCATGGAAGGTCCCCACAATTAGCCCCAAATAGTGTGGAGAAATTGCTGCACTGAAGGACAGAGGCTCTGGTGCCCCAGGAACTACAGGGAGAGACTGCATATCACAACCTAGTCATATAGGAAGTTAATGCCTTATAGAGTGGACTTCACCACTGAGAAAAAGTAGATGGGAAGGACACCAGGAGATACATTTCTCACCCTTCCTTTGCTACAGTGGACTGCTCTGAGATGCAGTGTTTTCATTTGACTTCTCTGGAGACATCACGCCAATCTAAGCATGTGGCTGACTGTGTTGTGAAGATGTAGCTGTCTCATGAGCTCATCCTCCTGGATTTTCTTTCCTTTTGCTGCCTCAATTCCCTTTACCCTCATTCTTTCTTCCCTAGGAACATACTCACCCCACTCCCAAATAAAATGTTAGCATGTTAGATTACTTATTCTGTAATGCTGAGCTAAGATGTCAACTACTTTAGGTTTTTTGAAAAAAGTGGGTAACTGAGGACTCTGTTTCCAGTCTGACATGTGAGGAGCTTTGAAGTCACCACTCCATCCCAACAACAGTTATAAAGCTGAAAAACTGAAAAATCAACAGCTCTTTTTAGATCTGTCATAGAAGTGAGGTCACAGGGCAAACTGCTGTCCCCCAAATTGAAGAGACACAGAGGTGAATACAGAAAATGACAACTTACCAGGGCAGAAAGCCATAAACAGACACCTCCACAGCAAGCAGTGCCAGAGTGGGAAAATCTGAACTGTAATTGATTAATTTATGGAGGCTCAGTGTGGACAATTTGAGAGCTAAAAACTCCAGGGTGACTCAGTCACAGGGGCGCCACACATTCGTGAGTTTTACCTCCAGGAGTTCTGCCAGGTGCTCAGAATGAACATGGAGAAAAAATTCCCTGAAGTTTCCAGCACGGGAAGGAGAAAAGGAACCATGTTGAAATATGCCAGAGGGTTCTATTCTTAACAAGCCCTGCCTTAAGTGAAACTACTTCACCAGAACTTCATCTCCTAGGGTTTTATCAGAACATAACCAACCTTGGGGAAAGAAAATGCCCAAATTTAGCCCCATCTAATCATCCTGTCTCACTTAAAGGAGCAAAAATAGTGAGAAGTATTGGTGAAATTTATACTCCAGGAATATATACTCACAAAAAATTAAGACTTAATCATAGAACTGTAATGTTTCTCCTACAACACACACATATTACTGCAATTCTTTTTACCCACAACATCATGTTCACTTTTCAACCAAAAATTGCAAGGTATACTAAAAGGCAAAATATACTGTTTGATGAGAGATAAACAAACAACAGAAGCAGAGTCAGGTGGGTGTGGTAGAAATATTGGCGTTATCAGAACAGGAATTTGAAAAAAACTTGTGATTAATAATGCTAATTAGGGGCTTTAATGGAAAAAGTAGACAACATGCCAAAGTAGGATATGTAAGAAGAGAGAAAAAAAAATTAAGACCCAAAAAAAGAAATATTAAAAATCAAAAATCTCCTTAAATGGGCTTATTAGAAGACTAGACACAGCTGCAGAATAATCTCTCAGAGATTATCAGAAACTAACAAAGGGAAAGCCAGGGGTCCCCAAACTTTTTACACAGGGGGCCAGTTCACTGTCCCTCAGTCCGTTGGAGGGCTGGACTATAAAAAAAAACTATGAACAAATTCCTATGCACACTGCACATATCTTATTTTAAAGTAAAAAAACAAAACGGGAATAAATACATATTTAAAATAAAGAATAAGTAAATTTAAATCAACAAACTGACCAGTATTTCAATGGGAACTATGCTCCTCTCACTGACCACCAATGAAAGAGGTGCCCCTTCCGGAAGTGCGGCGGGGCTGGATAAATGGCCTCAGGGGTCCACATAAGGCCCATGGGCCGTAGATTGGGGACCTCTGGTGAAAGCAATATAACCTTTATTTTTCTTATTCTTAAAACTTCTAACAGATAATAGTTTATTCAAAATAAACTATTTTGAATGTTTATTCAGCAGCAATGTTTTCAACTTTATATACTTAAATGCACATCTATATGTATATGTTGTTATTATGTTCATACATATATGAAATGAATGCCAGAAATTATAGAAGGGATAGGAGAATGAAATCAAAATTATTTTGCTATCATAAGGTATTCACACTAGTTGTGAAGTGGTATAGTGTAATGTGAAACTGGACTTGGATTAGGTGTAAATGTATCTTCAAACTCTAGGGCAACCACTAAAAAAGTAGAGGAGAGAAAATGGAATTATTTAAAATTCTCAATTAAAAATACAAAAGGGGCCCTCGCCAGTTGTCTCAGTGGTAGAGCATTGACCTGGTATGTGGATATCCTGGGTTTGATTCCTGGTCAGGGAACACTAGAGAAGTCACCATCTGCTTCTCTACCCCTTCCTTTCTTTCTCTCTCTCTCTTTACTCCCACAGCCATGGCTCCATTGGTTCAAGAGCATTAGCCTCGAGTGCTAAAGATAGCAGGTGGAGATGACGTCAGAGTAATGGTGCGGTAGGAAGCGATGCCGATAAATCTCCCCAAAAACTCAACAAGATCTTCAACCAGAAACAGAAAAATCTATCCTTGGAGCCTCCAGACGTTCCACAATACACCCAAAGGTATGGTCAAGCGAAAAATTGGCTAAATATATAATCAAACCCCGAAGGAAATAGAAAGTAAGGAACACTCTGCCTTCCTCACTAACCTATTAGGGCTGCTTTCACTGGGAACTGAGAGTATAGGAACTAAGGCAGGCAAAGGGGGTGAATAGATCCAGGCCGCGGCACTAACAGCCAAACCAGGCAGTGGCATGGAGATCCAAGCCGAGGAAAAACTATGCTTGTAGCAACTCAGTCAATACAAGCTACAATAGCATTCGCACCAAACCCACACAAAGAAAGACAAGTGGGGCAGGCATTCGCCCGATCTCCTGGTGGTTGGTGCACAGAGATAGTGGGCAAGAGATTCCTGCTAGAGCCTCAGGAGTGGGCGCCCGTGTTACCCCACAGAGAGGCAGTCAGAGGCCTTTGTGTGGGCCGAAAGCGGAATCCCAGGCCACCCTAGCGCCCTGAAAAAGCTGTGCATGGGGAGGGAGTGAGAGCTAATTCCAATGCTACAAGTTTTCCGTGCGGGCGTGGGTCTCACTTGGAGTGTGAGCCAGCCGCGCTGATATCCCGGTTGGCACACACCAAGAGTTGGCAAGAGATTCCTCTGACCGCCATGGGAGTAGGTGCGTGTTCCCAGACAGAGGAGCAGAGTCAGGGGCCTTTGTGTGGGCCGAAAGCGGAATCTCAGGCAGCCCCAGCACCCTAAAAAAGCCGCGCATGGGGAGGGAGCAAGAGCTAATTCCAATGCTGGAACTTTTCCATGCGGGCGGGTGACTCATTCAAAGTAAGAGACGGCCTGCTCCATACCCCGGTCTGCGCATACAGATAGTGAGTGAAAGATTCCTCCAAGCACCCCGGGAGTGGGTGCCCGTCCGTCTTACCAGACAGAGTGGCAGAGTCAGAGGTCTTTGTGTGGGCGGAAGCCTTACCTGATTATACTAGCAGCTCTGACTGATTGAGCCTTACCCAGAGCCCTGTGCTGAGTGGGAATAGAGTGGGGATTTGCCAGCTCTTTGAGCCTCTTACTATCTAGGCAGAGGCAGCAGCAACCCCATAGCTAGATTATCAGGCTACTAATTCAGGAAGGAAAGACTAGGAGAGAGGCTCTGGGAACATGGTCTGTCTCACTGTCGGAGCCTACAAATGCTAATGAGCCTCAACTGCCATCAAGACTAAAGCCCAATATATGACATCGCCATAGAGACTTATCAACTGCAAACCTCTACCTGAGCATGCCACAGGGACAGAACCCGGGGTACAGAGTCACCGACCAGGAAGAGGGAGAGAAAAGAAAAAGCAAGAAGATAACCTCTCAAAATCAAGAATAATCCACAGACTTTATAACCTATCCCATTTTATTATATTTGTTCGTTTGTTTCTCTTATCTTCATGTCTTGATTATTTTTTTCCTCTTCCAACTTGGTCGTTTAATTCTCTGCCAGTCTTACTCTCTCCTCTCCTTGAACTACACTACCCGTAAGTGTTACATCTCCCATTATCTTCTCTTTCTTCTTCCTTTCTCTCTATGAGGGTTGCACTCCAAAACCCTTAACTCTCTCCCTTTTCTTTTTTCCTCTTTTAGTGGTTCCCTCTTTTTTTTTCCTCTCACTTTCTTTTCTCCCTCTATATTAGTTTCTTCCTTTCTCCTTTACATCTCCTCTCATTCAACACTCAATAAAGAACAAATTATCTTATCTGGGACTCAAACTTATGTTTGTGGCGTTTTGGGGGTTTTTACTTTGCTTTTTTAACTCAATAGCAGTGCTCCCAACCCTGGCTCTCCATTTTATCTAGTTCTTGTTCCACTAAATACAATAGTAATTTTTTAATCCCCCCCATTTTCCTGTTTCCCTCTTATTCCTCTCATCATATCTCTTAGTCAACGAACACCTAAAAGCAAATCATTTTATTCTTGACCCAAATTTTTTCCTTATTGACATTTTGTAGGTACATGCCCCCTTCTTTTGCCCCTTTATTACTTATCCCCAACTCAGGTCCTCCATTATAGGCATTGTTTGTTCTATTTAACACAATATAATTCACAGTTTACCACAAGATTTTCTCAAGAAGGAGGGGAGAGGAAAGGACAAAAGGAAGGGGGGGAATAATTTTTTTAATTAATTTTAATTTTTATAAATTCTTGTTTTATTTTTCTTTTATTAACTTTTTATTAAATCTCAATACTATCAACAAAACCACCCTCAGGTGCCATTAAGGTAGAGAAAATCAAATATCATGGATACAAAAGAAAGAGAGGTAACACAGATAGATGAGGAAAAAATCTATGGAGGAAAAATATAATATATTGGAAACCTTGGAGCTAAATTACAGAGAATTTAAAATAGAAATCCTAAAAATACTCAGAGATATACAAGAAAACATAGAAAGGCAATTTAGGGAGCTCACAAAACAACTCAATGAACACAAAGAATATATTACCAAGGAAATTGAAACTATAAAAACAAATCAAACAGAGATGAAAAACTCAAATCACGAGCTGAAAAACAAGGTAACAAGCTTAGATAATAGAACAGGTCAGATAGAAGGTAGGAATAGTAAAATAGAAGACGAGGAACTTGAGGCACAACAGAGAGAAGAAGAAAGAGACTGAAAAATTTTAAAAAATGAGATAGCCCTACAGGAATTATCTGACTCCATCAAAAAGAATAACATAAGAATAATAGGTATATCAGAGGGAGAAGAGAGAGAAATGGAATGGAGAACATATTCAAACAAATAATAGATTAGAACTTCCAAAGCCTGTGGAAAGAATTAAAGCCTCAAATTCAAGAAGCAAACAAAACTCCGTGTTTTTTTAACCCCAACAAACCTACTCCAAAGCACATCATAATGAAATTGGTACAAACCAAAGACAAAGAAAAAATTCTCAAGGCAGCCAGGGAAAAGAAGAATACAACATATACAGGAAGGCCCATTAGATTATCATCAGATTTCTCAACAGAAACTCTACAAGCTAGAAGAGAGTGGACCCCAATATTTAAAGTCCTGAAAGAGAGGAACTTTCAGCCATGAATACTATACCCATCAAAGCTATCTTTCAAATACAAAGGAGAAATAAAAACATTCACAGATACAGAAAAGATGAGGGAATTTATCATCAGAAAACCCCTACTCCAGGAATTACTAAAGGGGGTTCTCCAATCAGATACAAAGAACAAAAAAAAAATAAAGCCACAAGTAAAAGCTCAAAGAAGAACACAATAAAACCAAATTTAAATTGTGACAACAAGAAAAAAAAGGGGGGGGGAAAGGATGGAGGTTAACAGTAGCAAAGGACGATGGAGTGCAAAAGTACTCACAAGATAGTGCACTACAATGAACAAGGTAGGAACCCTTTTCATTAATTAATGGTAACCACCATTGAAAAAACCACCACAGAAGCACATGACTTAAAAAAGATAGCAACAGAGGAAAGATGTATGAAATACAACCAAATAAAAACAAAAGATAGAAAAACGAAAGAAAAGGATCAAACAAGACACAAAACTAACAGAAAGCAATGTATAAAATGGCAATAGGGATTTCACAAGTGTCAATAATTACACTAAATGTAAACAGATTAAACTCACCAATAAAAAGGCACAGAGTAGCAGAATGGATTAAAAAAGAAAATCCAGCCTGACCTGTGGTGGTGCAGTGGATAAAGCGTCAACCTGGAAATACTGAGGTTGCCGGTTCAAAACCCTGGGCTTGCCTGGTCAAGGCACATATGGGAGTTGATGCTTCCTGTTCCTCCCCCCCCTTCTCTATAATAAATAAATAAAATCTTAAAAAAAGAAAATCCAACTGTATGCTGCCTACAAGAAACTCATCTAAGCAACAAGGATAAAAACAAATTCAAAGTGAAAGGCTGGAAAACAATACTCCAAGCAAAAAACATCCAAAAAAAAGCAGGCATAGCAATACTCATATCTGATAATGCTGACTACAACACAGCAAAAGTACTCAGAGACAAAAATGGCCATTTCATAATGGTTAAGGGGACACTGAATCAAGAAGACATAACAATTCTTAATATATATGCACCAAACCAAGGAGCACTAAAATATATAAGACAGCTACTTATTGACCTTAAAACAAAAACTGACAAAAATACAATCATACTTGGAGACCTCAATACACTGCTGACGGCTCTAGATCTGTCATCCAAACAGAGAATTAATAAAGATATATTGGCCTTAAACAAAACATTAGAGCACTTGGATATGATAGATATCTACAGGACCTTCATCCCAAAGTGACAGAGTATACATTTTTCTCCAATGTACTTGGATCACTCTCAAGAATTGACCATATGTTGGGCCACAAAAACAGTAGCAGCAAATTCAGAAAAATCAAAGTTGTACCAAGAATATTTTCTGATCATAAAGCCTTGAAACTAGAATTCAAGTGCAAAAAAGAGAAAAAAAAATCCCACAAAAATGTGGAAACGAAATAACATACTTTTAAAAAATGAATGGGTCAAAGAAGAAATAAGCACAGAGATCAAAAGATATATACAGACAAATGAAAATGACAATACGACATATCAGAATCTATGGGATGCAGCAAAAGCAGTGATAAGAGGGAAGTTCATATCACTTCAGGCATATATGAACTAACAAGAGAGAGCCCAAGTGAACCACTTTACTTCTTAAGGAACTGGAAAAAGAAGAACAAAGACAACCCAAAACCAGCCGAAGAAAGAAGATAATAAAAATCAGAGCAGAGCCCTGGCCGGTTGGCTCAGCAGTAGAGCGTCGGCCTAGCGTGCGGAGGACCCGGGTTCGATTCCCAGCCAGGGCACACAGGAGAAGCGCCCATTTGCTTCTCCACCCCTCCGCCGCGCTTTCCTCTCTGTCTCTCTCTTCCCCTGCCGCAGCCAAGGCTCCATTGGAGCAAAGATGGCCCGGGCGCTGGGGATGGCTCTGTGGCCTCTGCCTCAGGCGCTAGAGTGGCTCTGATCGCAACATGGCGACGCCCAGGATGGGCAGAGCATCGCCCCCTGGTGGGCAGAGCGTCGCCCCATGGTGGGCGTGCCGGGTGGATCCCGGTCGGGCGCATGCAGGAGTCTGTCTGACTGTCTCTCCCTGTTTCCAGCTTAAGAAAAATGAAAAAAAAAAAAAAATCAGAGCAGAAATAAATGAAATAGAGAACAGAAAAACTATAGAAAAAATTAACAGAACAAGGAGCTGTTTCTTTGAAAAGATCAACAAAATTGACAAACCCCTGCAGGACTTACCAAGGAATAAAGAGAAAGAACTCATATAAACAAAATCCAAAATGAAAGAGGAGAAATCACCACGGACATTGTAGATATACAAAGAATTATTGTAATATACTATGAAAAACTTTATGCCACTAAATTTAACAACCTAAAAGAAATGGATAAATTCCTAGAATACAACCTTCCTAGACTGAGTCAAGAAGAAGCAGAAAGCCTAAACAGACCTATTAGTAGAGAAGAAATAGAAAAAACCATTAAAAACCTCCCCAAAAATTAAAGTCCAGGCCCAGACGGCTATACTAGCAAATTTTATCAAACATTCAAAGAAGACTTGGTTTCTATTCTACTTAAAGTCTTCCAAAAAATTGAAGAAGAAGCAATACTTCCAAACACATTTTATGAGGCTAACATAACCCTCATACCGAAACCAGGCAAGGATGGCACAAAAAAAGAAAACTACAGACCAATATCTCTAATGAATACAGATGCTAAAATACTAAACAAAATACTAGCAAATCGAATACAACAACATATTAAAAAAATAATACATCATGATCAAGTGGGATTCATCCCAGAATCTCAAGGATGGTTCAACATACGTAAAACGGTTAACGTAATACACCATATCAACAAAACAAAGAACAAAAACCACATGATCTTATCAATAAATGCAGAAAAGGCATTTGATAAAATACAACACAATTTTATGTTTAAGACACTCAACAAAATGGGTATAGAAGGAAAATATCTCAACATGATAAAGGCCATGTATGATAAACCATCAGCTAACATCATATTAAATGGCACAAAACTGAAGGCCTTCCCCATTAAATCAGGAACAAGACAGGGTTGTCCACTCTCTCCACTCTTATTTAATGTGGTACTAGAGGTTCTAGCCAGAGCAATCAGATAAAACAAAGAAATAAAATGCATCCATATCAGAAAAGAGGAAGTAAAGGTATCACTTTTTGCAGATGATATGATCCTATACATCGAAAACCCCAAAGAATCCACAAAAAGACTACTAGAAACAATAAAACAATACAGTAAGGTCGCAGGATACAAAAGTAACATACAAAAGTCCATAGCCTTTCTATATGCCAACAATGAAACATTTGAGAACAAACTCAAAAAAATAATCCCCTTCACGATTGCAACAAATAAAATAAAATACTTAGGAATAAACATAACAAAGAATATAAAGGACTTATATAACAAAAACTACAAACCATTGTTAAGGGAAATATAAAAAGATATAATGAGATGGAAGAATATTCCTTGTTCTTGGTTAGGAAGAATAAATATAATCAAGATGGCCATATTACCCAAAGCAATATACAAATTTAATGCAATTCCCATCAAAATTCCACTGACATTTTTTTAAAAAGTGGAATAAAAAAATTATCAGATTCATATGGAACTATTTTTAAAAAACCCCAATTAGCCAAAGCAATCCTAAAGAAAAAGAATGAAGCTGGGGGCATTACAATACCTGACTTCAAACTATATTATAGGGCCACGACAATCAATACAGCATGGTATTGGCAGAAAAATATACATTCAGACCAATGGAACAGAATAGAAAGTCCAGAAATAAAACCACATATATATGGTCAAATAATTTTTCATAAAGGGGCCAACAACACACAATAAAGAAAAGAAAGCCTTTTCAACAAATGGTGCTGGGAAAACTGGAAAAAGCCACATGCAAAAGAATGAAACTGGACTACAGTTTGTCCCCTTGTACTAAAATTAATTCAAAATGGATCAAAGATCTAAATAAGACCTGAAACAATAAAGTACATAGAAGAAAAACATAGGTTCTAAACTCATGGACCTTGGTTTTAAAGAGCATTTTATGAATTTGACTCCAAAGGCAAGAGAAGTGAAGGCACAAATTAATGAATGGGACTACATCAGACTAAGTTTTTGCTCAGCAAGAGAAACTGATAACAAAATAAACAGACAGCCAACTAAATGGGAAATGATATTTTCAAACAACTGCTCAGATAAGGGCCTAATATCTAAATATACAAAAAACTCTTAAAACTCAACAACAAACAAACAAACAATCCAATAAAAAAATGGGAAGAGGACATGAACAGACACTTCTCCCAGGAAGAAATCAAATGGCTAACAGATATAAGAAAAGATGCTCATCTTCTTTAGTTATTAGAGAAATGCAAATCAAAACTGCAATGAGATACCACCTCACACCTGTTAGATTAGCTATTATCAACAAGACAGGTAATAGCAAATGTTGGAGAAGCTGTGGAGAAAAAGGAACCCTCATTCACTGTTGGTAGGAATGTAAGTAGTACAACCATTATGGAAGAAAGTAAGGTGGTTCCTCAAAAAACTGAAAATAGAACTACCTGATGACCCAGCAATCCTTCTACTGGGTATATACCCTCAAAACTCAGAAACATTGATATGTAAAGACACATGCAGCCCCATGTTCATTACAGCATTGTACACAGTGGCCAGGACATGGAAACAACCAAAAAGCCCGTCAATAGATGACTGGATAAAGAAGATGTGGCACATATACACTATGGAATACTACTCAGCCATAAGAAATGATGACATCTGATCATTTACAGCAAAATGGTGGGATCTTGATAACATTATACGAAGTGAAATAAGTAAATCAGAAAAAAACAGGAACTGCATTATTCCATATGTAGGTGGGATATAAAAGCGAGACTAAGAGACATTGATAACAGTGTGGTGGTTACGAGGGGGGGGGAGGGAAAGGGGAAGGGGGATGGGCACAAAGAAAACTAGATAGAAGGTGACAGAGGACAATCTGACTTTGGGTGATGGGTAAGCAACATAATTGATTGACAAGATAACCTGGACATGTTTTCTTTGAACATATGTACCCTGATTTATTGATGTCACCCTAGTAAAATTAATAATAAAAAAAGAGAGAGAGCAGGTGGAGACTCCGCCTCAAGTACTAAAAGTAACTCAGTTGTGAGCATGGCCCCAGATGGGAAGAGCATTGTCCCCAGACAGGAGTTACCAGGGGGATCCCAGTCAAGGCTTATACAGGAGTCTGTCTCTCTATCTCCCCTCTTCTCACTTAGAAAAAAAATAATAACAAAAAGGTAGCCTGATAGATGGTTCTGTGGTAGATAGAGTGTTGAACTGAGATGCTAAGGTCCCAGGTTCAGAACCCTGAGGTCATGGGCTTGAGCACAGGCCCATTCGGCTTGAGTGCAGGCTCATCAGCTTGAGCATGGGGTGGCTGAATTGAAGCCAAAGGTCCCTGGCTTGAGCAAGGGGTCACTGACTCAGCTAGGACCCCCCACCCCACCCGGTCTAAACATATGAGAAGCAATCAATGAACAGCTGAAATGCTACAACTATGAGTTGATGCTTCTCATCTCTCTCCCTTCATTGTGTGTGTGTGTGTGTGTGTGTGTGTGAGAGAGAGAGAGAGAGAGAGAGAGAGACAGAGACAGAGACAGACACAGAGAGACAGAGACAGACAGAGGGACAGATAGGGACAGACTGGAAGGGAGAGATATGAGATGCACCAATTCTTTGTTGTAGCACCTTAGTTTATCATTGATTGCTTTCTCATATGTGCCTTGACCAGGAGGCTACAGCAGACTGAGTGACTCCTTGCTCAAGCCAGCAACCTTGGGCTCAAGCTGGTGAGCCTTGCTCAAACCAGATGAGCCCGTGTTCAAGCTGGCTACCTCAGGGTTTCAAACCTGGTTCCTCCACGTCCCAGTCCAATGCTCTATCCACTGCACCACTGCCTGGTCAGGCACTCTACCTTCCTGACTGTCTATCTGTTTCTCTCCAGCATAAAAAAAAGGTTAAAAAAATGTGGAAGAGAAAAAGAGGAACAAAGAACAAGAACAACAAATAGAAAACAGTAACAAATATCAACATTAATCCAACTATATCAATAATCACTTTATAAGTCAATGATCTAAATAAATCAATTAAAAGACAATATGAGAATAAATAAAAAACTAGATCCAAATATATGCTAACTACAAGAAGCCCCCTTGAAATATAAAAACACATATAGATCAAAAATAAAGATCCAGCAGCTTTATTCATAATTGCCAAAACTCGGAAGCAACCAAGATATTCTTCAGTAGGTAAATGAGTAAACTGTGGTCAATTAACAATGAAATATTATTCACACTAAAAAGAAGTGAGCTATTATGTATGAAAACACATGAAGGAAATTTATACACATATTACTAAGTGAAAGAAGCCAACATGAAAACACTGTATGATTTAAGAATAAG
This sequence comes from Saccopteryx bilineata, assembly GCF_036850765.1. Lineage (NCBI taxonomy): Eukaryota > Metazoa > Chordata > Mammalia > Chiroptera > Emballonuridae > Saccopteryx > Saccopteryx bilineata. Next base: position 63,641,930 of record NC_089499.1, on the reverse strand, counting down.
ACATTATGGAAAAGGTAAAATCATGGAGACAGTAAAAATATCAGTAGTCTCCAGAGGCTTTGGAGGGGTGTGATGAACAGGCAGGATTTTTAAGGCAGTGAAACTATTCTGTGTATTACATGGTTATATATTATTTTATAGTCATGAAAACCCATAGAATGTACAATAAATACCAAGAATGAACTCTAATGTGAATGATGGACTTTGGTGAAAATGACGTGTCAGTGAAGCTTCATCAATTATACAGGTATCCACTGTAGCAGGTGATACTGACAGTGGAAAAAGCTGTAGTGTGGAGGGTATGGGGGATGAAAGCATATGGGAAATCTTTGTATCTCTTGCTCAATTTTACTCTGACCCTAAAAATGCTCTAAAAATAAAGTTTAATTTTTTTATTTTTTTATTTTTTACAGAGACAGAGAGTCAGAAAGAGGGATAGATAGGGAAAGACAGACAGGAACAGAGAGGGATGAGAAGCATCAATCATCAGTTTTTTGTTGTGACACCTTAGTTGTTCATTGATTGCTTTCTCATATGTGCCTTGACCGCGGACCTTCAGCAAACCGAGTAACCCCTTGCTTGAGCCAGCGACCTTGGGTCCAAGCTGGTGAGCTTTTGCTCTAACCTGATGAGCTCGCACTTAAGCTGGCGACCTTGAGGTCTCGAACCTGGATCCTCTGCATCCCAGTCCGACTCTATCCACTGCACCACCACCTGGTCAGGCAAAGTTTAATTTCTTAAATGAGCTATTAAGGGATATCGTACGTACAGAAATAGCTTTCTAATTCTCTTATATGTAATATGTTTCTAATTGTTTAGACATTTGGAACAAAACCAATATATCTCAGCATCTCTACCAGCGGAGGGCTCTTAAAAGACAAATCTCTACTTCCATAACCCTAGCAACCAGCTGAGTGCCTAGCCCTACACGGATACTAACTCAATGTTTACTAACGTTGTTAGGAAAAGTAAAGGTGCTTAGGGGAAAAGGGATCAAAGTTGGAGTTAGATTAACCTTGTTTGGCTATTTCTTAGTTTTTATGAACCTAGAGTTTCACTGAGGTTCATTTCTGAAATGGAGATAGTATCACAAAATTGTTGTAAAGACCAAGTAAGAAGCACTACATATAAGAAGCATACATAAATTGCACAATGTTTTATAAAATCAGTTACTCTTATTTATGTAAATAACTAACCAGATACTAAGTTAAAAGATACAGGGATGAACTGAAACTTCAAATTAAAAACACACTACCATTGCCCTGGCCGGTTGGCTCAGCGGTAGAGCGTCCACCTGGTGTGTGGAAGTCCTGGGTTCAATTCCTGGCCAAGGCACACAGGAGAAGCACACATCTGCTTCTCCACCCTTGAAACAGTTATCAAAAAGCTCCCAAAAAAGAAAAGTCCTGAGCCTGATGGCTTCACAAGTGAATTCTACCAAATATTCAAAGAAGAACTAACTCCTATCCTTCTCAAGCCATTTCAAAAAATTCAAGAGGAAGGAAGACTTCCAAGCTCCTTTTATGAGGTGAGCATAATTATGATTCCAAAACCAGGCAAAGACAACACAAAGAAAGAAAATTATAGGCTAATATCTCTGATGAATGTAGATGCTAAAACCCTCAACAAAATATTAGCAAACCGGATCCAGCAATATATGAAAAAAATCATACACCAGGATCAAGTGGGATTTATTCTTGGGAGGCAAGGCTGGTACAATATTCGCAAATCAATCAATGTGATTCATCACATATACAAAAGGAAGGAGAAAAACCACATGATAATTTCAATACATGCAGAAAAAGCATTTGATAAAATTCAGCACCCATTCATGATCAAAACTCTCAGCAAAGTGGGAATACACGGAACATACCTCAACATGATAAATGCCATCTATGACAAACCCACAGCCAACATCATACTCAATGGGCAAAAATTAAAAGCAAAACCCTCAAGATCAGGAACAAGTGTTATATGCAAGGAGAGAAGGTTAGCACTCCCCTTGACAAGGATGGAAGAGGCTCTCGGGCCTAACAACACGCATACGGTTCAAGCATTGCCACCTACTTCGTGGCATCTAACCACTGTTTTTTAAGAAGATGTGGCACATATACACCATGGTATACTATTAAGCCATAAGAAATGATGACATCGGATCACTTACAACAAAATAGTGGGATCTTGATAACATTATACGGAGTGAAATAAGTAAATCAAAAAAAATAAGAACTGCAGGATTCCATACATTGGTGGGACATAAAAACGAGACTAAGAGATGTGGTGGTTACAGGGGGTGGGGGAGGGGAGAGGGAAGGAGGGAAAGAGGGAGTGGGGGTAGGGGTACAAAGGAAACTAGATAGAAGGTGACCGAGGACAATCTGACTTTGGGTGATGGGTATGAAACAGAATTGAATGACAAGATAACCTGGACATGTTTTCTTTGAATATATGTACCCTGATTTATTTATGTCACCCCATTAAAATAAAAACTTATTTAAAAAAATCAGGAACAAGGCAGGGGTACCCCCTTTCACCATTCTTATTCAACATAGTTCTGGAAGTCCTAGCCACAGCAATTAGACAAGAAAAAGAAATAAAAGGCATCCAAATTCGAAAAGAAGTGAAACTATCATTATTTGCAGATGATATAATATTGTATATAGAAAACCCTAAAGTCGCAGTCAAAAAACTACTAGACCTGATAAATGAATTCAGCAAGGTGGCAGGATATAAAATCAATACTCAGAAATCAGAGGCATTTTTATACACTAACAATGAACTGTCAGAAAGAAATTAAGGAATCAATCCCCTTTACCATTGCAACCAAAAAAATAAAGTACCTAGGAATAAATTTAACCAGGGAGATTAAAGACTTGTACTCGGAAAATTATAAAACATTGATAAAAGAAATCAGGGAAGATACAAACAAGTGGAAGCATAAACAGTGCTCATTGTTAGGAAGAATAAACATCATTAAAATGTCTATATTACCCAAAGCAATTTATAAATTCAATGCAATACCAATTAAAATACCAATGACTTACTTCAAAGATATAGAACACATATTCCAAAAACTTATATGGAACCAAAAGAGAACATGAGTAGCCTCAGCAATCCTGAAAAGGAAGAATAAAGTGGGAGGTATCACACTTTTGGATATCAAGTTATACTATAAGGCCATTGTACTCAAAACAGCCTGGTACTAGCATAAGAATAGGCATATAGATCAATGGAAGAGAACTGAGAACCCAGAAATAAACCCATACATTTATGGACAACTGATATTTGACAAAGGAGGTAAGAGCATACATTGGAGTAAAGACAGCCTCTTCAACAAATGGTGTTGGGAAAATTGGAAAGCTACCTGCAAAAAAATGAAACTAGACCACCGACTTACACCATTCACAAAAATCAACTCAAAATGGATAAAAGAGTTAAATGTAAGCCGTGAAACCATAAGCATCTTTGAAGAAAACATAGGCAGTAAGCTCTCTGACATTTCTCGCAATATATTTGCCGAATTGTCTCCACAGGTAAGTGAAATAAAAGACAAGATAAACAAATGGGACTATATCAAACTAAAAAGCTTCTGCACAGCTAAAGACAATAAGAACAGAATAAAAAGACAAACTACACAATGGGAGAATATATTTGACAATGCGTCTGATAAGGGGTTAATAACAAAAATTTATAAAGAACTTGTAAAACTTAATACCAGGAAGACAATCCAATCCAAAAATGGACAAAAGAAATGAATAGACACTTCTCCAAAGAGGACATACAGATGGCCAATAGGCAGATGAAAAAATGCTCAACATCACTAATCATTAGAGAAATGCAAATTAAAACCACAATGAGATATCACCTCACACCAGTCAGAATGGCGCTCATCAACAAAACAACACAAAATTAAGTGCTGGCGAGAATGTGGAGAAAAGGGAACCCTCCTGCACTGCTGGTGGGAATGCAGACTGGTGCAGCCACTGTGGAAAACAGTATGGAGATTCCTCAAAAAATTAAAAATTGAACTGCCTTTTGACCCAGCTATACCAGTGTTAGGAATATACCCCAAGAACACCATAGCACTGTTTGAAAAGAAGAAATGCACCCCCATGTTTATGGCAGCATTGTTCACAATAGCGAAGATCTGGAAACAGCCCAAGTGTCCATCAGAGGACGAGTGGATTAAAAAGCTTTGGTACATATATACTATGGAATACTACTCAGCCATAGAAATGATGACATCGGATCATTTACAACAACATGGATGAACCTTGATAACATTATACTGATTGAAATAAGTAAATCAGAAAAAACTATGGGGGTGAGGAGAGGGAGGGGGATGGGGGAGGAGAGGGGCACAAAGAAAACCAGTTAGAAGGTGACGAAAGACAATTGGACTTTGGGTGATGGGAATGCAGCATAAGCAAATGGCAAAATAACCTAGAGCTGTTTTCTCTGAACATATGTACCCTGATTTATCAATGTCACCCCATTAAAATTAATAAAAAAAAATTTAACCAAGGATGTGAAAGACCTGTAGTTGAAAAATTATACAACACTGAAGAAATTGAAGATATAAATAAATGGAAGCGTATACTGTACCAATAATAGAACAAATTAACATTCTTAAAATGTCTATACTACCGAAAGCAATCTGTAGAATCAATGCAGTTTCTATTATAATACTAATGGTGTATTTCATAGAACTAGAACAATAATAAAAAAATTATGGGGAACCACAAAAAAAAAAAAGAGAGAGAGAGAAAGAAAGAAAAGACAGAGGAGTGGAGAAGCAGATGGTCGCTTCTCCTGTGTGCTCTGAGAATTGGACCTGGGACATCCACACACCTGCTGACACTCTACTACTGAGCCAACCCGAAGTCTAGCAATATTTTATAAGTACAAAATGACACTGCACTGGGCACTTCTGTATATAGGGTGAAAAAGAAACAGATGTCCTTACCCTCATGGAGCTTACTGTTTCTTGGGGGAGAGAGAAAGATTTCCTGATGTGGAAGGAAGGTTGAAAATTTTGAGTAACTGAAAGAAGATAGGTACTCCTAGAGCATAATGGACGGCATGAGCACTCAGTAGGGTGTACTCACCCGTTCTGTGGTCTGTCCACTGGGCCGCCGTTGCCGTTGCTATCTGGAGTGTTTGGGCTCAGGTGCTGCTGGTGCCAGCCCACCTCTGTGGCCACCGCGGCCACCGCTGCCCCAGGAGGGCTGCGCACACTCGCGTGCCCGCTTGGACCGCTTCCAAGACCGCCCCAGCCTTGGCTGCCACTGAGGGCTGGTCTGTGCCGTGGGCAAGTTTGCGCATGGGCTTTGGGCTCCACAGCGTCTGCCATGGCTTCCGCCTCTGCGGGTGGGCCTGCACATGCCTGCTCAGACTGCTTCTGGGGCTGCTTCAACCTCCACTGCTGCGGTGGCGGGTCCGCGTCGCTGGGGGTTGGTGCACCAGCTCAGACAACGCTCAGCAGCGACCACGGCTCCCACCTCCATGGCCAGACCCACACGCGCTCACTCAGACCACCCCCAAGGTCTCCTGGCTTCTGCTGCCACTGAGGGCATGCCCACGCCACCGGCAGGTTTGGGCACTGGCCCGGATCTCCACAGTGGCCGCTGTGACTTCTACCCTTGCTGGCGGGATCACACGTGCCCACACGGACCCCCTCTGCTGTTGCTCAGGCCTCTGCCCTGTCAAGGACGGGCCCTATGCCACAGGCAGGACTGTGTGCGAGCCCAGACCTTCGCAGCGGCTGCAGCGGTTCCCACCTTCGCTAGGCTGGCCCACGCTAGCTTGCTCCATCCGCCCTGGCCTCCACAGCTGTGTCCTGGGTGTTACAGCCGCCCCCTGCCGCCTCCAGTCTTCCCGCCCCCCTACAAGCATTCAGCCCCGCTGGGGGGGGGGTACACGGGGTGTTGTTGTGAACCATAAATGGCAGAAAGCCACTGTAGATTTGAGGCTAGGCAAAGCGCTGAGTTCTGCCCCCTCCACCTCCATATTGGCTGTGAGGCTGAGTATTGGCACCCACTTCACTTGCTTCCTTGACTTGCTGGAAGCAATTTACATGCCCTTCCACTGACTCCTTGATTGTTTTCAGAGGTTGGTAGATTTCACTAATGCATCCTGTTTATGCCTTGGGAGAGTTTCTGTTTTAGCCTTGGATGTGTTACTTTGTATCAAGGACTTCCTTGGTTTGCATAGGGCTATATAATAAAGCAAGCTGGGGCTATGGGGCACTCAGATATTGCCATCAGCATTTGAAGAGTCTTCCCTGTCCCATTTTTTCTTGATGAAAAAAAATAATAATAATAAATTAATTAATAGAACAAAAGGATTGTGGGAGCCAGGCAGGGACTCTCTTAGCAGAGACTGCATTTAGAATGAGCAAGGTGACTTAGGGGCAAAGAGGACCACTTTGCCTGGAGACAGAGAGGTGAGCTTACAAAACACTCAGTAACAAGAGCAGAATGGTAGGTTGGAGCAACACTGAGGAGGGCCTAGGGCACCAAGATAAAGAGCTGGAATTTTGTTTCCGTATTTGACCAGGGGCAACATGCACAAAACAATGATTTGGGAAGTGTATCTGGCCACCCTATGCTAGGTGGTTAGTAGCAGAGGTCTGAGGTTAGGAGACTCCTGGAGACTTCAGCAGGAGTCCAGGAATGAGGCAGAGAGGCCCAAGCTAGGTCGGTGGCTGGAAAAGTGGAAGAAGAGAGACAGATATTAAAGCTTTATTCTTCAGTCAGTCTTGCCTGGACACAACTTTGACATTGTCCACACAAGTGATGATTATCTTGGGTTTTATTAACTTGGGTTTTACAGGTGTATAATATTGCTGCTTGTGCAAGGACATGGAGGCCAAAATGACAACCTCGTTCAGTTGTGTCTCTGGCTGTTTGTCCACAGACTGTTATCGACTGAAAACTGGTGTGAAACATGCTTCCATCACATTGTGGTGCGCCCAGCCTGCTGCTGTGCCCACGGAGAAGTCATGAACATAAATCCACTTCCTGAAAGCAAAGGCTAGAGGATAAAAGTGGTTCTTAAAAGTTATTTCTCTAGTATTGATAGAACTTCAATGGATGGTTTCATTTTTAAAAAGGGGGCTTACTGGCCTGGCCAGTTGGCTCAGTGGTAGAGCATAGGCCTGGCGTGCAAGAGTCCCAGGTTCGATTCCCGGCCAGGGCACACAGGAGAAGTGCCCGTCTGCTTCTCTACCCCTCCCCATCTCCTTCCTCTCTGTCTCTCTCTTCCCCTCCTGCAGCCAAGGCTCCATTGGAGCAGGGTTTGCCCGGTCACTGAGGATGGCTTTGTGGCCTCTGCTTCAGACGCTAGAATGGCTCTGGTTGCAAAAGAGCAACGACCCAGATGGGCAGAGCATCGCCCCCGGTGGACGTGCCGGGTGGATCACGGTCGGGTGCATGCCAGAGTCTGTCTGACTGCCTCTCCGTTTCCAACTTCAGAAAAATACAAAAAAAAGGGGGGGGCTTACTAAAATAATAACATGCACGTTATTTTAAACCCATTAAAAAGTGCAGTAGAGACTAACCAGGCGGTGGCACGGTGGATAGAGCGTTGGACTGGGATGTGGAGGACCCAGGTTCAAGACCCTGAGGTCGCCAGTTTGAGTGCGAGCTCATCTGGTTTGAGCAAGGCTCACCAGCTTGAGCCCAAGGTCGCTGGCTTGAGCAACAAGCCACTCGGTCTGCTGTAGCCCCCCTGGTCAAGGCACATATGAGAAAGCAATCAATGAACAACTAAGGAACTGCAACGAATAATTGATGTTTCTCTTCTCTCTCCCTTCCTGTCTGTCTATCGCTATCTGTCCCTCTGTCTGACTCTCTCTTTCTGTCCCACAAGAAAAAAAAAAGTGTAGTAGATTGTGGGAGGTCCTCCACGGTGACAGGAGGACACCACAGAAAAGGGAATATGGTGTAGGAAGCACGGCTTTGCCTTGGGGGCCAACACCTACTGTGCCTTCAGAAACTACTGGCTATTATTATCATTGTCTACCTGACATTTCCAAATATCTAAAAATGACCTTGTGCTTTTTCTTGACCCTTTAATTATTTACTGGTTTGACTTCCTACCAGAATGTGTAACACTTAAAGGCAGGTTTATAAGTTCTTTTCATTGTTTTTCTTCTTCGCTGGCAAAAGTAATACATTCTTACCACCCTCAAAAAGGAAAGTCAAAAATATCTGCCTTCATCTCAACCTCTAAAGATTATTTTTGTAGATTGTTGTTTCTATAGAATCGGAATTGGGGCCACACTGATGCTCCTTTTTTGTCAAGGTCAAGAGAGTAAATATTTTTGGATTTGCAGCCATGTGGTTTATCTGTCACAGCTACTAAACTTTGGACCTGTAACAGCGAAATTACCATACACAATACCTAAACAAATAGTATGGCTGTGGTCCAACCATACTTTATTTACAAAAACAGGTTTTAGCCCATTTGGGCTGGTTCCTGTTCTGGACAGTACTTGCTATTTAATATAAATATAATGTGAACCACTTATATAGATTTATATTTTCTTATAGCCATACTAAAAAATTTTTAGAAAAAGAGAAATCAAATTTAATAGTACATTTTATTTAGCCCAATAGATCCAAAATATTATTTCAACATGTAATCAAAATAAATAATTATGAAAACATTTTACATTTTTGTTTTTGTGCTAAGTCTTTAAAATTTGTTGTGAATTTTGTACTTATAGTACATCTTGATTAGAACTAGCCATATTTCAAGTATTCAATAGCACACATGGCTAGTGGCTACCATCTTCAACAGCTTATCTGAAGAAGCTATATAGTCTTTGTATGCATATAATTACATACATTTTAAGAAACAAACATAATATAATATGCATGCTTTTTTTTCCACTGCATAATCTTTCTTGGAGATCTTTTCCTATTTTCTCAAGAAGATTGACCATTTTCTGTACACTTATAATATTTACTTTTAAAATTTATTATAATCTATTTTATCAGCTTCCTATTGTGTGTTTTTGTATTGTTCTTAATTTTGAATTGTTATTTAAAGTAGTTCAGGGATCCTCCGTCTACATGCAAGTCTTGGCACCTGTGGGAGTATATATTTAGAATGAATTCTTAGGAGTTGAATTGATGAATCAAAGGCTATGGTGACATACAACTTTTAATAACTGTGTCCAAGCTGGAGAGCTGGAACTCTGTCTGTTTTCTTTTGTATCTCCAGCACGTTTGCTTTCAGTGGAGAATTATTAAATGAGTGGATAAAAATCGCCCACCAATGAGAGAGAAAGAAGGAGAGAGAAATGATATGGAATAAAGAGGGGACGGTTAACTGGATATTAAGGAGACACAAAGTGCAACTCCCTGGGTTGGTATCCTGAAAGGTGTTGTTTAATACTGAGTTAAGCTGCTCTGCTCAGGCCCAGTTCCTGTCTCTTTCAGAAGTTCTCCAGGCCTTGGGTCTCAGGCTGTGGCATTTGGTGTTGCACTGGGAAATGGTTCTCTAAGTCTGGAGACCAGATGAGCCCCAGGCTCCCCTGTGGTGGGCAGAACCGAGTTTCCAGTTAAGGGTGGAGGGGCTGGTAGGGGTTGGAGATGGTTAAAGGTGTTGTCTCCTCTCCAGGGCATTAGGGAAACCCCTGCTCAGGGGTCAGACAAACTCTGGAATTCTGGGGTCCCATCTCTGGGGTGTCTCTGAATAGGAAACCTGCTGCTCTTTTGGAATGAGAGGAAATGCCCTCACCTAGACCCTGCATCCTGTCACCACCGTGGCTAAGAAGTTTCCATCTCTAGTGGCCAAACACATGGATAGAAATTATAACTATAAAAAGTCCGAATTTATCCTGAGATCGTCCTTGTCCTCCTACCTGCTGAGAATTATTTCCTGGCTTGTCTCTCAAACTCGTGGCTCTGGCCACACCCACCGCCCTGCCTGACACTCCCCCAGGCAACCTCCCTCACTTGTTCTCCAGCTCATCCAACCCTCCTGCCAACTCAACCCTAGAAGTTGGCTTTTCTGTAGCCCTCCGGAAGGCAGGGCTTGCTTCTTCATCCCCCAGAGACTGTTATAGTACCTAGAACATAGTTGGCACTTAATAGATGTTAGCTGAGTACAGGACAAAGTAATCCCCAGAGTCTTCAGTTTGCCCTCCACACTTCTATATGGAATAACTCTCTGGGCAAGCATTGACTGAGTGCCAGGCACTGTGACAAGTAAACAAGATAGGCAGGGTCCCTAAGTTCACGGAGCTCATGACCTCAGAGACTTTTGTGACACTCCTGGATCATTCTGTACTTTTATTCACTCAAATATTTATTGGGCACCTAGTATGTGCTAACATTAGCTAAACACATACACTCTAATCTAGTCCTCACAAGAATCCTCCCACAAAGGTCATATGAACTCCATTTTACACAAGAGGAAGTTGGACTAAGTAACTCACCCAAGTCCACAACTACCCGCAGAGAGTAGGGCCCGGCTCTGGCCCAGCAGCCTCACTCAGCATGTGCACCCTCTTTATCCTGCAGCTCCACGCCTGGCAAGGAAGCATCTGACCCCTCAGCAATGAAGGAAGAGCATTCTAGGTCAGTTATGCTCCTGGAGCCCAGCTGGAAAAACTGTCTGGGGAACTGAGAAGCTGGATAGTGAGAGAGAAGACTAGAAAGGATGGGAAGTAGCTGATGGCAGAGTTAGTTCCCTGAATTGCTGTTCTCTATACCCTAAACCTTAACCCTCAGGACCTCTTCTTGTAGCTTCTAAATGTCTCTCCTGTATATGTGCTTCTTCTTCTTTAGATTTTATTTATTGATTTTTAGAGAGAGAGAGAATGGGAAAGAGAGAAAGAGGGGGGAGAAGTGGGAAGCATCAGCTCGTAGTACTTGGTTCTTGTATGCGCCTTGATCAGGCAAGCCCGGGATTTCAAACCAGCAACCTCTCTACAGGTCCTTCTGAATGGAAGCGCCCTGGGATGCCCTGAAGAGGCGGTGGCTCATGGTGAGGCAGTAATAGAATCTAAAGCACCCAGGCTTACTTCTCAGCTTATGTTCATTTCTATATTCTGAAATAAAATAGAAGTCAGTGGTGCCCTATTCCTTGGGTGCTATAATCTGAGGGGGTTGTGCAGCATCCGTAAACAGCAGCAACAGCCTCACTCTTCAGGTGTTTATTTGCCTTCAGTTCAAATCAGGAGTCTCCACTTCCTCCTGCTCCTAGACTTCTCCCAGCTGCCAAACCGTCTCCCAACCAAGGCCATGCCTTTGGGAGCAGGAAAAATGAAAGAACAAGAGTAAGTTGTTTTGATTAAATAAAAGCTAATAGATCCAGGCAAAATTATTGTAATCAGAACCACAGACACTCTACCAGCCAGGAGGGGAAACTTCTGTGAACTAATCATGCTCACACTCTCCTTTCTTTTACTGCCCGCTTTAAGCAGTGGACATTTCTGCCTTGGTGATGTTTAAAATCTTGCCAGAGGCAGGAACACAGAGGGAAAAATATCCCTGCCTATAAACAAGTAAAGTTTAATGAAAGGGACTTAGAATTTTGAGACATATTGGAATTGGCAGCAGGAAAATCTAATGCTGTGGAAATAACGACCAGGCATTAGGTCATTCTGGGCAAGGCAGCCATCCTGCATAGACTTAAAAATGTTGCCTCAGCCTCTTTCCTCCCCAACTTGAAGCCGCAGAAGAAGATTCAGGGATCGTTATTATTAACAGGGAATTTGAAAAGATACAAGGTGAAAACACAAGTCTTTGGACCTCTGGGAGATTTCAGTGCAGCAGGAATAACACCTGTGCAGGAGCAGCTATGGGGCCTTGTGGATGGTGACTCCCTGGGTTCCTGTCGTAGCCTCTGCCTGTGCTGTTCTCTGCCCAGAGTTCAGAGCTGAAGTCTCACCGGTAAAGTTTCCATCTAGAAATGCTAAAGGGTCTTCCATGATCTTCCACATGGCTCACTCCACTCCCACCAGCATCCTAGTTCACCCACCAGAGAATTTTTTAAAATTTTTATTTTTCAATTACAGTTTGCATTTAATATTATTTTGTGTTCAGGTGTACACACAGTGGTTAGACAATCATATACTTCCCAGAGTGATCTCCTCGATCTTTTAAGTACCCACCTGACACCATACAGAGTAATTACAGAGTTAGTGTCTACATTTCCTGTGCTGTACTGTATGTCCCAGGACCACTGGAGAATTTAGATACTAAGTTCATTGTGGGAAATCTGGACCTGGGTCCGCTGCCCTGCTGGAATGCAGACAAAGAAAGAATAAACGGAAAAGACAAGAAGTGGGCTCCGTACACAGTGAGCTGGAGGAGACACTGGAGAGCTTTCTGGATTCGGAGTAGTCACAGATTCATTCTTCCCTAGCCACATTCACAAGGTCACAATGAGGACTGTCTTTCCTCACTTACACTCCATGATGGGGGTGCTGCTGATGCTTTCCCACCTCAAAGTCAGGGTAAGATACCTGTCAATGAGCTATCCATATTCTTGGTGTGTCTACCTAACAACATCTGCTCCTACTTCCACTTCTCTGTGGTCACAGGCAGACCTTGGAGACAGTGTGGGTTCGGTGATAGACCGTCACAATAAAGCAAATGATTGAAACAGCGAGTCACACAAATTTTGGTTTCCCAGTGTGTATAAAAGTCATGTCCACACTATACTGTAGTCTGTTAAGTGTTTAATAGCATTATATCTAAAATACAATGGACATATGTTAATTAAAAAAAAAAAATCTTATTGCTAAAAAATGCTAAGCATCATCTGAGCCTGTTGGGAAAATGGTGCTGATAGAACTGCTTGACACAGGGTTGCCACAAACCTTTCCTCTACTTTGTAAAAAAGACAATATCTGCACAGAGCAATAAAGAGAAGTACGCCTGCATTGCTTCTCTTTTCCAGATGAGGAGGCTGGGACCCTGAGGGGTTGATTTACACAAAGACAAAGGGCCAGTTTGAGGAGAAGCCTGGGCTGGCCAAGGTCTTCCAAACCGCACTTCATGGCATCTTCTGCTCTGAAATGCTATCTCCTCCTCGATCCAGCTTTAATCCCCCAAGCCCAGTTCTCTTTGCCTCCATTTCATCCTGCCAGTGGATCGTGAAGCCCTGAGTAAAAATGCAGAAAACAGTTCATTTTAATTTATCTATTTCACTTCTAGATATTTACTTCAGAGAACACATATGCCCTCAGAAAAGGTTTGGATATGAATTGTTTCCCCATCTTTATTTATAATATTCGAAACCTGAAAAGAGCTCAGGTACCCATTGATAGATGACTACCCAAATTGTGGTAAGGCCATGCAATGGAGTATTACTCACCAGTAAAAAGAAACAAACTATTGGTACAGGAGACAGCATGGAGAAATCTCCCAGACATTGTGCTGAGTTGAAACAAGCCAAACACAGGAATATAAACCACATGGTTTTTCTTATGTGAAGTTCTAGAACAGGCAAGAAATCAAATCAGCATTGACTTACGGGGGCTATAAGGATGGGGGATGAACGGTGTTTGGGATGAGGAGAGGAGTAATGGGAAGCAGCAGGAGGGAACACTATGGGTGATGAAAATGTTCTGTATCTCGATGGGGGTGGGGATTACAGGGTGTATGCATTTGTTAGAATTGATCAATCTGTATACTTAAGATCTGTCCACTTCAGTATTGTAAGTTATATCTAAATTTTAAAAATAGGATAAGAGGTAGTACATGACTGTTGCAACACTTTATACAGAGAAGAAAATAAGCACAAATTATTTTCCCACATGCAAATTTCAAATCTCAGTGCTCACTGCTGTTTATTATTTCCTGCACTAATCCTCCAGAGACTCTTTCTAGGTGTACAGATGCACATAAATGGGCTCACACTGTCCACTGGGCTGTAGCCTGGTCCATAACATGTAGCACTGAGGGAAGGCTTTATGTGACATAAGCAAACAGCTTGAAATGACTATTTCTGAGTGTCAACCATTTCCTATTTTCATGTTAAATATTGTCCTTCCATGTTAGACTGCTCAGATAGACTTTTGTGGATGCTGCTAAGAGGCAAAAGAATGTTCTAGTGACAGCATGTTTTTCTAAATGGTGTTTGGGTTTGGCTCGAGCCCCTTGCCCGTTCAAATGCAGCATGCTCCTTCAGGGTGACATCAGCAGGCCCTGACCCTGACCGTCTCATTTCCCCCTCCAAGTTTTCAACTAAAATGTACCAAAATATTTTTCTTCTTTTTGAAAGCTATTTCCATGAAGGCATTTGATGTTGCATTTTATTGTAAAGAAATTCCTTCATAACTTCTATTTGAGTGCTATTGTTTTATTATTTGCTAATTTTACCCATTATTTTGTATGTCCTATTTCGCTGTACAGAGAGAGACATTACATGTTGACACAGAGTGATGTGACATAAATATGTCACTCAGTTGGACCAATGTGATGGAAAGTCTAACTGCAGAGGGTCGGTCCTGACTTTGCACCTGTTGGTGCTCTCTCTCGGCCAAGGTCACGGCAATCTTTGAAAAAGCAGGCTTGCCGTGGAGTGCTGGGCAGCAGACAGGGAGAGTGGGAGAGGCTGCCAGTACTCTCACTCCTCCGGGTTTGGCTTCTGGGTAAAGTTTCATTGAAGGGCATTGGGCTCAGCTTACTGACCAGCAGTTTCAAGTGCCCTTCTATGGGCCCCCACAGAAAGTGCTGGTTCACACAGCCAGCTGGTCAGCAGTGAAAGAAGTCTGACTCCCTAGGAATTGTGGAAGTAGCTCACCTCCCCAGGCGGGAGACAACCCACTTTCCTACAAACACCTGAGAGTACTGAGCTCTAAAGTGGGGGAGCCCAAAAGGGAATGTTGCTGAGCAGGAAGGAACGTTGGAATTGCCCGTTGTGTACCTTTGTAATCTTACCCTTTGCAATTTTGATTTTTATGTGAGAGGGTTATATGTATTTAATACATTAGCATTTTAGTACACACATAGATTTTATTAGTTAGAAGAACTATATTGGAAAACCATGCTTGAAAATTGCTGACATGGGTTCAAAACCAAAAAAGCTTGGAGACTCTCTAATAGGAGAAGAGGAACACCGGTGGAGGTGGTGGCAGTGAGAGCCCGCCCCGAGGTTCCTAGGATCCAAAGATAAACCTGCATTTGCCTGGTCGTGGTTCGGGGAGAGGGGAACCAGAAGATCAGTACTACTGAATTGCTCTCCACTGCTCTTCCCACGAAAATAACACCCTGTGAGACTGCCTGAGAAACCGACAGGTTGTGAACCTCACGGAACAGCCCTCTCATCCCCTGAGCAGCCCCAGGCTGTGGCCCCAGCGATTCAGACAGACCAGCTCTCCTTCCCCATGTCATGAGCTCTGCTGTTCAAAGGAGCAAATGGCAAAAGACATTAAAATGTTTATCATCACTTTTTCTATAAGAAATGCATGTTAAAACTGTTAAGGAAGCCCTATTCTTCAACCATTAATGATGGAGATTTAAACAAATTTGTCATTGGTGAGGTTAGAAAATCAGGCATTTCCATATATACCCAGTGAAACTATAAACTGGCAAAATCTTTCTGCATGCAATTTGAAAATACTGACCAAGTGTTTAAAATATATATAGATCTACCTAGCCATCAATTTCTCTCCTCTGGTTGTTTTTTAAAGGAACTAAGCAAATTTGTAAATAAAGGTTTAAATACAGAAAACCTTGCTCTTCAACTACTTATTCATTCTACACACATTTATTGGTGTTTTCATGAGGCAGACACTGTGCTACATGCTGCAACATCACGGAATAAAATAGGGCTGCTGCCCTCCTGCAGGTCATTAATAATCATTGCAGTGTTATAATAGGAAAAACTCAGAAGCTAATAAAATAACTAAAATTAGTTTCCTTTTGCAACTATGAATTACTATGCAGTCATCATAAATGGTATTGTGGAAGACACTGCAAAATATTCACACTAGGTGGTTAAGTGGGAAAAAGCAATTAACAAAATAGTGTGTACGATATAAGCCTTCTCATGGCCTTCCGTCATCAGAGAAGAGTCACAGATCAGCCTAGCATTTGAGCAGAGGCATCTTGAAATGAAAAGACTTTTCTTTAGTGAGAAACAGAACAGAATAGAACATAAAAGTATTGGGAAATATAGCCATCATTTCTTCCTGCTTCATGAATGTCTTCTGAGGATAACTCTAGGCAGAATTAGAGGAGTAGGTAACAACAGCTTTGATGGAAGGTTCTGAGAGGCAGTAAGACATCTCTAAAGAACTACAGCCCAAGGATGAGTCAGTAAAACACTGATGTATTGTGGGAAAGCCTCACTGGCAGTTGCTGGCTTTGAGCTGGAGGAATGGGGCAGCATCTAGAAACTAAAAAAAGACCTTCCAGGAAACAACACAGACCTGGTGCTCCTGGAAAAGGTAAAAAAATGAAAATTTCCCTGGAACCTCTAGGAAACAATGCAGACCTGCTGCTCCCGGAAAAGGTAAGAAAACAAAGTTTCCCCTAGAATGTCCAGGAAACAGTGCAGACCTGCCACACACCTTGCTTTTCGCCCAGGGAGACCCACTTTGGACTTCTGAGCTCCAGAGCTGTAAGATATTAAAACTTGTTTATATAAGCTGCTAAATCTGTGGTAACTTATTTCACAAGCAATAAGAAATTAAAACAAATGAGTGCATTTCAATGTTTCCATTAGGGATATAGTATAATATTGGTTATATTTAAACTCAGTGTTTAGCTTTTCAGGATATTCATACTTTTCACAGGTGAATTGTATAATGTCTTGAAAAAGGCTAACTTTTTCTGTAGTAATTGCCTCAGTTTTGTTTGCTTTATTTTTGAAATACTAATGCCTTTGTGAGAAAGTTAAATGAGAAATTCTTTGTCCTGAGACCTGGAGTGTGTGGGATGTCTTTATGCTACTTTCATATTTGATACCTATTTGGCTGGGTATAGAAGTCTATATTGAAAAGTACATATTTTTTTAAAAAAATAGAAAAAGAACTATAGCCCAACTGAAAATAAGTACCTCATCCAATATTCAAAAATAACCAGTGTAATAAAACTGCCTAAAGCCAAGGATGAGAAGAGACTCTTAAAAACAGAAAGAGAAAAATGACACTACAAGTGATCACCAGTGAAAATAACAGCTAACTCTCATCATAAACTACGTAGGCCACTACTCAGTGGGATGATATTAAAAAAGCTGAAATAAAAATGATAGAATTGTAAATTCAGCAAAATATCTTTCAAAAAAATAGAGACATTTAAAAATATAAACAAAAGCTGAGATAATTGGTCATTAGTAAACCTACCCTATAAGAAATACTAAAGGGAGTCCTTGGAACTACGTAAAAGGACACTAAATAGTAATTCAATTAACATTAAGTGATAAAGTTGTCACCATTGGCCATACTAAGTGCCAGGAATATGGAGAAAAAGGCCAGACATGCCACACACTTAGGACAGCTCTACCAGAGGCTTCCAAGATCTTTTAAGACAATATCAAGGTAGGAACAAGCATTAAATACTATGACTCTGTAGGATTTGTCCTCAAAATGCAAGGATGGTTTAACACCCAAATATAAATCAATATAATATACCATATTAATAAAAAAAGGACAAAAACTATCTCAATACACACAGAAAAAGCATATGACAAAATGCACCACTCTGTGATTAAAAATAACAAAGCCTCAACAAACTGGGATAGAAGGGAACTTCTTTATCTCATAAAGGGCATCTATGAAAAACACCATATTTGGTGATCAAAGACTAAATGTCTTCTCTGTTACACCACAGCAAGGCTGCTTTCATCACTTTTGTTTTAAATTGTACTATAGGTTCCAGTCAGGGCAAGAAAAAGAAAAGGTATCCAGATTTAAAAGGAAAATGTATATTTGCAGATGACATAATCTTGTATATAGAAAATTCTAAAAAATTCTCTCTCTCTCTCTCTCTGACACACACAAACATATACACAGAAACTATTAGAATTAAGAATAAGTCCAAGATTGCAGGATACAAGGTCAATATACAAAAGTCAATTGTATTTCTATACACTACCAATCAATCCAAAATGAAATTAATAAAACAATTTTTTGCAATAGTAGAATACTTATAGATAAACTTAATAAAATAAGTACAAAATTTGTACACTGAAAAATAACATTTAAAAATTAAAAACCTAAGTAAGTGAATAGACAGCACATGTTTGTGGCTCACAAGAAATTATTAAGATGACAATACTCTCAAACTGATCTACAGATTTAATGCAATATCTATCAAAAATCCTTGCTGGACTTTTTGGAGAAATCGGCAAGTTGATTCTAAAATTCAGTTGGAAATGGGAAACGCCAAAATAGGGTAGCCAAAACAATATTAAAAAACAATAAAATTGGAGGACCCACAATCTTCAATATCAAAACTTATTACAAAGCTATAGGAATCAAGACTGCTATTGACATCGAGAGAGGCATATAAATCAACGGAATGGAACTGAAAGACTAGAAATGAACCCTTACGTTTATGGTAAACAGACGGTTGGCAATGATGCCAAGACAATTCAATGGGAGAAATAATAGCCTTTTCAACAAATGGTGCTGGAACAACTGGATGTCCACATGCAAAAGAACCAAATTGGGTCCTCATCTCCCACCAGACACAAAATAACTCAAAATAGATCAAAAGACAAACTGTAAGGCTAAAACTATCAAATATTTTTAAAACATAGGAATAAATCTTTGTAACCTTGGGTCAAGCAAAGCCTTTTAGAAATAGCACCAAAAGCACAGTGACAATATAAAAATAGAAAATGGGATTTTATCAAAACTAAAAATGTTTGTGCTTCAAAAGATACTGTCAAGATGGAAAATACAATCTATAGGAGAAAATATCTGATAAGAGAATTATACCCAGAATATATAAAGAACACTTATAATTCAACAATGAAAAAGACAACCCAGTTATAAAATGGGCAAGGATTTGAATAGACATTTGTCCAAGGATATAAAATGGTCAATAAGCACATGAAACTATGCTCAGTATCATTGGTCTTAAGGAATTGCCCATCAAAACCACAATATGATGTCATGTCATATCCACAAGAATGGCCATTATAAAAAATATAGACCATAATAAGAGTTGGGGAGGATGTGGAGAAACTGGAATCCTCATAAGTTGCTGCAGAAATGTAAAAAGGAAAAAAGTGGCAGTTCCTCAAAATGTTAAATATAGAGTTACTATGTGACTCATCACCCCATTCCTAAGATATACCCAAGATAAATGAAAATATATGTCCACACAAAAGCTTGTACACAAATGTTTATAATAACATTATCTATAATAACCAAAAGTTAGAAACAACTCAAATTTCCATCACTGTTGAATGGATAAATAAAAGATTGTATGTACATACAATGGATTATTACTCAGTCATAAAAATAATGAAATACTGATGCCACATTTCCCCATGTATAAGACACTGCCATGAATATGACACACCTTAATTTGGGGGCCCGAAATTTGAAAAAAAAATTACATAAAGTTATTAAACTCAAGTTTTATTCATCATAAAATTTATATAACTCCTCATCACTGTCAAAACTCCCATCCATTAGCTTGTCCTCTTCTGTGTCTGATGACGAATCAGTATCTTCATATAGTGCCTCATCCTTAGTTCCACGTATGGCATTTGAAATGCTACACTTCTTAAAATGACTTGACAACCATCTCAATCTTGATATTATCCCAGGATCTTTTCACCCAGGTACAAACTTCTCCTATAGTTGGTTTCTTCACTCTTCCTGCTGGTGTCAGATTGTTCCAGAAGACTTCATCCATTGGTTGCATTTGTCTCTCCTGGTAGCTTTGAAGGGTTTGTTAATGCTGACATCAAGTGGTTGGAGCTGGGATGTCAAGCCTCCAGGTATGATGGCAAGTTTTGTTTTTTGCTCTGCAGCAATCTTCTTTGTGTTTTTTGTTATGTGTGCCCTGAATTGATCAAGCGCCAATAGGGCAGCAGGTTTGCGTAAGAGCCCACCTGGTCTCCTTCTTCATGATTATTACCTATTTCCACTTGGAGTTCTAGTGAGAAACGTTGGGGGACCATATCACTTCTCTGGGTCTAGCAGATGGAGACAATCAGGAAAGAGTTGGCTTATCAATCTGCACCATTTTAGAAAGATGAAAACAAAATGGGTATAAAATTTTATGGTCCCCCACGTTGATCCCCAATCCCAGGGGTCGGCAAACTCCGGCTCGCGAGCCACATGCGGCTCTTTGGTCCCTGGAGTGTGGCTCTCCCACAAAATACCACATGTGGGCGCTACCTTGATTAAGAATGTACCTATCTATATAGTTTAAGTTTTAAAAATTTGGCTCTCAAAAGAAATTTTAATTGTTGTACTGTTGATATTTGGCTCTGTTGACTAATGAGTTTGCTGACCACTGCCTACCCCAACATAAAAACAGATATTTTCTTTTCTTTTCTTTTCTTTTTTTTTTTTGCTATTGTATTTTCAAACATATAAGTGCTCAATAGAAAGGCACACTGAAAGGTGACTTAAGACACTGTTTTAAGATGTAAAAAGTATTTACAGTTGAAAATAATTGATGCTGGTCAGAAAGCTATCGGTCCGCAGTGGTCCCCAAACTTTTTACACAGGGGGCCAGTTCACTGTCCCTCAGACCATTGGAGGGCTCCCACATACAGTGCTCCTCTCACTGACCACCAATGAGAGAGTTGCCCCTTCTGGAAGTGGGGCAGGAGCTGGATAAATGGCCTTAGGGAGCCAAATTGCGGCCCGCGGGCCATAGTTTGGGGACGCCTGCGAGGAACAGAGGGCAGGCAAAACAGATTTATAGGTAGTGAAGAATACTTCCCAGAACAGTTTCCAGTAAGCATTTTTAGAAGTTGCTAAGAATGGTTATTAATTCTTCAAGGTAAGTACTAGATAAATATATCAAAGGAAGAGATACAGGGACCTGTGAGGAATATTCTATGCTTGCACTGTTGCTTCAAGTGATCATAAGTTTTGTTAATTACACATACAGGTATATGTTCAGCTAGTGAAGGTATTTACAGTCCAGAAATGATTTCCCTCCTCCAGTCTATTAAGATTGCTGAAGATGTTTTTCACAAGATGAAATGAATCAGAAGGGAGATCAGGAGAAAAAAAAAGTCAAGAAATGGGAGAACAGAGTACAGACTTCCTGAGTTAATGACCATGAACCAATATGGGATGTATCACAGGGTGCTTTAGAGTCAGAATCCTAGGTTTGCACCAGTCCCAGTGGCAGTGAAACATTCACACAGGAGAAGGAGGAGGTTAACACCACTGGTGTCATCTGACAGCCATGAGGCTCTCCCAGGACACCAGTACTCCAAAAGACACTTAGGAGCCTTACAGGCACCAACAGGTGGCTAGACTCTCATTATTGCCTCCAAGGTAAAAAGAAGGAAGAACTGGGTTAGAAATGATAATACTAGGTGCTAAAAATTATACTGTGTTTTATATTCCTAATTCTTTATGTTCCCTAAAGTTTTAGAGCAGAAAAATATAATTATAAACACATAGCTAAAGATAAATAAAGGTGAATATTGTTAAAGAGGAATGAAAGATTGTAAAAAGAAATTCTACTATACAATTGGAAATAATCCCAATGAATAAAAAGAAGAGAAATACAAATAAATCAATTTAATTTCTTTAGAATAGGTGGTCTTCAAATAAACAAATTTAAAGAACACATGTAAGAGGCAGAAAGAAGAGCATTTAACAATTAAAAAAATTTTTAAGTGGCAACCTGTACACCTGACAGGGAGGCGACAACACAAGATGAACTGAGACTTACGGTTCATTGTTTGAAAAAAAAATGGCATAAGGTTACCAGATGATGGATTGAAATCACACTGATCAACCTGTATTTTGCTTCCACCTTCTCCATGAGGGAAACAGTCTTCTTTAAACTAGAAGGGGCATATATGTTGTGAATAACTAGCTGAAGCCCAAAACAGGTTGTTTTAAATATATTCAAACCTCTAGGTCAAAGATAATTAAATCTAGGATATCAAGTCTGCAGACATAGATCATGAAGGAGAAACCAGAATAGAAATAGTCAAACACTGACCCAATTTTCAAAAAAGGGAGAAAACTACAAAGGGGCCAGCTTGCTGCAGTTGTCCAGTCCAGTCTGATATCAAATTCCTAGATAGATGAATTATGAACAATTAAGAAAACAACATGGTAATCACAAGAAGACGGCACAGGTTTACTAAGAGCAAATCATTTCAAACCAACCTTTCTTCTCTTTTTGATTGGATGACCAGTAATTAGAAAGCAAAATATCAAAGTCTTGAGGAGATATTTGTATACCCATGTTCATAGCAGCATTATTCACAATAGCTACAATGTAGAAGCAACTAGTGTTCATCCATGGATGAATGCATAAGCAAAATGTGGTGTATACATACAATGGAATATTACTTAGCCTTAAAAAGCAAGGAAATTCTGAAATATTCTGCAACACAAATGAACCTTGAGGACATTATACTAAGTGAAATAACTCAGTCACACAAAAGAACAAATACAGTATGATTCTACTTATCATAGAGACAGAAAGTAGAATGGGGAGGGACAAGGAATGGGGAAATAGGGTTGAATGGGTAGAGAGTTTCTGTTTTACAAGATGAAAAGTGTTATGGAGATGGATAGTTCTGATGGTTGCATAACATTATGAATGCATTCGATATCACCGAACTGTACTCACTTATAATTGGTTAGAATGGTAAATTTTTTGTTGTACGTATTTTTAGCACATACCCCCCCCCAAAAAAAAGCAGCACATGTGGAAGTTTCCTGAGTTAAAGGCCTATTTCTTGGCAGCAGCAAGGAGGTAACAGACATTCTACATTCTGAACACTACCTAAGACTGAGGGTAACATCTGAATGAAAACTAGAATTAGACACTATGTCCTATTGTACAGATAACTAGAGGACGTTATTAGTGAGTAAAAAGTGAAATGACAAAAATGAAGACAACTGAAGATGGAATCAGGATAAATGCATAAACAGGATTGAAGGGGATTACCTCATTTTATAGGAAACAAGCCATGTGCAAGCAGGTTCCATTTTGCAGTGAGAATTACAGTATAAAGTAAGGATTAAGGAGAGGAAAGAGGAGTGACGTCATGGAAATGGCGCCGTGAGCAGCGCGTCCGACAGCTCTCCCCTAAATCACAACAAATATATCAACTAGAAACAGAAAAATTTATCCTCGGAGCATTCCGGAGTTCCACACAAACTGATAGCGAAAGGACTGTTATCACTTGAATCTGAGAGACGAGGGTGTGGAGGAATCTACCGCAGGGACGTTCATTCAAGCCGCGAGGAAGTGCGCCTGCGGTGAGTCAGCCCACACTTGGGACCCCCGAGCCGCGCACGCGCCCGGTCTGGTTGGGCACCGCTAACGTTCCCAGCGGCCCGCACACAGCGAGTGAGAGTCGCCAGCCACCGGTGCCCGGAGCACCCCATTCGCACGCGTGCCTTGGGCATTCCACGCGCCCAGAGTGCCCTACTGGCCCGCACACCCAGGGTGCTCCATTATCCTGTGCCTGGTGCGATCCAGCCGCCAGCGGCAGGGCGAGCGGGAGAGGCTTGGGAGATTCTCTCCGTGGGCGGGGCACTTCACCCAGCCATTCAAGCTAACAATCAAGCGTTGGGGGAGGGGCGCGCGCAGGCAGCCTAAAATACCTTCGGAAGCACAGCTGCGACCCAATCACTGAAATTAGCTTAACCCATGAAACCTGCGCACCCTCGGTTCTAATTGATAAGATCTCTCCCAGTTCAGCGATCCAAGACAAGAGGCGTGATATTTTTTAGTGCCTCTCGCTAAAGGGGCGGGGGCAACCTCTGATTGATAGAGCCTCCATATTCAGGGATAAACGCTAACAAGAAGGACTTGGCAGATAATAAGATCTATATACTACACTAGTCGTAAGCAGAGACTAGTGCCTCTTCTTCCCTGCAAAAACAGGCTACAAAGTGTGGAAAGCCTGGGTTGAGAGGTCCAACTAAATGATAGGCGCTGAACAGTCACCTTGACAACAATTGACTCCCACCCCCACCTGATTAAACTGGAGGCCCAGACTGTCAGAGCCTTTCCCAAAGCCTTGCACTGAGTGGGGATAGAGTGGGGATTTCCCAGCTCTTTGAGCCTCTTACTCCCCAGGCAGAAGCAGTTGCAGCCTTATAGCTGGATCACCAGGCTGCTAATTCAGAAAGGGGGGACTAGGAGAGAGAATCCAGGAAAGCAAACTCTCTCATCGTTGGACCCTGCAAACGCCAACAAGCCTTGACTACCAGCAAAACTAAAGCCAATTATATGACATTGCCATAGAATCCCATCAACTGCAATCCCTACCTAAGTGTGACACAGGGGCAGAGCCTGGGGTACAGAGTCACCGACCAGGAAGAGGGAGAGAAAAGAAAAAGGAAGAAGTTAACCTCTCAAAATCAAGAAAAATCCACAGACTTTACAACTTGATCCACTAATTTTTTTTGTTGTTGTTGTTTGTTTCTTCTATCTTATTGCCTTTATTTCCTCCACCTCAGTCCTTCTATTCTCTGCCCATCTTATGCTTCCCCTTTCTTGAACTACACTACCCATGAGTGTTGCATTTTATTTCTCTTCTTCATCCTCACCCTCCTTTAAGGTTATACTCCAAAACACTTAACTCTCACTCTCCTCTTTTGTTTTTTTTTTGTCTTGCTTTATTTTGTTTTTTTCTCTTCCTATTTTATTTCTTCCTTCGTTTTTCTCTTTTTCTTATTTTTTTCCTTTCTATTCGTTTTTTCTTTTCTCATTTTACTTTCCTCCCATATAATCCTCAATCACGAACAAATTAGTTAATTTGGGACTCAAGGATTTTTTTCTCTTTTTTGCTTTTGTTTTTATTTTTTTTCTTGTTTGTTTATTTTTGTGGCATTTTGGGTCCTCCCAACCCAAGGTCTCCATTGTATTTAATCTTCGCTCCACTTAATACAACAGATTTTTACTTATTATTTTTATTTTTTTCTTCTTTATTATTCTTTTTTGTTCCTTTTTTCTGGTTCCCTCTTATCCCTCTCATTATTTCTCTTAGTTGACCATCACTTACAAACAAATCATCTTATGCTTGTCTAAGATTTTCTTCCTTTTTTTTTTTTTTTGCATTTAGTAGGTCCCTACTCCCTTTTTTTGCCCCTTGAACTCTTCACCCCAAATCAGGCCCTCCATTATAGGCACGATATTTCCCTGAGGAGGGAAGAGGAGGGAAAGAGAAGAAAGAAAAAAGGGGGAAGTAATAAATTATTACTGTTTTTTTTTGTGGGGTATTTTACTTTTTTTTTTTCTTTTCTTTTTTTTTTTTTTTTTTTTTTTTACTTTTTACTCATTATTAATTCTAATTAGTGCTATCAACAAGACCACCCTCAGATGCCGATATGAAAGAGGAAATCGAATATTATGGATACAAAAGAAAGAGAGGTAACACAAATAGATGTGGAAAAATCTATGGAGAAAAGACTTAACATATTGGAAGCCTTGGAGCTAAATGACAGAGAATTTAAAATAGAAATCTTAAAAATACTCAGAGATATACAAGAAAACACAGAAAGGCAATATAGGGAGATCAGAAAACAACTCAATGAACACAAAGAATATATTACCAAGGAAATTGAAACTATAAAAACAAATCAAACAGAAATGAAAAACTCAATTCACGAGCTGAAAAACGAGGTAACAAGCTTAGCTAACAGAACAGCCCAGATTGAAGATAGGATTAGTGAAATAGAAGACAAACAACTTGAGGCACAACAGAGAGAAGAAGAAAGAGACTCAAAAATAATAAAAAACGAGAAAGCCCTACAGGAATTGTCTGACTCCATCAGAAAGAATAACATAAGAATAATAGGTATATCAGAGGGAGAAGAGAAAGAAAATGGAATGGAGAATATACTCAAACAAATAATAGACGAGAACTTCCCAAGCCTGTGGAAAGAACTAAAGCCTCAAATTCAAGAAGCAAACAGAACACCGAGTTTTCTTAACCCCAACAAACCCACTCCAAGGCACATCATAATAAAGATGACACAAACCAATGACAAAGAAAAAATTCTCAAGGCAGCCAGGGAAAAGAAGAGTACAACATATAAAGGAAGGCCTATTAGATTATCATCAGATTTCTCAGCAGAAACTCTACAAGCTAGAAGAGAGTGGACCCCAATATTTAAAGCCCTGAAAGAGAGGAACTTTCAGCCAAGAATACTATACCCATCAAAGCTATCCTTCAAGTATGAAGGAGATATAAAAACATTCACAAATACAGAAAAGATGAGAGAATTTATCAACAGAAAGCCCCCACTCCAGGAAATACTAAAGGGGGTTTTCCAACCAGATTCAAAGAACAAAAGAAAACACCACCACAAGTAACAGCTCCACCAAGAACACAATAAAACCAAACTTAAACTGTGACAACAAAGGAAAAAAAGGGGGGAGAGGATGGAGATTAACAGTAGCAAAGGAAGATGAAGTGCAGAAATACTTATAAGATAGGGTACTACAATGAATATGGTAGGTACCCTTTTCATTACTTAATGGTAACCACCCTTGAAAAAAACACCACAAAAACACTTGACTTAAAAAAGGTAGCAACAGAGGAAAGAAGTATGGAACACAAACAAACAGAAACAAATGATAGAAAAACAAAAGAGAAGAATCAAACTAGATACAAAACTAACAGAAAGCAATTTATAAAATGGCAGTAGGGAACCCACAAGTGTCAATAATTACACTAAATGTAAATGGATTAAACTTACCAATAAAAAGACACAGAGTAGCAAAATGGATTAAAAAAGAAAATCGAATTATATGCTGCCTACAAGAAACACATCTAAGCAACAAGGATAAAAACAAATTCAAAGTGAAAGGCTGGAAAACAATACTCCAAGCAAACAACACCCAAAAAAAGGCAGGTGTAGCAATTCTCATATCTAATAATGCTGACTACAAGACAGAAAAAGTACTCAGAGACAAAAATGGTCATTTCATAATGATTAAGGGGAAGTTGAATCAAGAAGACATAACAATCCTTAATATATATGCACCAAACCAAGGAGCACCAAAATATATAAGACAGCTATTTATTGACCTTAAAACAAAAACTAACAAAAATACAATCATACTTGGAGACCTCAATACACTGCTGACGGCTCTAGATCAGTCATCCAAACAGAGAATCAACAAAGACATAGTGGCCTTAAACAAAATACTAGAACACCTGGATATGATAGACATCTACAGGACACTTCATCCCAAAGCGACAGAGTATACATTTTTCTCTAGTGTACATGGAACATTCTCAAGAATTGACCATATGTTGGGCCACAAAGACAATATCAGCAAATTTAGAAAAATTGAAATTGTACCAAGCATATTTTCTGATCATAAAGCCTTGAAACTAGAATTCAACTGCAAAAAAGAGGGGGAAAAACCCACAAAAATGTGGAAACTAAACAACATACTTCTAAAAAATGAATGGGTCAAAGAAGAAATAAGCGCAGAGATCAAAAGATATATACAGACAAATGAAAATGAAAATACGACATATCAGAATCTCTGGGATGCAGCAAAAGCAGTAATAAGAGGAAAGCTCATATCACTTCAGGCCTATATGAACAAACAAGAGAGAGCCGAAGTAAACCACTTAACTTCACACCTTAAGGAACTAGAAAAAGAAGAACAAAGACAACCCAAAACCAGCCGAAGAAAGGAGATAATAAAAATCAGAGCAGAAATAAATGAAATAGAGAACAGAAAAACTATAGAAAAAATCAATAAAACAAGGAGCTGGTTCTTTGAAAAGATCAACAAAATTGACAAACCCTTGGCAAGACTCACCAAGGAAAAAAGGCACAGGACTCAAATAAATAAAATCCAAAATGAAAGAGGAGAGATCACCACAGACATCATAGATATACAAAGAATTATTGTAGAATACTATGAAAAATTATATGCCACCAAATACAATAATCTAGAAGAAATGGATAAATTCCTAGAACAATACAACCTTCCTAGACTGAGTCATGAAGAAGCAGAAAGCCTAAACAGACCAATCAGCAGGGAGGAAATAGAAAAAACTATTAAAAACCTCCCCAAAAATAAAAGTCCAGGCCCAGACGGTTATACTAATGAATTCTATCAAACATTCAAAGAAGACTTGGTTCCTATTCCACTCAAAGTCTTCCAAAAAATTGAAGAAGAAGCAATACTTCCAAACACATTCTATGAGGCCAACATAACCCTCATACCAAAACCTGGCAAGGATGGCACAAAGAAAGCAAACTACAGACCAATATCTCTAATGAATACAGATGCTAAAATACTAAACAAAATACTGGCAAACCGAATACAACAACATATTAAAAAAATAATACATCATGATCAAGTGGGATTCATCCCAGAATCTCAAGGATGGTTCAACATACGCAAAACGGTTAACGTAATATACCATATCAACAAAACAAAGAACAAAAACCACATGATCTTATCAATAGATGCAGAAAAGGCTTTTGATAAAATACAACACAATTTTATGTTTAAGACTCTCAACAAAATGGGTATAGAAGGAAAATATCTCAATATGATAAAGGCCATATATGATAAACCATCAGCCAACATCATATTAAACGGCATAAAACTGAGGACTTTCTACCTTAAATCAGGAACAAGACAGGGTTGTCCACTCTCTCCACTCTTATTTAACGTGGTGCTAGAAGTTCTGGCCAGAGCAATCAGACAAGACAAAGAAATAAAAGGCATCCACATCGGAAAAGAAGAAGTAAAGGTATCACTTTTTGCTGATGATATGATCCTGTACATCGAAAACCCGAAGGACTCCACAAAAAGATTATTAGAAACAATAAACCAATACAGTAAGGTCGCAGGATACAAAATTAACATACAAAAGTCCATAGCCTTTCTATATGCCAACAATGAAATATTAGAAAACGAACTCAAAAAAATAATCCCCTTCACGATTGCAACAAAAAAAATAAAATACCTAGGAATAAACATAACAAAGAATGTAAAGGACCTATATAATGAAAATTACAAAGCATTGTTAAGGGAAATCGAAAAAGATACAATGAGATGGAAAAATATTCCTTGCTCTTGGATAGGAAGAATAAATATAATCAAAATGGCCATATTACCCAAAGCAATATACAAATTTAATGCAATTCCCGGCCCTGGCCGGTTGGCTCAGCGGTAGAGCGTCGGCCTAGTGTGCGGAGGACCCGGATTCGATTCCCGGCCAGGGCACATAGGAGAAGCGCCCATTTGATTCCCCACCCCTCCGCCGCGCCTTCCTCTCTGTCTCTCTCTTCCCCTCCTGCAGCCAAGGCTCCATTGGAGCAAAGATGGCCCGGGCGCTGGGGATGGCTCTGTGGCCTCTGCCCCAGGCGCTAGAGTGGCTCTGGTCGCAACATGGCGACACCCAGGAGGGTTGCAACATGGCGACGCCCAGGGTGGGCAGAGCATCGCCCCCTGGTGGGCAGGGCGTCGCCCCCTGGTGGGCGTGCCGGGTGGATCCCGGTCGGGCGCATGCGGGAGTCTGTCTGACTGTCTCTCCCTGTTTCCAGCTTCAGAAAAATGCAAAAAAAAAAAAAAAAAAAAATGCAATTCCCATCAAAATCCCTATGAGATTTTTTAAAGAAATGGAACAAAAAATCATCAGATTTATATGGAACTATAAAAAACCCCGAATAGACAAAACAATCCTAAGGAAAAAGAATGAAGCTGGGGGCATTACAATACCTGACTTTAAACTATATTATAGGACCACGATAATCAAAACAGCATGGTATTGGCAGAAAAATAGACACTCAGACCAATGGAACAGAATAGAAAGCCCAGAAATAAAACCACATATATATGGTCAAATAATCTTTGATAAAGGGGCCAACAACACACAATGGAGAAAAGAAAGCCTCTTCAACAAATGGTGTTGGGAAAACTGGAAAGCCACATGCAAAAGAATGAAACTCGACTACAGCCTGTCCCCGTGTACTAAAATTAATTCAAAATGGATCAAAGACCTAAATATAAGACCTGAAACAATAAAGTACATAGAAGAAGACATAGGTACTAAAATCATGGACCTGGGTTTTAAAGAACATTTTATGAACTTGACTCCAATGGCAAGAGAAGTGAAGGCAAAGATAAATGAATGGGACTACATCAGAATAAAAAGTTTTTGCTCAGCAAGAGAAACTGATATAAAAATAAACAGACAGCCAACTAAATGGGAAATGATATTTTCAAACAACAGCTCAGATAAGGGCCTAATATCCAAAATTTACAAATAGGCCTGACCTGTGGTGGCGCAGTGGGATAAAGCGTCGACCTGGAACACTGAGGTCGCCGGTTCAAAACCTTGGGCTTGCCTGGTCAAGGCACATATGGGAGTTGATGCTTCCTGCTCCTCCCCCTTCTCTCTCTCTCTCTGTCTCTCTCTCTCACTCCTCTCTCTCTAAAAAAAAATCAATAAACAAAATTTACAAATAACTCATAAAACTCAACAACAAACAAACAAACAATCCAATTAAAAAATGGGAAGAGGACATGAACAGACACTTCTCCCAGGAAGAGATACAAATGGCCAACAGATATATGAAAAGATGCTCAGCTTCATTAGTTATTAGAGAAATTCAAATCAAAACTACAATGAGATACCACCTCACTCCTGTTAAATTAGCTATTATCAACAAGACGGGTAATAGCAAATGTTGGAGAGGCTGTGGAGAAAAAGGAACCCTCATTCACTGTTGGTGGGACTGTAAAGTAGTACAACCATTATGGAGGAAAGTATGGTGGTTCCTCAAAAAACTGCAAATAGAACTACCTTATGACCCAGCAATCCCTCTACTGGGTATATACCCCAAAACCTCAGAAACATTGATACGTGAAGACACATGTAGCCCCACGTTCATTGCAGCACTGTTCACAGTGGCCAAGACATGGAAACAACCAAAAAGCCCTTCAATAGAAGACTGGATAAAGAAGATGTGGCACATATACACTATGGAATACTACTCAGCCATAAGAAATGATGACATCAGATCATTTACAGCAAAATGGTGGGATCTTGATAACATTATAAGGAGTGAAATAAGTAAATCAGAAAAAAACAAGAACTACATGATTCCATACATTGGTGGAACATAAAAATGAGACTAAGAGACATGGACAAGAGTGTAGTGGTTACCAAGGGTGGGGGGAGGGAGGACATGGGAGGGAGGGAGGGAGAGAGTTAGGGGGAGGGGGAGGGGCACAGAGAACTAGATAGAGGGTGGCGGAGGACAATCTGACTTTGGGCGAGGGGTTTGCAACATAATTTAATGACAAAATAACCTAGACATGTTTTCTTTGAATATATGTACCCTGATTTATTAATGTCATCCCATTACCATTAATAAAAATTTATTATAAAAAAAAAAAAAAAAAGGAGAGGAAAGAACCCCGAGAAACAGTTATTCTCAAGAATGTTTCTTTAAATATTATTTCTATCAGACATGGCCCAGGGGAGATAAAGATGAAAAAGAAAGGATGCCTTATGGGGATCATGTTATAGCTGGAGACACATATACATCAATCATGCTGAGATAACACAGTAAATGCCATTTTATGGGACTAAGATATGTAGGAGCATAATGAAATGAAAGTACAAGAGGAAAGGTTTCAGAGATGTGATATTTGAGCCAACTCTTTATAAATGAGAAGACATTTTAGAGGCAGAAAAGAGAAGGGTATTTCAAGCAGAAAGAAGAGTATGTGCTAAGACTCAGCAGCAGGAAATAAAACTCAAAAATTAACGATATTTTGTACAACTAAGAGTCCTTACACTGCACTAAGAAGTTTAGGCTTTCCCCTTCACCCACCTGGAAAACCTCTATTAACATTCTAAGACTCTTAGTAATATTTCCTGTCCTTGACACATAAACTGATTCTCTCTCTAGTGTTTACAATTGTACACAGCCAGATTTCCTTTCAGATGGAGGCACTAATTTCCCCAACTACTAGGACAACTGAGACTTGTACAGAAAATTGCCCTCTTCAGAAGGGAGCTGCCCTGCCCAAGGTTAGGTCACTTCCCTGGGGCAGCCTATCTCCAAGACTGGTGATACAGGAGTCCAAATGCCCAGAGTCCAGGACACTGCTGAGCTTAAGGGAGCAGCCGCCTATGGCCACAGACCTGAGCAAAGCTGAATGGTTTTTATAAGAACTAGACCATGGATTTGGTCTTTCTGGTTGGGGCTTTAACAAGATAAATACAGCAAATCAACAAGCATAGACCAAGGGATAAATTGATTATTGGGGTGACGATTGGCCAGTGAGGAGAATTTCAGATTTAAACATACATATGAAGGCCTGCCTCTGCTCTCTGGCTCTCAGCCACTGCCCTGCTGGGGGCAGGAGGACAGGTGAGGTGGGAAGGGAGTCACAGGGAGACTTCTGAGACCATGCACATGTCCTAAGAGGAGGTCAATGTAACCCTGGCTCCTTGAGAAAGGTGATGGGTGGGCCATTGCTAAATGTTTTTTAAGCTTGAAACCACACTCTCCTTAATGTCTTCCCACCTGCTCTCCCCCATCCCACTCCTCAGAGTGGGGTCAAAGAAAGAGGGTTTTAGAGGATCAAGCCCCAAATTGCAGGAAATCTCCTCTTTCTCTGTTCCCCAGGATTAGATTAGAAGGAGAACAAAGGAGCAATTCAGCAGTGGATTCTGCAATTCTCCCACATGAAACTCAGCAACCACCTTGTTCCCACCATCTCAAGTGGCAAGAGAAAGGGTTGAGACCAGCTGGCTAGCCTTAAACAGCACGTGCACGGACATCTCTCCCAGACACTACAATGCCCTCTGTGCACATAGCTGGGTAAAAGGGAGTGTGTGTGTGTGTGCGCGCGCACACACACACACACACATACAGGTTGCTTAGAGGAAAATCAGAAGTAAAGGAGATACGTATTGAACCAGAAAACCTCCCACCAATTTTCTATTAAAAAAAAAAATACCTGGTTCCCACACAGCTTTCTTTTTTTTTTTTTTGTATTTTTCTGAAGTTGGAAACAGGGAGGCAGTCAGACAGACTCCCACATGCGCCCGACCAGGATCTACCCGGCATGCCCACCAGGGGGCAATACTCTGCCCATCTGGGGCATTGCACTGTTGCAACCAGAACCATTCTAGCACCTGAGACAGAGGCCATGGAGTCATCCTCAGAGCCCGGATCAACTTTGCTCCAGTGGAGCCTTGGCTGCGGGAGGGGAAGAGAGAGACAGAAAGGAAGGAGAAGGGAAGGGAGAGGGGTGGAGAAGCAGATGGGCGCTTCTCCTGTGTGCCCTGGCCAGGAATCAAACCCAGGACCTCCGCATGCCAGGCCGACGCTCTACCACTGAGCCAACCGGCCAGGGCCAATCTTATGTTTCTTTTAAACAAATTAAGAGAAAATAGTTTTTTATGTCTTCCCTCGTGTTTATCATTTCTAGTGCTTCTCATTTCCTTCCTGTGGATTTGAGTATCAATTCTTTTCAGCCTGATGGATTCCACATAGTATTTTTTGTGGTATAAATATGCTAGTGACAACCTCTTCATTTTTGTTTATCTGGGGATATTTTTATTTTGTCTTCATTTTGAAGAAGAGTTTTGCTTGATATAAAAATCTTGATTTACAATCCTCTTTCAATTCTTTAACAATATTATTTAATTGCTGTCTGGCCTCCACTGTTGCTGATGAAGTCAGATGTTTATGGTGGCTTTGTCTGGTTGGCTCGGTGGATAGAGCATTGGCCCAGTGAGCAGATGTACCGGGTTCAGTCCCTGGTCAGATGCACACATGAGAAGTGATCATCTGCTTCTTATCCCCTCTCTCTCCCTCTTCTCTCTCTTTTACTCTCCCACAGCCAGTGGCTCGGTTGGTTTGAGCGTTGGCCCTGGGTGCTGAGGATAACTCGGTTGATTTGTGCATTGTCCCCAGATGGAGTTTCCAGGTGGATCATGGTTGGGGCACATGCAGGAGACTGTCTCACTACCTCCCCTCCTCTCACTTAAAAGAGAAAGAAAAAGAAAAAAATGTTAATGATATATTACTCTGTAAGTCTAGAATTACTTTTCTCTTGCTTTCAAGATTTTCTTTGCATGTCTTTGTCTTTCAGCTCTTTGACTGGTTCACTTTGCATTTATCATTTTTGAAGTTTTTCTAACTTTTAGAATCTTCAGATTAATGTATTTCATAAAGTTTGGAACATTTTTGGCTATTCTTTATATTTCTTACTCCTGACTCATCTCCTGGGACTCCCATTACATTTGTGTTGGAATTCTTGATGTGGTCCCTATTTTAGATCTATTTTGCTCTTTTAGATTGGATACTTTTAAATTATCTATCTACAAGTTTACTCGAGCCTGTTATTGAGCCCAGATATGTAATGAAATTTTACTTTGGATATTGTACTTTTCATCTCTATGGGTTATCATTTTTAGTTTTCTCTTGAGACTTTTCTGTATGTTGAGGCATTGCCATTGTAGTTTACTTTATGCTTTGAAAGATTCCTTTTATTCTTGGAAATATTTATACTAGCTGCTTTGAAATCTTTGTCTACTAACTTCAGTGTTTGTGCTCCATTGGTTATTGACTGATGATTTTTACTTCTGAGGTTAGGTTACAATTGCCTGTTTCTGTGAAGGTTTCCACAACTTGACATCTAAGGTAATGTAGCGACTCTGAATTCTGCTTTATTTTTCTATGGGTTGTCGCTATTTTTTTAGTAGCTTGCTTAGACTTAAGTATGAAATCTGTCTTCTGTGCAGTGTGTTGGCACTGATGTCTAAAACATATATTTGTTTGTTTGAATTGTTTTGCATGGCTTCCTGGGGGTTGCTCCTGTATCTGCATAGCTTGGTAGTCAGCCTGGGCTTTGGCAGGAGTGTGGTCAAATATCTTGAACCTATGAGCCTTACAACCACTAATGATTGATCTTGTGGTTTTGGAATCACATTCAAAGTTGCAGCCAGTTTTTAGTTTCACTTGGCCGTTTGTTCTTGCTGGGCTTTCCTGGGTCTTCCTTTACTTTTTATTTATTTATTTATTAATTATTATTATTATTATTATTATTTTGGTGACAGTGACAGAGGAAGGAACAGATAGAGACAGACAGACAGAAAGGGATAGAGATGAGAAGCATCAACACTTCATTGCAGCACCCCAGTCGCGCATTGATTGCTTTCTCATATGTGCCCTGACCAGGAAGGGGGGGATACAGCAGCCTGTGCTCAAGTCAGCAACCGTAGGCCCAAGCTGATGAGCCCTGCTCAAACCAGATAAACTCGTGCTCAAGCTGGCAACAATGAGGTTTCAAACCTGGGTCCTCCACATCCCAGTCCGGTGCTCTATCCACTGTGCTACCGCCTGGTCAAGCATCTTGGGTCTTCCTTTTAGTTGGCCAGATATGTGTGGAAAGTTTTTTTTAGTCCTTCTCTGACTCTCATTTTCAATAGCTCATATTAATTTTCTTTTGGGGCTGCTGCTTGCTCTGTAATTCTAACCTGAGGACAGCAAGGCTGTTTTTTTTCTGAGATATCTATCTTTAAAGCTTCTTTTTTTATATTTGCTCTTTTTCTGCAATTGATTCTACCTCATATGGTGCAAAGCTGCTGTTTTTGTTTTTGTTTTTTGAAGTTTATTAATATCAGAGAGAGGAAGGGGAAAAAGAGAGAGAGAAACATCAACTTTTTGTTCCACTTATTTATGCATTCGTTGGTTGATTCTTGTATGTGCCCTGACTGCAGATCGGACCTGCAACTTTGGCATATCAGGACAGTGCTGCAGCCAGTTGAGCCACCCTGTCAGGGTCTACGCTGCTGTTTTTATGGCCAGTCCCCATTCTAGTAAAATTAACCTTGCAGACTGGGCAGTCGGGGTGGGAGTGGGAAATCATAAGATCATCCTCAGGTGAAAGGCCAGTGCCTCCCACTGTTTTTACCTGAAACTCTAGTGGTTTTTATAGAGTAAGCACTGTATGTGTATGTGTATGTGACAGTTTTGTCCAGTTTTAGATCTGTGCTTTGAAAACAGGATTTGCTTTTCATTCTTTCATTAGTTGAAGTTGGCTAGCTGTTTATTTTTTCTTTTGTACATTCAAAGCCCCTTTCCAAGTGCTCAATTGCCAACTATTGTATTGGCTACTACGTTGGACACTGTAGATAATAACACGTTTTCATTATTGTGGAAAGTTTCATTCATTACACAGTGATGCTCTAAAATCATTGATACAAATGGTAACTAATAATAATAGCTAACACTTTTTGAGTACTTACTGTGTGTGAAATTTTACAGTTATTAACATATGCAGTTTTTCAACATATCTTAAGACAGGTACTATTATTATCACCCCATTTATATTAAGACTCCAGTGTTACGGAACTACTAACCCAAAGCCACATAACTCAGAGGGGGTGGGCTTGGAATTGAAACCTAATTGGTCTGGTTCCTGAGTCTGTGTCATTAATTATTTTGTTATATTTGCCTCTTTGATAAATGGTGCTTGGTTTCTGACTTTAAAAGTTTTTAATGTTTGGCTGGCTTTGAATGAATGTTTGATTTTTTGTGGGGGGGGGAATGATTCTTTTCATATTTAAGTTTCTCAGACTTTTTATTAATGTCTGAATTTTATCATATGCCATTTTAGTATTTATATAATAACCATATGGCTTTCTCCTTTAGTTGTTTTGATAGGATTACTTTGTTAATGTTCCTGCTGTTGAATAGTTGAATTCCTGATGTAAAGCTTGGTTGATCATATTTTTTTGACAGATTGCTATGTTAATTACTAACATATTTAGAAATATAGAATCAAGATATTAGAATGGTCTGCAGTTTTTTTCTTTTCCATTGTCTTTGTCAACTCTGAATATTAAAATAATGGGCTTTATGAAATGAATTGAGATGTTCCTTTTATACTCTTATTCTAGATGTACTTAAATAATGATGGAATGCTGGCTGGTCTGTTATGTAAACATTACTTTTCCATAAAAAAAGCTTGATTTGGATTTTTTTAAATGGCAGTTCTTTCCAAATGGTATGCTAATCTCTATTTCAGTTTGTATTTTAACTTTTAAAATTTTTTTATTAAATCATAACCTGGATATGCATTGTAAAAATGATTGCCTTTTAAATTGGAAATTATTTGTTTTGATAACAAAATACAACATTATATTTTCTCAGTAGTCTAAGGACATGCCAAACAATGTATTTTTTAAAACCTGGAATATATAAATAGCTCTTAAATTGTATCATCATTTCCATTCTGTTTTTCTTTTTTAATCCCACTTAAGAAGTATAGGAAAATTTTCAGTATACTTTTATTTTTATCATGGTCTCCTTTCACTTTAATACTTTAAAGTTTTATCATTTAGTTGTTTTTGTTTCTAGATTACTGTTCTCTGAAATTATTTTTATATTTCTTTCTTCATCATAATAATGGTATTTTTTTTGTTACATTAAACATTCATTTTATATTTATTTACTGATATCTGCAATCTCTGCTGTTACTTCCCCCCCCCCAAAGTTTATCACTTGGGTTGGTTTCATTATTCATATGTGTGGGTTTTCTTGCTTTCACTGCTTTAAAGATGTTACTCCATTAATCTCTGGTTTTTGTAGGTTCTGATGATAGGTCATTGTTATCTTTGTTCCTTTATATAATGCTTTTTACTTTTATGCTCCTAAGATTTACTTTTTATTATTGGTTTTTAGTAGTGTGATTTTAGGATGTGTTTTGAAATGGTTTTGTTTAGAGGTATTATCCTCAGACATTATTGAGAGCCTCACATCTCTGGATTATTGTTTGGTTCAAGTTCAAAAAAAAATGGCCATTTAAAATATAGTTTTCTGATTATTTTTTGTCTCTTCCCTTCTTGGACTCCTCCAGATACACATACAGATGCTCCTTGAACAACACAGTTTTGAATTGCATGGGTCTACTTATATTGAGAATTTATTCTCAATACATGGAGTTGACCCTTCCTATTCACAGGTTTCATATCCATGGATTCAACCAGCTCTGGGTGGAAAATGGTATTTTCACATTTCCTTTTGAAGATGCCTAACCGTGGATTGAAAATACTATTTTGAATCTGGTTGGTTGAATCTGAGGATACGAAGGGCCACAGAGTCTAAAGTTATATATGATTTTCAACTGTGCAAGTGTTGATACCTCTAAACCTGCATTGTTCAAGGGTTGGTTGTATATTAAACCACTTGATATTTTCTCACAGGTAGTGAGCTTCTATGGTTTCTTCCCCTACTCTAATGTTTATGTTCATGCTCTGTTTTAGATTTTTCTTAATTTTACCAGTTTTTTGTTTATATATTTTGGAGCTGTCTTGTTAAGAGTATCATATGATTATAATTACATCTTTTTAAGAATTGACATTTTTATCATTATAAAATATTTAGTTTTCTTTGTTAAAAACTTATCATATATCAGTATAGCTCCAGTGTATCTACTGTTTCTATGACATTGGGGGGGGGGCAGAAACAGAGAGAGAGGGTCAGAGAGAGGAACAGACAGACAGGAAGGGAGAGAGATGAGAAGCATCAGTTCTTCGTTGCAGCACCTTGGTTGTTCATTGATTGCTTTCTCATCTGTGCTTTGACCAAGGGGGGAGTGTCTACAGCAGAGCAAGTGACCCCTTGCTCGAGCCAGTGACCATTGGGCATGAGTGAACAACCATGAGGTCATGTTTATGATCCCATGCTC
Organism: Saccopteryx bilineata; assembly: GCF_036850765.1. Classification (NCBI taxonomy): domain Eukaryota; kingdom Metazoa; phylum Chordata; class Mammalia; order Chiroptera; family Emballonuridae; genus Saccopteryx; species Saccopteryx bilineata. Next base: position 63,603,078 of record NC_089499.1, on the reverse strand, counting down.
AAGCTGGCGACCCCACGCTCCAGCAGGAGAGCCCACGCTCGAGCTGGCAACCTCAGGGTTTTGAGCCTGGGTCCTTCACGACCCAGTCCTACGCTCTATTCACTGAGCCACCACCTGGTCAGGCTCCATGGCATACACAGCTCGCAAAACTTAGGGGATATTTTATAGCTTCATATTCATTTTGAAATATCCTCTAATTTTTGTGAGTAGATTTTTTTCATCCTATTTGTCTTTGATCTAAAGTGTGTTTCTTATAGAAGTGTATAATTAATATATTTTTATACGAATCTGGCAACTTCTGCCTTTTGATTGGAGTATTTAATTCATTCTTTACTGTTATTATTGATACTATCAAATCTGTGTTTGTTTTCTAATGTAACTCAGGTATTTTTTTGTTGTTCCTTGGTTCTTATTTGTCTTCTTATGTCTTAGATGTTTTCTTTCTTTTAAAAGATTAATTTATTGATTGATTTGCAAGAGAAAAATATTGATTTGTTGCTCCACTCATTCGTGCAATCATTGACTGATTCTTCTGTGTGTCCTGACTGGGGATTGAACCAGAAGCTTTGGCTTACTGGAATGGTGCTCTAACCAGACGGAGCTACCTGGTCAGGGCTGTAGTAAATAGATCTTTTTTAGTATTCTATTAAAGTTTTTTTGGTGTTTTTTTTTTTAACTCTTACTGTTAATCTAAGTAATTGCTGTAGGGATTTCAGTACATATTATGTATATTGGTTTATCACAGTCTATTTTAGGTTACTACTGATTTGATTTCAGTAAGATATATAAACTTTGTTTAGTATGGCTCCTTTCCTCCTCCCTACTTTGGCCTGTTTATACACTGCTCACAGAAATTAGGGGATCAGGGATGTGTAGATAGTCCAGTACTTTCAGCCTTTTGTATAGTGCATTTTCACCAATGAAATAAAAGTTGGTTTTCCATGTCATTTACATAATCACACAGTTTTCTTTGACTTGTCATTTGCTTTTCTGATGTTCTTGTTTAATTTAAATAAATCAAATGCTTTTTTTATTGCTTCGTATTCATTTTTAAATACCCCCTAATTTTTATAAGCAGTATTAATGTTATATTTGTGTTATAATTCCAGCAATACTGTTATAATCATTATTGATAACTCTTATGGCTTTAAAAGAACTGTAAAAAAATGGAAAAATATCATCTTTTGTAGTAACTTCCATGTATTTATCATTTTTGATACACTTTGATTTCTGTTGATTTGAGTTATGATTTGGTGATATCTCCTTACTCCACTAAACTCCATTTTCTGTCTTCTCCTTTGTACTATTATTGTTTTATGCAATTTTCTTTTGAATCAGTTAAAGAAATAATAGGTCTATACTGTGTTGTATATTTACTTATGTAATGTAACCATACCTGTGTTCTTTATTTCTTTATATGCATTTTTTCAAATTGTTTTTATTTTTCAGTTACAATTGACATATTATTATATTAGTTTCAAGTGTCGTCCCCAGTGATTAGACATTACATAACTTGCTAAGTGATTATCCTGATAAATCTTGCACCTCTCTGACACCATACATAGTTATTAGGATTCTATTGACTATATTCCCTGTGCTGTACTTGACATCCCCATGACTCTTCTATAATAACTAGTTTATTCTTCTTAATCCCTTCTCCTTTTTCACTCATTCTCTCAGCTCCTCTCTCATCTGGCAACCATCAAAATGCTCTCTGTGTCTATCAGTTCATTTCTATTCTGCTTGTTTACTTTGTTTTTTAGATTTACCCATTAATATGTATTGCTACTTTGTTGTTCATATTTTTTATCTTTCTTTTTCTTCTTAAAAAATACCCTTTAATATTTCATATAATACCAGTGATGAACTCTTAGCTTTTTCTTGTCTAGGAAACTCTTTATCTGTCCTTTGATTCTACATTATAGCTTTGCTGAATTGAGTAGTCTTGGTTGTACATCCTTGCTTTTCATCACTTTGAATATTTCTTGCCAATACCTTCTGGTTGCAAAGTTTCTGTTGAGAAATCAACTCACAGTCTTATGGAAGCTCCCTTGTAGATAATTGCTTTTCTCTTGATGCTTTTAAGATTCTCTGTCTCTAACCCTGTGCATGTTAATTATGTGTCTTGGTGTGGGCTTCCTTAGATTCATCTTGTTTGGAACTTGCTATGCTTCCTGGACTTGTCTATTTACTTCCACAAGTCATGGAAGTTTTCTGTCATTATTTTTTCAAGTAGGTTTTCAGTTTCTTTCCTTTCTCCTTCCAGCACCCCCATGATGCTAATGTTGGTACACTTGAAGTTGTCCCAGAGACTCCTTACACTATCTTCATTTATTTGGATTATATTTGCTGTTCTGATAGGTTATTTTTTGCTTCCTTATATTCCAAATCTCAAATTAGAATCTCAGCTTCATCTACTTTGATTCTCTGTAAGTTATTCTTAATTTCAGTTAGTGTATACTTCATTTCAAAATAGTCCTTTTTATGTTTGAAGTTCTAAGTTCATTGAGCATACTAATGACCAATGTTTTGTACTCTGTATCTAGTGGATTGCTTCTCTCCATTCTGTTTAGTTCTTTTTCTGGAGTTTTGTTCTGAACTTTGACTTGGAACATGTTTCTTTGTCTCATCATTTTGGCAGCCTTCCTCTTTGTTCCTTTGTGTTAGGTAGAGCTGCTACATCTTTCAGGATTGGTAGAGTAGCCTAATGGAGTAGGTATTCTGTAGGGTCCAGATGCAGAGATTCCCTGATCACCCAAGCTGGGCACTTAGGTGCACCTCCCCTCCTGTGTGGGCTATGTACAGTTTTCTCTTATACAGTGTGTCCGTAAAGTCATGGTGCACTTATGACCGGTCACAGGAAAGCAACAAAAGAAGACAGAAATGTGAAATCTGCACCAAATGAAAGGAAAACACTCCCAGTTTCATACCTATTCAGTGCAGTTCGATGTGGGCTCACGCACAGATTTTTTAGGGCTCCTTAGGTAGCTATCCCGTATAGCCTCTACAGACTCGTCACTGACTGATGGCCTACCAGAACGGGGTTTCTCCACCAAACTGCCGGTTTCCTTCAACTGCTTATCCCACCAGTTAATGTTATTCCTATGGGGTGGCGCTTTGTTATAAACGAGCCAAGATTCACGTTGCACTTTGGTCACGGATTCGAATTTAGCGAGCCACAGAACACAACACACTGAATTTTCCTCTGTACCATCCACATCTCGACTGGCATGGCTGTGGGCTGCTCCGCTGTATACACGGTGTTACGTCATCATCTGTGCATGAGCACATGTTGCCACATTATCCTAAAGAAACTGGAAGGGTTTTCCTTTTATTTGGTGCAGATTTCATATTTCTATCATCTTTTGTTGCTTTCTTGTGACCAGTCAAAAGTGCACCATGACTTTACGGACACACTGTATATAATATCAGATTCCTCAATTAAACAGTAACCTCCTTGTGTCAATAGAGTCACAAAATCCTGAGGAAAACAGCTGTTAACCCCAAATTTAAAGGTAACTTCAATCACCTAGCTAACATGAGCAGCAAGTCCATCTTAACTGCACATGTACAGGAAACGTTACAAGGGCACTAAAGTGAAAACTAGAGATATTTTCTACATTACACAGAGTACTTGGCTCAAGATGCATGCATAATCAAAGAGCCATTGTTAAACAACCAGTCTATGTTCTGTCATGATATCTCCAGCCTTTACAAAATTCCAGATAGCTAATTCATGTAGATGAACCCAGAAGTATCCTACAACTGAAATGAAATGTTTCTCTGTACTTTGTTATTCTGCTCTTAATATTAAACTGTATATCATACTAAGCTCCAGAAGATATTCTAACATTAATTTGAACTCAATTAGCCTTTCTCTATCTCTCCCTATCAGAAGTGTCAGAACATCATTTAGGTAATTTAGAAAGCATTGTGTTTTCACTGTGTACATCACTAAACATACTTTGTCAGATGTCCAGCAATTTCCTAAAAAATATTACACTGTAAACAAGTATGATATGTTTTCAGTGACATGTATAATGAATTCTTGAAATGCATTGTCAACATTCATCACATTGTTTCTTTCACGTTTTACAGACACAATTCAAAACGTTCAGCTCCTGTCCTATCAGAGACAGACAGTGTCATGATCGCATTTGGATTCCAACTGAATTGTAAAACCCATAGTAGATTTTGCTCCTTAGTAAAGGAACAGCGTTTGGAAAAGAACATTGCAGGTAAGACATGCATCTGTATTAGTACTAGAAGAAAGTTCATCAGTGTACCTTCTTCCTTTAAAGCAGACAGCAGACATAAAATATCTTTAAAGCCTTCTGTAGACTTTAGAACTCTCTGTAACAACCACAGCATACAAATGTTCAAAAGTTACCACAGATATCAACCCTTTCTTTCCACTTTTTACAAACACCACCGGAATTAGTAGTCAAAGTTACTGCAGTATTTAATAGTTACCCAGGTGTCTGTCTGCTCTTCAGGAGAAGCAGTGCTTGGAAATTTTTGATGCTCATTAGGACTTGAGATAGTACTCAGTTTTGTTACACAGTACTGTGCGTACACCAACTGTGCTTAGACTCTCAAACTGATTGGAACCCTGTGGTTTCAAATTACTGTTACTGTACTTTTCGTAAGAACTTGTACAAAGATCATTCATACTTCCGAAGATATTCTATTCTTCCAGGACACCAGTTAATGCTTTCTTACACGTCAGGTTTACCTTTTAGTTGTATCTGGGTTTTTGCTAAATCCAGTTTCAAGTGTTCTGAGTTAGCTTTGCTCATGTTCTCGTTATTTTCTACTGGAAAATTATCTTAAGGCTTTTATGATTACATAGTCTGTATTTCCTGCTCAGGGAGATCCTCAAAGCATAGGTTAGAGAAAGTCTTCTTTTACCTAACAGTGCTTCACTTATGTACTGCACTTTTACCAACACACAGAGTTCTATGTACAGTGTGTCCGTAAAGTCAGGGTGCACTTTTGAGCAGTCACAGGAAAGCAACAAAAGATGATAGAAATGTGAAATCCTCACCAAATAAAAGAAAAACTCTCCCAGTTTTATTCCTATTCAATGCAGTTCGATGTGGGCTCAGATTCTTTAGGGTTCCTTAGGTAGGTATCCGGTATAGTGTCTACAGACTCGTCACTGACTGATGGCCTACCAGAACGGGGTTTCTCCACCAAAATGACGGTTTCCTTCAACTGCTTATCCCACCAAGTAATGTTATTCCTATGTGGTGGTGCTTCGTTATAAATGTGCCGATATTCATGTTGCACTTTGTTCACGGATTCAAATTAAGCGAGCCACAGAACACACTGAACTTTCCTCTTTACCGTCCACATCTTGACTGGCATGGCCGTGGGCTGCTCCTCTGTGTACACGGTGTTAATCATCATCTGCGCATGTACACATGCTGCCACAACATCCTACAGAAACTGGGAGGGTTTTCCTTTTATTTGGTGATTTCACATTTCTGTCATCTTTTGTTGCTTTCCTGTGACCAGTTAAAAGTGCACCATGACTTTACAAACACACTGTATATATATATTCTACTTTGTCTTCCTGGCTGGCCTATCACTCATGCATATTACAGCATTTTTACCTACAAATATATCTTTGTACATATATATATATATGTACAAATATTTTACATATACTGAAAAAGTTGAGATCTAGCCACTGATGTGAATATGAATCAATTCGAAGAATTCCTGAGACTGCCACTGCTCAATGCTCAATTTCAGGCCAAAAGCCTGAAATTCTTATTAAAGCAGTTCTACTTCACCTTCTTGTGGTTTAATGGGAACATTGCAGCATCAGGACAAAAGGCTGGATGCTTTCAAGGGGTAGCTGCTTGCTGTGCCATCTGGTGGTGTATGAGCAACATTGCAGCACAGCAGCTCCCTGTGTTATGCTGGCCTGCTGCTTCTCTACTTGGCTGTGTTCTGGCATCAATAACTTTATTGTTATTGATGTAACAATAAAGAGTAAAAATTTATGTAAAGTGTTGTTCAGACAAAATCAAAGCCAGCCTGGGAGACTGGTTACAAAACTTTATTAACCTTACAAGGAATTTCAGCTGACCATTACATTGCAGCATCTACAGAAGTAGCTGAGCATTTGACTAGAACAGTGATTTGCAACCTTTCCACTCTTGTGGAATACAAAATAATTATTAAAATTATGCAGAATACTGTTCTGACAAGAATAGGTATAATTTTGATTTATTCACACCAAATGACTATTGTTGTGTTGATTTTGTTATCATATTTAACTTGACTATATAAAGGAAAAGAGGTCAGTGCCCCTCACTAAATAGTCAAGTATTGCAAATTTTAAGAATTATTGTGGCACAGTGTTTGGAAATCATTGGTCTAGAAGAATTTTGTCATTCCAAGAGCACGCTCATGGGTCATTTCTCTAACCACAGAAAGAACCATCAAGGAGACACTGTAACATGATTTTGAAAGTGATATTGTGGAATGACCCATAACCATAGGCCAGAGAAACTCGGTAAGTGAAGATAAGAAGGCAATAACTAAGTTCAAAAGAATGAGAAATATAGAGTCACGGCTATGGGTCAGGACTGTGCCACACTCTTCTCATAGGTCTCCCTAAATTTTTTTTTTTCTGTATTTTTCTGAAGCCAGAAACGGGGAGAGACAGTCCAGACATTTCCCGCATGCGCCCGACCGGATCCACCCGGCACGCCACCAGGGGGCGACGCTCTGCCCACCAGAGGGCGATGCTCTGCCCCTCCGGGGGGTCGCTCTGCGGAGACCAGAGCCACTCTAGCGCCTGGGGCAGAGGCCGAGGAGCCATCCCCAGCACCCGGGCCATCTTTGCTCCAATGGAGCCTTGGCTGTGAGAGGGGAGGGAGAGACAGAGAGGAAGGGAGGGTGAAGGGTGGAGAAGCAGATGGGCGCTTCTCCTGTGTGCCCTGGCCAGGAATCGAACCCGGGACTCCTGCACGCCAGGCCGACGCTCTACCACTGAGCCAACCGGCCAGGGCCGGTCTCCCTAAATTTTTGGAAACACTCAACCTCATTCAGGCTACAAGACCCATTTGCAGTATGAATTTAATAGGGCTCACTTCAAAACCTGGAGAGAAAGAGAGAGTGGCTTGCTGGTGTCAATATTTTGTATGGTGTCTCGTAAGATTCAAGAAGGCCTCATATAGATGTTATATCACAGTGCAATTATGTGGTTTTCTAGCATTTTGCATTCAACTTCTGGAGGTCCCGAAAGACAGGAAGACAACCCCCCTGTAGAACCAAGACACATACGAGGTCTTTTCACAGATGATGCCACATGGTTTTTAGAGGGTCTGGGGTGTGAATATCAATAGAATAAAAGCAACATTCTTTCCCTAAGAGGACACCCCAAGAGCTTCTTAATTTTTCCAAGGACAAGCCTTTGTATACTTCTGTCTGTGAGTCTTTTAAAACAGCGGTCAGAATTGTTACTTCATTTGCAAACACCCTATTGGATGCCAGGTTCTAGGTTGCATGTGAATAATGCAGAGACAGAAGGCGCAAAGGTATGGTGCCTGTGCAGCCATTTCTGGAGCAAGTGACTATCACCACAATTCTTTCAATAAATGGTGTGCCTGAAAATTGCAGTCTTCTCTTATGTCCTCCAGCCACTGAAGCTTCTGTGTTACATCTCAAGCTCACCCAATCACATGCTATTGTAAATCTTTTTTCCCCCAATATTTTTTCTAATGGCTTCATGCTATGCTTCCTGCTGGTCTCAAGTCAAATGTGATCCCATCCTCGGGGAGGCATCCAGGACACCCTACCAAAACTAATCTCCTGCCCCTCCTGACTGTTTTTCTTTATAGCCTCCTCAGTTCGTGAATAAAACATAATTCCTTGTGTACTTTTTTCTGTCTCTAAGCCAAATGGAGAGTCTTGGTGTGTGTAGTGACTCACAGGACACCTGGCACGCAGAACTTTCTTAACAACACATGCTCATTGATAAGCGCAGCTGCTGTGTGTGGGCTTCACCTACTAGGACACCAGTCTGAGCCCATAACTATGGGCCACAGAAACCTCGTAAGTAGAAAAGGGAAGGAACAGCCCTGGCAGGTTAAGTCAGTTTGAGAGTCATCAGAAAACACCAAGGTTGTGAGTTTAATCCCCAGCCAGGGCACATAAGTTATAGGAGAGTAAACTGTGGAAAAAAACAAAGCATTGTGAGAAAGATAAGGATTACACCTGCTATGGGAAATTGTGGGTACATGGTATATTGTGGGAATGAGCAAAGTGTGTTAGAGACAGGGTCATAGGTGAGAATGGAGAACTGTGGGCCATTAGAAGCATATGGGTCATGAGAAAAAAATTGTAGTACAGAAAATAGAATGGTGAGATAAACTAGGAATTGTGGGAGACAGAAACCATGGTGGAAGAATTTAGAGGCAGGATGACCACTTCAGTCAACTATGTTACTGAATAAGATATGATGCTTGGAAGTGTTTCCATGACAGCTTCTGTCCCCTACACACTTGTGCCCCCAACTACACCGCTTATGTGCTGTAACAAAGGTTGTGTACAGCCGAACCCGCATCTTCATGGCCAGCTCCTCTCCTTGGCAACTGCAGGGAAGGGCTGCTGTCTTCAAAGCATCTTCCATCCTTTGGCCTCCGCCAACAAACTCTGCCTGTATCTGCCCTTCTTCCACAGAGCACAGTGTTAACCAGCCCTTCTGCGCCCTGCTGTGCAATGGGAGCATTGCAGTGCTACACTGGAACCAAAGTCAGATTTTGTGATCCATTCAGCCTTTTGGCACCCACTCATGGTGCATGAAGTACACTGCAGCTCAGCCTCCCCATGTTGCCCTGTTTTCTCTGCTGCTTCTCCCCTCTGCACCTTCTGACATTATCAATAGCAATGCCTGAGAGTATTTTTCTAAAAGCTGGTCAATTGACACATCTGTCTTCAGTGACTGCAGAAAATAATATTTGCTTTGTCTACCTGGCTGGTCTGTAAGTAAAGTGCATATTACATTATTAAGTTCAACCAACACATATAGACACACACAGAAACAATTTTATATTCGGACGGGATGGTGGAGACATAACAGAGACAGATGTGATTATGACTCCCATTCCAAGGGATCCTGGACTCTCACTGCCTAACAGAGCCTGAGGGACCTAAGGCTGAATCTCTGATCAAAGCCGCCTTATGGCAGCCTCTCACGAACCAAAGACCACTGCAGCGCAGCCGCGCCCTGTGCCCCCACCCACCTGCTGCCGCCCATTCTGCACCTTCTGACATCATCAGTAACTACAGCCAGGAGCACTTTGCTATAAAGCTGCCACCCCCGCACAGCTGTGTGCCGCGCCCTCAGAAAATGGCATTCTGCTACTCTGCGTGAGGGGTCCTGCTGGGTAGGCTTCATCCCAAGGCACAGACGTTTCTGTTCTATCCTCAGTCAGGGCACAAGGACCTGTATCACTTTTTCTCTCCACCTTCTTCTCTTTCTGAAGTTCCTTTTCTTAAAAATATCTTTAAATAAAATAATATTTTACTTTTCTACAGATGCCTGGCTGGCCTGCATCACCAGTAATTATTACAGTATTTCTGCCTACATACACCTACAACACACACACAATTTTTATTTTGCCAAACTGAAGAGAAGTTGGACACCTAGGCACAAATGAGAGCATAAATCAGTTCACAGAATTCCAAAAACTGTCATTGCTCAAAAGAGCAAAAGATTAAAGGCTAAATTCTCATCAAACCTGCCATTCTCTACCTTCTAGTGGTACAATGAAAACATTGCAGCACCTCTCAGAGACCAATGCTGAATTCAGTTTAATGCGAGCTGCTTCTGTGCAATCTTGCGGTGTATCGACATTGCAGACCAGCAGGCTCCCTGTGCCCTGCTAGCCTTCTGCGTTCTGCACGTGCTGTCTTCTGGCCTCATCAGTACTTTATTCGGGAAGCATACGCTATGAAAAGCTGTCACATGGCAGAAGTGTTTGCTGAAGAAAACTGTCTTCTGCATTGCTGCTGCAGACACCTCACTACTTGAACTGCAGTGCATTTACAATATTTCTGCCTACAAATATATTTATATGTATTTTTTAAATGTTGGAAAGGTTGAGAACTAGGCAGTGTTGTGAGCATGAATCCATTCCAAGGACACCTTAGTCTGTCAAGTCGCACACATGATGGGGCTACAGGATAAACTCTTGTCAAGCTGCTCGTCGGTGCCTTACTTTGGCCATGGGCACATGGCAGCATCTCCTCAGGACCAAGACCTAAACTCTCACCGTCGCAGTTGCTCCCTTCGCCACTGGCAGAGAGTGAGCAACGTGGCCCCACAGCAGTCCCCGTGTCCAGCGTCGCTGCTGCTCGCTTCACTCTGCCACCTGCAGACACCAGTACTACTTTACCCAATGTGAAAATTTGCAGAATGTGTTAAACAGATATAATCCAAGCTGGACAGGGAGACCGGTTACAACAAATGTATTAATTTTACAATGGATTTGCATACTGGCTTTACATTGTCAGCATCTACAGAAGTTGCAGAGCAATGTGATTAGGACAGCAATTTTCCACCCTTTTGTGTCTTGCAGCACATAACTGTTTATTAAAATTATACAGAACACGAATTCGACAAAAATGATCCGTTAAATTTTATTTATTCCCTACCTTCTCTCTTTCTCTCTCCCTCTCTGTCTCTCTCTCTCTCCTCTCTAAAATGAATAAATAAAATTAAAAAAAAATTTTTATTTATTCACACCAATTGGCTATTGTTATTTTGCCTGTTGTCATTTTATTAGTTTGACTATCTAAAAGAAAAAAGTTCAGTACCCTTCACTAAACAGACAGGTATTGAATACTTTAAAAATTCTTGAGGCACACTGTTCAAAAATCACCGGTCTAGAAGGAATTCGTCCATCCCCAAGACTGTGCTCATGGGCCAATTCCCTATCACAGTAAAGACTCTCAGGGAGACGCTGTGACATGATGACGACAGTGAGCCTCTAAAATGCTCTGTCTGAACAGAGAAGAGATGGAAAGGCAAGACTGCGATTCTAAAGCATGAGGAAAGTAGTGTCTGCGTATACGGGTCAGGATGTGGCCACACACCTCTCATAAATCTCCCTGAATTTTTGGAAAAGATTCGACCTCATTCAGGCTGCGGAATTGTTACAATGTGGATTTTGATGGCTGCTGGCATTGGACTCTGGAGAGGCAGAGAGAAAGTATGTGATAGTATCAACGCTCCTGGAGGTGTCTGGCTAGCTTCAGTAAAGGTCGCATTTAATAACAAGGTCACAGTGAATTTCTAGTTGCCTAGCCACCTATATTCATGTCCAGGAGGTCCCAAACAGGAAAAGATCACTTCCCTGTCAAGACAAAACACCTCCAAATTTTCTTTTCACAGATAATGTCACATGATTTCCAGGAGGTCGTGGAGTAGGTTATCAATAAAATAAAAGCAAATGTTCTTTCTGCTAAGCAGACATTCTGAAGGGCTGCATAAACTTTCCAATTACACATCTTTGAACAGAACCGTGTGTGAGTTTTTAAAACAGGTGTTCAAATCACGCCTATTGCAACACCCTGCTAGGTTCCAGGTCCAGGTTGCATGTGAAGAATTTCAGAATGGATGCCAAAAACCATGGTGGCCTTTGCAGGCATGCATGCCTCAAGTGAGTCCTCCACAGTAATCATCAGCACCCCTGCTCCCTCATTAAGGGGCTTGGCTGAAAAGTGCATCCTCCCCTCGTGTCCCCAGGCCACCCTGGCCTCTTTCTGACTTACACACTAAGTTCACCCATCCACATGACACTGTACATTCTACTTCTCCAGATGATTTTCATGGCACTGTGCTATACTTCCTGTAGTTCTCAATTCAAGTGTGACCTCGTCCTCATGGAGGCATCAGGGACACCCTACCTAAAACCACCCTCCTTCACTCTCCTGACCTTTTTCTTCATAGCCGCGAACATGGAGAAGAACAGAATTCCTGGTGGTTTTTCTCTGTCTCTCAGCAGAACGGAGAGTCTTGGTGTGTGTAGTGACTCACGGAATACCTCTCACACAGAAAATGCTCAAGAACACATGCTGAGTGCGTAAGTAGAGCCCAATGAATGGCTTCACACTCACTGAACACAGCCTGAACCCATAACTGTGGGCCACAGAGACAGGTGAGTAGAAAGAAGGGCAGGAAAGGCCCTTGCCAGTTAGCTCAGTTAGAGTGTCATCAGAAAACACCACAGTTGTGGGTCAAGCCCGGTGAAGGGCCCTGGAACTGATTTCGGTTGTGATGCGCTTATGGGTCAAGCCCAGTGAAGGGCCCTGGAACTGATTTCGGTTGTGATGAGCTAGGTTGTGTTGGGTTTTGCTTTGGCTCCATGTGTGTATGTTGTGTATCAGACAACATGCTGGGAAAATCCAATTTGTGGATCAGAGTTTTTGAATGTCTACTTATTCTCAGATACCAGCCCTGTGATTGGGTCATGGTGCTTCCAGGGGCTGTTATTTACTACTATAAACTATTTGGTCATCATGGCCCAGTTCTGACAACAACTGGAAGCAGAGTTACTGGCAGCTGGTGGGTGGTGAGCAAGGTTGTTGCTCAATACACAGCAGAGCACAGGACACCTCAGAACAAGGAACCCGCCCGGTTCAGCCCTGGCCAGGGGACACAGTTAGGCCAAGCGTTTTCCCAAAGGGCAAGGCTGCTGGTTCAACTTCCAGTCAGGGCATTCACAAGAAGCAAACAAAGCATGTATAAAAAAGTGGAAAAACAAATTAATATATTGCTCTCTCTTTTTAAAAAATGAATAAAAGGCCCTGGCCGGTTGGCTCAGTGGTAGAGTGTCGGCCTGGCGTGCAGAAGTCCCGGGTTCCCGGCCAGGGCACACAGGAGAAGTGCCCATCTGCTTCTCCACCCCTCCCCCTGTCCTTCCTCTCTGTCTCTCTCTTCCCCTCCCACAGCGAGGCTCCATTGGAGCAAAGATGGCCAAGGCGCTGGGGATGGCTCCTTGGCCGCTGCCCCAGGTGCTAGAGTGGCTCTGGTAGCGACAGAGCGATGCCTCGGAGGGGCAGAACATCACCCCCTGGTGAGCAGAGCGTCGACCCCTGGTGGGCGTGCCGGGTGGATCCCGGTCGGGCGCATGCGGGAGTCTGTCTGACTGTCTATCCCCTTTTCCAGCTTCAGAAAAAAAAAAAAAAGAATAAAAATCTTTTTTAAAATCACCCACTTCTAAATCCCTATATTGGTGTTATGAGGACCCGCTCTGACTGCATATATAGTGGGTGAGAGAGGGGTTGAACAATAGTTCCAGCTCAACACAATCTTTGTGCCAAGTGAGGGTAGAAAAGCAGTTTGTGCATTCCAGAGACGCGCACTTTCCGTCCTTTGCCGCTCTAACTCTCTTAGCTCTTCAAACCCCTTATCCCAGACCGCCACCAGGCTCCCGTGAACTTGTAGTGCCAACAGCGCCTCTCTAAAAGATCACTTTCCCGTGACATTCCAAATCATCAGCTAAGAGAAAGCATCCCACTGACTGTGGTCAGAGTGACTTTCAAACCTTTTCTTTTCACGAGAAATATGTTTTTGAGAAGACTAAAGCTTATAACCCTCAAACAAACACAAGACAGTTCTCCTTTGGCACAATTTGGAATATATAATCACAATGTGGACTGTATGAAAAAAAGGAAGAAGCAGCAGAAAACAAATGTAATTGAAACCATTACGAGTGCTTGAGTCAATACAAAATCTAAAAGCAAGTGTAGGTCTCCAAAAAGTCCCCACTGAGTTAAACATCCAACTTTTTTGCTTTCTGATTTGATTGCATCATATCAAAGAAATTTGGTTTTAAATGGCTAAGAAGCTGATGTAATGGTGGCTCATCTTGCCAACCAGAAAATGTCTTCACTACATGAAGAGGATGGGTGAACGTTACTCTGAGCGCCCAACACAAGATACGCTGGTAGACAAGTTAACGAGTTGTAAGCTCGGGTGAGTTAGTATTTGATTACCAACACACTCGGGCATGACCTCTTTTTCTCAGATTTTCGAACGCAATTTGGAAAGGGATTTGAATCATTTCCTAAGGGCCTGAAAATCCACAATAAAGTTAGGGCACAACGTGAATATCACAGCACTGTTCTTCCAATGAAAAGAAAACATTAAAAGAGCCAATATGGGCTGACTGGGTTCTCATCTTAAATGTCTTTGAGCGACCTGGAAAAACCACAGTGTAATCTCTCAGTCTCTCTCTCTCTCTCTCTCTTTTTTCTCTCTCTCCCACGTGCCTGCAGACACACACACACACACACACTTAAATCTTTTTACCAACTGATGAAAAGTTGGAGACCTAGCCAGTGATGTGAGCATAAATCAGGTTCCAGAAATTTCTGAAACTGTCACAGCTCAAAATAGCGTGAAGACCAAAGGCTGAATATCAGGTAAAGCTGCCGTTCTGCGCCTTCCTGTGGTGTAATAGGATCATTGCAGCACTGTGTCTGGACCACAGGCTGAATTCCTCATTTAAGCTACTCTTGGGCGCCCTCTCATGGTGAAGCAGAATCATTGCAGCACTGCCCCTCCGTGGGCTCTACTCACAGGCTGGTCCTCCAACTTTGCTGCCTTCTGGTATCATCGGTAACTTTATTGGAAAGCATTTCCTCTAAAATCTGTCACATTGAAGAGCTGTCTTTAGTGTCTTCTGAAAATAGCATCCTGCAGCCCTGGCCAGAAGGCTGAGTTAGTTAGAGTTGTATCTCATTGCACAGAGACTGCTGATTTTATCCGTGGTCAAAGCACATTCAGGAACAGTTATATGTTCCAGTCCCACTTTCTCTCTACACGTTCCTGTCTTTATAAAATCAATATTTTAAATATTTTAAAAATATATTGTTCTGCTTTGCTTCAGACACTTGTCTGGACTGCAACTCAAATGCATATTACTGTATTTCTGTCAACACACACACACACAAAATTTTATTTTAAAAACTGAAGAGATGGTGGAAGTCTAGGCAGCGATGTGAGCATGAATTAATTTCACGGATTTCTGACAGTTTCACTGCTCGACACATCATGGGAACTAAAGGCTAAATTCCGACAGAAGCTGCCATTCTGCGCCCTTCGGTGGTACAATGGAAACATTGCAACTCCCCTTGGGCACAAATGACTGAATTCTTCTTAATGGTAGCTGCTACTTTTGCCATGTTCTGAGCAACATCAGCTGTTTGTGCCATACTAGCTTCTGACCTCTGCAGTAGTCTGCCTACTGGCATAAGCAGTACCTTAACTGGGGAGCATTTGCTGTAAAAGCTGTCACATGGCAGAGCCATCTCAGTGTCCGCTAAAAATACTATCCTGCTTTGCCTGACCTGTGGTGGCGCAGTGGGAAAAAGTGTCAACCTGGAACGCTGAAGTCGCCTGTTTGATACCCTGGGCTTGCCTGGTCAAGGCACATATGGGAGTTGATACTTCCTGCTCCTCCCCTTTTTCTCCCCCTCCCTCTCTCTCTCCTCTCTGAAAGTTGAATAAATAAAATCTTTAAAAAAAATACTATCCCGCTTTGCAGCAGACACCTGACTAACCTGCAGCTCCAGTGTGTATTAAAGTACAGTGAGTATTCTCTGTACAAATATACATGGATATTTTCCAAATGATGAAATGGTTGAGATCCAGGCAGTGATATGGACATGTATCAATTTCAAGGATTTCTTAGACTGTCGCTACTCAACACAACATGGAGGCTAAATGTTGAAATTCCTATCAAAGCTGCTCTACTGTGCTGTCATGTGGTGTAATGGGAACACTGGAGCGCCGTGTCAGGACCAAATTCTCAATACTTCTTAATGGTAGCTGTTTCTTGTGCCATCCTTTAGGGTTTGAGCAACATTGCATCAAAGCAGTTCCTGGATCCTTGCTCTCTTGAAGCTTGTTTGCTTCATTGCCTTTACGCAACAATAACCTTACCCGAGAACCGAAATTAACAGAAAGTCTTATTCAGCCCAGGAGAAAGGTTGGTTACAACAACTTTATTAACTATACAAAGGACTAAGACCAGGCATTACATTACAATGTCTCCAAAACTTGCTGAGAGTTTGCATACAACAGCGATTTTCAATCTTTTGACACTTATGGGACACAAACTAATTATTAAAATTCTGAAGAGCACTGATGTTAAAAAAAATAAGTAGAGTTTTGATTTATTCACACAGAATGACTATTTTTGTGTTGGCTTTTCTCATTTTTTACTTTGACTATAGCTTGAAGTAAATATTATTTTCCTTTAAATATTCTTCCCCACCCCATGTTGTATCTAGTTATTTTATAACAGGAGTGTTGTATACAGGATATGTCAGTAAAAACTGAGTTGTAGCTTTGTCTAATTAGTGAGCTAAGATAAGAAATGTACCCCAGAGTGACATCAGAGCAATGGCGCCGTGAGGAGTGTGACTGAGGAATCTCCCCAAAATATCAACAAGTTTATCAACCAGAGACAGAAAAGTCTACCCTTGGAGCATATGGAAGTTCCACACACTGGATGAGAAGGTAGGATCGAGCAAAAAATTGACTAAATATATAATCAACCCTGAAGGAAATAAGTCAAACAAAGAAACACACTGCCTTCCTCACTAACCTGAGCAAAGACTGCTTTCACTTGGAACTGAGAGTGGGGGGTGGAGCTAAGGGTGTGGAGGAAGCTAACTGCAACACGGACGTTCCTTCAAGCCAAGGAAAGAGTGTGCCTGTGGTGAGTCAGCCCACATGAGCAACCATCCATGCCCGGGCACCACCAGCAACCACCCCCGTGCTGCAAGCGTCCCAGCAGCCTGCACACCCCGAGCAACCGCCCACGCCATGAGCAGCAGCTGCCAGCAGCGCATGCTCGGGGTGTGTGCCAAAGTGAACTTCCCTACGCCTGAGATTCTGTAGGCAGGCAGGGCACCTCACCCAGCCATTCAACCTAACAATCAAGTGTTGGGGGAGGGGCACGCAGGCAGCTTGCAGTCCTTTCTGGAGCAGATCTGTGATCCAATCGCTGAAATTAGCTTAAACCACAGTCTGTTCACCTCCCAACTGACCTACGTGGCTCTAATTGACAAGATCTCTCTCAGTTTAGCGATCCAAGATAAGAGGCATGATATTTTATAGTGCCTCTTGCTAAAGGGGTGGGGGAAACTTCTGATTGGCAGAGCTTTCATACTCAGCGATATACGCTAAAAAGAGGGACTTGGCAGATGTAAGACCTCTGGTACTGCAGGCAGCAACTAGGGCATCTTCTTTCCAGCCAAAACAGGTTACAAAGTGCGGAAATCCTGGGGAGAGTGGTCCCACAGAGTGCTAGACATGCTGAACAGGCCTGGAGACTCATAGAAAGTCACCTTGAGAGCAACTGGCTCCCAGCCCCACCTGATTGCGCTGGCAGCTCCGACTGCCAGAGCCTTACCCAGAGCCCTGCATTGAGTGGGGATAGAGTGGGGATTTGCCAACTCTTTTAGCCTCTTACTCCCCAGGCAGAGGCAGCGGCAGCCTCATAGCTGAATAATAAGGCTGCTAATTCAGGAAGGAGAGACTAGGAGACAGGCTCCGGGGAAATGGACTCTCATTGTCGGAGCCTGCAAATGCTATCAAGCCTTGACTACCAACGAGACTGAAGCCAAATATATGACATCGCTGTAGAGCCTCATCAACTGCAAATCGCTACCTAAGCATGCCACAGGGGCAGAGCCTGGGGTACAGAGTCACCGACCAGGAAGAGGGATTGGAAAGAAAAAAGAAGAAGTTAACCTCTCAAAATCAAGAAACATCCACAGAATTTATAACTTGTTCCACTATTTTTTTGTTTCTTTCATCTTCTTGCCTTTATTATTATTATTATTTCTATTTCCTCCACCTTGGTCCTTTTATTCTCTGCCCGTCTTATTCTTTCCTTTTCTTGAACTACACTACCCAAAAGTGTTACATTTTACTTCTTTTCTTTCTTACTCTCAGTGAGGGTTAGACTGCAAAACCCTTAACTCTCTCTCTCTCTCTTGTTTTTTTCTTTTCCTTTCCCCCTTTTTCTTATTTCTTCCTTTCTATTGGTTTCTTCTTTTCTCCTTTTACATTTCCTCTCATTCAATCCTCAATCACGAACAAATTATTTAATTTGGGACTCAAGTTTTTTGGGTTTTTTGCATTTTTTGTGGCATTTTGGGTACTTTTTACTTAGCTTTTTAACTCATTAGCATTCCTCCCAACCCAGGATCACCATTCTATTTAGTCTTTGCTCTACCTAATACAATAGTTATTTTTTTTCTTTTTTCCTGTTTCACTCTTATCCCTTTCATTATATCTCTTAGTTGACCATCGCGTACAAGCAAATCATTTTATACTTGACCCAAATTTTTTCCCTGTTGCATTTTGTGGGTCCCTACTTCCTTTTTTTCCCCTTGAACACTTCCCCCCAACTCAAGCCCTCCATTATAGGCAGTTTTTCTTCCATGTAGCATAATATAATTCACGGTTCATCATGATATTTTCCTAAGAAGGAGGAGAGAGGAGGGGAAGAAAAGAAAGAAAAGAGGAAGGGAATAATAAATTATTATTGGATGTTTTTGTGGGTTTTTTTCCAAAAATTTTCTCATTGTTTTAAACTTTTTATTCTTTATTAATTCTCATTAGTGCTATCAACAAGACCCACCCTCAGATGCCATTAAGAAAAAGGATATTGAATATCATGGATACAAAAGATAGAGAATTAACACAGATAGATGTGGAAAAATCTATGGAGAAAAAATTTAATATATTGGAAATCTTGAAGCTAAATGACAGAGAAATTAAAATAGAAATCCTAAAAATACTCAGAGATATACAAGAAAACACAGAAAGGCAATTTAGGGAGCTCAGAAAACAATTCAACGAACACAAAGAATATATTACCAAAAAAATTGAAACTATAAAAACAAATCAAACAGAGATGAAAAACTCAATTCATGAACTGAAAAATGAGGTAACAAACTCAGCTAATAGAACAGGCCAGGCCCTGGTCGGTTGGCTCAGTGGTAGAG
The DNA here is from genome assembly GCF_036850765.1 of Saccopteryx bilineata. Lineage (NCBI taxonomy): Eukaryota > Metazoa > Chordata > Mammalia > Chiroptera > Emballonuridae > Saccopteryx > Saccopteryx bilineata. The sequence continues at coordinate 63,584,025 of NC_089499.1, read as the reverse complement.
CATTGACCTGGCGTGCAGGAGTCCCGGGTTCGATTCCCAGCTGGGGCACACAGGAGAAGCACCCATCTGCTTCTCCACTCCTCCCCCTCTCCTTCCTCTCTGTCTCTCACTTCCCCTCCCACAGCTGAGGCTCCATTGGGGCAAAGATGGTCCGAGCGCTGAGGATGGCTCTATGGCCTCTGCCTCAGGTGCTAGAATGGCTCTGGATGCAACATAGCAATGGCCCAGAGGGGCAGAGCATCGCACCTGGGTGGGCATGCCGGGTGAATCCCAGTCGGGCGCATGCGGGAGTCTGTCTGACTGCCTCCCTGTTTCTAGCTTCGAAAAAATGAAAAAAAAAAAAAAAAGAACAGGTCAGATAGAAGGTAGGATTAGTGACATAGAAGACAAACAACTTCAGGCACAACAGAGAGAAGAAGAGAGAAACTCAAAAATTTTGAAAAATGAGAAAGCCCTACAGGAATTGTCTGACTCCATAAAAAAAAATAACATAAGAATAATAGGTATATCAGAAGGAAAAGAGAAACAAAATGGAATGGAGTACATATTCAAACAAATAATAGACGAGAACATCCCAAGCTTGTGGAAAGAACTAAAGCCTCAAATTCAAGAAGCAAACAGAACACCGAGTTTTCTTAACCACAACAAACCTACTCCAAGGCACATCATACTGAAAATGGCACAAACCAACAACAAAGAAAAAATTCTCAAGGAAGCCAGAGAAAAGAAGAATACAACATATAAAGGAAGGCCTATTAGATTATCATCAGATTTCTCAGCAGAAACTCTACAAGCTAGAAGAGACTGGACCCCAATACTTAAAGCCCTGAAAGAGAGGAACTTTCAGCCAAGAATACTATACCCATCAAAGCTATCCTTCAAGTATGAAGGAGAAATAAAAACATTCACAAATACAGAAAAGATGAGGCAATTTATCATCAGAAAACTCCCAGTCCAGGAAATACTAAAGGGGGTTTTTCCAACCAGATTCAAAGAACAAAACAAAACAAAATCACAATTAAAAGCTCCACCAAGAACACAATAAAACCAAATTTAAACTGTGACAACAAAAGCAAAAAAAAAAAAAAAAAAAAAAGAGGAGAGGATGGAGATTAACAGTAGCAAAGGACGATGGAGTGCAGAAACACTCATAAGATAGGGTACTACAATGAATATGGTAGGTACCCTTTTCATTACTTAATGGTAACCACACTTGAAAAAACCACCACAGAAGCACATGACTTAAAAAAGGTAGCAACAGAGGAAAGAAGTATGGAATACAAACAAACAAAAACAAATGATAGAAAAACAAAAGAGAAGAATCAAACAGGATACAAAACTAACAGAAAGCAATTTATAAAATGGCAATAGGGAAACCACAGTGTCAATAATTACACTAAATGTAAATGGATTAAACTCACCAATAAAAAGACATAGAGTAGCAGAAATGATTAAAAAAGAAAATCCGACTGTATGTTGTCTATAAGAAACACATCTAAGCAACAAGGATAAAAACAAATTCAAAGTGGAAGGCTGGAAAACAATACTCCAAGCAAATAACATCCAAAAAAAAAAAGTAGTCATAGCATTACTCATATCTAATAATGCTGACTATAATAGACAGAAAAAGTACTCAGAGACAAAAATGGTCATTTCATAATGATTAAGGGGACACTGAATCAAGAAGACATAACAATCCTTAATACATATGCACCAATCCAAAGAGCACCAAAATATATAAGACAGCTACTTATTGACCTAAAAACAAAAACTGACAAAAATACAATCATACTTGGAGACCTCAATACACCGCTGATGGCTCTAGATCAGTCATAGAAACAGAGAATTAATAAAGATATACTGGCATTAAATGAAACTCTAAAGCACCTGGATATGATAGACATCTACAGGACACTTCATCCCAAAGTAACGGAGTAGACATTTTTCTCTAGTGTACATGGAACATTCTCAAGAATTGACCATATGTTGGGTCACAAAAATAACATCAGCAAATTCAGAAAAATTGAAATTGTACCAAGCATATTTTCTGATCATAAAGCCTTGAAACTACAATTCAACTGCAAAAAAGAGGGGGAAAACCCCATAAAAATGTGGAAACTAAACAACATACTTTTAAAAAATGAATGGGTCAAAGAAGAAACAAGTGCAGAGATCAAAAGATATATACAGACTAATGAAAATGACAATACGACATAGCAGAATCACTGGGATGCAGAAAAAGCAGTAATAAGAGGGAAGTTCATATCACTTCAGGCCTATATGAACAAACAAAGAAGGGGCCCAAGTGAACCACTTAACTTCACACCTAAAGGAACTATAAAAAGAAGAACAAAGACAACCCAAAACCAGCCAAAGAAAAGAGATAATAAAAATCAGAGCAGAAATAAATGAAATAGAGAACAGAAAAACTACAGAAAAAATAAAACAAGGAGCTGGTTCTTTGAAAAGATCAACAAAATTGACAAACTCTTGGCAACACTCACCAAAGAAAAAAGAGAAAGGACTCATATAAACAAAATCCAAAATGAAAGAGGAGAAATCAACACAGACATCATAGATATACAAAGAATTATTGTAGAATACTACAAAAAAGTATATGCCACAAAATTCAACAATCTAGAAGAAATGGATAAATTCCTAGAACAGTACAACCTTCCTAGACTGAGTCATGAAGAAGCAGAAAGCCTAAACAGACCAATTAGCAGAGAGGAAATAGAAAAAACTATTAAAAACCTCACCAAAAATAAAAGTCCAGGCTTAGATGGTTATACTAGCAAATTCTATCAAACATTCAAAGAAGACTTGGTTCCTATTCTACTCAAAGTCTTCCAAAAAATTGAAGAAGAAGCAATACTTCCAAACACATTTTCTGAGGCCAACATAACCCTCATACCGAAACCTGGCAAGAACAGCACAAAAAAAGAAAACTATAGACCAATATCTCCAATTCATACGGATGCTAAAATACTAAACAAAATACTGGCAAATTGAATACAACATATTAAAAAAATAATACATCACGATCAAGTGGGATTCATCCCAGAATCTCAGGGATGGTTCAACATACGTAAAACGGTTAATGTAATACACCATATCAACAAAACAAAGAACAAAAACCACATGATCTTATCAATAGATGCAGAAAAGGCATTTGATAAAATACAACACAACCTTATGTTTAAGACACTCAAAAAAATGGGTATAGAAGGAAAATATCTCAACATGATAAAGGCCATATATGATAAATCATCAGCCAACAGCATATTAAATGGCATAAAACTGAGGACTTTCCACCTTAAATCAGGAACAAGACAGGGTTGTCCACTCTCTCCACTCTTATTTAACGTGGTGCTAGAAGTTCTGGCCAGATCAATCAGACAAGAGAAAGAAATAAAAGGCATCCATATCGGAAAAGAAGTAGTAAAGGTATCACTTTTTGCAGATGATATGATCCTATACATTGAAAACCCCAAAGACTCCACAAAAAGATTACTAGAAACAATAAACCAATACTGTAAGGTTGCAGGATACAAAATTAACATACAAAAGTCCATAGCCTTTCTATATGCCAACAATGAAATATTAGAAAATGAATTCAAAAAAATAATTCCCTTCATGATTGCAACAACAACAAAAAATACCTAGGAATAAACATAACAAAGAATGTAAAGGACCTATGTAACGAAAACTATAAAGCATTGTTAATGGAAATCAAAAAAGATACAATGAAATGGAAAAATATTCCTTGTTCTTGGATAGGAAGAATAAATATAACCAAAATGGTCATATTACCCAAAGTAATTTATAAATTTAATGCAATTCCCATCAAAATTCCAATGACATTTTTTGAAGAAATGGGAAAAAAATCATCAGATTTATATGGAACTATAAAAAACCCCGAATAGCCAAAGCAATCCTAAGGAAAAAAGAATGAAGCTGGGGGCATTACAATACCTGACTTCAAACTATATTATAGGGCCACGACAATCAAAACAGCATGGTATTGGCAGAAAAATAGACACTCAGACCAATGGAACAGAAAAGAATAGAAAGTCCAGAAATAAAACCAAATATATATGGTCAAATAATTTTTGATAAAGGGGCCAACAACACACAATGGAGAAAAGAAAGCCTCTTCAACAAATGGTGCTGGGAAAACTGGAAAGCCACATGCAAAAGAATGAAACTCGACTACAGCCTGTCCCCGTGTACTAAAATTAATTCAAACTGGAGTACATAGAAGAAGACATAGGTACTAAACTCATGGACCTGGGTTTTAAAGAGCATTTTATGAATTTGACTCCAAAGGCAAGAGAAGTGAAGACAAAGATAAATGAATGGGACTACATCAGACTAAAAAGTTTTTGCTCAATCAAAACTGCAATGAGACACCACCTCACACCTGTTTGATTAGCTATTATTAGCAAGACATGTAATAGCAAATGTTGGAGAGGCTGTGGAGAAAAAGGAACCCTCATACACTGTTGGTGGGAATGTAAAGTAGTACAACCATTATGGAAGAGAGTATGGTGGTTCCTCAAAAAACTGAAAATAGAACTACCTTATGACCCAGCAATCCCTCTACTGGGTATATACTCCAAAAACTCAGAAACATTGATACGTAAAGACACATGCAGCCCCATGTTCATTGCAGCATTGTTCACAGTGGCCAGGACATGGAAACAACCAAAAAGCCCGTCAATAGATGACTGGATAAAGAAGATGTGGCATATATACACTATGGAATACTACTCAGCCATCAGAAATGATGACATCGGATCATTTACAGCAAAATGGTGGGATCTTGATAACATGATACGAAGCGGAATAAGTAAATCAGAAAAAACCAGGAACTGCATTATTCCATATGTAGGTGGGACATAAAAGTGAAACTAAGATACATTGATAAGAGTGTGGTGGTTATGAGGGGGAGGGGGGAATGTGAGAGGGAAAAGGGGAGGGGGAGGGGCACAAAGAAAACAAAATAGAAGGTGACAGAGGACAATCTGACTTTGGGTGATGGGTATGCAACATAATTGAATGACAAGATAACCTGGACTTATCTTTGAATATATGTATCCTGATTTATTGATGTCACCCCATTAAAAAAATAAAATTATTATAAAAAAAAGAAAAGAAAAGAAAAGAAAAAGTAAAAAAAAAAAAGTTTTTGCTCAGCAAGAGAAACTGACAACAAAATAAACAGACAGTCAACTAAATAAGAAATGATATTTTCAAACAACAGCTCAGATAAAGGCCTAATATCCAAAATTTACAAAGAACTTATAAAACTCAATAACAAACAAACAAACAATCCAATAAAAAAATGGGAAGAGGACATGAACAGACACTTCTCCCAGGAAGAAATACAAATGGCCAACAAATATATGAAAAAATGCTCATCTTCATTAGTTATTTTAGAGAAATGTAAATCAAAAGTACAATGAGATACCACCTCACACCTGTTAGATTACCTATTATCAACAAGACAGGTAATAGCAAATGTTGGAGAGGCTGTGGAGAAAAAGGAACCCTCAGTCACTGTTGGTGGGACTGTAAAGTAGTATACAACCATTATGGTAGAAAGTATGGTGGTTCCTCAAAAAACTGAAAATAGAACTACCTTATGACCCAGCAATCCCCCTACTGAGTATATACCCCCAAAACTCAGAAACATTGATATGTAAAGACACATGTAGCCCCATGTTCATTGCAGCATTGTTCACAGTGGCCAAGACATGGAAACAACCAAAAATCCTTTCAATAGAAGACTGGATAAAGAAGATGTGGCACATATCCACTATGGAATACTACTCAGCCATAAGAAATGATGACATCAGATCATTTACAACAAAATGGTGGGTTCTTGATAACATTATGTGGAGTGAAATAAGTAAATCAGAAAAAAACAAGAACTACATGATTCCATACATTGGTGGGACATAAAAATGAGACTAAGAGACATGGACAAGAGTGTGATGGTTATGGGGGGAGCGGGGCGTGGGAGGGAAGGAGGGGGAGGGGGAGGGGCACAAAGAAAACGAGATAGAGGGTGATGGAGGACAATCTCACTTTGGGTGATAGCTATGCAACATAATTGAATGACAAGATAACCTGGACATGTTTTCTTTGAATATATGTACACTGATTTATTGATGTCACCCCATTAACATTAATAAAAATTCATTTATAAAAAAAAATTTTTTAAAAAAGAAATGTACCCCAAAAACCCAGAAACTTCTCTTTGTAAAAGATAATTTTCAGTAGCATCAAATAATGTAAATATTGTACATAAACTTAATAGAGATGTTAAAATCTCTATTAAGAAAATTAAATAACTTTACATTTTAAATGAATTAAAATGACAAATATTTTCAAATTCATTTCTTCAGATGCTCTGAAGCAGTATGGGGCTGGTGACTACTGTATAAGACAGCACAACTTCAGAATTTCATGGTTACAGGAAACTGAAAATGTATTTTCAGCCCTGCCCGGGCAGCTCAGTTGGTTAGACCATCATCCCAATATGGCAAGGTTGAGGGTTCAATCCCTGGACAGGGCATATTCAAGAATCAATCAATAAATGCACAAATAAGTGAAAAACCAAATTGATATTTCTCTTCCTCTCTTTCTCTCTCTAAAATCAGTAAATAAATTTTTTAAAAAGACGTATTTTCAGAGTTGATTGCAGAGAAGTATGGCATGGTGATCAAGACTTTTGAGCCTAGAAATAGTTTACATGTAGATAGAATTCTGTAGTAGGAAGGTAGGAAGGAACATACAAGTTTTGTGAGATTGTGCCTGTATTTTTCTTTAATGAATGGTTACTATTGAATCACTATTGTTTTTTAAACCAAATTAGTTGTATTTAAAAGACTAAAAGACATGTCACCCAATAAAACTTACCTTAAGGGGGACGTGAACACCAGTAGAAGACTGCTGTCCTAAGAGTACTTAAGTATTTTTCTTCCCTAGATCTCACTATTGCATTTTTTTTCTCCTTTCAGGAAGAAGCAATTCCAGATGATTACTTTAAAAATGATCCCAAATACAAGTTTGTTTCCCAATTTGTTCATACTCTTTTTAGTGCTACATAACTAAGAGCTGAATATGCTATATTAACTCTGGTAAGGTAGTTCTTTCATAAAGCATCTTTTCTGTCTTATATATAGAGTATGATCTTATTTCAAATAAAAGTAGGTTCCTGAAATGATCATCAGAATTTTATTAAGAAAAACCTGTTGGCCTTGGCCGGTTGGCTCAGCGGTAGAGCGTCGGCCTGGCGTGCGGGGGATCCGGGTTCGATTCCCAGCCAGGGCACATAGGAGAAGCGCCCATTTGCTTCTCCATCCCCCCCTCCTTCCTCTCTGTCTCTCTCTTCCCCTCCCGCAGCCAAGGCTCCATTGGAGCAAAGATGGCCCAGGCACTGGGGATGGCTCCTTGGCCTCTGCCCCAGGTGCTAGAGTGGCTCTGGTCATGGCAGAGTGATGCCCCAGAGGTGCAGAGCATCGCCCCCTGGTGGGCAGAGCATCGCCCCTGGTAGCCGTGCTGGGTGGATCCCGGTTGGGCGCATGCGAAAGTCTGTCTGACTGTCTCTCCCTGCTTCCAGCTTCAGAAAAATACAAAAAAAAAAAAAAAAGTCAAAAAAAGTAAAATAAAGTAAAATATGCATATTTGAGCTTAATAATCATTGTGATTTAAAATGTTGTCATTGGTTTTCTTATCACAAACAATTGCTTTAGAGGCAGAAGGAGGGATTTCTGGTTCTTCCCTCCACACCTCAGGAGACCCATGCACATGCAGTGTGCACACACACACATGGTGTGCTGGTGGGGGGGCAGGATGGGGGCAGCAACAGAACAGTGAGGTCTGGCCAGTGAGTGAGAGTGTGAAGCCAGGGAAAGAACGTAGGACACACGGGCACAGAAGGGCAATGTCCTAGCCTATAGAGCCTTGTAGCTTGAAGGCCATGCACGTAAGTTAACATTTGGTTTGATGGGAAACCTTTGGCAGATACTGAGCAGGGGAGTGAAATGCTCTTAATTAAAGAGGCTATTCTGGGTGCTTTGGGGAGAACAGACTAGTTGGGAGCCAGGAGCCAATATCAGTGATAGGTGAGAAGTGATAAATAGCGGTCAGATTGCCAATGACATATAGAGATAACAAGAATTGTTAACAGATTGGAGCAAGCTAACTCAAAAGGAGGGTTTTGGCCCCAGCAACTAGGCAAATGGCAGTGTGTCTCGTGTTTTTAGGGAAGGCCTAAGAAGTGGAGTTGGTATGTGTGCGAGAAGGCACCTTAGTTAGCAACAGCAGTTGGAGTAGAGTGATAGTGGCGAGCAGACTAATGTGGGCTAAGGAGAGAGTGGGGGGTGAGACCAGCATCAGGGCACTTAACTCTGAGCGAGGTGAGAGGAAGCATTCTGGGAGTTGTGGAGGGTGTGGTGGCAACAACATAAACAGTCACATTGGGGAAAATATCTGGCAGATGGAGGATTCTTCAAAAAGAGGTGATTGTGGGAGCAGTGTTCTGCATAAGTAGAATGGGACTGATTTAGTGTAGATGAGTTAGCTTCGGTGAGGAGAGAAATCTCAATCCTACTGACACAGGAGGCCAGGTGGTGTGAATGAAAGAGTAACGGCACACACCAAGTCTGCTGTAAAGATGACAGGAAGTTGAGAGAAAGCCAGGGTTGTATAAGTGCCTTTATTATTTCTATAGACAGTTGAACCATATAAGGAGTTTGTTCTTAGGATACCTGAGAGCACTGTGTTTTGGGGAATGGTGCAGAATTTCACTAAGAACATATGATGTTCAATAACCATTTGTTTTGGAAATCACAGTTGAGTTTGGAGAACATCGGCAAATCTGAGCTGTCGATCGGATGACCTTCAGACAGTGAACATACTCTCTCTAAAACTGTTTGTCAAGTGGCATATATACTCTTCTGCAAAGCACCCTTTGAGGTAACAAGCAATCAAAGCTTACCTCTATCTTTACTCAGCTGTTAATTTTGCCTAGTTCTTTGTAGAATAGACATTTAGTACATGTAAAAAAAAGTCATGAAATATCACGAGTTACCTGGCAGGTTTAGAGGAGTATCTAACACAGACTGGTAGTTCTGTTACCACCTGAAACCAACAGAATTGACTACAGCTTCAGATTATGTAAGACAGTAATGAATTTCATAAAATTATAAGGAGGTGTGAACATTAAGGGATATGAGAAAGACTGTCCTTTGTATTCATGTGTGTTCCCCACACCCAGACAGGAATACTGCATGGTACAGACAGACCAGCCTGGAGCCTTGCTGTTTGTATTGCTGTCCTGCTGTCCCTCACAGCAGCCACTGGGAGGCTCCGTTGACCACCAGTTTTTATCTTTTGCTTGTGCCACAAAAGGACTGGTTATTGTGAAAAGATCTGTGTTCAGGATTTACATATGCAAGTATTAGGTAAAATCACCATATAACTACCACCCAGGTATGAAACACTGCATGTGATAGTATTTATGGAACAACTTGAATCTACACTGGGCCTGTATATGCTGCCCTTTACAAGTGGAAAGGTAATAACACAATGCATTTCTTCAGCAGGTCCTTTGCTAAGATGTCCATTCATTCCTGTTTCCAAAAGAAGGGCTAATTGTGACTTGGCCTCTGACTTCGACTGGCCAAACAGCCTCTGTAGAAACTAAAAATAAAAGGTATGTTTAAAAAATAGATGAAATCTGCCATTCCTAACAGTTCTTATCATAGCACTTAAACTGAACTAAAGTCAAAGATTGGTGCTCTACTTTTGCAGGTTTATCTAGAAAGACTTGTATCTTCTGCCCTAGGAACTGGAAGAGGCTTGTTCTGGGAGCCATTCACCTTGCCTGCAAGGTTTGTGGGGATGAGGCTGTGTGGAATGTGGGCGCTGCCAGATCTTCAAGGGCGGTAAGGTTGAGCCCCCTAGATAAACACGCTGCCTCTGATAGGAGTGTTCTACCCCCTCTCACCACCTTACAGAAACTGGAGGTGACCCGTGCTTTACCGCTCCCTTTTAGACCCTGAGCGAACAGCTGACATCTTGTTAAAAACTTAAGATAACACACATCCTTTCCGCGGGAATTTATTTCTGTTCTCACAAGGCGTTTCTGCTCCCCACAGAGCAGGCCCTGCTTCTCCAAACACTCTGCTCGCCTCTATAAAGCCTCCTTTCCAGTCTCCAAAACGAGACTTCAGGAACAGAAACTGAAACGGTCACGGACTCCCGAGTGGTAGGTCGGGCCCGGGGCCGGCGAGCCCACTGCCCGCTCGCGCGCGGCCCAGGGAGGCCCGGTTCACTCCACCACGCCGGCCCGAAAGAACCGCTTGCGGCGGCCTAGACGCTCCGCCACCGCGCAGCAGCCACCTGGGCCCTCCGAAGTTCGGACTGGCGCACCCCCGTCTCCGCTTTGGGTTCTTGCCCCAGGCCCGGAGGGAGCCCTGGGGGCGGGTCGGGCACCGGGCGCGGGGAGGGGCGCGTTGCGGGCCCAGCACGCAGGGAACTTGAGCACCCGCCGGTGCCACCGCCCGGACACTTTCCTTTCACGCCCCTGGGGCTGCCGCGTGCTGAGCTGCCCTCAAGGGGCTACCCACTACCACCGCCGCCGCTCCCCGCCGCGGAGAGGCGCCGGGGCGCGCTCCTGCAGCATGGCCGGCCAGCGCGCAGGACCACCGACGCCGCGCTCCCCTCACACCGCCCCCGCCCCCAACGTGCCGCCACCGCCCTTGGCGCCTCAGCCCGCGCCGCAGCCCTTTGGCTCCCAGCAGTTTCATTGGCAAAGTTGCGCTGCCCCGTGGAGGTGCTCCATGCAGTCCCCCCCCCCCCTCAGGACACCGCCCCTTCACCCTTCAGGCTGCTGTGTGGGAAGGCCCGGCCGGCAACGCCGCCCTTTTTTTTTTTTTTTTTTTCCTTAAGTTGGAAACGGGGAGGCAGTCAGAGAGACTCCCGCATGCGCCCGACAGGGATCCACCCGGGACGCCCACCAGGGGGCGTCGCTCTGCCGCAATCAGAGCCATTCTCGGGCCTGAGGCAGAGGCCATAGAGCCATCCTCAGCGCCCGGGCAAACTTTGCTCCAATGGAGCCTTGGCAGCGGGAGGGGAAGAGAGAGACAGAGAGGAAGGGGAGGGGTGGAGAAGCAGATGGGCGCCTCTCCTGTGTGCCCTGGCCGGAATCGAACCCGGGACTCCCGCACACCAGCCCAACAGCGTTTTTCTACCTGTAGGGAGTTTTCGCGCGCACGCTCCTCCATCGCTCACTTTTTCTCCTTCTCGAGCTCCTTTTCTCTCTTCCTTTCTTTTCGTTCCCCAGCACCTGCGCTTTTTCCTTTCACAGCGCCCGCGCTAGCTGGCTCGCGTCCCCCTTCCTGCTGGGCATGGTGGAGAGGGGCGGCCCGCAGCTCTCCCCGCCTCCACCTGCGCTCCCTGCTCTGACTCATTCCAATATGGCAAGGCGTCCGCAGATTGATGTGCTGGGGGTCCAGCGCCACCAGCCCACAACTTGCAGTGGACACCCCCAAGGCCCTGGCGCGGGGTACACTGCGGCCTCTCCGACCCCTGACTGTACTGCAGTCCCACACGGACCAGCCCCAACGGGGAGACGCGCCTCTGGGGATCCAGCCCACAAGGGAAGGGCCCCCACGCCTCACCTAGGATTGTGGACGGAGTCCAGAAAACCGAGTGGCATCCCTGGGTCCATCCTGGCTTATGGGCCCGGAGGAAGCTTGAGGTTGTTGTCCACACGTGACCACCCACCCCCCACCCCCCGCAAGACAGCATTAGCAAAGAAACAGATGGAGCTGCCCGATCCCAGATGGGCGCGTGTGGGTGCTGGAGAGGACTCTGTCGGAGCGCTTGGCACATGTCCGGAGTCTGGAGCGTCCTATGAGACCTGAAAGGGCACTCATGTGCCCCCGTCTGCTAAGTCACATTCGAGTACCCAAGAGCACCCAATGTCTCCAGGTTTCCACAGGAGGCGCCCTGTAACTCCGAGTTTTCCTGCCACTTGGGGCCCCAGCGAGGGGGCACAAGATGGATGCCGAAATTTGGGAATGAGAGCTGAGAGTCCGAGTCGAGACAGAAGCTCAAAAGTGGCTAAACTGACCCCAAACCAGAGGTGCCTAGGGGCGGTTGTTACCCTAGCTGGCTCCTTACCCAGGGATCTCAGGTGCAGGTGGAATATGCCTATCCCTACCTGCTCTGGAAAGTTCCCTCCTGAAGGGAGCCCCCACACCGCTGGGAACCCAGAAGTCCCGGGACTCTTGGGCCTTGGAGCAGGTTGAAAGGCAGAAGGCTAGAAAAATGTGCTGATGGCTCCTACCTTTCAGGAAGGAGAAATCACCCACTGCAAGGAGGTCTGGGTTGTCAGATGGGCACAGGCCACTTCCTCACCACCGCGCTGGGAAATATAAATATTACCCCACTTTACAAACTTGCTCAAAGTCCAGATTTTTTATTATTGAAAATACAATATAACAGCCATAGAGAAAACAAATTGTAAAAAGAATAAAATGTATTCATAATACTACTATGGAATGCAACTTTTTATATACAAAACCTTTCTATATACATGTGTGTACATTGTTACAATAACATCTTCTCATTTGTGATTGCTGTTAACATTTTTCTTTTGTTCATAAGATTCATTTTTAAGCTGTGCAGATATCCTCATCAATTCACTTAGTTTCTTAATAAGTTCCTACAGAGGAAGCCCATAAGGATGACATCTGACTTCTCAACAGAAACATTAGAGGCCAAAAGGGAATGGCAAGAAATATTCAAAGTAATGCAAAACAAGAGCCTGCAACCAAGACTTCTCTAGCCAGCAAGGCTAACATTTAAATTTGAAGGAGAAATAAAAAGCTTCCCAGACAAAAAAACAAAAACAAAAACAAAAAAACCTCAAAGATTTCATTACAACCAAACAAATGCTACAAGAAATGTTAATGGGCCTGCTGTAAACTGAACAAAGGGGGAGGGGAATCTATTGTAGTAAAAGGGAATGTAGATTTAAAGAATAAAATGGCAATAAATGACTACATATCAATAATAACCTTAAATGTAAATGGATTAAATGCTTCAATCAAAAGACATAGGGTAACTGCATGGATAAGAAAACAGGACCCATACATATGCTGCCTACAAGAGACCCACCTCAAAACAAAAGATGCACATAGACTGAAAGTAAAGGGATGAAAAAAAAAATTTCATACAAATGGAAATGAAAAAGAACTGGGGTAGCAATACTTATATCTGACAAAATAGACTTTAAAACAAAGAGTATGTCAGAAATCCAACAGGAACATATAACTATTATAAATATCTATGAACCTGATATAGGAGCACCTAAATATATAAAGCAGATTTTGATGGGCATAAAGGGCAAGATCAACAGCAATACTATAATAGTAGGAGATTTTAATACCCCACAAACATCACTGGATAGATACTAAAGAAAGACAGTTAACAGAGAAACAGCAGACTTAAAGGACACACTAGATCAACTGGATTTAATAGATACCTTCAGAACCTTTCACCCTAAAGCAGCAGAATATACATTCTTTTAAAGAGCTCACGGTACATTCTCTAGGATAGACCACATGTTAGGACACAAAACGAGTCTCAATAAATTTAAGAAGATTGAAATCATAGCAAGCATCTTCTCTGACCACAATGGCATGAAACTAGAAATCAACTACAATAGAAACACTGGAAAACACTCAAATACCTGGAAACTAAATAGCATGTTATTAAATAGCAAAAGGGTTAACAATGAGATAAAAAAAAATCAAAAATGTCCTTAAAACAAATGAAAACAAACATACAACTCAAAATTTATGAGACACAGCAAAGGCAGTCCTGAGAGGGAAGTTCATAGCACTATTTAGCTTACTGTCTATCCACAAGAAATATTAGCACCTAATACATAGTAGGCACTCAAGAAACACTGTTGAATGGGTGAACAAAAATGTCAATGTACAAACTGATCCCTATGACTGGTGTGACTGGAAAATGGAGTATTATGACCAAAATGAATGGCATGTCCTTCCCAGGGTAATCAAGATTGATTCACACAATATAGTGTACAGAGATGTGTTGTAGAATTGTGTGCCTGAAACCTGTATAATTATGTTAACCAGTGTCACCCCAATAACTTCAATAAAAAGGAGAAACTGATTGATAGTACAACCAGAACAGCAGTGAATTTGGCACTGGGCCTTCGACAGAAAAGCAGGGAACAATTGATCCGAAGGAAGGAACGTCAGGGTAGGCAGAAACCAGAGCCACTCACCACATCCCATTTCTCCCAATCCCACACACAGCCCTGCACATAAATGTGTAGGGGGAGGTCAGAGACAGAGGGAACAGACTTTAAAGCTGGGTGTAACTACTATTCAAGGCCCACAGCCAAAAGCCACTGTCAAAGTCATGCCCCTTTCATAGACAAACTCACATAAGCAAGAAATACACAAATACAAAATTTATCACAATGCCTAATAAAAACTACAACCAGCCCCAGCATTCTGAAGTAAGGCTAATCAAGTGAGTGACAGGGCACTGAAAAAGTGAATGGCATTTTGTGCAAAAGCAGGAGTCGAGAGAGAGAGAGAGAGAGAGAGAGAGAGAGAGAGATGCGCTAAATCAAACCACAATACTATGAAAAGGCAAAGTGGAGGTGAAAAGGATAATTCCTCAAAAAGTACCTTTCTGACTAAGAGAATGGATTGATTACACTAACTGTTCTGTAGAGGAAAGTTCCCAAAAATAAATTTCCTTGTCATAATCATCTAATATTGCTTACCAGCTATTACTCTCATTTGTCATTTCCACATCCACTCCATAGGAGAAACAGTATTAGGGATTTCTTCAGTCATATTTCATGGCACTTCTTGAAGGGGGTGGGTTTTGTATTCAAGTGCAAACCAAAGTGTTCCAAATCTATCTAGGCTCATAAAAACTATAAATGACCTGCCTTGGGGCGCATGGATGCCCACTGGTGCTATAAAATGTAAGGTTGGTTGGAAATACTGCTGGAAGCCACACTTGTTTTAAAAAATTTACTTATCCTTACAACCACATTTAAATTATGCTGCTCCACATAGAATCAGATTGCTTCTACTGAAGCACCTGTGCTGTTCCTCATGCTCCAAG
Source organism: Saccopteryx bilineata (assembly GCF_036850765.1). Taxonomy (NCBI): domain Eukaryota; kingdom Metazoa; phylum Chordata; class Mammalia; order Chiroptera; family Emballonuridae; genus Saccopteryx; species Saccopteryx bilineata. The sequence goes on along the minus strand of NC_089499.1, from coordinate 63,568,827 downwards.
TCAACTCAGCTCCAGTCCCCTTCCTTCTCTGATTCCTATAAGTTGTAGCTACCTTTATTGAGTGCCTATTATCTCCTGCTAAACTTCACACAATGTCTCAGACTATCACACAGTCCCTCGAGATGGCATTGTCATCGCCATTTTAGAGACAAGCCATGACTCAGCACCGTTGAGTTGTTTTCCCCACACCCCACAACTGGTGTTTGGCAGAATCAATCATTAATTCTGATTTGTCTGATTCAAAAGCCCAAAACATCTTCAAATCTCGCTCATGGCCAACCTGGCCAGTTAGAAAGTTCTGCCATTACTTCCTTCAAATATTTCTTGGGTTGACCATTCCAACTATCCCATTCTCATTCCAACCTTCCTTACCTCATGTCCAAATCGCTGCAACCACATCCTGATTCATCCCCATAATCCCAATCTCTTCTGACTATAAAATCTCCTGTAATGTTATTATCTTTATCTCCAGAACCCTAATTCTTTCCCAAAGTCTTATCAGAACAAGTGTAGACATTTCTGCTGGAGTCTGCCAGCTTGACAGCAACTTCTGTTCCTCCTATACCTGTAGGCAGGCAAAGCTCTGTGATTGGCTCTGCCAAATTCAGAGCACACCACTTGCTGTCTCTGCCATATTAGTATACTCTCTCACACCCTCATGACAGAGAGACTCAGAAAACAGAGACACAGATACGCAGAGCTAGAAATACAAGATCCTGGCTGGTGGTTCATTGGACAGAGCATCAGCCCAGCATATGGACGTCCCAGGCTTGATCCCTGATCAGGGCACACATGAGAAGTAACCATCTACTTCTCTTCCCCTCTCTCTCACCCTTCTCTCCCTCTTTCTCTCCCACAGACAGTGTCTCCATTGGTTCAAGCTTTGCCCCAGGGAACTAAAGATAGCTTGTCAGCCTCAGGTGCTAAAACCAGCTTGGTTGATTTGAGCATCAGCCCCAGATGGGGGTTGCTCGGTGGATCCCAGTTGGGGTATATGCAGAAGTCGGTCTCACTATCTCCTTTCCTCTCATTTATAAAAAAAGAAAAGGGAGAGAGAGAGAGAAATAGAGAGACACAGAGATAGAGACACAGGTAAAGAGATAAAGAGAAAGAATGAGATAGAGACAGAGAGAGGGGACAGATATTGAGAAAGACAGAGACAGATACAGAGGCACACACTGACAGAGATACAGAGACATAGATGCAAAAAGTGACTTACAGATAGATAGAGAGAGACCCAGAGAGAGAAACAAAGAGTGGCAGAGACATCACAGAGAAAATTAGATATAACCATGGACCCAGGCCCTAGCCAGTTGGCTCAGTGGTAGAGCATCAGCCTGGCGTGCAGGAGTCCCAGGTTCGATTCCCAGCCAGGGCACACAGGAGAAGCGCCCATCTGCTTCTCCACCCCTCCCCCTCTCCTTCCTCTCTGTCTCTCTCTTCCCCTCCCGCAGCCAAGGCTCCATTGGAGCAAAGTCGGCCTGGGTGCTGGGAATGGCTCTGTGGCCTCTGCCTCAGGTGCTAGAATGGCTCTCCATGCAACAGATAGACACCCCAGAGGGGCAGAACATCTCCCCCTGGTGGGCATGCTGGGTGGATCCCGGTCGGGCGCATACGGGAGTCTGTCAGACTGCCTCCCCGTTTCCAGCTTCGGAAAAATGAAAAGAAAAAAAAACAAAAAACCATGGACCCAGACCCACTCACCCTACGCCCGAGTGCTGTGTGTGTCCAGGCACTACTGATATTGTCAAAGCTGTCTGATTGAGCTCTCATGTTCTCAGTGTCATCTTTTCAATCATCTTAAGAAACACGATATTTTTATCCTCACTTTTAAATTAAATACTATTGCCTCTTATAGATTTCCTAGCCAAGCTCATAAAAGACAGAATATTTCAACCGAAATGTGTCTGGTTCTCTGTTCTAAGACTGTGTACACCAGCAGTTCTCAACTGGTGATTTTTCTCCCCCAAGAACACTTGGCAATGTCTGGAGATAGTTTGGATTCACACAGGCGATGAGAGAAGGATGCTACTGCCATCCAGTGAGCAGAGGCCAACAAGGATGCTGCTAAACATGCGGCAATGTACAGGACTAAAGAACTGCCCGGCCCGAAACGTCAGTAATGCAGAAGAAACTTGGTCTAAACATACAAGCAGATCCTAACACTCACTTTTCTTCCAACTGCTACAGCCCACTCTAGTCCTTCTCTTCTAGACAGCTAAATCACCTGCAGTATGTATTTATTCATTAGTTAAAAATGCATTTACTGAGAGTCTTCTAATTAGTAGACACTGGGAAAAATGATTAAGACACGGTTCCTCAGACTCTATTATATAAACAGACAAGAGACATGTGAACATACAGCTTCAAGTCAATGTGCCACGAGCCATGCTAAAGACATATGTAATGTTTGTGCGATGGGAGCACAAACAAGGAGCACCGAAGTCAGGCAATACAGTAGCATACTCCCTAATTCTTAACTCTGAAATCAGAAAGGTTTTAAGAACTGAAACAACTTCTACATAGCAAAGGAAGCAATCAACAACATGGAAGGACAAACTATGAACTCAGAAAAAAAAATATTTCCATTCATATATCCAATATGAGTTTAACATCCAAAATATATTAGGAACTCATACAACTCAATAGCAAAACACAACCTGATTTTTAAAATGGGCAAAGGACCTGAATGGACATTTTTTTCAAAGATGACATTGGGGTAATTTCAAAACTATCAAATTGTCACATTATACATTTTAAATATATAATACAATTCTTGTCAGTTATACTTCCATATTGCTTAAAAAACTGAAATAAGTTTAAAAACTGAACAATTTTCTTGTTAAGTTTAGCACCAAAATCACTTCACTTATGGTAAATCCCAACTTGACCTGAAGTGAGATGTCAGGTGTGTATTGGTGGCCTTGCCCGTCCGTCATAAGTGCCTCTGCACCTCTGCTGTTCTTTGCCACTTTCTAACTTTTGTTTTAATTACACTATGAAAATATCAGAAAGAACTAAATATACACCGATAGGTAACAGTGAGAAAAACAAGTAACATCATGACCAAGAGTGCCAAAAGTATGGTCATTGCAAAAGTTTAATTAAGGTTCATCTACTGAAGAATATGGTGAAGAATCTACATGACAAAGAAAAAGACAGACAAGTTATGGGAGTTGTACAGTGATACTAATGACCAAGCACAAAGGATAAATGAGAAAGCATTGCAAAACTTTAAAAAAATGAAAATCTTCATTGTTTGTTAAATAAATTTTTATTCAATAAAGAGTGTATATATGCCATTAACTGGCTTTTTGGCTTTCAAACCCACTAGGAGGTACTTTAAAGAACTGTATGTTGGCCCTGGCCGGTTGGCTCAGCGGTAGAGCGTCAGCCTGGTGTGCAGGAGTCCCGGGTTCGATTCCCGGCCAGGGCACACAGGAGAAGCGCCCATCTGCTTCTCCACCCCTCACCCTCTCCTTCCTCTCTGTCTCTCTCTTCCCCTCCCTCAGCCGAGGCTCCACTGGAGCAAAGATGGCCCGGGCACTGAGGATGGCTCTGTGGCCTCTGCCTCGGTTGCTGGAATGGCTCTGGATACAGCGGAGCGACGCCCCAGAGGGGCAGAGCGTCGTCCCTGGTGGGCATGGCGGGTGGGTCCCAGTTGGGCTCATACGAAAGTCTGTCTGACTGCCTCCCCATTTCCAGCTTTGGAAAAATGAAAAAAAGAAAAAAAAAAAGAACTGTATGTTAACATTAAGTGTGAACATTCAGAATATCAGCTGCATAAAATGTGTCTCCTAGTGCATAAAATATCTGAATCAAAGGTGAAAAGGGGTCTGTTGATTGTAAAAGTTACTGAAAACCTCAGCCCTGAATAAATTAACAGGAGGTCTTAAAAAAGCCAACAACATGGTGACAGCAGTAAGAAAAACACATGGCAATAACAGATAAAAGCCAACATCCAAAATGCTACACATGGCTCTAACCTGAAAACATTGTGCTAAGTGAAAGAGACCAGTCACAGAATGCCACACATTATAGGAACCCATTGATATAAAATGTCCCGCATAGGCAAATCTATAGAGACAGAAAGCAGGACAGTGGCAGTGGCTGCCAGAGGCCAAGGGAAGAGAGAATGGAGACTGACTGCTAATGGGTGCATGGTTTCATCTGGGGATAAAGGAAATGTTCTGATATTAGGTATGGCTATAGTTGCCCATCTCGGAGAATGCACTAAAAACTACCAAACAATTTAAACTGTATTTGGATGGTATATGGATTATATCTTAATAATGGTGTTAAAAGAAAAATATAGGCCTGACCTGTGGTGGCGCAGTGGATAAAGCGTCGACCTGGAAATGCTGAGGTCGCCGGTTCAAAACCTTGGGCTGGCCTGGTCAAGGCACATATGGGAGTTGATGCTTCCAGCTCCTCCCCCTTTCTCACTCTCTGTTTCTCCTCTCTCTCTCTCTCTCTCTCTCTCTCTCTCTGTCTCTCCCTCTCCTCTCTAAAAAAAATGAATAAATAATAAAAAAATAAAAAAAATAAAAAGAAAAATATATAGGTTATCACAGAAATTTTTCCTGACGAAGAATTTGCCTGGAAGATGAATAAGGAGGAGAAAGCAGCATGGCAGTCCTTTGTGGCAATTACAAAGAACTTCCTTGGCAACAAAACAGCAGAAAACTATGAACTTCTGGTTCAAAGGATGCTGTTGGCTTTCTGTGACACTGGATGAAACATGAGCGTTAAGATTCACTTTCTGAACAGTCACCTTGAGAAGTTTCCCGAAAATCTTGGAGCTGTTCAGTGATGAGCAGACTACTGCTGGAGCATAAAACGAGATTGCCCTCAACATATACACAAATGCAAGACCTACAAACGCAAATTTTTGCTGAATAGAACTTAAATAATTTTTGTGCAAATTTTGTGATTAAAATAAGTGTTTGAATATGTTCTATTTTGAAATTGTAGACAAATTCTGATGCAATCATATCTTTTAGTATATTAGTGTATTTACTGCATTATATAAATTATTACATTTTCACAAAAATGATGCCCAAGAAGACATTATATTTCATTATATTAAACTAAATGTTGAAAATTTGATAATAAGATGAAAACCTAAAATATTGAATTGCAAAAAAAACTGTAGCTTACAGAGAAAAACTAATGTCAGCTTTGAAATCAGCACACACACTCAAGTTAGGTAAGAACAAGTGTTTTTGTGGATGCAACAAAAATTTTGTGTTATTTATGTGGGCCAGGGTAAACATAAGAGTCTACATGAGCCCTGGCTAGTTGGCTCAGTGCATAGAGCATTGGCCCGGCATATGGACATCCTGGGTTCATTCCCTGGTCAGGGCACACAGAAAAGCAACCATTTTCTTCTTTCCCCTTTCTCTCTTCCATCTCAACCTCTTACCCTTGCTGCAGTCAGTGGCTCAATTCCTTTGAGCATCAGCACCAGGTGCTGAGGATACCTCGCTTGGTTCGAACATTGACCCCAGACAAGGGTTGCTCGGGAGATCCTGGTGGGGGTGTATGTGGGAGTCTATCTCACTATCTCTCCTCCTGTAACTTAAAAAAAAAAGGGTGATCTATATAACAGGAAGATAGGGGACTAATAGAATGGCAATGTAACAATGGGAGATGGTGCAGTAATGTGTTTTGAAGATGAAGGAAGAGAACAAAAGCCAAGGAATGCAGGCAGCCTATTGAACCTTACAAGGGCAAGGGAACACATTTTCTCCTAGAGTTCCAGATGGACCCTATCCTGCTGACACCTTGGTTTGGGGCTTTAAAACCTCCATTGAACTTGTAACCTACAGAACTATAGTACACTTTTATCTTAAGCCACAAAATTCGTGGTGATTTGTTAGAACAGCAAGAGGACACTAATACAGTAAGGGAACTTTAAAACTTTCTTTCATATCGAGACCTAATCTGGGCTATTCTGGGGGGAGGGAATATTCTATCTTTTAATATTTAAAAATTATTTACTATTAACTTAATAATTCTTCTTAGTCACTTGCCTGGTTAAAGAACCATTTGTGATTTTTTTTATTAAAAACAGGTTTCTTTCACCTCTCTGATCACCAGTTCCTTCTAGATACGCCTCCCTCTACGAATATATTTTAATGGGCTTGACTTCTATCTTTGGAAGTTAATTCTGTAATATGTACACACTACATTTTGCTTACCCATTCCCCTTGAGTGGAAACTAACTAAACTAAAATTCTAACTCCCTGCTGGTGTAAACAATGCTGTAAGAATTATCCTTATACAGATACCTTTAAGGAATAAGATGATAAGGTCATAGATTATATGCTGAATTAATTTGCAACATGTTAGTAGTTCTTCAACATCAACAATTGTTTACTTACATAGGTCAAAATTTCATCTTAGGTCATATCCTTACAATCATTTGTATAGTTTGATCTAATTTTTATGAATTTGCTATAGAAAAACTCTTGTCTAATTTTTGTTTATCTTTTCCTGATAGCTAGCAAACTAAAATTCCTCAAAAAATGTGCCTACCACATAGTGGCTAAAAGCAGTTGAGCCCAGGGTAAGGGGGTAACAACCAGAGGCAGGGCCTGCTGGCGGTAAAGAAGACTGAAGAGGCTTAGTCACGGCCTGGTTGTCATGTAACCACTAAGGCAGGGGTCTCCAAACTATGGCCCGCGGGCCGCATGCGGCCCCCTGAGGCCATTTATCTGGCCCCCACTGCACTTCCGGAAGGGGCACCTCTTTCATTGGTGGTCAGTGAGAGGAGCATAGTTCCCATTGAAATACTGGTCAGTTTGTCGATTTAAATTTACTTGTTCTTTATTTTAAATACTGTATTTCTTCCCGTTTTGTTTTTTTAACCTTTAAAATAAAATATGTGCAGTGTGCATAGGGATTTGTTCATAGTTTTTTTATAGTCCAGCCCTCCAGTGGTCTGAGGGACAGTAAACTGGCCCCCTGTGTAAACAGCTTGGGGACCCCTGCACTAAGGTTTGGAAGTAAACACATATAACCCCTGTGGAAGGAGGCGTATTCAGTGGGTGTGGGGGGATGTATGATAGAGCTGACTGTACAGAGTCCAAACCCTGTACAGAGCCCCGATATTTCCAGAAGATGGAGGTCGGGGCTGAGAAGCCTGGAAATTGAGACCATCCAGCCTAACGAGAACAGGATTCACAACAAGGGTTAGGGACTTCCATTTTCTCATGCTTCTGTGGAAGTGATAAGGGTAGCAAGAGAGATAATGGCTTCTGCTAAAAACTATAGGAGACTATTCCGAATAGTACAGCAGGGGGAGGGTGGGAGGATATTTGATAAATGTTAGAATTACACGGAATTATGTTTACAAATAGACAAATATATTCCTCACATATAAGTTATGTTTGTACATAAGTTAAATAGTATTCCCAATAAGATACCTGTAAAATTTACAATTTTCACCACATAGGGATGGTTCTAAGCCTAGTTTTCTCAGGTAATGCTCAGCCTCACCACTGAGATTTAGCAGTGTGGTTACCCTAGATGCATAAAATAATTTCCCTGGTTGAGTCCAAGTAATCTATCCTCTACTTTTAATATCAAGGAAAAGATTTTTAAAAATTCAAGTTCACGGCCTGGCCTATGGTGGCGCAGTGGATAGAGCCTCAGCCTGGAACATTGAAGTCATATGGTTCAAAACCCTAGGCTTGCTCAGCCAAGGCACAAACAACAAGCAAGCAATGAACAACTACAATGAAACAATTATACTCCTCACCCCCACGTCACCCCGCCATAAAAGCAAGAAATAACATCTTTCCAAAAAAATAAAAATAAATAATAAAAATAAATAAAAGTAAAAATTCTTGTTCATGGTAGAGTTTTCTATTGGATAAAACGAATCACTCTAGTCAGTGGGTGTGACAGTGGTGTATACTCCTATGAATATTAGCTGGGTCCTTGGAGTGCATGATGAATACCCAGGTTGTAAAATACTGCTGATGCCTTACTTATGTTATAGCGAGGTCATGGAATTCTGCGGTCGCCTTAGCGATAACAGTCCTGGTCTTGTGCTAAGCACTGGTCAGAACAGTGACTTGGGGAGGAGATAAGTCTCTCTAGTGACTTGATATTGATTTGATTTTGTTTCTATTGATTTCACTTGTAGTATTTTAACTCATTGTCATCATCAACGGACACTCTGAGAGTAGAGTTAGGGTTAGAAGTATACCTGCTCTGACTCTTTAAAGAGTTGAACCATGAAGCGTAAACATAAAAGGAGACATCTGGACAGCAGCTATTCCATCAAACCTGCAGAAGTGTCAAGAGGTATGCATTAAGTACAATCTGAGCATGGGGTAACCAGGTACTGTTTTCTAAAGAGAGAGAGAGAATTCCTAGTAGTCATGACAGACCAAGAGAGAGGAGGAACAATGGAGAGAGGGGGTGGCAGGGAGAGAAGGTGGGAGAAAGGGAGAGAGGGAAAGAAAGGGAGAGAAGAAGGGAAAAGGGAGAGAAGAAGGGAGAGAGGGAAGTTGCTGGTATATATACATATGTTTTTTTGAGGGCCCAGATAGTCTGAGAACAGAGAAAACTCAGATGGCTGGGTCCTTGTCACTGTAGCTTAGGACTTGTGTTACCTATACTGTGTCACTCTGGATCACTGTTATAGATATAGTGGTTGATTAGTATGATATTTCTTAGAAAAGGTATTTCCCTTTATTTGATTTCTATTTAAGGGTATTGGTTAAATAACTGATTTTGTTACTAGTTTCCAATAGGACTTTCTCCTGTTAAAAAGACAATCTGGCTCGCCTGATGAGGGGTTGCACAGTGGATAGAGTACTGGACTGGGACACAGAGGACCCAGGTTTGAAACACCAAGGTCAATGGCTTGAGTGCAGGATCATCTAGTTTGAGCAGAGCCCACCAGCTTGAACCCAAGGTCACTGGCTTGAGGAAGGGGTCAATCGCTCTACTGTAGTCTCCCCCTCCCCCCCAGTCAAGGCACAAATGAGAAAGCAGTCAATGAACAACTAAGGTGCCTCAAGAAAGAATTGATACTTCTTATCTGTCTCCCTTCCTGTCCATCTGTCTTTATCTGTCCCTCTCTCTGTCTCCCTCTCTGTGACAAAAAGAGAGAGAGAGAGAAGAAAGTCTGGCTAATAGAGGTAATGAGAAAACTGGAGTGCGGGGAAGAACTTTGAACTAAATATGGTTGTATGAGGAAGAGGATAATGATATAAAGAATGTTTTTACTCAGGATTAAAAATGAATTGTTTTGTTGTTGATCATGAGGATGTAAACGTGGGGTTTCTGTGTGAAATGCAAGGAAAAAATAGGATAAACACATACACACACACATGTACAAGCACAAAATACCCCTTAAATAGAAACTGGAACAGTTTGTTTACTCTGGAGATTAAAAGTAAACAAGTAACTGCTATGAGGAAGTTTCTCAGTGCTGGGAGGGGGGACAGAATGGAGCCAACCCCGAGGTTCCAAGTGGAGGCTCACATGACTAATGAGACCGCTATTTCCAACATGTTTGGGATTTCTGCACCCTCCGGGTGGACCTCCGTAAAGGCTATCTTCATTTCACTTTTAAAAATTGTGTATATTTATAGAAGTTATTGAGTATAAACTATGTGACATGTAAAAACACATTCACACGTATTGACATATACACATATTTAGAACATTAAATAAGCAAGGGAAAGACATGTTAATATTTAATATAACTGGCCAATAATTATGTACCAGGTCCAATTACTTGCATCTCAATAACAAATTATACCCCTAGCTCATTAAAATAGATTAGGCTGTAATGACAAATACACTAGTGAATCCATCTACTAACTACATTACAAATCAGCAGATATATAGAGACAAGTAGGGCAAGTCTCCTCCAGGAGATAATTTATGTGCCTGGGTAGATGGAAACTTTATCATTAACATGCACCTTTCAAATAGACCCTGGGTATCAGTATCCCAGATATCTAGGAAAGAGAGGAGCTGAGGGACACATACAGGTTTGTATGGACATGTGTGAAAGTCAAACATGGCATTTCCATTCATTTTTCAACATGGAAATGTAATCACATGGTCATTATCTTCAAGGAAAGGTGATAATAAATATAGTTGTATGTCCAGGAAGAAAGGAGACAGCAGTCTCTGTTCTATTTACAAAGAACTTTGTGCAGCCCCATCATCCATTTTATATATATGTGTGTGTGTGTGTGCAGATAGATAGATAGATAGATAGATAGATAGATAGATAGATAGATAGATTACTACACACTTAAAAGTTTCATAGAAAACATATTTCACTATCCATGAAGATGAAGGCCAACTATATTCACTAAACATGTCACATAGTAATCTCTTATTGTTTAATGGACAGATAAAATACAAAACTAAGAAACACTGCCTGACATGTGGTGGCACAGTGGATAAGGAATCAACCTGGGATGCTTGGGTCTCCTATTTGAAACTCAAGGCTTGTCCAGTCAAGGCAATATGAGAAGCAACTACTACAGGTTGATGTTTCCCCTTTCTCCTTTCCTCTCTAAAAAAGTCAATAAAATCTATATTAAAAAAATGACAGAGAACACACCTCTAATTATTATCCTTTTGTTTTGTATCAGCGAGAGGAGGGGAGGCAGAGAGACAGACTCCTACATGTTCCCCGAAGGGGATCCACATGGCAAGCCCACTAAGGGGCGATGCTCAGCCCATCTGGGGCCGTTGCTCCATTGCTCAGCAACCAAGCTCTTCTTAGCGCCTGAGGCAGAGGCCATGGAGCAATCCTCAGTGCCCCAGGCCAACTCTCTGAAGACAATCAAGACATGACTGCAGGAGAGGAAGAGAGAGAGAGAGAGAGAAGGGAGAGAGAAGAGAAAGAGGAAAGGGAGTGAGGGAAGAAGAAGAGGGGGAGGAGGAAGAGGAAGAGGAAGAGGAAGAGAAAGGGGAGGGGTGGAGAAGCATAGTCGCTTCTCCTGTGTGCCTTGACCAGGATTCAAACCCAGGATATCTACACACCAGACTGACACTCTATCACTAAGCCAACTGTCCAGGGCCTCTATTATTTCTATTTAATTTCTCAAGATCTTTATAAGAAGATGATTTACAGTCTATATATAGAGCCTTGGCTCTAACTCAAGGTTAGAAAGCCTGGGAGGCTGCTTCTTAGTTATTAGATAACCTAATTTGCATCTCTTCTAAAGACACACTAACTGGTGATGGTAAAGAGGAACTATAGAACAGGTTGTAAGAGAGGTTGGAATTTAGAGGCCAAAGATGAGCTAGGTGAGTCTGCCCGTCAATCGATACAAAAGAAAACCCCAAAACAAACAACCAAAAAACTTCAAAATGCTTCTGCATGTTCTTTAATGTGATCACCAGTGGAAGCAATAAATTCCAAGGGAAAAACACATAAAAAAAAAACTGGAGGTTGACTGACCTGTGGTGACACAGTGGATAAAGTGTCAATCTGGAATGCTGAGGTCTCCAGTATGAAATCCTGGGCTTGCCTGGTCAAGACACATACAAGAATGCTGAGGTCTCCAATATGAAATCCTGGGCTTGCCGGGTCAAGACACATACAAGAAGCAACTATTGTAAGTTGATGCTTCCTGTTCTTCCTCCCCCTTTCTCTCTCTTTCTCTCTCTCCTCTCTCTCTCCTCTCTCTCTCTTTCTCTCTCCTCTCCCTAAAATCAATATATAAAATGTTAAAAAAAAATGGAGGACCCTCAAGGATTAGTTTACAACAGTGTTATATTTGAGGAAATAATGGGAGAAGGACTAAGGGATGAGAGTTATTTGAGAGAAACAAGAAAGATTATATTACTATGAGTCAAACAAGGGTATGTTATATTACTGAGAAGGTATGAAAACAATAATAAATTGAAACAGGCCTAAAGTGGTGGGATCCTGAAGAAAAGAACTCGAGGTAGGGTTCAGAAATGCCCAGTTGAAAACCCCACCACATCCCTATGTTTTCATAGCCCAGGTGTTCACATTCATAGTCACCCTCATCAGAACCATCAGCGCTCACTATCCTCATCATTCATTTCCTTATAATCTTCTACGTGCATCTAAATTTTCTATGCCATACTTTTCTCTGACCATACAAAAAAATAATTTCTCTCATTCCTAAAATCCTAGATTAGTTATTCCTGTTTTTAAATTTTATGGAAATAGAAAGGCACAATATATATAATATATACCTTGTGTCTGGTTCCTTTCACTCATTGTTATCATTGTGTAATTTATCCAAGTTGCATGTAGAATTAGTGTGTTCATACTTTACATATGCATAACAATACATAAATATAATGGCTATATTAATTACATCTTTCTTATTTTGGGGTGGCTTCAAGTCTGGAACTACTAGGAAAGGAGATGTTAACATTCTATTACATCAATTTGCAATGTGGACACATTTTGTTTGATGAATGCTTGAGAGTTATACTGCTAGACCGTAGTTTCTGTACTGTATATATTACTGGTCAGAACTCAGACCTCCATATTTTTATTCTAATCACATGTTCCTGCACACTTGAATTGACATACTCATCTCTGCACTCTCATTACTTTGGCTTCTCACACAGTGTCGTTTTGTTTAAAGTCCTTGTATTCTTTCTCTTACTCTCCTTGATTATCACATCCTCACCTTCCTTAATTATTCCCAACGTTTACAGGTAAACTAATTCCACTGATCTCAAAAAGCACATGCTCGGTAATAGCATTCCATACATAAAACATAGAATATAGAAAACACAAAAAAATCCCTATTTATAGGAAATTCACTTTACACACATAAATATGTCCTGACTAACAAATAGACACATATACATTCCATACTCAGTCACACAAAATTCATCAATATTCAAGATCACACACACCAAACCAATCACGCATTAAAAACTGACACAGTAAAAATAACATGTTATGCACTTAAACACGAAGCACATTACATACAACATTCCAAATGGCGACAAATGTGAATTATATATACACCAGAAATATTCATGAGACATAGAAATATTCATGAGACACATTTCAATAAAGACTAGTGTGCATGCTTAACACGGAAACAGAAAGAATGACATCATAATAATGCAGTTAATTTTTGTAAAAAAAATGTATCTTTACATCTCTGTATATATATCTACAACATAGATATCAATATAAATAGATATATGTGCAGAATTCTACATAAAAATTCCTCCAAATATCATCAAATTGTACCATTTTTTCATGAGGAAATTGAGTTGATATCCAATGTTTAGTTCCTGCATACTATTAATACCTTTCAGGTTTTTATAGTCTTTATAGATCTATAGAAACTTCATATAGAAGGTAACTAATCCCACAGACATCCCTCTTTTCCAATATTTTAATAACTGTTTACTTATATTTTGGTGTACATAAAATTTTAAATGGGAAACTCACTTTAATTACTATGAGACCAATGTCATAGGTGGTAATGATGTCTGAAAAATAATGTCCACTCAACATGTATTTTTTTAATTCACACAGATCATAGCAAATACCTTGTCTCAATTTTCTTTTTTCTTTTTTTATTCAATTCTCCAGAATGTGAATTAGTTGTGGAGGTTCCGCCACCTGGACAGACAGCAGATGAAAACTCATCCTCAACTGAATGTTTCTCTTCTGTCTCCTCTGCATCCAAGCATCCCCGTCCTGCTGAGGACGGTAAGTAATATACAGGTGGGATCTGAGCTTAGACAAGAGACAAAGCTGAGCTGCTTGACCCAGTATCTACCGATTTCACTGTCCCCTCAGAAACATGAAAGGGCTACAGGGCAGACAGATTAGTTCTAAACTTTGGCAGAGGTAAAAAGAAAAGGAGTGTGCCTTCAATGACAGGGCGAGGAGCCTCAGTACAAACTATCAGCAGCATAGCAACACTGGAACACCTGTGGGTGACGTAGTGGACTGAGCTGACATGTGAGTGGGAGTGTCATCACAACCTGCCCCTCAGATGAGCACTGACTCGTGTCCTCCCACACACTCACACGTCTCTACCCTTCACACAGGTATGGCACTGCTTCTCTTCTTTCCACATCTTCTCACAAATACACAAGCCCCCATTCCCCATTGATCCTTCCCTTTTCTTTACTAGCATCGCATAGTTATATCTTCACCTTCATTTCTTCACATAATCACTTCAGACTCACATATATACAACTAATTCCACAAAAGATTTCATACTCCCTCATGTAGATAACCTGTAGAAATCCCTCATTCTCTGCCAAACTACAGAAAACGCACATGCCCCACTGTGCATGACCTTTTTCTATTGTCTTTCTTATGCGTTGTCCCTCCACCACCAAGACTCCACCTTGTATAAAGATGCTCATTCTGGCCTTGGCCAGTTGGCTCAGTGGTGGAGCATTGGCCTGTCGTGCAGGAGTCCCGGATTCAATCCCTGGCCAGGGCACACAGGAGAATCACCTATCTGCTTCTCCACCCCCTCTCCTTCCTTTCTGTCTCTCTCTTCCCCTCCCGCAGCCAAGGCTCCATTGGAGCAAAGTTGGCCTCGGCGTTGAGGATGGCTCCATGGCCTCTGCCTCAGGCGCTGGAATCCCTCTGGTCACAACAGAGTGACGCCCCAGATGGGCAGAGCATCGCCCCCTCTGGTCGCAACAGAGCGACACCCCAGCTGGGTGGAGCATCGTCCTCTGGTGGGCATGCCGGGTGGATCCCAGTGGGGTGCATGCAGGAGTCTGTCTGACTGCCTCCCCACTTCCATCTTCAGAAAAATACAAAAAAAAAAATCCAACAAAAAAATCCAACAAAAATAAATAAAGATGCTCATTCTGAGGGATGCACTCATGTCCTAACACTGCATCTTACAATCTCACTCTGAGAACAGGGCCCTCTCCTGCACTGTGCACATGTGCTGTCACACCACTAACAAACGTGCACATCCATTCGCCATGCCCTTTTACCAACATCAACAACGCTCACCAGAAATGTACCAGAACATACACACACAACTCCACTAGAACATACATCCAATACTTCATCCTCATTCCACAGAGTTACATCATGTAAATCACTCAAAATAGACATAACATACAGAGAATTCTGAAATATCACAGTGATGAACTTTCACTCGACATGCTCAAACAGGGCATGGCCATCATTACCACTGCAGACTTCACACATAATCTACTTGCCTTCTGTTTGAATTTTTTTTCCCTAGGAATGCTAGGATTATACCAAAATGTTTCACATATAACTAGAAATTCCAAAATGCCTGTATCCCATTCATCTAGTAAAGGCAATAGACCAGAGGGGCACAAACAAGGTCTGTATGGCAATGCCTAGATATGGCTCATGACAATCCAATCATTTCCATTGTGCTATAGGGGGAAATACTGAATAGGAAACAAAGGGAGGTTGGGATCCAGATAAAGCTCAGAGATGAGTGGAGTGATTCTGTTCTTTGTAGATAAAAGGTTGCACAGTACATTAAAAAAAAAATTCAAAAGTCTTCTGCATGTTTTTTAGTGGGGGCGCCAGTAGAAACAATATTTTTCCAAGAACAAAAAAAAACACTTTATAGGACTGATGAAGGCCAAAATAAATAGAGGACACTACTGGTATATTTGAGGAAATACTAGTAAAAGGGACTAAGGGGATGAGAGTTTTCTCAGAATAACTTGAAAGAATATGTTAATATAAGCCAGACAGGGACATGTTACATTACATGGAGGGTGTGCAAGTACTAAAAACTAAAAACAGGAGCAAAGTGGTAGGATCCTCCAGAAGTGAGATTAAAATACAGATGCCCACTTGAAGACCCTTCCACATCCACGTGTTTGCACAGCCCACATGTACACATTCATGCTCACCCCTCCGCAGACCCATCAGCACTCATATCCCATCGTTTGTTTCCTTATACTCTACCACATGCACCGAAATTCTCAGCACTCTAATTTTGTCTTTACCATACAAAGATTAATTATTTCTTAACTTTTAAGACCGTAGATTAGTTATACCTGCTATAAATTTTATGGCAATGGAAGAGCACAATATATACTTTTGTTATCTAATTTATCCCTGTTGCATGTGGCATGACTATAATATCTTTACAGATTACACTCTTCTAAGCTTTGGGTTGCTTTCAGTATGGAACTACTTGACAAGATATTCTTAACATTCTGTTATATTGATTTGCAATACGGACACATTTCTACTTGATGAATGCATAAGAGTTAGATTGCTTGGCCTCAGTATCCAGATTATGTCCTATGCACTTCAGAACTTGGAACCTCCATACTTTTATTTTCTAATGCAATCACATGTTACTGCATACATAACCTTACACACTCTTCTCTACACTCTCATTTAATCTGCCTCTTCACTCAGCGCCTTTTGCAATGCCGAGGTATTTTTTCTTATACTCCTGGATTTTCACATCCTCTCATTCTTTAATCTTATCTCATATTTTACAAATATTCTGATCCCACCAGTTTCATAAGAATATGCTCAGTAGGACATTCTATATCTAAATCACCTAATATATAAAGCACACAATCTACCATTACAGGAAATGCAATGCACACACATAAATATGTGCAGAACTAACACACAAACACCCAGCACACATCTATCCTAAATCACAAAATTCATCACATTTGCAGATTTGCAAACACCAATATTCATCCACTAAACCATGAGCCAGCGTCAATCAACACCTCATAAACTTAAACACAAAGCAGATTACATTCATCATACCCTGTTGCTACAAACATGAATAATATTTACGTACACCAGACACATAAGTGAGAGATGATAATCTTAAACATTTCAATAATGACAAGTGAGCATATTTAACATTGACACAAGAAATGTGATATAATACTAATTGATAATTTCTTCTTTTTTTTTTCCTGAAGCTGGAAACAGGGAGAGACAGTCAGACAGACTCCCGCATGCGCCCGACCGGGATCAACCGGCACGCCCACCAGGGGCAACGCTCTGCCCACCAGGGGGCGATGCTCTGCCCCTCTGGGGCATCGCTCTGCCTCAACAAGAACCACTCCAGCGCCTGGGGCAGAGGCCAAGGAGCCATCCCCAGCGCCCGGGCCATCTTTGCTCCAATGGAGCCTCGGCTGTGGGAGGGGAAGAGAGAGACAGAGAGGAAGGAGGCGGGGGTGGAGAAGCAAATGGGCGCTTCTCCTATGTGCCCTGGCCGGGAATCGAACCCGGGTCCCCCGCACGCCAGGCCGACGCTCTACCGCTGAGCCAACCGGTCAGGGCCTAATTGATAATTTCAACAAAATTAAGTTGTATCTATACATTGTTCTCTATATCTATATTAACACAGATTTCAATATAATTATATATATATATAGATGTATGTGTGGGTGTGAGCAGAATTCTTTATAAAATATACACCAGATATTCCCAAATTGTATAATTTTTCCTGAGGAAATTGAGTTGACATTCAACTTCTACTTTCTGAATGCTGTCTTTCAGGCATGATTTTAAGTTTTGATGCTCTGTATAAATCTTCAGAATTATCACATACAAAATTTCTAATACCAATGATATCCATCAAGCTCAATATTTTAATAACTGCTTAGTTATATTTCCGAATATATATATATATATTTTTTTTTTTTTAGTGAGGGGAGGGGAGGCAGCGAGACAGACTCCAGCATGCTCCCACAACTGAATCACCCTGGAAGCCCACTACTGGGCAATGCTCTACCCATCGAAAGCCATTGCTCTGTTGCTAAGCAACTGAGCTTTTTTTTTTTTTTGGTGCCTGAGGTGGAAGCCACAAAGATACCCCCAGTGCCTGAGGCCAACTCAAGGCCCACTTGCTCAAATCAATCAAACCATGGCTGCTGGAGGGGAAGACAGAGGAATGGGACAGCAGAAGGGATGAAGAAGTAGATGCTTCCCTCACCTCTGTGCCCTGAAAGGAAATCGAACTTGGGACATCCACACACGCAGCCAAAGCTTTACCACAAACCAAAGTGACCAGGGCTGTAAAAAAATTTTAAATTAAAAAGTCACCTTAATTTCTATGCAAGCAAATGTGATATGTGCTACAGATGCCTGATATATAATGGCCGCTTAGCATATATTTTTTGAATTCACACAAACTTCAGAAAATATCACATTTTAATTTTTTTAAATAATTCAATTTTTCAGACCTTGCATCAGCTTGGGAGTTACCACCATCTGGACAAAGAGCAGGAGAAAATCATTCATCCTCAAGAAATGTCATGGGGAACCAGCATCCCTGTCCCATGGAGGACGGTAAGAGATATAAACAGGTGGGATCTGAGCTTGGACAAGAGAAGGTCTGAGTTTCTCAGCCCAGTATCTACCGATTTCACTGTTCCCACAAAAACAGAAACGATCTACGAGGCAGACGCACTAGCACTGAGGCTTTTGCACAGGGACACACAGGGAGTGTACCTTCAATGACAGGGCACAGAGCTTCATGACACATTTCTAACACAGGATCACTGGGACAGCTGTGGGTGATGAAGTAAACAGTGCATATGTAAGAGAGACGGCCATCATGAACTGTGTCCTCAGATGAGCACTAACTCATATCCTCACACACACACATCTCTGCCCCTTAACACAAGTTAGGGCCTATTTCTCCTTTATTCACTTTTTCCCTCAACTACACAAGCCTTCTTTAACAATCTATCTCTCTCCTTCTCTAGCAGAAATACATAGATATGCCCTTAATTTCATTGCTTAATACAACCATTTAGATTCACACATTTACAACTAATTTCATAACTAATTCACATCCCCTCACACACATAACCTGTTTGAAATCTCTTTCTCAAACTCTAGAAAATAGATTCCCTTAATGAAATTGAACTCTCCTCTGTTGCATTTCTAATCCATATTTCACTTCAGTTACAAAGCCTCAGATCGTCATACGGATGCTCATGTGAGACCTACACTCATGTCCTCTAACACTCTAATACTTACACTCTCACTCTGGTAACAAGTCACATACCTTCATTGTTCACACGTACTGTCACACCACTAACAAACATGCACATGCTCATTCTCCATCTCCTTCTACCTCCATCAAAACAACTCACCAGATATGATCCAGAAGGTACACACAACACCACCAGGACATAAATTCACTGCTACATTCTCATTCCCACAATATGATACCAGGTAACCCACTCAAATTGCTCAAATTACGCATCACACAAAGGGAATTCTGAAATATTACATACACATGAACTTTCCAACACATGCTCACACGTGCATGGCCTTCCTTACATATAGAATTCACACATTCTGCTTGTCATCTGTTCACAGATTTCGTTCTTAGAAAACCATTAATAACATCAAAATGTGTCCTGTGTCGGAATTCCCAAAATACCTTTATCCCAGGCAGCTAGGAAAGCAAGAGCCCGGAAGGGCACACAAGGTGTTTGTAGGACGATGCCTAGAACTGGCTCATGTCATTTCCAATTATTTCCACTGTAGAAACGCATTCACATGGCCAGACTATCTTCAAGGGAAATTGGAATTGTACTTTAGTTCTATCTATACGTCGAAAAAAGACAGCATTTTGATCCATTTACTAACAAGTTTATTTGTGCAAATTCAGTCACCCAAAATATTCACTGACACAATCAATATCACTGTGCAATTACAGGTTCCATTCTAACCATGCTATACTATTTACAACATGGAGGCTGTGTGTGCTCACTCAACAATCCATAGCAGACTTACTCTGGTTGATCGCACAGAAGAAAAACAAATATTAAAACCATGGTCCTTATTTCTACTGTTTTTATTTAACTTCTCAGCAGACGAGAATATACAGGAACATGTTTTGCAGCGAAGACAAAACACTGTTGCCCAAAATCAAACACAGGATGATGCCTCTACTTCAGATGAATTCATCTACATTTCTTCAGAAGATGAGCTCTCAGGTGCTATAACAAGGAATTACTGAATAAAAAACAAAGGAAGGTTGGGATCTACACAGAGCCCAGAGATGAGCGAGTGATTCTGTTCCCAGTGAAGAAAAGGGTGCCCAGTACACACACACACACACACACACACACACACACACAAAGCCTCAAAATACTTTTGCATTTTCGTCAATAGCAGCTCCAGAGGAAGCAATATTTTTCCAAGAAAAACAAGAACTCTTTATAGGACTGTAGAAGGCCAAGGTGAAGAGAGGACACTAGTGTTATATTTGAGAAATACTAGTCAAAGGAACTAAGGATATGAAAATGTTTTCTCAGAATAACATGAAAGAACATGTTAATATCAGCCAGACAAGAGCATGTTACACTCTGTGGAGGGTATGAAAGCACTAAAAACTTAAAACAGGACCAAAGTGGTAGTTGAAGTGAAATTAAAATACAGATGCCAACTGGAAGACCCTTCCACATCCACATGTTTTCACAGCCCAAGTGCTCACATTCATACTCACCCTCATCAGACCCATCAGCACTCATATCCCCATCGTTTGTTTCCTTATACTCGACCACATGCATCGAAACTCTCTGCACTCTAATTTTCTCTTAACCATACAAAGAGTAATAAATCTCAAACTTTTATTACCGTAGATTAGTTATATCTGCTTAAATTGTATGGCAATTGCAGATAAATATATACTTTTGTTCTGGTTCCTTTCACTCATCATCATATTTCTGTAATTTATTTATGCTGCATTGGCATGACTTTAATTCCTTTACTTACTATACTCTTCTAAGTTTTGTACTGTTTACATTTTTGAGTACTTAACAAGATATTCTTAACATTTTATTGCATTAGTTTGCGCTATGGACACATTTCTTTTTGTTGAATGTTTAAGAGTTAGATTCCTAGGTCTCAGTGTCCAGGTTCTGTCCTATGTCCTTCAGAACTCGAACCTCCATCCCTTTATTTTCTAATGCAATTATGTGCTACTCTACACATAACTTTGCACATACTTGTCCTCACAATCATGTCCTCTGCCTCCTCACGCAGTGCCTCGTCCAATGCCCAGGTATATTTTCTCATATAAACCTTCATTTTCACATTATCACATTGCTTTATTTTTCGCCATATTTTACAAATTCACTAATTGTCCTGTCCCGAAAGAATATGCTCAGTACACATTCCAAATATTATAGAAACCACACAATATTTAAAGCTCAAAATCCATAATTTAGAAAAAGCAATCCACACACTTAAAAATGTGCGGAGCTAACACACAAACACCAAACACACATTCAGTCCTTAGTCACACAAATTCATCACATTTTAAAATTTGCAATCTCAATCAGACATTAAACCCTGACCCAGTGTTAACCAACACTTTATGAACATAAACAAAAAACAGATTACATTCACCATGAGCTTTTGGTACAAGTGTGAATAATATATGCACCGGATACATTCGATAGAGATGGTGATAATCATAAAATTTCAATAATGACCAGCCAGCGTGTTTAACATTGAAACATGGAAAGACATAACAGTTCATTTCAGCAAAGATAAAATTTTACTTATACATTGTTTTCTCTATTTTTACATAAACTCTAAATTAAATCTATATTTATTTATGTGTGTATGTGTGTAAGCAGAATTCTTTATAAAATTTCTAACACATATCACCAAATTCTGTAATTTTTCATGAATGAATAGATTTGACATCCAACATTTAGTTTTTGAAGACTGTCTTTCAGAGAAGATTAAAGTTTCTGGTGCTCTATATAAATCTCGAGAATTACCACATACAAAATTTCTGTTCCCGGTAACATCCATCAAGCTCAATATTTTAATAAGTGCTTAGTTATATCATATTACCGGGTAAACGAACTTTTTTTTTTTTAGTCAGAGAAGGGAAGGCAGGGAGACCGACTCCTGCATAAACCTTGAGCTGGACCCACCTGGCTGCCAACTAGGCAGTGATGCTCAGCCCATTCGATGTCTGTTGCTCCTCTGCTAAGCAACGGAGCCAAAAAATGTGTGTGTGTGTGTGTATATATGTTTTGTTTGTTTGTTTGCTTTTAGTGCCTGAGGTGGAAGCTACAAATCTATCCTCAGTTTTTGAGGCCAACTGGCTTGAATGAAACAAGCTATGGCTGTGGGAGAAGAATGAGACAAAGAGAGACAAAGAGAGATAGAGAGAGACACAGGGGGGATGGGTAAAGAAGCAGAAGGTTGCCAATCCTGTGTGCTCTGACCAGAAATCAACAGCAGGACATCCACATGCCTGGCTGACACTCTACCACTTATTAAAATGGTCATAACTATAAATTAAATTTTAAATAAGAGAGTCACTTTAATTTCTATGCAAGCAAGCATCATGTAAGGTAATAATGCCTGACATAAAGTGACCACCCAATGCATACTTATTGAATTCACACTACTTCCAGAAAATGACTCATCCTAATTTCTTTTTTTTTAATCTTATTTTTTCATATAATTCAATTCCCCAGATGTTGAATCAGCCATGGAGATTTCATCATCTGGGCAGGCAGCTGGAAAAGATCATTCATCCTCAGGAGATTTTACGGGGAACTCTTCTACATCCCAGCATCCCTGTCCCATGGAGGAGGGTAAGGAATATACACAGGTGGGATCTCAGCTTGGACAAGAGATGGTTCTAAGCTACTCAACCCAGTATCTACTGATTTCACTGTCACCTCAACAACAGGAAAAACCTGCAGGGCAGAGCAACTACTACTGAAACTTCTGCACAGGGACACATAGGGATTGTACTTTCAATGACAGGGCACAGAGGCCCACTACACATTTACAGCACAGGATCACGGGGACAGCTGTGGGTGACATGGTAGACAGTGCAGATATGTGAGCTAAAGTGTCATCACAACCTGTCCCCTTAGATGAGCACTAACACAGCCTCACAGACACAAACACACACATCTGAAACCCTTCAAACAACGTATACCTCTTTCTCCTTCATTCCTTTTTTCCCTCATATACACAAGCATTCGTTCTATCTCTTCTTCCCCTTCTCCAGTAGTATTATGTAGATGCGCCCTTAATTTTATTCCTTCATACAATCATTTCAGACTCAACATTTACAACCAATTCCTTAAATGTGATCATTTCATCCCCTCACACAGATAACCTCTTTCAAATCTGTCATTCTCAAACTCTAGAAAACTGATTCCCTCAATGAAATGGAACTCTCCTTGTTGCCTTTCTAATCTATATATCCCTTTAGGTACAAAGCCTCAGATCTTCATATAGATGCTCATTGTGAGACATACACTCATGTCCCCTAACATTCTAATACTTACAGTCTCATTCAGATAACAGGTCACATTCCTGCACTGTTCACATGTGCTGTCACACCACTATCAAACATGAACATTTCTCATTTACCATCTCCTTCTACCTACATCAAAAAAATAAAATTAAAATCACCAGATATGTTCCAGAAGGTACACAAAACACCATCAGGACATAAACTCAATGCTACATTCTCATTCCCACAATAGGGTACCATGTAAACAACTCATATTATGCATAACATACAGGGAATTCTGAAATATTGCATAGACATGAACTGTCACCCACATGCACACATGTGCATGGTCATCTTTACAACTACAGATTACACAGATATACTACTTGTCATCTGTTCACAGATTTGGTTCCTTGAAAAACATCAATAACATCAAAATGTTATCTCTCTTGAAATCCCCAAAATACCTTTATCCCAGGCAGCTGGAAATGCAAGAGCCTGTAGAGGCACACAAGGTGTTTGTATGGCGATGCCTAGAAGTGCCTTGAGTCATTTCCAATCATTTCCATGTAGAATCGCATTCACATGGCCAGAGCTATCTGCAAGGGAAACTAAAATTGTACTTCAGTTCTATCGCTACGTAGAAAGAGACAGCATTCTGTTCCATTTACTAACAAGCTTATTTGTACAAACTCAGTCACCCATGGTATTCACTGACACAATCAATGTCACTGTGCATTCACAGGTTCTATACTAACCACGCTACACAATTTACAAGATGGAGGCTGTGTGTGCTCACTCGACAATCCATAGCAGACTTTTATTTTTGTTCATCGCACAGAAGAAAAACAAATATTAAAATCATAGTCCTTATTTCTATTGTTTTTATTTAACTTCTCAGCAGATGAGAATATACAGGAACATGCTCTGCAGCGAAGACAAAACACTGTTGCCCGAAATCAAACACAGGATGATGC
The DNA here is from genome assembly GCF_036850765.1 of Saccopteryx bilineata. Taxonomy (NCBI): domain Eukaryota; kingdom Metazoa; phylum Chordata; class Mammalia; order Chiroptera; family Emballonuridae; genus Saccopteryx; species Saccopteryx bilineata. Next base: position 63,544,604 of record NC_089499.1, on the reverse strand, counting down.
CTCTACTTCAGATGAATTCATCTACATTTCTTCGGAAGATGAGCTCTCAGGTGCTATAACAGGGAATTACTGAATAAAAAACAAAGGGAGGTTGGGATCTACACAGAGCCCAGAGATGAGCGAGTGATTCTGTTCCCAGTGAAGAAAAGGATGCCCAGTACACACACACACACACGCCTCAAAATGCTTTTGCATATTCGTCAATAGCAGCTCCAGTGGAAGCAATATTTTTCCAAGAAAAACAAGAACTCTTTATAGGACTGTAGAAGGCCAAAGTGGACAGAGGACACTAGTGTTATATTTGAGAAATACTAGTCAAAGGAACTAAGGATATGAAAGAGTTTTCTCAGAATAACATGAAAGAACATGTTAATATCAGCCAGACAAGAGCATGTTACACTCTGTGGAGGGTATGAAAGCACTAAACACTTAAAACAGGACAACAGTGGTAGTAGAAGTGAAATTATGATACAGATGCCAACTAGAAGACCCTTCCACATCCACATGTTTTCACAGCCAAGTGCTCACAGTCATGCTCAGCCCTCATCAGACCCATCAGCTCTCATATCCCCGTTTGTTTCCTTACACCAGCGGTTCTCCCACCGGGGTCGCCTAAAGCCATTGGAAAATATGTAATGCATATCAGGTATTTACATTCCCAATCATAAGTATAGCAAAATTTCAGTTATGAAGTAGCCACCAAAATTATGTTTTGGTTTGGGGTCACCGCAACATGAGGAACCGTATTGCGGGGTCACGGCATTAAAAAGGTTGAGAACAACTGCCTTACACTCTACCACATGCATTGAAATTCTCTGCACTCTAATTTTCTCCTAACCATACAAATACTAATAATTTCTTAAACTTTTATGACCGTAGATTAGTTATCTCTGCTTAAATTCTATGGCAATGGCAGAAAACAATATATATTTTTGTTCCGGTTTCCTTGACTCATCATCATATTTCTTTAATTTATCCATGCTGCATTGGCAATACTTTAATTTCTTTACTTACTATACTCTTCTAAGTTTTGTCTTGGTTTCACTTGTGAGTACTTGACAAGTTGTTCTTAACATTTTATTGCATTTATTTGCAATATGGACACATTTCTATTTGTTAAATGCTTAAGAGTTAGATTCCTAGGCCTCAGTGTCCAGATTCTGTCCTATGTCCTTCAGAACTCGAACCTCCATATCTTTATTTTCTAATGCATGTATGTGCTACTGCACACATAACTTTGCACATATAACTGAACACATAACTTTATCCTCACTGTCATGTCCTCTGCCTCCTCACGCAGTGCCTCTTCCAATGCCCAGCTATATTTTCTCATATAAACCTTCATTTTTACATTATCACATTGCTTTATTTTCTAGCCATATTTTAAAAATTCACAAATTGCCTCTGTCCTGAAAGAATGTAGTCAGAACACATTGCATATCTAAACCACACAATACATAAAGCTCAGAATACAATAATTTTGAAATAGCAATCTACACATTTAAAAATGTACACAGCTAACACACAAACACCAAGCACACACTCTGTCCTCAGTCACACAAAACTCATCACATTTTCAAATTGGCAAACTCAATCACACATTAAACCCTGACCCAGTGTTAACCAACACTTCATGAACATAAACACAAAACACATTACATTCACCATGAGCTTTTGCTACAAATGTGTATAAAATATACACCAGACACATTTAAAAGAGATGTTGATGATCATAAATTTCAATAATGACCATGTTTAGCAATGAAGCACAGAAACTGACATAAGAGTTCATTTCAGGAAAGATAAAATTTTATTTATACATTGTTTTCTATATATTAACATAAACTCTAATATAAATCTATATTTATTTATGTGTGTATGTGTGTAAGCAGAATTCTTTATAAAATTTCTAACACATATCACCAAATTGTACAATTTTTCATGAGGGAATAGAGTTGACATCCAACTTTTAGTTTTTAAACACTGTCTTTTACAAAAGATTATAAGTTTCTGATGCTCTGTATAAATATACAGAATTATCACACACAAAATTTCTGTTCCCAGTAACATCCATCAAGCCCAATATTTTAATAAGTGCTTCGTTATATTACTAGGTAAATGAAGTTTTTTTTTTCAGTGAGAGAAGGGAAGGCAGGGAGTCAGACTCCTGCATACACCCTGAGCTGGACCCACCTGGCTGCCAACTAGGAAGTGATGCTCAGCCCACCTGCTGTCTGTTGTTCCTCTGCTATGCAACAGAGGAACAACAACATGTTTATATATACGTTTAAATATATATATACACACACATGGTTATATATACATATATATTTATAATGTATAAATAAATAGATAAATACATAGAGATATATTATAAATATGTATATTTAGTGCTTAAACTGGAGGGCACAGAGGCATCCACATTGCTTGAGGCCAACTTCCTTGAACCAAACAAGCTATGGCTGTGGGAGAAAAATGAGACAAAGAGAGAAAAAGAGAGATAGAGAGACTAATGGAGCGAGATGGGTGAACAAGTAGAAGGTCATCTTTCCTGTCTTCTCTGACCAAAAATCAACAGCAGGACATTCACGTGCCTGGCCTACACTCTAACATTATTAAAATGGTCCTAACTGTAAATAAAATTTTAAATAAGAGAGTCACTTTAATTTCTATGCAAGCAAGCATCATGTGAGGTAATGATGAAGTGACCATTCAACACATACCTTTTGAATTCAAACAACTTCCAGAAAATGCCTCATCCTAATTTTTCCTTTATTTTTTTCTTCTTTTTAAATATAATTCAATTACCCAGACCTTGAATCAGCCATGGAGATTTCATCATCTGGGCAGGCAGCTGGAGAAGATCATTCATCCTCAGGAGATTTTACGGGGAACTCCTCTACATCCCAACATACCTGTCCCATGGAGGAGGGTAAGGAATATACACAGGTGGGATCTCAGCTTGGACAAGAGATGGTTCTAAGCTGTTCATTTCAGTATCTACTGATTTCACTGTCCACTCAACAACAGGAAAAAGCATCAGGACAGAGCAACTAGTACTGAGGCTTCTGCACAGGGACACATAGACAGTGTACGTTCACTGACAGGGCACAGACGCTCACCACACATTTACAACACAGGATCACTGGGACAGCTGTGGGTGACATAGTAGACAGTGCAGATATGTGAGCTAGACCAGTGGTCCCCAACCCCCTAGCCACGACCCTTACCGGTCCGTGGACCATTTGGTACCGATCAGCACAGAAAGAATAAGTAACTTACATTATTTCCGTTTTATTTATATTTAAGTCTGAACGATGTTTTGTTTTTTAAAAATGACAAGATTCCCTCCATTACATCAGTCTAAGACTCACTCTGGATGCTTGTCACGGTCACGTGATAAATTTATCCGTCCCACTCTAAAGGCCGATCCATGAAAATATTTATGACATTAAACCGGTCCATGGTCCAAAAAGGTTGGGAACCACTGAGCTAGAGGATCATCACAACCTGTACCTTCAGATGAGAACTAACCCAGCCTCTCTCATTCTCTCTCTTTCACACACACACACACACACACGCACACATACATCTAAACGTCTTCATACAAGGTGTGGCCCATTTCTCATTTAGTCACATTTTCGGTCAAATACACAACCCTTTGTACCCCATCTAACCTTCCCCTTCTCTAGTACCAATATGCAGATACGCCCTTAATTTCATTCCTTCACACAATCATTTCAGACTCATACATATACAAATCATTTCATAAATAATTCACATTCCTCACTCAGATAACCTAAATGAAATCTCTCATTCTCAACCAAGCTCTAGAAAACAGATTCCCTTAGTGAATTTGAACTCTCTTCTGTTGACTTTCTACTCCATATTTCACTTCAGTTAGAAACTCTCAGATCTCCATACAGATGCTCATTCTGAGACCTACACTCATGTCCTCTAACACACTAACACTTACAGTCTCACTCTAAAAACAGGTCACATACCTGCACTGCTCACATGTGCTGTCAGTGCTAACAAACATGCACATGCTCATTGTCCATCCCCTTTGACTGACATCAAAAAAATCACCAGATATGATCCAGAAGGTACACACAACACCACCAGGACATAAATTCAATGCTACATTCACATTCCCACAATATGATACCTTGTTATGTTATGCATAATCAAATTATGCATAACATAAAGGAAATTTTGAAATATCGCATACACATGAACTTTCACCAACATGCTCACACGTGCATGGTCATTTTTCGAACTACACACTGCACACATATTCTGCTTGTCCTCTGTTCACAAATTTCATTCCTAGAAAACCATCAATTACATCAAAATGTGTCCTGTATAGGACTCCCCAAAATACCTTTATCCCAGGCAGCTAAGAAAGGCAAGAAAAACCTGGTGGGGCACACAAGGTGTTTGTATGGCAATGCCTAGAACTGGCTCATGTCATTTCCAATCATTTCCATTGTAGAATTACATTCACATGGCCAGACTATCTGCAAGAGAATCTGGAATTTTACTTCAGTTCTATCTCTCTGTAGAAAGAGACAGCATTCTGTTCTATTTACTAACAAGCTTATTTGTGCAAACTCAGTCACCATGGTATTCACTGACACAATCAATATCACTGTGCAATTACAGGTTCTATAATAACCATGCTACACTATTTAAAACACGGAGGCTGTGTGTGTTCACTGGACAATCCATAGTAAACTCTTATGTTTGTTCATCGCACAGAAGACAAACACATATTAATATCACGTTCCTTATTTCTATTGTTTTTATTTCACTTTTCAGCAGACGAAAACTTACAAGAGCATGCTTTGCAGCGAAAACAAAACACTGTTGCCCAAAATCAAACACAGGATGATGCCTCTACTTCAGATGAATTCATCTACATTTCTTCAGAAGATGAGCTCTCAGGTGCTATAACAGGGAATTAACGAATAGGAAGCAAAGGGAGGTTGGGATCTACACAGAGCCCAAAGATGAGCAGAGTGATTCTGTTCCTGAAAAAAAAAGGGTGCCCAGTACACACACACACAAAAAAAAGCCTCAAAATGCTTTTGCATATTTGACAATAGGAGCTCCAGAGGAAGCAATATTTTTCCAAGAAAAACAAGAACTCTTTATAGGATTGTAGAAGGCCAAGCTGAACAGAGGACACTAGTGTTATATTTGAGAAATACTAGTCAAAGGAACTAAGGATATGAAAGAGTTTTCTCAGAATAACATGAAAGAACATGTAAATATTAGCCAGACAAGAGCATGTTACACTCTGTTGGAGGGTATGAAAGCACTAAAAACTTAAAACAGGACCACAGTGATAGTAGAAGTGAAATTATAATACAGATGCCAACTGGAAGACCCTTCCACATCCACATGTTTTCACAGCCCAAGTGCTCAGATTCATACTCAGCCCTCATCAGAACCATTAGCACTCATACCCCTGTTTGTTTCCTTACACTCTACCACATGCAGCGAACTTCTCTGCACTGTAATTTTCTCCTAACCATACAAAGACTAACAATTTTATGACTCTAGATTAGTTTTATTGACTTAAATTTTATGGCAATGGCAGAAAACAATATATAATTTTGTTCTGGTTCCTTTCACTCATCGTCATATTTATTTAATTTATCCATGTGCATTGGCATGACTTTAATTATTTACTGTACTCTTCTAAGTTTTGTATTGTATTCATTTGTGAGTACTTGATAAGATGTTCCTAACATTTAATCGCATTATTTTAGACACATTTAATTTGTTGAATGCTTAAGAGTTAGATTCCTAGGTCTCAGTGTCCAGATTCTGTTCTATGTCCTTCAGAACTCGTAAATCCATACCTTATTCTCTAATGCAATAATGTGCTACCGCACACATACTTTGCACATACTTGTCCTCACAATCATGTCCTCTGCCTGCTCACGCAGTGCCTCTTCCAATGCCCAGGTATATTTCTCATATAATTCTTCATTTTCACATTATCACATTGCTTTACTTTTCACCATATTTTGCAAATTCAATAATTGCCTCTGTCACGAAAGAGTATGCTTAGTACACAATTCATATCTAAACCACACAATATATAAAACTCACAATCTAGTAGTTTAGAAAAAGCAATCCACACACTTAAAAATGTACGGAGCTAACACACAAACACCAAGCACACACTCTGTCCTCAGTCACACAAAACTCATCACATTTTCAGATTGGCAAACTCAATCACACATTAAACCTGACCCAGTGTTAACCAACACTTCATGAACATAAACACAAAACGCATTATATTCACCATGAGCTTCTGCTACAAATGTGTATAATATATACAATGGATACATTCAATAAAGATGTTGATGATCATAAATTTCAATAATGACCAGCAAGCAAGTTTAGCAATGAAGCACAGAAACTGACATAAGAGTTCATTTCAGCAAAGATAAAATTTTATTTATACATTGTTTTCTATATCTATACTAAAATAAACTCTAAAATAAATCTATATTTATTTCTGTGTGTATTTGTGTAAGCAGAATTCTATATAAACTTTCTAACTCATATCACCAAATTGTATAATTTTTCATGAGGGAATAGAGTTGACATCCAACTTTTAGTTTTTAAACACTATTTTTCAGAAAAGATTATAAGTTTCTGCTGCTTTGTATAAATATACAGAATTATCACACAGAAAATTTCTGTTCCCACTAACATCCATCCATCCCAATATTTTAATAAGTGCTTAGTTATATTACTAGGTAAATGAGTTTTTCTTTTTAATGAGAGAAGTTAAGGGAGGAAGCCAGACTCCTGCATACACACTGAGCTGGACCCATCAGGCTGCCAACTAGGCTGTGAGGCTCAGCCCATCTGCTGTCTGTTGTTCCTCTGCTATGCAACAGAGGAACAACAATATGTTTATATATATGTTTATATATATATAAAGACGCATGGTTATATATATTTATAATATATATAAATAGAGTGATAGATATTTAAAAATATATATATTATAAATATATATAATTTAGTGCATGAGGTGGAGGCCAAAGAGGCATCCACAATGCTTGAGGTCAACTTTCTTGAACCAAACAAGCTATGGGTGTGGGAGAAGAATGAGACAAAGAGAGACAAAGAGAGATACAGAGACTAATGGAGCGGGATGGGTGAACTAGTAGAAGGTCGCCTTTCCTGTGTGCTCTGACCAGAAATCAACGGCAGGACATCCACATGCCTGGCCTACACTCTAACACTTACTAAAATGGTCATAAATGTAAATGAAATTTTAAATAAGAGAGTCACTTTAATTTCTATGCAAGTGTCATGTGAGTTAATGATGCCTGACATAAAGTGACCACTCAACACATACTTTTTAAATTCAAATCACTTCCAGAAAATGCATCATCCCAATATTTTCTTTATTTTTTTCTTCATTTTCTTATAATTCAATTTCCCAGACCTTGAATCAGCTATGGAGATTTCATCATCTGGGCAGGCAGCTGGAGAAGATCATTCATCCTCAGGAGATTTTACGGGGAACTCCTCTACATCCCAGCATACCTGTCCCATGGAGGAGGGTAAGGAATATACACAGGTGGGATCTCAGCTTGGACAAGAGATGGTTCTAAGCTGTTCATTTCAGTATCTACTGATTTCACTGTCCACTCAACAACAGGAAAAAGCATCAGGACAGAGCAACTAGAACTGAGGCTTCTGCACAGGGACACATAGACAGTGTACGTTCACTGACAGGGCACAGACGCTCACCACACATTTACAGCACAGGATCACTGGGACAGCTGTGGGTGACATAGTAGACAGTGCAGATATGTGAGCTAGAGCAGTGGTCCCCAATCCCCTGGCCACGACCCTTACCGGTCCGTGGACCGTTTGGTACCGATCAGCACAGAAAGAATAAGTAACTTACATTATTTCCATTTTATGTATATTTAAGTCTGAACGATGGTTTATTTTTTAAAAATGACCAATTTTCCTGTTACATATGTCTAAGACTTACTCTTGATGCTTATCTCGGTCACGTGATAAATTTATCCGTCCCAATCTAAAGGCCGGTACGTAAAAATATTTTCTGACATTAAACCAGTTCATGGCCCAAAAAGGTTGGAAACCATTGAGCTAGAGGATCATCACAACCTGTACCTTCAGATGAGAACTAACCCAGCCTCTCTCATTCTCTCTCTCTCTCTCTTTCACACACACACACACACACACACATACAGACATACACACACGCGTGCACACACACATCTGAACCCCTTCATACAAGGTGTGGCCCATTTCTCATTAAGTCACATTTTTGGTCAAATACACAACCCTTTTTACCCCATCTAACTTTCCCTTTTTCTAGTACCAATATGCAGATTCCCTTAATTTCATTCCTTCACACATTCATTTCAGACTCATACATATACAAATCATTTCATAAATAATTCACATTCCTCACTCAGATAACCTAATTGAAAATTCTCATTCTCAACCAAGCTCTAGAAAACAGATTCCCTTAGTGAATTTGAACTCTCTTCTGTTGACTTTCTACTCCATATTTCACTTCAGTTAGAAACTCTCAGATCTCCATACAGATGCTCATTCTGAGACCTACACTCATGTCCTCTAACACACTAATACTTACTCACTCTAAAACAGTCTCACTCTAAAAACAGGTCACATACCTGCACTGCTCACATGTGCTGTCAGTGCTAACAAACATGCACATGCTCATTCTCCATCCCTTTGACCGACATCAAAAAAATCACCAGATATGATCCAGAAGGTACACACAACACCACCAGGACATAAATTCAATGCTACATGCACAAGCCCACAATATGATATCTTGTTATGTTATGCATAATCAAATTATGCATAACATAAAGGAAATTTTGAAATATCGCATACACATGAACTTTCACCCACATGCTCACACGTGCATGGTCATTTTTCGAACTACACACTGCACACATATTCTGCTTGTCCTCTGTTCACAAATTTCATTCCTAGAAAACCATCAATTACATCAAAATGTGTCCTGTATAGGACTCCCCAAAATACCTTTATCCCAGGTGGGGCACACAAGTTGTTTGTATGGCAATGCCTAAAACTGGCTTGTGTCATTTACAATCATTTCCATTGTAGAATCACATTCACATGGCCAGACTATCTGCAAGGGAATCTGGAATTGTACTTCAGTTCTATCTCTATGTAGAAAGAGACAGCATTCTTTTCCATTTATTAATAAGCTTATTTGTGCAAACTCAGTCACCATGGTATTCACTGACACAATCAATATCACTGTGCAATTACAGGTTCTATACTAACCATGCTACACTATTTACAACATGGAGGCTGTGTGTGCTCACTCGACAATCCATAGCAGACATATTTTGGTTGATAGCATTGAAGAAAAACACATATTAAAATCATGTTCCTTATTCCTATTGTTTTTATTTAATTTTTCAGCAGACAAGAATTTAGAAGAACATGCTTTGCAGCGAAGACAAAACACTGTTGCCCAAAATCAAACACAGGATGATGCCTCTACTTCAGATGAATTCATCTACATTTCTTCGGAAGATGAGCTCTCAGGTGCTATAACAGGGAATTACTGAATAGGAAGCATAGGGAGGTTGGGTTCTACACAGAGCCCAGAGATGTGTGGAGTGATTCTGTCCCTAAAGAAAAAAGGGTGCCAGTACACACACACACAAAAAAAAAGCCTCAAAATGCTTTTGCATATTCGTCAATAGGAGCTCGAGAGGAAGCAATATTTTCCCAAGAAAAACAAGAACTCTTTATAGGACTGTAGAAGGCCAAGGCGAACAGAGGACACTAGTGCTATATTTGAGAAATACTAGTCAAAGGAACTAAGGATATGAAAGAGTTTTCTCAGAATAACATGAAAGAACATGTTAATATCAGCCAGACAAGAGCATGTTACACTCTGTGGAGGGAATGAAAGCACTAAACACTTAAAACAAGACCACAGTGGTAGTAGAAGTGAAATTATAATACAGGTGCCAACTGGAAGACCCTTCCACATCCACTTGTTTTCACAGCCCAAGTGCTCACATTCATGCTCACCCTCATCAGACCCATCAGCTCTCATATCCCCGTTTGTTTCCTTACACTCTACGACATGCATCAAAATTCTCTGCACTCTAATTTTCTCCTAATCATACAAACACTAATAAATCTCAAACTTTTTTGACCGTAGATTAGTTATATCTGCCTAAATTGTATGACAATGGCACAAATGAATATATACTTTTTTTCTGGTTCCTTTCACTCATCTTCATATTTCTGTAATTTATTTATGCTGCATTGGCATCACTTCAATTCCTTTACTTACTATACTCTTCTAAGTTTTGTACTGTTTTCATTTTTGAGTACTTGACAAGATATTCTTAACATTTTATTGCATTTATTTGCAATATGGACACATTTCTATTTGTTGAATGCTTAAATGTTAGATTCCTAGGCCTCAGTTTACAGATTCTGTCCTCCGTCCTTCAGAACTCGAACGTCCATACCTTATTCTCTAATGCAATCCTGTGCTACCGCACACATACTTTGCACATACTTGTCCTCACAATCATGTCCTCTGCCTCCTCACGCAGTGCCTCTTCCAATGCCCAGGAATATTTTCTCATATAATCCTTCATTTTCACATTATCACATCCTTTTATTTTTCGCCATATTTTACAAATTCAGTAATTGCCTCTGTCCCAAAAGAGTATGCGCAGTACACATTTCATATCTAAACCACACAGTATATAAAGCTCACAATTCAGTAGTTTAAAAAAAGCAATCCACACACTTAAAAATGTACGGAGCTAACACACAAACACCAAGCACACACTCTGTCCTCAGTCACACAAAACTCATCACATTTTCAGATTTGCAAACTCAATCACACATTAAAACCTGATCCAGTGTTAACCAACACTTTATGAACATAAACACAAAACACATTACATTCACCATGAGCTTTTGCTACAAATGTGTATAATATGTACACCGGACACATTCAATAGAGATGTTGATGATCATAAAATTTCAATAATGACCAGCAAGCAAGTTTAGCAATGAAGCACAGAAACTGACATAAGAGTTCATTTCAGCAAAGATAAAATTTTATTTATACATTGTTTTCTATATCTATACTAACATAAACTCTAACATAAATCTATATTTATTTATGTGTATATGTGTGTAAACAGAATTCTTTATAAACTTTCTAACTCATAAGACCAAATTGTATAATTTTTCATGAGGGAATAGAGTTGACATCCAACTTTTAGTTTTTCAACACTGTTTATCAGAAAAGATTATAAGTTTCTGATGCTCTGTATAAATATACGTAATTATCACACACAAAATTTCTGTTCCCAGTAACATCCATGAAGCCCAATACTTTAATAAGTACTTAGTTATATTACTGGGTAAATGAAGTTTTTTTTTCAGTGAGAGAAGTAAAGGGAGGGAGCGAGACTCCTGCATACACCCTGAGCTGGACCCACCTGGCTGCCAACTAGGAAGTGATGCTCAGCCCATCTGCTGTCTGTTGTTCCTTTGCTATGCAACAGAGGAACAACAATCCATGTTTATATGTATATTTCAATATATATATATACTCATGGTTATATATACATATATATTTACAATATATATAAATAGATATATAAAATATATATATTATAAATATATATAATTTAGTGCCCGAGGTAGCGGCCACAGATACATCCTTGGTTATCAAGGACAACTTCCATGAACCAAACAAGCTATGGCTGTGGGAGAAGAATGAGACAAAGAGAGACAAAGAGAGATAGAGAGACTAATGGAGCGGGATGGGTGAACAAGTAGAAGGTCGTCTTTCCTGTGTGCTCTGACCAGAAATCAACAGCAGGACATCCACATGCCTGGCCTACACTCTAACACTTACTGAAATGGTCATAACTGTAAATGAAATTTTAAATAAGAGAGTCACTTTAATTTCTATGCAAGCAAGTGTCATGTGATGTAATAATGATGCCTGACATAAAGTGACCACTCCACACATACATTTTAAATTCAAACAACTTCCAGAAAATGCCTCATCCTAATTTTTTCTTTATTTTTTCTTTCTTTTTCATATAATTCAATTTCCCAGACCTTGAATCAGCTATGGAGATTTCATCATCTGGGCAGGCAGCTGGAGAAGATCATTCATCCTCAGGAGATTTTACGGGGAACTCCTCTACATCCCAGCATTCCTGTCCCATGGAGGAGGGTAAGGAATATACACAGGTGGGATCTCAGCTTGGACAAGAGATGGTTCTAAGCTGTTCAATTCAGTATCTACTGATTTCACTGTCCACTCAACAACAGGAAAAAGCATCAGGACAGAGCAACTAGAACTGAGGCTTCTGCACAGGGACACATAGACAGTGTACGTTCACTGACAGGCACAGACGCTCACCACACATTTACAACACAGGATCACTGGGACAGCTGTGGGTGACATAGTAGACAGTTCAGATATGTGAGCTAGAACAGTGGTCCCCAACCCCCTGGCCATAACCCTTAACGGTCCGTGGGCCATTTGGTACCGATCAGCACAGAAAGAATAAGTAACTTACATTATTTCCTTTTTATTTATATTTAAGTCTGAACGATGTTTTATTTTTTAAAAATGACCAAATTCCCCGTTACATCCAAGACTCACTCTTGATGCTTATCTCGGTCACGTGATAAATTTATCCATCCCACACTTAAGGCCAGTCCATGAAAATATTTTCTGACATTAAACTGGTCCGTGGCCCAAAAAGGTTGGGGACCACTGAGCTACAGGATAATCACAACCTGTACCTTCAGATGAGAACTAACTCAGCCTCTCTCTCTCTCTCTCTCTCTCTCTTTCACACACACACACACACACACACACAGACACAGACACACACACATACATCGCTACTTATTCATACAAGGTATAAACCCATTTCTCCTTTTTTTCACTTCTCCTCTCAAACACACAAGCCTTCATCCCCCACCCACCCTTCTTGTTCCTTTACTGGATTCACACACTTACACAGTCACCTTCATTCTTTCACACAATCATTTGAGACTCACTCACTTACAAACTAATTCCATAAATCATTCACATTCCCCTCTTTCTCAGCCAAATTCTACAAAATGCACTTGCCCTGATGGAAATGAACTTCAATCTGTTGTCTTTCAAATCCCTATCCCACTATAGCCACAAAGCCTCAGCTCTACACACGGATGCTCATTCTCAGGCCACACTCACGTCCTCTAACACTGTCCTACCATCTCACAGTGTGAACAGGTCCTATTCCTTCACTAAGAATTTTGAACTATCTCATGGACATGAACTTTCACGCCACATGCTCACACAGGCCATGGCCATTTTAACTCCTACAGACCTTCATGCCCATATCCTAGTTTTCTCATGTTGGAAATTTTCTTTCCTAGGTATCCTTCACATGCCTGTACCCCAGGACTTGGAGCAATCAGAGGTTCCCCCACCCCATTCACCTGCCTCCTCTCCATTCTATCCAGTTAATCAGAATAAGCCCTTTACATCTTCAGCACATGGCCCAGAGGAAAGAGTCATGACAATTTACTACACGCCTGTCCCATTGGGGAGTGTTTTTACTATGTCAGGGGATACACAGGGACCTGTGCCTCCTTCAAAAGAGATGAAAATGGAGGAAATGACCTATATTGAGAAGGTCCATAAAAACGTCCCCCTCTCTCACATGTCTCGAAAGAGACACCTAACTGACAGCGACCCCAGCTTAGACAGCACAGCCCAAGGGAAAAGGAAGAAGGCTGACAGTCTAGCCGAGCCTCCAGCTGGGGAGGAGTATCCCAGGGCCAAGATGCCCGAGAGGCTGGTTACCCCGGAAAGTGGCTACAAGTGCTTGGCCTGCTGCCGGGTCTTCCCCAGCTTAGAGGCCCTGCAGGAGCACGTGGAGCATGGGGTCACTGAGGGCTTCAGTTGCCATGTTTTCCATCGTACTCTGGCCCGTCTCAACCACAAAAAACATAGAGAAGAGAACAAGAACATCAAGATGGCAACATTCAGATGCCAGAAGAAAAAACATTCTGGCATGAAGACAACTCAGTATAAGTAAACAGCCCCTAAAAGAGGACGTGAAGCAGGTTAGACTCTACTGAAGAGGCTTCACTATTTTTACAGCCATAGGACCCTACTTTTTATGTATATTTGCCCCCTCCACCATTACTACCATAGCACAAATACGAGTAAACAACCCCTGCTAGTGAAATCCATCACTTTCCTGAGGGAGAAGGCTGATCACAGCCCCTAAAAGAGAGGAAGTGAATCACCTTAGACTCTACTAAAGGTGCTTCATTATTTTTAGCAGCCACAGAACCCACCTTTTTATGCATATCTACAACCATTGTCTCCCTATTATACTGTCAGTTTGAGCTGACGACCCCTTTTTTAAATACACCCACCACTCTCCTGAGGGAGAAGGGAGACCACACCACCCCAGATATTGCATGTTCTCTGTCCAAGTGTAACTCCCGTCCATAGAACATTCATGGATACATGCTGCAGCGAGAGTGCACAGTCTACAGAGCTTTTCATGCTACAGGTTTTAATTCCCCAGCCCTGTACTCACCCCCACATTTCTCTGAAATGTAGTCTTTGTTGACAATTTCGCACATTTCTCTATATCCTTTTCTTTAAAAAAAATATCCCTTTTCCAATGTCCCTCTATATATTAACCTACACAGTTCATTGGCTGGAGGACAGACATTCTTACTATTGAGAGAGAAACAGGGATGATAACAAAAGCAACTATACTGCAATTCTTCAGTTCTCTGACCTTGTGGACACAGCAGTGCATATCCACTTGTGTACGTACATATCCATAGGGAAGGAAGACACACAGAATGGATTCATAATTATCTACACACACACACACACACACACACACATACACACATATATATACAGTTGTCGACAATACCATAATGAAGTTTTAATCTTAGTAACTTTAGAAGGGTAAAAGCTACCAAATTTTGAAAAACATAATTTGTGTGTTTGCTTACTTGCCTGTTTATTATACTTGTTTAACTTTTCACATTTCAAAGATAAATTTTAATTTTTGTCACTGTGCCATCTTCAGGGGCTCAGAAACAAAAAGTGAAAATTTAAAAAGTATTATTTACACGTTGCTAAACAGGAGAAGGGAAAGAAAAAGTCCCACTTTTAAATGATCATTACAATTTTTATTTCCCTTCTGCTGTATAGTTTTGTGAATTGTGCAGTATAGCTGCAGTCAGTTTTATCTGACAAGTATGTTTTACACCTTCCATTGAAAGGAGGGTTTAGATTCTGGCCAAATATGTGGGCAAGTGGAAAGACTAGCCATTTAAAGCCATTACTCACAAATTGGCTTTCATGATCGACCTGGGGGTAAACACATATCCGTGCTGGACCAATATGCACTAATAGCTGGGGAATTAGAAGAGACAGAGATTGTGGGAATAGTGCTGAGTTATCCTTTGTCTGCAACTCATATTAAGGTTTATACATTGCTGAACTTCCTTCAAGTCTACTTTTTGAAAGACATGGCTGTTTTAACTGCTACTGTAATTCACTAACCCTGTGCACTAATATTTCAATAAATTTTTTATTTTTTTCCTCAATTTGCCTGTGTCTTTTATTGCCATTGGTAACACAATGTGCCTTCACTGATGTAGTTTAGCTCCATACATGATAATTTCTCTCATTTTAATAGTTGAAATGATCTAATCTAGAAAGGAGTAACACATATACCTCTGACTTCATATTGAAACTAAAGGGATAATCTTGTACTTAGATTATATGCTCTATTCTTGATTAATTAGGAAGGCCCATTAAAAATGTTTGGGTGTATAAACAAAATAACTTCAATGAACAAAATCGACTTCCATAGAGTAGACCTGGGTTTAAATTCCTTACCACTGCTCAGTAGCGCTATATACTCTGAGTCATCACTCTCATCCTGAAAATGAAGATCATAATACCTAAAATAAGAGTGATTGTGAGGGGAAGAGACACAGATAAAAGCACCTAATTGACAGTCTGGCATAGTTCACAAGAAACAGGTTTTTTTTTTTCATTCATTTTTGAGATTTTTCTTTTACCTTTTATTATTAGCAGTTTGATTATCATGTATCTAAGTAGAATTTAGTTTTAGTTTATATAGTTTTCAATCCATTGAGCTTTAAAATTTTTTAATTTTTGAGACCCTGGTCAGTGGCTCAGTGGTGGAGGGTCAGCCAGAATGTGGATGTCCCAGGTTCCATTCCCAGGGAGGGCACACAAGAGAAGCGACCATCTGCTTCTCCTCCTTTTCCTTTCCCCCTTTTCTCTCTCCTCCCCTCCCGCAACCAGTGGCTGGATTGGTTCAAGTGTGGCCCAGGACACTGAGGATAGCTTGGTTGGTCTGAGTGCATCAGCCTCACATGCTAAAAATAGCTCAGTACTTGAGAATAGGCCCAAGATGGGCATGCCAGGTGGATTTCAGTCAGAGCGCATGCGGAGTGTGCCTCACTATCTCCCCTCTCACCTAAAAAAAAAAAAAAAAAAAAAGTAATTTAATTTTTGAAACAATCGTAAATTCACAAGACGTGGAAGAAATAGTCCAGAGAGGTCTCATGTACCCATCAGCCAGCTTCTCCCAACAGAAGCACAGTATTATCAAAACCAGGTCATCAACTGGAGCACTACACTCAACCTGACTGCAGACCCTACTCAGATTTACTCCTTTTCATGCATGCATTTCTGTATGTTTTTATGGATACTTAGGGCATTTTATCCCTGGTATAGATGTGTATAGTCATCACTGCACTCAGACAGGAAGGGTTCTGTCTCCACAGCAGTTTTCTCATGTCCCCTTTATTGTCACATCCGTCCTCCCTTTCTAACGCCTGGCATGCCTGCTTTGCTGAACTGTCTACAAAAACAACAAACAGAAAAATATATTTACTCGTATCAGAAATGAATGCTAATTTCTAATTTCCTTAATGTACAAAAAGGTCCATAAAAGTAATACCTCAAAAAAAAAAAACCTTGGGCCCTGGCCGGTTGGCTCAGCGGTGGAGCGTCGGCCAGGCGTGCGGGGAACCCGGGTTCGATTCCCGGCCAGGGCACATAGGAGAAGCGCCCATCTGCTTCTGCATGCCCCCTCATTCCTCTCTGTCTCTCTGTTCCCCTCCCGCAGCCAAGGCTCCATTGGAGCAAAGATGGCCCGGGCGCTGGGGATGGCTCCTTGGCCTCTGCCCTAGGCGCTAGAGTGGCTCTGGTCATGGCAGAGCGACGCCCCGGAGGGGCAGAGCATCGCCCCCTGGTGGGCAGGGCATCGCCCCTGGGGGGCGTGCTGGGTGGATCCTGGTCGGGCGCATGCAGGAGTCTGACTGTCTCTCCCCGTTTCCAGCTTCAGAAATTAAAAACAAACAAACAAAAAAAAAACCTTGAACAGTTTCACTTTAAAAATACAAATAATCTTTAAGTAAAAGTACATAATACTACTCTTTAAAGCTACAATTATCTTTTTATCTATTAAATTGTGTTGAAAAATATGTAGGAAAATGAAAACATTCTCTATTATTGATGGAAATATTAAAAATATTAAATGGACATATTCCCTCTTTACTTTTTAAGTGTATTTTATATTTAAATACACACCAAATATGTTCATTGTGGCATTTTATAAAAATGTATTAAGCAAATCATCACAAATAAGCTATTTATCATCACATTACTGAGTAAATATTTTTTTTTACAGTAGAATACTAAAAAGCTACTTTAAAAATGAAACAGTGGCCCTGGTCACTTTGATCAGTGGTTAGAGCATCAGCCTGGCGTATGAACGTCCCAGGTTCAATCCCTGGTCAGGGCACAAATAAGAAGCAATCATCTTCTTCACTTCTCTCCCCCTTTTCTCTCTCACCCTCTCTCATAGCCAGTGGCTTGATTAGTTCAAGTGTCAACTCCAGGTGCTAAGAATAGCTCGGTTGATTTCAGCATCGGCCATAGATGAGGGTTGCCAGGTGGATTCTGGTCTGGGTGTATGTGGGAGTCTGTCTATCTCCCCTCCCCTCCTCTCACTTATAATTAAACAAACAAATAAATAAGAAATAGGGAAAAAGGTCCAAATACTTTACGTGAATTATCTTAAATATACTATATTCCCATTTATGTAAAAATTTCATACAAACCTTGGATATATCTATCCATCCATTTTTATTTATTCTTTAAAGGCTCTGCTTATTGGATTTCAAGGTTTAAAAAGCCCACAATAAATGTGAAGGTTTGGATATCTGACTTTCTGTTTATGTGATTTTAGTTAGCAACTGACTCTAGCCTAAATTTTATTAGTTTTCTATCCTTTTGTTGGATTGCTAACATTAAACATCTCTGAGTGTTGTACTGATGTAATGAACATATCAGCTAACTGAATTGTCTTCGAGGACATTTATGCCAAGTAGTTAAGGTTAACGTCCAGTTGCCATTCAGATAGAATTTCTCTCTAAAATTAAAATAAGAATATGCCCCACATCAATGAAAATATGTTTTGCTTTAGTAAAATTAGGTTTAGATTTGAGGGAAAGGATTTCAATTTTTTTATCAATGATAATAACACGAAATGAATACTAAAAGGCATACTTGCTCAAATCAAAATATTTAACAAATGGGACTATGAATTAGATCACTTTATTGTTGCAAGTACTTGACAAACAAAAACACATTTTTAAATAGACTCTTAACAAATAAACAGAAGGGGAAACCTGAGTGTTTTTCAATCAAGCATGTGTTACTCTTCATTTGAGGTTTTAAGTTAGTAAAATGAAACTTAAATCACATTAAATCATATACTAGTCAATAATCTGATTTGTTACTATTCGTAAAGGCAAATAAATGCAGTATCATAGAAACTGATTAAAGCTATTTTATGAAATGACTTCATGCATGGCATTTGTGTTAATTCAAGAAAAAGAGAAAGCTTCAAAGCATATTTCTCATTTAATCTTGTATTTTAAAAACTATATTTAATAGTGGTTTGAAGAAATAGCACATGTGTGGAGATTAATCATAGTTGTCTTACTTGGAGGGCTAGAAATACATAACAGCCTGCATGAGTTCCTAGGGAAATTCTTGTTCAGACACATGAAACTAAGGTAGAACTGCCTGTTCTCTTCTTCAATGGAAGTAAATGTGGTTTCTCTTTACTAAAGGAACTGCCATGAAGCCTCCTGCTAGACCCCTTTACACATCTGATTTAACCTTTACTATCTATATACAATATATAGGTATGAATTTAATGCCAAAGTAGTTTCTCAAAAGTAAAAACTATGTGCATTATAATCTTTCATCATTAGATAAACTTACTGAATGATAATTAATATGTAAATAAAGAACTGCTATTTTCAGAATTATTTCATTTGTGAGCACAAGAGAGCCCATGCTGTTCTGAAATGATTACTTTAAAGGCAATGAAATAGATGTTCATTACAGATTATACAACAGTGTTCACAAAAGTAGGATCCCAGAGTTCTTATAAATTAATGTACATAAAAGTATTTCATTTACTATATACTATATTAATATTATGCAGTTGTTTTAATACTTTAATTTACTGTCCATATTTTATTAAATGGATTCTCTGCATTTTTTCTAGAAAACAAAACCGCAAACTAATAAAGTACGCATAAATGAAGAATGAAGAAAAAATCTATTTAAGATAGCATTATATTTTTTAGAAATAATATTCTCATTCCATGCTTAACTGAAACATCTTAGTGAAGTCAACACTGTTCACAATTTTATTAAATCTCCAAGTATTCATTTTACTCAAATATTCAGCAGCATCAACAATATGGACCAATTATTTGTGTGTGTGTGTGTGTGTGTGTGTGTGTGTGTGTGTGTGTCAGAGACAGAGAGAGAGGCAGACAGAGGGACAAATAGGGACAGACAGGCAGGAAAGGAGAGAGATGGGAAGCATCAATTCTTCATTGTGGTTCCTTAGTTCCTCATTGATTGCTTTCTTATTTGTGCCTTGACTGGGGGCTGCAGCAGAGCAAGTGACCCTTTGCTCAAGCCAGCGACCTTGGGCTCAAGCCAGTGACCATGGGTCATGTCTATGATCTCACGCTCAAGCCAGTGACCCCATGCACAAGCTGATGAGTCTTCATTCAAGCCAGATGATCCCTTTCTCAAGCTGGTGACCTCAGGGTTTCAAACCTGGGTCCTCCGTGTCTCAGTTCGATACTCTATCCTCTGTGCCACCAACTGGTCAGGCAGGACCAATTCTTAAAACACTTTCTTTCCTTCGCTTTTACTCTGCAATATTTCCCGGATTTTTACTTCTATTTCTCTTTTCTACCACTCCTTCGATATCTACTTTGTAAGCATTTGGCCTGGGTAATAAACATTAATATTCTTCATATTTATTCCTAAAAACATTTTTTTCTCATCCATTATTTCTCCTTTCACCATCTTATTCCTGCACATGACTTATTTATTCCATATACAGATAATTCACAAGTGTGTAACTAAGCTCAGACATCTCCTTTGCTGGCCACACTCTCCTATCTAATTAGCATCTTAACATCTGCCCTTTGATGTCTCAGATGTGACTGAAAGTCAGCCTTTTCACAGTGAACTTAGTATCTTCATTCAAAGCACTGCTTCGCTACCAATGTTCCTTCTCTTAGTGAAAAGCATTGCCAATCACTCCAGGCATACAATGAGAAACCTGGGGGTCAAGCTGGACACTTAGCTCACTTCATGCCCTACATCCAGGCTATTACCAAGCTCTGTCAATTTTACTTGATATATATGTACCTTAAATCTAAAGCACTGGCAGAGATAACTTCAGAATATGAATTAAACAAAATTCTGGTTTAACTCTCTCAAGAAGAACTAAGTCATTCTAAAAGATCCAAGATAACTAAAATTACATCGCCCGGCTACTAGATGGGCTGTTTAACACTGAGGTCCTTCCTACAATTTAAATTCTCAAATGACTTTATGGACACACTGTATAAACATAACACAGAGATAAAGAAAGCAGGACAGCAAATCCTGGAGGAAAGGGGGAAGGAATTCAGAGGAGGGGGCAAAGGGGGTATCAAAAATATGGGGGTGGAGGGAGGAGATATATTCGATGGGACTCTTGAATCTATGTAAACACAATAAATTTAAATCAATAAAATTTAAGCAGTAGAGTGTCGGCCCAGCATGTGAAAGTCCCAGGTTCGATTCCCAGACAGGGCACACAGGAGAAGCACCCATCTGCTTCTCCACTCTTCCCTCTCTCTTTTTTCTCTATCTTTCTCTTCCCCTCCCACAGCTAAGGATCCATTAGAGCAGTGGTAATCAACCTGGTCCCTACCACCCACTAGTGGGCATTCCAGCTTTCATGGTGGGCGGTAGTGGAGCAACCAAAGTATAAATAAAAAGATAGATTTAACTATAGTAAGTTGTCTTATAGAGCCTTATTCTGCCAAACTTAGCAAAAATCCAACATAAAGTACTTGGTAAGTAATTATTATTATATGCCTCTGCTTTATAAATTTTATAAAGTAAAGTTATTTCCCTACTATATAAATCACCATTACTGTGGAACTGGTGGGTGGTTAGAAAATTTTACTACTAACAGAGATACAAAAGTGGGTGGTAGGTATAAAAAGGTTGACTACCCCTGCATTAAAGCAAGGTTGGCCCCGGTGCTGAGGACAGCTATATGGCCTCTCCCTCAGGCACTAGAATGGATCCGGTTGCAGCAGAGCAATGCCCATATGGGCAGAGCATGGGCCCCTGGTGGGCATGCTGGGTGGATCCCAGTTGGGTGCATGTGGGAGTCTGTCTGACTGCCTCCCCACTTCTAACTTCAGAATAAATAAATAAATAAATAAATATTTAAAAATAAATAAAAAATAAATTGATTGAGATATGCTGAATTTATCTGTTCCTCTCCATAGATTTTAAGTAACTATTTTTCTTCCTTCAAAAGCAGTAACTATGATATTTTTGACATACAAGATCATTACCTACCAGGGAAAATGTACACTTTTGGAAATAGGGTAAACACCTTGCAACAGTAAGAAATTCTTTCTTATGGAAGGCTGCTGAAGCAAAGCTGTGAGGTTTTAGTAATGCTTCCATCTAATGTTAATCATTTATGAAATACAGTGGTTCAGAACTCAGCAACTGGGGTCATTTCAGTCAGTAAATATACAGTGTGTCTGTAAAGTCATGGTGCACTTTTGACCGGTCACAGGGAAGCAACAAAAGACGATAAAAATGTGAAATCTGCACCAAATAAAAGGAAAACTCTCCCAGTTTCATACCTATTCAGTGCAGTTTGATGTTGGCTCATGCACAGATTTTTTAGGGCTCCTTAGGTAGGTATCCCATATAGTGTCTACAGACTCGTCACTGACTGAGGGCCTACCAGAACGGGGTCTCTCCACCAAACTGCTGGTTTCCTTCAACAGCTTATCCCACCAAGTAATGTTATTCCTATGTGGTGGTGCTTCGTTATAAATGCACAGATATTCACATTGCACTTTGGTCACGGATTCGAATTTAGTGAGGCACAGAACACACTGAACTTTCCTCTGTACCATCCACATCTTGACCGGCATGGCCGTGGGCTGCTCCGCTGTATACACAGTGTTACGTCATCATCTGTGCATGCGCACATGCTGCCACATCATCCTACAGAAACTGGGAGGGTTTTCCTTTTATTTGGTGCAGATTTCACATTTCTATTGTCTTTTGTTGCTTTCCTGTGACTGGTCAAATGTGCACCATGACTTTATGGACACACTGTATATTTCCTGTCAAAACACATAAAATGAATAACATTTCAATTTGTTTGAGAATAAGTTTTAACTAACTTCAATACTGGCAATTTGGAGAATTCTGATGGCTTTTACTAACCTTGGAAGTTTTCTTCACTTCTTGCGGCCAAACTGCAGAGCACCTCTGGTTGCGTCTCCCCGAGAATGGCCCTCAGTGTCTGTCTGCATGGTATTCAGACCTCCCGCTCCAAATCTGCTGCGGGCTATGCTTCCCATTACTCAGAACTAAAGCTCCATCTGCACTGAACTCAAAAGTACATTCTGGGTTAACAAACTATAAATCCTTCTACTGCATCATGAACTCATCAAGGGGAGGGTCCTAACCTCATTGTCACCGCATTCCAGCTGTAGCATTTCATCTCACTGCAGGTAACAATGACCTTCAAAATAAAGGTGTCAACACAAATTGGCTTGCTCTTTTATGAAGTTAGGTCTAGTGGTAGGCAGGCCAAGGAAGGGACTTTGTGTGGACAACATTGAGGCCTCAGGCTGCTTCCATCCTGCTCTGCCTTCTTCCCATCTGCATTACATCCTCAGGGTCACCTCATAGTTCAAGATGACTGCTAAGGTACCAACTATGACATCACATTCCAGAACATAAGAGATCCAGAAAGGGCTCCGCCCCCCTTTTGAGGAAGACTCCCCAGAAGTACAACCTGACACTTCTACATATATCTCACACAGCCAACCTAGGGCCAGAGGGGCTAAAAACACAGTCCTGATTCTGCACTGCACGTGCTTAGCAAGACATCAGGGTTCCATTGCAAAGGAAGGGGGGAGGATGATAGTATGTAGGCAACCAGCATTTCCTCCACAACCGTGTATTGTGCACACCCACTTTGTATAGATGGACCATCAGAGATTAAATAAATGAAGGAAATGTAGATTCTCCAACACAGTGCCTTTTGCCCCCTCAGGAAAACTCCCAGCAGATTCCACTCCAATATCCTGAAAGGTAACATAGCACACTAAATATCTTTCTTCTCAGATTGAACACTCCTCAGATAAGTCAAGTAATATAATACTTCCTCATCATATTTCTCATCATAACACATAATACCACATTCCAAATGTAAGCAACACCTCAGTGGCACTTATTAGGAGACTGAGGTCTTTAGTAGTTTGAGTTTCCAGATTTTGTGTGTGTGTGAAATTTAATTATAAAAAAAAAATGGGTGTTTCTAGCTCATCCAAACCCAAGAGCAGAATCAGAGCCTTCCACACCTGTGTGTCAAGGTGGGAGACTGAACATTCAGAGAGCTGATGGCATTTTCCCTAGGATCATATGATAAGGTAGAAGCCCAAACTCTGAATTCCACCCCTCTGTCTTTTCACACCAATGCCCAGCCTTATGGCAGACCACTACAGGTTGGCAGAAGGCAACACGGCTTCTGGCAGAACCTCGGGAATGACAACAATATACACTGACACTCTAAGCCGCAGTTTTCAATGCGCTGCCACATAGTCCGCCACTGGAGACTCCACTGATGCTTCTTCATAGGAGGTGTCAGCAGTAGGGGACCTACACACGCAAGGTAACACTGGAGACTGAGGATGAGACAGAGACAATGAAACAGAAGGGGTGGGGGGACAGAGGACCTGTGTTGCAAGGAATGGAGAATCAAACACACAGCCCTGACAAAGGAACGAGTTTAGTGTACTCTAGGAAACCAGACACCGGCAGTGTGCTCACAGGAGAATACAAAAGGAAGAAGGCCCAGAGGACCTCAGAGAGAAAATCAAGGCACCAGAAACCCCACTCTAAAGCCACATCTTCTCCTACAATCCAATGCATTCCCAACACGGAAACTTTATCTGTCTTCTCTGTCTCTACCACTCCCACTCAATCCACTTTTAAAACCATCTTTCAAAGAAAAGAAAGAAGGTAATACTTGAATGAAAAGTGTATTTAGTTTTAAAATATAAACAAAATTCTAAAATTATAGAGCACCATTTGCTTTAAAGGCAGGTTTTCCACAACCTTTCTTTAATCAGTGCTTTCAAATTATAACTCTATTTGTGTAGTCTTTACAATAAGATATACTTACAAATGCACAAAGGACTGTTTCTCCTATCGCAAGAGTAAACCTTCAAAAAAGCCCTCGGCAAGAATGGGGTCCCAAAGCCCTGCCTTAGTATTTATACCACGTAGGCCCTCAAATTCACTGGCTCTTTTGGCCTGTAACTTGGAAGGTCCACTGCTTCAACCAGTTAGAGGAAAAGAAAAAAATGTTTTAATATCTTGGCATCCATCAACCAGCATTTTCAAAGGCAAGAAAACGGCAGCGCCCAAGGAGCTGTCTGAGGTGCTGAAGGTTAATGGTTGTAGTTACATAGACATCAATCCACTTTACAAAGAAGGGCCCGAGCATCCCGCAGTCTCATTCGGCAGCCCAGCCAGGGCAGAGCAAGCCTCTGACAAACCTTAACAACGCTGCCTTGCTCTCATTAGATTATTTCTCTATTTTCAGTTAAAAATGCTTGGGCCTCTTACTGAACAGAACAGATACACTTCTAACTTTCCATGAGTCACTTTCTAAAACACTTTGGGATTGAAATTAGATAGCAGCTGAGCCTTCTGTGATGGTGTATCCCTTCCCCCTGCACTGTCCAAATGGTAGCCTTTATACACACATGGATACTTAGCAGTAAAGCTAAATTCATTAAAATTAGAAAAACTTAAAATTCAGTTCCTTGATCCCTATAGCCACATTTCTACTACTGAGCAGTCACGAGTGGCACAGTGGCTACTGCAGTGGACAGCATACAGTTTAGAAAACTTCCCCCATCACAGAAAGTTCTGTTGGAACTCACAGACTATTAATAATATCCAGGGCCTGGCCTGTTGTCAAATTTATATCTCTTAATTCTAAGAGAACATAATGATGAAAGAGACTTTCCAAAAGTCCCTGTTTTCTGGATGCACTAGCAAGTAACCTGATACTCAAAGCACACCCTCTGCCCTGAACAGACACTTCTCCAAAGGAAAAAAAATACAGATGGCCAATAGACATATGAAAAGATGTTCAATGTCACTAGTCATCAGAGAAATGCAAATTAAAACTATAATGAAACATCACCTCACACCTGTTAGAATGACACTCATCAATAAATCAACAAACAAGTGTTTGCGAGGATATGGAGAAAAAAGTATCATCCTGTACTGTTAGTGGGAATGCAAATCTGTGCAAACCACTATGGAAAACAGTATGGAGGCTCCACAAAAATTGTAAAATGAAACTTTCTTATGACTCACATATTCCATTTCTGTAAATGTATCCAAAGTAACCAGAAACACTGATTCAAAAGAATATATGCACCCATATGTTCATTGCAGCCTTACATATAATAGCTAAGCTATGCAAGCAGTCCAAGTGCTCACCAGTAGATAAATGGATAAGAAAGTTGTGAGATATACACACACACATAAACAAACGCACACATATATACATATAATGGAATATTACTTGGCCATAAAAATGAATAAAATCTTATCATTTGTGAAAGCATAGATAAACCTAGAGGGTATTATGCTAAGTGAAGTAAGTCAGAGAGAAAAAGAAAAATGCCATATGATTTAGCTTATATGTGAAATCTAAAATCAAAATAAATGCACCAATAAAATTGAAACAGGCTCATAGATACAGAGAACAGACTGGTGAACTGAGTGAAAAAGCTGAAGGGATTAAGAAGTAAAAATTGGAAGTTACAAAATAGTCATGGGGGTGTAAAGTACAGCATACGAAATATAGTCAATAATATTATAATAACTATGTACAGTGATGGGTGGCACTGGAAATATCAAGGAGAACACTTTGTAAAGTATATGATTGTGTAACCACTGTACTATACACCTGAAACTGAAACAAAATAATAAAACCACATATCCTCTGACCTGGTGATTCTACTTTTACTCCCAAAAAACACTAGCACATGGCAACAAAAGACATGTAATTAGGAGAAAGCTTTAAATAGGAGATATTGCATCTCAGTTGACATCAGGGATGAATTGTTCAAGAATTTTCTTCAGATACTTTCTGTAATAGGGAAAAAACCAAGCTATCCAACTGCCCATCTGTAAGGGATCGGATGAATAAAATGTAGTACATTCATAAAGGACTGACCAATGGCCATTAAAAAATGGCCAAGAGCTGTACACATAGCAACACCAACCTCTGAAAGACAGTGATAAGTGAAAATGCAAGTTGTAGAACCAGAGACGAGTATGATACTATTTAATTTTTAAAAAATTTACATGCAATACTATAAATTTATTAAACATACACAATTTAAATAACATAAACAGGAAAGTTTAATACATTTTTATATTTTTACCCTATACTTTTTAAATAAAGTTAAGTGCCAGATATGCTCCCTACTTCTGTTGATTAGTGAGCATCAACAAAGCAACTTCTATGGATAACAAAGGTCAACGAGACACATCAGTCCATTCTTTACTGGTGTGAATTTCCTTGAGACATAATATACTGTAAATATTTTAAATATGTACAGAAAAGATACAAGCCAAACTCTTAATAATATTTTGGGAGGGAGGGTTAGAAATGGGTTGGAAGAATAATAAAGGGGATCTTTACCTTTTTATAACTCTAATTTTACCTTTTTATAACTCTAATTTTACTATCACTTTTTACAAGTTGCACATCACCAGTATAGCTTCCACAAAGCCCCGTGATTAATATTAGGACTGGCAGTACCATCATCCATATGATACAATGCTGGCAGCTATAGTAACACTGACCAGCCATTCCCAGCAGCAGGAAACTCCATCCACACACAGCAGGCTCTACTCTAAATCAAATGTCATTGGGGATTTTGTTTTTCTTTTTTAAGTGGATATTTGTTCTTTGAAAAGAAATTAGGGCCTCACCAGAAGGCAGTGCAGTGGATTAGAGAATCAAACTGGGACGCGAAGGACCCAGGCTCAAAACCCCGAGGTCGCCAGCTTGAGCACGGGCTCATCTGGCTTGAGTTTGGGCTCACAGCTTGAGCACAGACTCATCTGGCTTGAGTATGGGCTCACCAGCTTGAGTGCAGGGTCACTGGTTTGAGCATAGGATCATAGACATGACGTTAGGGGTTGCTGGCTTGAGCCCAAAAAGTCAGTGGCTTGAAGCCCAAGGTCACTGGCATGAGCCCAGAGTCGCTGGCTTGAGCAAGGGGTCACTCACTCTGCTGTACACCACCCCCCTTTTGGTCAAGGCACATATGAGAAAGCAATAAACAACTAAGGAGCTGCAACGAAGAACTAATGCTTCTCTTCTCTCTCCATTCCTTTCTATCTATCCCTATCCGTCCCTCTCTCTGACTCTCTCTCTGTCTCTGTCAAAAAAATAAAAAGAAAAGAAATTAGGGGAGTTTGCTGTTTGGATGCTTGTGCTGTTTAGTCTTCTGTGTAAACTACCTTCTAACATGACACACAACTGGGAAGCCTTGTCTGCTGTCTGCAGTGCAGGGCTGGTGGGGGAGGGGGGCCCAATGGCAGGCCGCCGGTGAGGAAAGCTGTGACATCTTGACAGTTGGGCAGAGATGACTAAAGTGAAAACCTGCTGGAGGGACAACAGAGGTGGCTAGGTCCCAAAAAATGTTAGTACAAACCTAGTCATACACAACACGCTCCATAAACCGGCCGTGTAATTAGCACACAGCTCTGGAGACAGAGGAGGTGAAATGATTCGGATCCTGTCAGGTGGTTGCCAATTCTAACCTTCTTGCCAACACGCACACATTTCTATAAGACAGACCATCTCTAAAAACTCTTGCAAGTCCCAATTTTTAAAAATGGGTAAAGTACTTTCTTTCTTTCTTTTTTTTAAAGTTAAACACTTTACATTTGTTTCTATTCAGAAGAGACTTCGGTTACAAACTTCACATTTTTTAATGGTGCAAGACAAACTAATATCCACTGAAAGAAAAGCATTCCATTTACGCAAACACAGAGGATAATTTATTCCTCCAACTGGCAGGAGAATGCAACAAACCAGGCATCTGTGCAGAAACTTACCAAACCCCTCAAGTCCTATAAATCCATCTAGAACTCGATCTCTGGTCCTGACCAAATCATCAGTTATTCCCAGAATGGATGAAATCTTAAATCCACATCAGCTTTTAACATCTGCTGAATCTTAACTATACAAAAGCAAAAACAAAACTCCTGTATGTCCCCTGCCAACAGGATTAAAACTTACATCAGACTGAAAAGTATGTGGAAATAGAAGCCACATTTTTCCCTATTCAATACAGATATTAGCAGATGTGAGAAACCGGCAATGCTGGTGATGTACCGTGTGCAGCAAAACTGTCTCAACCTCCATTTAGTCCATTTTATGACTCCTACTTTCAATGTCCTCAACTACAAAGAACGTACCTTACTCTCTAAGAGAAACGTAGGAACATTCTCAAAATCATTTTCTCATATACAACACTGAAAAAAACACCTGATTTGTATTTTTGGCTCAGTAATTTAAATTAACCTTCAGAATCACAGTAGTCAGATAAACTTTCATGTATTACAAAATAAGAAACTCACAAACTACTCAAAAACAATGTTGCTTTACGAACATCTCCATATTAAAAACTTTTAAATCAGAATGATGATCTACAGTCATGCAAAGTATGGTTCAAGGCTTGGCAGCAGGAGCACCCAGCGGGAACTTGTTAGAAATGTAACTTCTCGGGCTCCATCTCAGATTTCCAGAACTGGTAGCTCCGGAGGGAGGTCCTGGACACTCTTAGCAAAGCCCTGCAGGTGGTTTTTACGAACTGGTTCAATGACAGTATTGTGATTTCCAGTAATACTGGAATTGGGAAACAAGCATACCAAATAAGATTGATAATATGAAATACATTTTAAAGATCCAGAATTTTCAGAGGACAAAACTCTGCAATCAGTATAAACCCTGTATCAATCTCCCCTGTTTCTTCTAAGTAAATGCGGACTGTAGCATTCATACATGGATGTAGTCAACTGCTTGTAAGTCCATGTCTAACTACACTGTGGTTCAGAAATATTTGCATTTCAAACCAAAATCTGAAGTTTGCACTGGAGATCCTGAGTTCTTTGTAAATGTGAAAAAAAAATTCAGAATCAGATGTCTTGAAGAAGCAGTTTTCTAGGAATTTGGCAGTTCTTTTTCTCAGAGTGACCTTAACTTTCAGACTTGAGGAATATTTTTCTGTCCTGATAATATTTTTGCAGGATGATTAGTATATTTGTGTGTGTGTGTGTGTGTGTGTGTGTGTGTGTGTGTGTATCAAAATGAGCCAATGTTTCCCCATTATCAAGAACACCATTGCCTGACCTGTGGTGGTACAGTGGATAAAGCATTCACCTGGGACACTGAGATCACCGGTTCAAAACCCCAGGCTTGCCTGGTGAAGGCACATAGGGGAGTTATTGATATACTAACGAGGCCAGTATCAATCGTGAGCTTACCAGTATTCTGTTTCCCCTACTCACCCATAAGGAACATAAGGCTGATGTGTTCCAAACATTGACCATTATCCTCTAAATAATACAGAAACCTTACAAATGAACTGCTCACGTCCAACAGGCAAGATTCCAGGCTTATTTCCAGGCTTTTAGAATCAAATTAGAATGCCCTAGCAGATACTTATTTGTATGAATGTTAATTTCAAGTGTATTTTAATGTCTTCACTTCACATCTTGCTTTTGTTCATCACACCCAGCAGGGTCTCTTCCACTGAGCAATCACAATAATGAATAAGCAAACATAGGGTGCTTATAGAGTACTCGGGCACCACAAAATTGATAAATTGTTAATTCTACAAACTGACTAAATGTGTCATTCTCTGCAGTAACTCCATTGCCCTGCATTTTGGTATGAAAGATGTCTCAGTAAAGTAAAAATGTAATTATTGCTCAGATTCTACCCAAGGCTGATCTTGATCTCAATTATTACCTTGAATTGTCTTGAATACCCAGCTCCGACAAGAAGCAAAAATTGGAATGGCATTTTAGAAACCATGGGCGACATGATTATGAAGATTTGAGACAAAACTGATATCAGCAGCCAAAATAACCACAGTGTATATTTATTGGTGTTTTATTGTTTTTATAAAATACCAGTTTTACAATGAATGTTTAACTCATGGGAACTCCAAGTCTCAATCAAATCCCTCAGTGTGGCAAAATGAAGACTTTTAGAGCTTCTCCCTGAACTAAACATATTTGTTGTTTATCTCTTATCCCCTACTATACCTGGGCCATATAAATGAGGAGTTCAGTCAGTATTTCTTGAATTGAAAGAATCAATGATCTAGTCCAAGCTTTGGTTCTGGACCGTGCTGTTAGAGTTCAAATCATAGCTCTGACACAGCTATCCATGTGCCTTCATCCTGGTGTGCCTAACTTTCCTCACGCAGAGAAGGAGGAGGAGGATGTGTTGACCCTGTAGAGCTGGGGGAAGGGTTAGACAGTACATAAAAATACTTTGTCCAGTAAAATGATACAGCAACTGTAGAAAGCAGTATGGTGGTTCCTTAAAAAATTAAAAATAGAATTACCATGTGATCCAGAAGTTCCATTTGTGAGCATTGTTGGGCAGATAAAATATATTATGCTCACTTTGTTAAAGATGGCGCTGCCCACATGGAAGCTCATCACCCAGGTGATTGCTTGGGATGGGCATGATTAGGTTAATATGTGTTGGGGGAGGGCTTTCATGCCAAAAGGTTTTAAAAGAAAGAGAAATCACATTGTTCCAGGAGAAGAGTGATTACGTTCTAGGAGAAGCCCATGCTGTAGGAGAGCAGAGAAAAGCCACGTGGAAGAGGCCAGGAGAAGCAGCCAAGATGCTGGAGTGCTGAAGGAGAAGCCAGTTTGTGCAGAGTTTGTGCAGGGAGAAGGAAGGAGATGGGGAACAGAGGTGAATAAGTCTGGTGAGCTAGAAACCTTTGATTCTAGGAAACTCGAATAAGTCAGTAGCTTTGTGAGCACTGAATGAGTGGGTTTTGGAGCCCAGTGTGTGTTTTTATTTGCCCACTAGGTGCAAGCTAGGATTAAAGATGATGGCCCACCAGTTCTTGGCTCCACTGCTTCTTTACCAACTGTCCGAATCCAATGCGAACCTGCATGAGCCAGGCGGCTCTGATGGTGGTCGTAGCTACTGGCTTTACATTTGGCATAGTCTGTGGCAGGATTCGGAGATCGGTATGGAGCCACCATCACCTCTGAGAGGTCAAGTAGAGGACTGGCTGCTGTTATGGTTCCCCATGGCTGTCCTTTTGGGGGCCGTAGGCTGGCTGACTTTTACAGCCATATGTGAGGAAACCGAGAGCTCTGTGGAAGAGGCTGTCCGGGACCTGCAAACCAAGCAGTGGAAGGAACTGGAGCAAACGTGGGAGAAAGAGACGCCGACCCTGGAGCTGGAGCAAGCACCGGAGGAGGCCTACCAGGTTCATGAGATTCACCTGGAAATGGAGCAGCCGCTGGAGGAGGAATCACAGGTTCATGAGTTGCTGATCGCCCTGGACGTTGTGGAGAGCCAGCAGCGGCAGGAGGCCGGGGAGGCCGGGGCTGAGGCTGGGTCTGATGCCAGGCCCAGGGCTGCAAGGCTGGCAGCAGGAGCTGATGTTTTCAGTTCCTCTTTGGAGGATGAGGAGAATCAGCCTGGAGTTGCGATCCGCAGTCTCCAGAAGGTGAGAGCCCAGCAGCAAGGAGTACCTGCTATGTACGCCCCTGGTACGTCTGCGATTTTGGGACACAGGGGTGAATGCCATCATGCTCTCCGGAGCAGAGATGGAAATGCTGACTGCCATTGCCACATGCTCCTCTTGGGACAGTGTAAAACCTACCAGGACGGCAGGGATGAGGGGGGTGGCTGACGCCCCAT
The DNA here is from genome assembly GCF_036850765.1 of Saccopteryx bilineata. Taxonomy (NCBI): domain Eukaryota; kingdom Metazoa; phylum Chordata; class Mammalia; order Chiroptera; family Emballonuridae; genus Saccopteryx; species Saccopteryx bilineata. Next base: position 63,511,803 of record NC_089499.1, on the reverse strand, counting down.
GTGTGTGGATTGATTCCTGGACTATAACTGGAGTAGGCACTGGCTCCTTTGTTGGATGGACTTAAAATTTTGGACAATGTGAAATACCCTGATGGGGTTGGGGGCAGCTTTCCCTGCCCCGGGAAGTTTTTCCCATGGCCAGAAAGAAGGCCGAGGACATTTTGCACTTTTGGCAAAGTGTTCAGAGACTGAAGAAATGTACCATTGCAGTTGCTGAAACTGTATGATTTGTCATGTATTTGTGTAATGTGCCTAATTTCCTTGCACAGGGATGCCAGTAGTGTAGACTGTGGGTAGTAAAGTGAGCACAGGGGTGGACTGTTGGGCAGATAAATATGTTATGCTCACTTTGTTAAAGATGGCACTGCCCACATGGAAGCTCGTCACCCAGGTGACTGCTTGGGATGGGCATGATTATGTTAATACGTGTTGGGGAGGGTTTTCACGCCAAAAGTTTTAAAAGGAAGAGAGATCACATTGTTCTGGGAGAAGAGTGATTATGTTCTAGGAGAAGCCCATGCTGGAGGAGAGCAGAGAAAGGCCACATGGAGGAGGTCAGGAGAAGCAGCCAAGATGGTGGAGTGCTAAAGGAGAAGCCAGTTTGTGTAGAGTTTTTGCAGAGGAGATGGGGAACAGAGGTGAATAAGGCTGGTGAGCTAGAAACCTTTGATTCTAGGAAACTTGGATAAGTCAGTAACTTTGTGAGCACTGAATGAGTGGGTTTTGGAGCCCAGTGTGTGTTTTTACTTGCCCACCAGGTGCAATGGGTGAATAGATTAAAGTGTAATATATACACACATTAGAATTTGACCCAGCCATAAAAAGGAAGGCAGCTCTGATGCACACTACAATATGGACGAGTCCTGAAGACAGTATGCTCAGAGAAATAAGCCCGATGTAGAAGTACAAATATGGTGTGATTTCATTTGTATGAGGTGCCTAGAGCAGTTCAGTTTGTAGAGAGAGAAAGTAGAATGGTGGTTGCCAGGGGTTGGAGGAAAGACGAGTGGGGAATTGTTGTTTAATGGGAACAGAATTTTGGTTTTGCAAGATGAAAAGAGTTCTGTGATAGATGGTGATGACGGCTATACAACAATGTGAATGTTCTTAATGCCACTGAGTTGTACACTTGAAAGTGGTTAAGTAGGTAAATTTTAGGTTATTTGTATTTTACCACAATTTTTTATTTTTTAATTTTTATTTATTGGTTTTAAGGAGAAAGGAAGAGAGAAAGAGAAAAAGAAACATCAATTTTTTTGTTCCACTTATTTATGCATTCATTGATTGGTTCTTATATGTCCCTGACTGGGGATTGAACCCACAACCTTGGCTTATGGGGGCAATGCTGTAACCAACAGAGATATCTGGTCAGGGCTCACCACAGTTTTTAAAAAATATTTATTAGTACATACCCAAAAATATGCTTATTCAACAGATGATAGCTATCAGTGCTACTATAATTTTTTTTTGCAAGGTCAACAAAGCAAATGTTTGACAAACATTCCTTAGTATTAAAATGAGAAAGGAGACTCCGCCTTGAAATAAGAGGCTTCAAGTATATTTTATAATTTAATCCAAGCGTTCAGAGAGAGTTTTATATATAATTTTTTGTGTAATTTACAAAATCTCAAGATGGCCGATAATATTCCTGTTTAGGAAGGGCCATTATACTGTAAATGAGGAGGTTTTCATACTTAGAAGGTTGTGAATAGAAGGAGGAAGGAGGGTTGGACACCCTCCCTTCTCTACACCTGGGTGAAAGAAAGTAAACAGCCAGGAATGTAGGAGGGGGAAGGGAGACTTGAGTAGCCCTTTCCTCTCCCCTTTCTTCTCCTTAATGGGTGATTTACAAATGATTGTCCTTGGCATCCTGTAAGCCCCCTCCCATCCTGAAATCATGTAATTAATGACAAAGGAATCATGTGAGCCATGAATGTGAACTTATGTTCTGTAAAGGGTATATAAGATGTAAGAAATCTAATTTCAGGGAGCACATGCCTTTGGAGCTATGGCTCCGTGTGCTCCACTGGCTTAATAAATTCTTTTTCCTCTTATAAGTTGTCTGAGTGTCATTCCTCCGAGGTTTCACTCTCCTGCAACAAAAACAGCAAATGCCGACAGAAAACAGTAGTAAAATTGACATTTGCTATGAAGGTCCCATTCCATTTCAATGTCTCCATGCCCACCCATGCCCTCCCCTACCCTGGCCCTGTGGGTACCATATGGCCTCACTGGGTATGTTAACCAGCTCGCTCCCCAAGGCTTGGCTACATGTTAGCCCTGGGCTCTGACGTAGGTGAAAATCTAGCACACAAGGAGAATGACATTGGTACAGAGGGACAGACTCACAGCCATGCCCAGCTTGTTACTGAAGAGCCATGCTCCTAGCAGACCTGATGGGCACAAGAAGCAGGACAGAGTGCAAAGAGAAATCATGGTTGATATAGGGAGGGCTGGGCCCTGGTAACCAATTTTATGGATTTTTTTTATTTGTGTGTCTGTGTGTGTGTCTATGTCAGTGTTCTGAGAAGGAATTAATCCAAAAATATAGATGAAGAAAGCTGTGTGTCTCCTATGTCAAGCCGGGTTGCATAATCAGTTCTGAAAGCAGAGAAAAGGTAACAGATGTTTAGTTTACATTACAATCCAGCTGCTTCTGGAAGGGCGGCCAAATCCTCAGGAAGACTGCAGGAATTTGCTGTCTCCTCTAATACATGCAGAGGATGCACCCCAATAACATTTTCTTTGGATGGCTCTAATTGAACACCCCACTGTTCAAAATATCTATGGCTTTCAAGCTACTTATTTTAAACCGCATACCAATGAAAAAGGTAGAACTGAGGGACTTATTCGAATACTGATATTGTGGAACTTGCTGTTTTTGGTAAAGTGGAATGCATTAAAGGAACTCAAAATCCCTTTTAACTTTTGGGTGTTTTGTGACTAATATTAAGATGAATTTTTAAGTAGAATAACATAGAGACATGGAAAATAATGGCATAAAGCCCTATTTACTAATCCATCATCCTGCCCAGAATGGCTCCAGAGCAGCTCTGAGTCTTACATAAATACATATAAAGCAGTCCCCACAGCACCGATGCCTCCATAATCAAGGGACTTTGTCCTGACAGCATGGAGAGTCAGCCTTCTTCCTGAGCTGTGGGTTCACCACATTGCCTACCATTGGCCTTTACAAGTAAACAAACATGACACATATTGACTGGCGTATAACCCATTTATCAAAAATGGCTAGGTCTAAATATCTACATGTGGATAAGAGCAGGAGGAGCCTGGATATAAATTTACTAAAATATGAAAAGAAATTGTTCCAGTGACAGAATTGGGTTCATTTTTTTTTTTTACCTTTTTTTTTTTTTTTTTGTATTTTTCTGAAGCTGGAAACGGGGAGAGACTGTCAGACAGACGCCCCCATGCGCCCGACCGGGATCCACTCGGCACGGCCACCAAGGGCAACGCTCTGCCCACCAGGGGGCGATGCTCTGCCCCTCCGGGGCGTCGCTCTGCCTCAACCAGAGCCCCTCTAGCGCCTGGGGCAGAGGCCAAGGAGCCATCCCCGGCGCCCGGGCCATCTTTGCTCCAATGGAGCCTTGATTGCGGGAGGGGAAGAGAGAGACAGAGAGGAAAGCGCGGCGGAGGGGTGGAGAAGCAAATGGGCGCTTCTCCCATGTGCCCTGGCCGGGAATCGAACCTGGGACTTCTGCACGCCAGGCCGATGCTCTACCACTGAGCCAACCGGCCAGGGCCGAATTGGGTTCATTTTTTATTTCCCTTTATATAATATCCTACAGTCTTTGAATTTTTTTACCCCAAACATATATAGGGTCTACAGGAAGTTCTGTCCGTTTTTGGAATAAAACAAAATACAAATTTTTCTTACCGTCAATAAACTTTATTAAATAATATAATTGTCATTATTATTAGTGATTTCTTGCCAGTGTGAGGGCAATTAGTATATCCCATTTTTTTTATAAATAAATTTTTATTTGAATGGGGTGACATCAATAAATCAGGGTACATATATTCAAAGAAAACATTTCCAGGTTATCTTGTCATTTAGTTCTGTTACATACCCATCCCCCAAACAGAGATCGTCCTCCGTCACCCTCTATCCAGTTTTCTTTGTACCCCTCCCCCTCCCCTTCCTCCTCTCCCTCTTTCCCTCCCCCTACCCCCCGTAACCACCACACTCCTGTCCATGTCTCTTAGTCTCGCTTTTATGTCCCACCAATGTATAAAATCCTGCAGTTCTTGTTTTTTCTGATTCGCTTATTTCACTTCGCATAATGTTATCAAGAGTCCACCATTCTGCTGTAAGTGATCCAATGTCATCATTTCTTCTAGCTGAATAGTATACCATGGTGTATATGTGCCCCATCTTCTTTATCCAGTCTTCTATTTTTTTTACAGTGATTTAAAGCCTTTAAGCATACTTTTGGCCAATACAGCAAGAATCCATAAAAGAGTAGTGTCCTTAACATGTTCACCAAGTCCAAGTTGGCCCCATCACCATGCCAAATCCCTGAAAAATGCAACCCAACCACAGTGCACTCTGTTAGGAGCTGTCACAGGGAGCAGGAGTCCAGGAAAAGTCCACACAGGAAAAGTCCGCATGGCACTGGAATTGTTGTCACCATTCTATACTTTGCAGCTCATGTCCAAGTCCCAATAACCGCTGCTTCTAGCTGGTAATGATTTGGGTATACTGGAAAAGCCATTTGCAGCATGCATGGATATGGAGCTTATGTTCTCCTCTGCCTGGAGAGTTGAGACCAGGTTGCTTTTGCCTGGAGCTCTGTGACTGTGACATGGTAAAGAGAACCTTGTGATACACTAAGCTGGGTGGCAAAGGTAGATTCATAATAGAAGTTGGCAAAAGGGGTAAAGAGAGCTCTAAATTAGGAGTAGGTCCCAACCTGAAATCTGAGTGGGGCATTGAGGTAGGAGGGATAAATGAAACACTATATATTAAGCAAAGCAGCAGAAAACAGGACTATCAACACCCACAACAGAAATCTTTGAGGGAAGAATAAAAAACCTGACTATTCAGGCAAAACATAGTTAAGTGGCCCTGTATATCCCATTTTTGAAAAATATTTTATCTTTTGATGCAAAAAATTGAACCAGTGCTTGTTTGATATCTTCTTCATTTTTGAATTTTTTGCCCTTCAAAAAATTTTGTAAGGACAAAAACAAGTGATAGTCGAAGGGTGCTAAGTCCGGGGAATATGGTGGATGCAACAGAATTTCCCAGCCTAGTTCTGCAATTTTTTGACGAGTCCCCAAAGCAGCACGTGGCCTGGCATTATCATGATGCAGTGTGATGTTCTTCCTACTGTACATCGCCGGCCTCTTTTCTTGGACTGCTGTCTTTAAATCATCCAGTTGCAGACAATACTTCTCCGAATTGAGCTTTGCATTCGGTTCTAAAAGCTCATAATGTATTGGTCCGCGAATGTCCCACTGTATACACAACATTCTCTTATTCAGAGTCAAATTTGGTTTAGAGGTGGAAGGGCTAGGTTTTCCGGGTTCACAATATGCTCTTTTCCTTACGATGTTTTCATAGGTAATCCACTTTTCATCCCCAGTTATCATCCAGTTCAAGAAGGGCTCGATTTTGTTCCAAGCAAGAAGAGATGTGCATATATGACAACGCAATCATCCAAATTCTTCTGACTTAATTCATCTGGCACCCATCTTGAATTATTTCCACACCAATCCTATCTTCCGAATATGGTCCGAAATGGTTTGCTGAGCTGAATTAAGCCTTTCTGCGATCTCCGATGTTGTCAGAAAAGGATCTTGCTCCAACATGGTCTTAACATCATCATCGATCAAAGATGGTCGCTCAGAACGTGGCTTATCAGAAAGGTCAAATCACCCGTTTCAAATTTTTTGAACCATCTTCTGCATGTCCTATCAGACACTGTACCTTCACCAAACACTTTCAATAAATTTCTACATGCTTCTGTAGCATTTCTTCCTTGTTGAAATTCGTATCAAATACAGTGGCGTAAATGAACTTTATCAATAGCCATGGGTACACTATGGCTTCACACATAAGACTAACGTGAATCAACTTTGTTTTAGTTAATTTGCTATGTCAGTATGTAAACATTAAGTGATAAAAATAGAGAGGCACACATGCGCCAAATAAATGTGCTTATGTGTCAAAACTTGTTGTGATAGAAACAAACAGAACTTTCCAGTAGACAGGATATTATCTTTACATACTGCTCATAAAAAGTAGGGGATATTTTCAAAATGAAGTGATAAAATATCCCCTAATTTTTGTGACCAGTATAAATTAAAAAGAAAGAAAGGTATCTTCGAAACAAAAGCCTAGAGTGATTAAAGAATCTTGGCTTGTGCCTGCAGAGGCTGGGCTTCCTGACAGAAATGAGGAACAGGAACATTGGAGAAACCGTTCCACTCTGGGCCTTCCAAGGTGCACTAGAGCAGTTTCTCAGCCACAGCACTCTTGACATTGAGGGTCAGGTAATTCTTTGCTGCAGGGCTCTGCTGTGCATTTATGGATGTCTAGCAGCATCCCTGCCCTCTACCCACTGGAGACGCACCCATTGTCTCCCAACACCACCAAACAGCCTCTGGGAAGCAAAGCTGCAGGTGAGGATCTAGACTCCAGATGGTCTTTCCATTTCTTCCTTGATGGACACCCTCTTTGTCTATTTTAGAAGCTGTATCTAGTGCTGAGGTTTTAGACCCAAAGGTACCTGTGGTCTACCAAGGACTCGTCAATATTTTGTTGATGCATTAAGCAAAGGATGGTATGAAAATGAAAAAAGTAAATAAATTAAACCATGAGTTTTCAGAGAAAGCTTTAGGACATATGACATCGATATGAAATTAAAAGAACAGTCACAATGGTCATTCAAAAAACTAGTAATAATAATAACTCTAGCTTTGGACAGTTTTACTTTTAGTTAAGACAATTCAAATGCTGCAGAAATTTTCAACTGCTTGTTAACCTGGAATGAACCTACAGCATTAACAGAACCAACACAGATTTTGTATGTAATGCTTTTTATTGAAATAAAAAGCTAGTGTTTTCTCTTTATAAGAAACACAATGGTATCTCCATATGTTCTAAATGTGATACTTAATTCTTCTGCACTAACAATGTTACAAACCATCTCATAAAAGGAGACAAATTATCCACATCTTTACTATCTTTCTAAACAGCATCTTTTAATTTACCATTTTAATAACAAGAATCCCTAGTATCTGACACTACCATACTTCTGAATAATTGAAATTATTTATGCTTATGCTAATGACTTGTTACTGTAATATCCTGACATTTTTTTAATTAAAAAGAGTGATTTTAAAAGATGCAGTGTGGTTTTAGATTCATGACTTTGAAAATCAGGATCTCATCCATGGAAAGAGAGCCATCCAGTAACCAGGTTGTTTCATTAACATCAATGCCCTATACCTGGCACATACTAAGTGTTAAACAGATGGAGGGTACTGTTACTGTTATGCACAACCATGCCAGTGAATAGAGTTTTATTACAAATTACTAGTTTGGTTTAACATCAACAAAAAAAGCACAAAGTATAAAAGGAGACTATCACACAATAAATTAATAATCTGAGTTCTGTTTCACAAGTAAAACAAATCATTACCTAAAACTGCCTCATTATTATTTTAATATATGTGTCTTTTCATGTATTCAAAAAGTCCATATTTAGTCACTCCACCCAATCCTCATCCACAGACACCTCCCCTTTAATTTTTTACCTTTCTTTTAGTGACAGAGACAGAGAGTAAGACAGATAGGAACAGACAGACAGGGAGAGAGATGAGAAGCCTCAGTTGTTCATAGCGGCACCTTAGTTGTTCATTGATTGCTTTCTCATATGTGCCTTGACTGGGGAGATACAGCAGAGTGAGTGAACCCTTGCTCAAGCCAGCGACCTTGGGCTTCAAGCCAGAGTCCTGGGCTTCAAACCAGCGACCTTTGGGCTCAAGCCAGCAACCATGGGGTCATGTCTATGATCCCATGCTCAAGGCAGCAACCCCGCGCTCAAGCTGGGTGAGCCCATGCTAAAGCCGACGACCTCAGGGTTTCAAACCTGGGTTCTCTGCATCCCAGTCCAATGCTCTATCCACTATGGTCAGGCACCACCTCCCCTTTAAATGTCTCCTTTGAAAGGAGACAACTACTAGGAAGTGTCTCAAGCTAGCTGGTACATACAAGTGTCAAATCCTTGAGCTGGGTTCAGCTGAGCCAGGAGAGTGAAAGAAGCTGGTGTGCTGTCCACGCAGAGCCAGCTAAAACAGGGCCCTGCCCATCACAAGATTCTCTCCACAGGCCTCCACGGGAAAGGGAACTGGGCTAGGATGCAGGACCTCAGGGCTCTAATCCCAGTTATTTTATAACCAGTGATTCAAATCACATCTCCTACCCTGGATCTCCTAGAAAAGTGAACTCTGAGGTACTTTCCAGATTTAAAATACTGTAAGCCTTTCAGTCTTTTTTTAAACCAAATTATGCCATTAAATTCATGTTTAAAAAATACAAAAAAGAGCCCTTTTAACTGACTTTATGGAGGAAAATGGATATAACCTACATGGCAACTGTAAATCAGAAAGATACTTTTATTTTTTTCCCCACAAATATCAAATAGCTGGGAAGGCAAAGTTCATTGTATCCTGTGAGAGGGGGGTTGCTGATGTCCCCAACTGAGTGGGTTATCATTAGGACAGCCATGCCTACAGACTGCCTAGGACAGACTTGAGTTTTGTAATAACATTTCAAAACAAATAATTATGAAATGATTATTATGTCCAAGCTCACTCCACCAATCCCTTTGTAGACACTTTTTTCTATTGCCCATCCTCCACTCTCAGTCCTGAAATCTTCTCAACAAATTAGAATAAAGTGCACTGTGAGATCACTTAATCACTTTATGATTGGCTTCAGGAGTTGAAGTCAATTTGCTGATAAAACCCACACATGCACACAAATAAATTAGTCTATCACCTCAATGTTCCATCTATCGAGGAAAAAATAATCAAATGTCTAGTCTATGTATGATGATGGCATATATGTAAAGAAATAAAACCAGAATGTAGGGTGAAAAACTCCCAAAGAAGAAAGCATGAGAGGGAAAACATACCTATGTAAGTTCTAAAATGATCTATAAAAGTGCAACTGAGAATTTTATTATTAAGCTAAGCTTCTTAGTATAGATATCCCCAGAACCCTCCAGCTGGGCAGCTAATTGAGAGTTTAGGAAAAATCCAAAAGACTTTTCCCTCTTGTCACTCATCACAGGTGATACAGAAACCCTTGCCTGCTCAATATGATAATGTTACTTTTGTCAATGCACTTCTAATCCGATAGGGGATTGGCTGGGGATGATGTCATACCCCTGGGAAAATCCCCAGTGAATATAGTTTTAACATCCTATGCATCAACACATCATTTATATAACAAAGTATACATATTATATTGTGATAATGAATGAGCTGCACTGATAAAAGCAGACATTAGAGAAAGGCTATGTGCCATTGAAAAGATAGGAATGGGATAAAGCAAAGGGGTGTGTGTGTGTGTGTGTGTGTGTGTGTGTGACTAAGTATAACTAGGTCATCAAATAATACACATCTCTAAAAAGAGCAAAAAATGGGCCCTGGCCGGTTGGCTCAGTGGTAGAGCGTCAGCCTGGCGAGCAGGAGCCCCAGGTTTGATTCCTGGCCAGGGCACACAGGAGAAGCATCCATCTGCTTCTCCACCCCTCCCCCTCTCCTTCCTCTCTGTCTCTCTCTTCCCCTCCCGCAGCCAAGGCTCCACTGGAGCAAAGTTTGCCCGGGCTCTGAGGATGGCTCTGTGGCCTCTGCCTCAAGCGCTAGAATGGCTCTGATTGCGGCAGAGTGACGCCCCAAGATGGGCAGAGCATCACCTCCTAGTGGGCATGCGGGGTGGATCCTGGTCGGGCGCATGCGGTAGTCTGTCTGACTGCCTCCCCGTTTTGGAAAAATAAAATAAATAAATAAATAAAATAAATATAAAAAAAGAATAAAAAGAGCAAAAAATGAATACTGAAATTCAAGTGACTTAAAACAGTCTAGGCCCTGGCCGGTTGGCTCAGCGGTAGAGCGTCGGCCTAGCATGCAGAGGACCCGGGTTCGATTCCCGGCCAGGGCACACAGGAGAAGCGCCCATTTGCTTCTCCACCCCTCCACCGCGCTTTCCTCTCTGTCTCTCTCTTCCCCTCCCGCAGCCAAGGCTCCATTGGAGCAAAGATGGCCCGGGCGCTGGGGATGGCTCTGTGGCCTCTGCCTCAGGCGCTAGAGTGGCTCTGGTCGCAACATGGCGACGCCCAGGATGGGCAGAGCATCGCCCCCTGGTGGGCAGAGCGTTGCCCCATGGTGGGCGTGCCGGGTGGATCCCTGTCGGGCGCATGCGGGAGTCTGTCTGACTGTCTCTCCCTGTTTCCAGCTTCAGAAAAAATGAAAAAGAAAAAAAAAACAAAAACAGTCTAGTACTATAAATATGAAAAGATTACCTCCAATGAAAAAATAATAATCAAGTAGAAACAACTGTAGGATTTTTGTCTGTTGATGTTGAGGGAGAAGTAAAATAAATAAGTAAATAAATATCATTTTTTTAAAAAGTGAATTGGCGCCACTGCTTTTCTGGAGAGGGTAACTTTCTTATCTTTAACAGGTACAACTGGCCAACCCACGCCATCACTTAAAACCTCAGTACATTTTAAAGTGTCAAAGGGTAGTGAAGATGGTCTAAGAAGGAAGACAGTGAAATCATACAATGCAGAACAATAAGACAGAAGATGTGAGAAAGGAAACAAAATTCGGCTTTCGACTATGAAAACGCTGATGAGACATCCACACAAATGAAGAAAACTTTTTGTACAAATGAACGATGCCAACTCACACGGCCACTTTGGGAGCACACAGTCATCCTTAGTCATGATGACTCTCAACACTGCTCTCATGCTGCCTAATTAAGATGGGTATTTCTAATCTAAAGAGTTTGGCTTGTACATTGATTTATGACTACAAACAGCAGAAATGCTTCTCACTGCAAAGCACACAGCGAGTAGTTAAGAAGTCTTCTAGTCATACATACATCTGTTCTCAATTGACTTAGCAGAAATACTGATTGTATTGTGAAATGGGTGTTCCTATATTATTTTAGCGATTTTTTTTCTAATCCAATCCCTGCCCCATCAGGGCTCAGACACATAGACAAACTGCCCCCGAGCCAGTGTGATCAGACACCTAAGGCAGCAATGTATGCAAGTTTGGGTGTGGGGTCTGCAGGTGTGGTCTCCCCATTGTGGACAATCCCTATACCTAGAATATTCGAGAAAGAACCAGACCAACACTTTGAACATGCCCATCCCACACACCCAGATCTCGTCACATCACATCAACCTTGCTAGTCTTGGAGGAAAAGCCATTGAAAAGTTAAAGGGGAAAACAGCTCAGGGATACAGACACTTCACCGGTTTGGGGGGGGGGGTCCCTAAATCCTGATAGAGGATGAGCAAGCACATAAGTAGGTCTCAGCAAGTCAATGAATCCGTGTTTATACATCTTGCTGGGAAGTTGATTCATAGCTTGTCTAAGATTCTCAGAGGGGGCTGTGGTGCCCCCAAACATTAAAAGATACTAATTCTAGAGATCCCCCTCCCCCAGTGGCACTGCGTCCAGCTTGGGCTGCTTTCTTACGGGCGGGGTATGAGGCTTTTCACTTACAATCCTCTCCAAGGATGAGCTCATGGCTTAGGGTTAAAGATGCCCTCCATTCCAATAGCAGATTGACAGGGCAAATAAGGCAAGAATAGGTCTGAAAAAGAGGGTAAGAAATATAGACACGCTGGTTTGGTGAGTAAATCCGGAAAGAGACAACTTCCAGACCCGCTCTAGTTCTACACTTGCACGGGAAGCTTTGCGCTCCCAGCCAAAGAGGCGTCCAGGGCGCACGCAGCCCCTTCCAGCAAGAGCCCTGCAACCAGGGGTGGCGGCTGACCCGCTAACTCCCGCTATCTCCTACAAGGACTCAAGGGTGAGGCCCAGAGGGATGAAGCCCTAAGGCCGACTTTTCGAAAGCTGGAGCTCACTGCGCGTTCGCCCTCCCTCTCCTCGTACCAATACATCAACTGGCCTCCTGCACCCATGGGGCACCTCAGGTGTCTCTGAATGGCAGGCAGGAACCCCTACGTTGGAAGCACCGCTGCCCCTCCCCATCCACACACCCTCACTCCAGAGCGCTGCCTCCAACATCAGGTGAGGCCAGCTGCCGCACAGAGCACGGGATGAGGGGTCTGCACTGAGCCTAGTCCAGTCGGTATCGGTCCTAGAGGCAGCTGCTACCTAAGAGACAGAAATTGAGCATCGGGTCCAAAGCTACCCAAAATCCATCCTCTTACCTCTCCTTTCAACTTCCAAGCCTTCTTACTTGACTGGAGTTGGCAGCCAGTCTGCGCATCCAGGGCGAGGCACCGATCTCCTTACCCGAGCCCGAGGACGCTCACGGTGCCGCCTCCCAGCGGGAACCACGGGAATGGCCCATCACCGCCGCAGGTTCGTGGTACAGAAACTTCCCATGTCTCTCCAAAGACAAGTCCGAAACTGCTGCGGAAGAAGCAGCGTCTCCGGAAGCGGCCGCCGCGACTCCACACAAGGGACCGCAGGTAACCGCGCGCGGGGTCGGAGCCTCAGTCCAGGGCGGCGCGCAGACCGCAGCCTGAGCCTGGTCTAGGTGCGGCGCGGGCCGGAGGGGCTGGGCCGCGATTGGCCAGCCCCTGCCTGGCGGGATGGTGCCTGTGGCCCGGCTCTCCAGGCCCCGCGCCCCTGCTCAATTGCCCGGCTCCCACCGCTCGGTTCCCCGCGACTCTCCCGAGCGCCGCTCTGTGGCCACCACTCCGCAGGTGCTGGGAAAACGTATTCTTTCTGAACGCCTGCAAGCCGCTCTGAGACCGGTATAAGGGAGAGGAATTTAGGCTTCGACTCGCAATGGAAAGCAATCCCCATGCATCGTGTCTCCATCAGAGGACCCAAAGCAATTTGTAAACAGGCTCCCTTAGCCGCTCAGAGCGTAGCACAGGCATGACTAGTTTGGCTTCTTATGTAATATGCTTGCATGGAAAAGGAGGAAAATCTGTACAGATGTCAATACCTGAATATTTTCGGCTTTAAAAATTAATTTTTTTTTAAATTTTTCTGAAGCTGGAAACAAAGAGAGACAGCCAGACAGACTCCTGCATGCACCGGACCGGGATCCACCCGCACGCCCACCAGGGGGCGACGCTCTGCCCCTCCGGGGCGTGGCTCTGTTGCGACCAGAGCCACTCCAGCGCCTGGGGCAGAGGCCAAGGAGCCATCCCCAGCGCCTGGGCCATCTTTGCTCCAATGGAGCCTCCGCTGCGGGAGAGAAAGAGAGACAGAGAGGAAGGAGAGGGGGAGGGGTGGAGAAGCAGATGGGCGCTTCTCCTGTGTGCCCTGGCCGGGAATCGAACCCGGGACTTCTACACGCCAGGCCGAGGCTCTACCTCTGAGCCAATCGGTCAGGGCCAAAAATTATTTTAAAAAATACAGCCAAGACTTATTTGACTTGCACCTCATGCCAACCCCTAGTTCTTTCTCCCATCCCCAAGTGCAGTAACACTAACAATCAGTGACACTTAGATCTCCATTTTATGGATAAGAAAGCAGAGGAGCAGAGAGTAGCATAATTTACTGAAGATCACACAGTTAATTAATGGTAACTGTGTAATTTGAACCCAGAAGCATCCTTGCAGAATCCCCTGAGAACTTGTTAGGAATGGAGACTTTCAGACCCCACCTGGAATGAGAATTTTCATCGTAACAATATCTCCAGGTGGTTAGTGTATGCATGAAGTTTGAGAAACATTGCCTTAAACCATCGTGCTGTGCACTGTCATTGGTTTGCTTTATGATCTTCTGGTCCTTCTACTCTGCACTGACATTAAATTAGGTGTCATTCTGCCTCAGTAGCACTCCCAAGTCTGTTTGCCCTTCTCTAAGCCTACTGCTTGAACTAATCTGTGGCAGCCTCCCTTCTTTCTGTCCTCCACACACAACACACACACACACACACACTCCATATTATATTGTATATCATTTGACATCTTCAATCCTTTCCTTTTTATTATCAAAATTGTGGCTCTATAGCCAAACACAGTTGTACTACCAAGTTGTGACCAATCTAAAAGGGAATTCAAACATCAGAGACAGGGGCTTGATCTTTGAGACATCTGTCAGTGATGAGATTCTATGAAGGAAAGAGCAGATCCAAGAGAGACCTGAATCTACACAACAGGAGATGTCAGCGCTCTCTCTGGACACCATTCATTTATTCACTCAATCAAATTGAGAACCTGTTTTATGTCGGGCACTGAAACAGTGGCTGGTACATACAGGAGTATACAAAACAGTAAAGATTCCTGCTTCTGTGGAGTTTGCCTTCTAGGGAAAGAGGCAATTAATATAATAAGTAACTGAAATACAGAGTGTGTATGTCATAGAGAGAAATACAGTGCAGAAAGGGACATGAGTGCAGGAAAGCTGTGGTTTTGAACGTGGTGTCCAGGCCAGTTCTCCCTGCAAAGATAACATGTGAATAAAGATTGGGAAGAGCCAAGGAATTCCACGTTCATTCAGATGAATAGTGATCTAACACTGTGAGTCAGTCACGATTCTGGACACTGTGAGTCAGGCACAGTTCTGAACACTGTGAGTCAGGTGCAGTTCTGGCCTGAGTCTGTGTGTTTACTTGAGCCTTGCTTAAGTTTTTTACATCCAAGTTTTCCTGGACTGAAATTTTCTTGTCCTGATTTGGGGGAGACAGAGATAGAGATAGAGATAGAGACAGAGATAGAGACAGAGATAGAAACAGAGATAGAGATGATAGAGATAGAAATAGAGATATATAGAGGCAATTTCGTGCGGTTCAGCCTAATACTATATTCTCCCACCCTGGATGTTTAGTATTGTTAGGGATTTAAATGTGTTCCCCCAAATCTATATGTTGACATCCTAACCCCCAGTACCGCAGAATGTAATTTTATTTGGAGAGAGGGTCTTTACAGAGGTAATCAAGTTAAAATGATGTCTTTGGGTGGGCCCCAATCCAATGTGACTGGTGTCCTTATAAAAAAGGGAAATTTGGAGTCAGACACAAACAAAGGGAGAATGCTATGAAGGCATAGATTGGGATGATGCTTCTACAGGCAAGGAATGCCAAAGATTGCATACAAACCACAGGAGGGGGAGAAAGGCATGGAGTTGTTTCTATCAGCACTCAGAAGGAACCAGCCCCGTCCACACACTTTGATCTTGGACTTCCAGCCTCCAGAACTGTGAGACAATCAATTTCTGTTGTTTACACCACTCGGCTTGTGTTTCCTAGTTACAGCAGCCCAAGCAAACTAACACAAGTATGTTTCTAAGGTAAGATGGTACAGTTAAGTGACTCATCTACAAATTTCCAGTGACCAGGTGTTGTTTTCAATAGCAGAAAGCAAAAATGATCAATGAATTGAGATTTACTAACAAAATTTACCACAAGAAAAAATAAATTTTGTTTTAAAAAACCTAATGAGCCCCAGTTATTCAATTACTTCATCAACTGTTTATCAAAAGTTGGCTATGTGCCAGACTCTGGAATATGGTGACAAAGTAGATGTGGTCTCTGCTCCCATGTGACTTCTGTTATCATTATGGGCATGGTTGGACAGTAAACAATCAAATATATTAATATTCAGAGCAGAATATATGCTTAAAAGAAAAGAATAAGGCTAGAGGATTAAAAGAATGGGAGGTAGGTTTAATTTAGATTGGCTGACCAGGGAAGGTCCTGATTAGGTAGTGACATTTGAGCCAAGACAAGCCATCCAAGCAAAGACCTGGCAAAAAATTGTTCCAAGCAGGACAATCTCTTACAATCTCTTTTTTTTTAATTAATTAATTTATTTTTTACAAAGACAGAGAGTGAGTCAGAGAGAGGGATAGACAGGAGGGACAGACAGACAGGAACAGAGAGAGATGAGAAGCATCAATCATTAGTTTTTCATTGCACGTTGCAACACCTTAGCTGTTCAATGATTGCTCTCTCATATGTGCCCTGACCTTGGCCTCCAGCAGACCGAGCAACCCCTTGCTGGAGCCAGTGACATGGGGTTCAAGCTGGTGGGCTCTTGCTCAAACCAGATGAGCCAACGCTCAAGCTGGCGACCTCAGGGTCTCGAACCTGGGTCCTCTGCATCCCAGTCTGACGCTCTATCCACTGTACCACCCCGCCTGGTCAGGCTCTTACAATCTCTTTTAAGATCATATCCCTGCCAATCAATCCATTCATTCTTTCTTTCTCTTTATTCCACACATTTTGCATCCTTTGAGGTTATGCAAAATCAATCAATGTCTTTTTCATTAAAATGAGGTCAAATTATTTATTTTCTTATGTTAGAATCTGTGAAGGTAATGTCAAGAGGGTTTTGCATGCACAGACACAAAAGAGTCCCTGACGTGCCTGTGTATTTGTAGGTGGTAACGCCACATGATTTGGACATTTTGTTATTTTCCTCCTTTGTGTAACATCCAGAACACTACTGGGCAAGGCCTGGTGCTTCATCAATACACTAATGACCGCCTGGCCTGCGAAGGAGCATTCCACTCTCCTAGCCTATTTATAAAATCCTCTTATCAAGTGAAGCTTCAGTTCTAAAATCTTGCAGTGCTCACATACTTACTTTGAGTGTAATTTTTACTTAGGAGACTAATGAGGATAATAGCTAACATTAATTTGGGTTTTGTGTGTGGCTCATCATACTAAGGGCTTTACATAAGTTATCTTTATAACCCTAGAAAGTAAATTCTCTTATTTTAAGCTCTATTTTACAGATGAAAAAACTGGGGCTCAAAAGAGGTTAAGTAATATGCCTGCGGTTTGAACCACAGTTCAAGAGCAGAATTATGCTGTGAGTCCATCTCTTTACAAGGGTTGGGCTAGGGCGGGTGTGCAGAAAGCAAAAACATGTATCTAGTCCCTTGTCTTTGACATTTTCAAAATGCTTTTCCTAACTTTTTTATTTACCCCTGTTCTCTAGTTTTCACTTTTCTACCCAGATATCCGCTTGGCTTTCCCTTGCTTCAAACTGGGAGGATTTTGATAAATGACTGATAGATTTTTTCTTTTTCAGTCTGTCTGTTTCTTAGCAGAGTGAGGAAATGGGAGTCAAGCTTCTTAGCACTCAGCCTACTTTGACATACATTCGTAGCTTATACGTTGATGGCACCCCATACAAAGAGGTCTCTCCCCTCATTCAAATAGTAGGGAATGTCACGCCCCCTGTCAGGCTGAAAGCGTTATGCAATGTGCCACGCCAGCTCTGGCCCTGTTTCCACAGACACTAATAGAGCCTCCTGAAAGTGAGCACCTACAGATGGCTTCAGCTGGCCTCTGCGAGTCACTGTCTGTTCTGGTGGCTTCTCCACAGTCCTGGTCAAAGAGGAAGCCTGGGAAACTTGCGGGGTGAAAGATGTGAGATATCTCTCATTGGGTAGGTCCTGGATACTTCCACCGGTTTAGGAAGTGGGCAGCCACTTTAGCTATTAAATGACTTCCTGCCTGGGATGGTTGTGTCAGGCTTGCTTTAAACTTCTGGAACTCAGACAAGGTATCTGGCAATTCACTTTGGAAGGCTCAGGTGAGTTTCACTATCCTTCCCTTTGCTGACCACAACTGCCTTATTAATGTATGTCCTGGAAAAGAACAATACTTCAGGGCAAATTAGCATAAGAAGGATCTGTGAAACTGCAGTGGGAGAGCACTGAGAGATCCACAGAGCTGTTGCATCAAGCAGGAAAATCCAGTTCCACATGGATCTAGCCACGGGGAGAATCGTCAAAGACATTAGCTCCACTTGATATCCTCTCTAACCTCCTGGCCTCTCTGCTCCCACGTCTCCCAATGTGGTCATCCTTCCCCAGCTACACAGAAGACTGCTCTCATCATTTACTAAGTCATTCTGTCATTGTTTCTTTGATTAATTCACAAACTTTTGTCAAAGAAAAATTTGCACATATATGTTCATAGCAACATTATGCACAAAAGGTGGAAGAAACCCAAATGTCCACTGACGGATGAATGGATTAAAAAAATGTGGTATGTACAATGGAATAGTATCAGAATTAAAAGGAAGGAAATCCTGTCACACGCTACACCATGGATGAACCTTGAAGACATTATAATAAGTGAAATTACCCAGCCAAAAGGAATAAATGCTGTGCAATTCCTCTCATATGAGGTACCAAGAGGAACCAAGTTCCTAGAGATTAAACGGAATGGTGATCACCAGAGGACATAGGAAGGGGTGAGGGAGAGTAGGCAGTTACCGTTTAATGGGGACATAGTTTCAGTTCTGCTGGACAAGAAAATTCTCAGATGGATGGCGCCAGCCACACAGCACGTTAGAGATCTACATAATGCCACTGAACTATGCAGTCAAAAACGATTAAGCCAGGCCCTGGCTGGTTGGCTCAGCGGTAGAGCGTCGGCCTAGCGTGCGGAGGACCCGGGTTCGATTCCCGGCCAGGGCACACAGGAGAAGCGCACATTTGCTTCTCCACCCCTCCGCCACGCTTTCCTCTCTGTCTCTCTCTTCCCCTCCCGCAGCCAAGGCTCCATTGGAGCAAAGATGGCCTGGGCGCTGGCCTGGGCGCTGGGGTTGGCCCAGGCGCTAGAGTGGGTCTGGTCGCAACATGGCGACGCCCAGGATGGGCAGAGCATCGCCCCCTGGTGGGCAGAGCGTCGCCCCTGGTGGGCGTGCCGGGTGGATCCCGGTCGGGCGCATGCGGGAGTCTGTCTGACTGTCTCTCCCTGTTTCCAGCTTCAGAAAAATGAAAAAAAAAAAAAAAAGATTTAAAAAAAAAAAAAAAAAAGATTAAGCCAGTACATTTTACAGTATGTTAGTTTACCACAGTGAAAATTTTCAAACAGAAGTTTTTTTTCTTTATTGTTAATTTTAATGGGGTGACATTGATTAATTAGGTTACATAGATTCAGAGAAAACATCTCCACATTATTTTGGCATTTGATTATGTTGAATACACATCACACAAACTCAAATTGTCTTCTGTCACCTTCTATCTGGTTTTATTTGTGCCCCTCCCCTCCCCACATCTCCTCCATCTCTTCCTCCCCCTCCCTGCCCCCTTAACCACCACACTCTTCCCCATGTCCCTGAGTCTCATTTTTGTGTCCCATGTATGGAATCATATAGTTCTTAGTTTTTTCTGACTTACTTACATTCAGTATTATGTTATCAAGGTCCATCCATGTTGTTGTAAATGATCCGATGTCATCATTTCTTATGGCTGAGTAGTATTCCATAATATATATGTACCACATCTTCTTTATCCAATCTTCTATTGAAGGGCTTTATGGTTGTTTTCATGTCTTGGCCACTGTGAACAATGCTGTAATGAACATGGGGGTGCATGTGTCTTTACATACCAGTATGTTTGAGTTTTGGGAGTATATGCCCAGTAGAGGGATTGCCGGGTCATATGGTAGTTCTATTTTTAATTTTTTGAGGACCCACCATATTTTCTTCTATAATGGTTGTGCTACTTTACTTTTTCCATTTCATTGTATCTTTTTCGATTTCCCTTAACAATGCTTTGTAGTTTTCATTATATAGGTCCTTTAAATTCTTTTTGTTTATTTCTAGGTATTTTGTTGTTGTTGTTGCTACCATGAGGGGGATTGTCTTTTTGAGCTTGTTTTCTGACGTTTCATTGTTGGCATATTGGAAGGCAATGGACTTTTGTGTATTAATTTTGTATCCTGCGACCTTACTGTATTGGTTTATTGTTTCTAATAGTCTTTTTGTGGAGTCTTTGGGGTTTTCGATGTATAGGATCATATCATCTGCAAAAAGTGAAACCTTTACTTCTTCTTTTCCGACATGGATGCCTTTTATTTCTTTCTCTTGTCTGATTGCTCTGGCTAGAACTTGTAGCACTACGTTAAATAAGAGTGGAGAGAGTGGACAACCCTGTTTTGTTCCTGATTTAAGGGGGAAAGCCCTCAGTTTTATGCCATTTAATATGATGTTAGCTGATGGTTTATCATATATGGCCTTTATCATGTTGAGATATTTTCCTTCTATACCCATTTTGTTGAGTGTCTTAAACATAAAGTTGTGTTGTATTTTATCGAATGCCTTTTCTGCATCTATTGATAAGATCATATGGTTTTTGTTCTTTGTTTTGTTGATATGTTGTATTACATTAACCGTTTTATTTATGTTGAACCATCCTTGTGATTCTTGGATGAATCCCACTTGATCATGATGAATTATTTTTTAATATATTGTTGTATTCGATTTCTTAGTATTTTGTTTCATATTTTAGCATCAGTATTCATTAGAGATATTGGTTTGTAGTCTTTTTTTTTCCTGTATTTTTCTGAAGCCAGAAACAAGGAGAGACAGTCAGACAGACTCCCGCATGTGTCCGACCAGGATCCACTTGGCATGCCCACCAGGGGGCGATGCTCTGCCCCTCTGGGGCGTCGCTCTGTTGCAACCAAAGCCACTCTAGCGCCTGGGGCAGAGGCTGAGGAGCCATCCCCAGCGCCCGGGCCATCTTTGCTCCAGTGGAGCCTCGGCTGCCGGAGGGGAAGAGAGAAACAGAGAGGAAGGAGAGGGGGAGGGGTGGAGAAGCAGATGGGCGCTTCTCCTGTGTGCCCTGGCCGGGAATCGAGTCTTCTTTTTTTGTGTTGTTCTTGCCAGGTTTTGGTATGAGGGTTATGTTGGCCTCGTAAAATGTGTTTGGAAGTATTTCTTCTTCTTCAATTTTTTTGGAAGACTTTGAGTAGAATAGGAACCAAGTCTTCTCTGAATGTTTGATAGAATTCACTAGTATAGCTGTCTGGCCCTGGACTTTTCTTGGGGAGGGGGGAGGTTTTTGATAGTTGTTTGTATTTCCTCCCTGCTTATGGGTCTATTTAGGCTTTCTACTTCGTAATGACTCAGTTTAAGAAGATCGTATTGTTCTAGGAATTTATCTATTTTTTCTATATTGTTAAATTTGGTGGCATATAGTTTTTCATAGTATTCTACAAAAATTCTTTGTATTCTATGATATCTGTGGTGATTTCTCCTCTTTCCTTTAGGATTTTGTTTATGTGAGTCCTTTCTCTCTTTTTCTTAGTGAGTCTTGCCAAGGGTTTGTCAATTTTATTGATCTTTCCAAAGAACCAGCTTCTTGTTTTATTGATTTTTTTTCTGTAATTTTTTTGTTCTCTATTTTATTTATTTCTGCTCTGATTTTTATTATTTCCTTTCTTCTGCTGGTTTTGGGTTGCCTTTGTTCTTCTTTTTTTAGTTCCTTAAGATGTGAAGTTAAGTTGTTTACTTGGGCTCTCTCTTGTTTGTTCATATAGGCCTGTAGTGATATGAACTTCCCTCTTATTACTGCTTTTGCTTCATCCCAGAGATTCTGACATGTCATATTGTTATTTTTGTTTTCTGTATGTATCTTTTGATCTCTGCTTTTATTTCTTCTTTGACCCACTCATTTTTTAAAAGTATGTTGTTTAATTTCCACATTTTTTGGGTTTGTTTACCTCTTTTTTGCAGTTGAATTCTAGTTTCAAAGCTTTATGGTCAGAGAATATGGTTGGTATAATTTTAATCTTTCTGAATTTGTTGATGTTATTTTTGTGGCCCAACATATGGTCTATTCTTGAGAATGTTTCGTGTACACTGGAGAAAAATGTATACTCTAGCTTTGGGATGAAATGTCCTGTAGATGTCTATCATATTCAATTGTTCTAGTGCAGCAGTTCTCAACCTGTATAATAAATATGTATTTTCCGATGACTGTAGGCGACCCCTCTGTTTTGGTCGTTCGACACCCCGACCCCCGCCGGGGTCACGACCCACAGGTTGAGAACCGCTGTTCTAGTGTTACTTTTAAGGCCAATATTTCTTTATTGATTTTCTGTTTGGATGAATGATCTAGAGCCATCAGCGGTTTATTGAGGTCTCCAAGTATGATTGTATTTTTGTCGATTTTTATTTTTAGGTCAGTCGGTAGCTGTCTTATATATTTTGGTGCTCCTTGGTTTGGTGCATATATATTAAGAAGTGTTATGCCTTCTTGGTTCAATGTCCCTTTTATCACTATGAAATGACAGTGCTTGTCTCTGATTACTTTTGCTATCTTGTAATCAGCATTGTTAGATCTGAGTATGGCTATACTTGCTTTTCTTTTCATGTTATTTGCTTGGAGAATTGTTTTCCAACCTTTCACTTTGAATTTGTTTTTATCCTTGTGGCTTAGATGTGTTTCTTGAAGACAGCATACAGCTATATTTTCTTTTTTAATCCATTCTGCTACTCTGTGTCTTTTTATTGGTGAGTTCAATCCATTTACATTTAGTGTAATTATTGACACTTGAGGGTTTCCTATTGCCATTTATATGTTGCTTTCTGATAGCTCTGTATCTTGTTTGATTCTTCTCTTTTGTTTTTCTATCCTTTGTTTTTCAAAAGTTCTTCGAAATCAGCCTAGCCTGGCAAAAATTTAAAACCTATAATGTGAAATGTGATTCAGTTTGTATATAAATGTCCATATTTAGACTTAACATGTTTTGTGTAAATAGAAATTTTTTTACATTTTGTTTGTGTGTTCTAGACAATGTACTCCACATTTGAAATGCAGTTAAAATATACATTCATAATCTCTTAGCTCAGAGAACACCATGATGACCAAGATGGGATCCTTATTCATTTCATACTTTCTTCCTCCAACAAACACATATTGAGTGTGTGCTTTGTGCCAGGCTCTCTGCTACCTGCTGGATTCCTTGAACAAGATAGACACAGACCTAGCCTTCACAGGGCTGCCAGTCTGTCAGGGAAGAAAGATAATAAAATATTAATGTTCTTATGCAGTCTTTTCCATCAAAATTTACTGGTTCTCCGCCTGACTAGCAGTGGCACAATGGATAGAGTGTCAATCTAGAACACCAAGGACCCAGTTTCAAATCCCCAAAGTCACAGGTTTAAGTGCAGGCTCACCAGCTTGAGCATGGGGGTGCTGGCTTGAACGTGGGATCATGAGCATAATCCCATAGTCACTGGCTTGAACCCAAGGTCACTGTCTTGAACAAAGGGTCACTGGCTCAGCTGGAGCCTCCCAACCCCCGATCAAGGCATGTATGAGAACCAATCAATGAACAACTAAAGTGATGCAACTACGGGTTGATGCTTCTCCTCTCTCTTACTTCCCGTCTCTCTCTTTCTCTCTCTCAAAAACAAACAAACAAACAATGAAGATGGGGCTGACATTTGTAAAACTGGAATGAGTGATTCTATTAGCAGAAATGCTTGCCCAGTGCTGGGCTGATGAGAATGCTATTTTAATGGAACACAGGCTTTGTAGTTGCTTTCATATTCCACCATGAGCCTACCCTGGCTACATTGCTAATTTTCTCTTCCCTTCTAAATCTGCAACTCTTAGAAGCAGCCCCTAAAATCACACTGAGCGATGACTGTACTGAGACTCTCCTCCTTCCCCATTTACCAACTCAGCTTCCTTTGAAAAGACTCAGTCTGGAGGAAGATGGTGATGAGAAGGGGAAGAGACTTGACAAAGTTTGGCCTTTGGGTATAAGCATGCTGAGTTTGTGTCATGCAAGTTGATATTGTGCAAACTAATGGTGGGAAAAGTAACCATGCTTTCAGTCTTTACCCGTCCAGTTTTCTCCCCTCGACCTCTAGTGCAGAATTTTGGAGAAAGCGGGAAAATAAGTATTGGGTTTATTCCAACATTCCTTCCATTTGCCCTAGTTTAATGCAGTCAACAAAAATCACATGCCATTAGATTTTCATTTGTGAATTTGAATGTTTTTCCTCTACCTCAGAACAACTTTCTTTAGTTAAAGATCATACACTGTATATGTAAAAGTAGGATTTAAGAGGTTTCACTTGGACATTGACATTTGGAGTACTCTTCATCAAGGGCTTACCCACTATGGAAGCCGAATCTATCAGTAGACCTCAAACTCCATGGATTTCATGAAAATTGCAGTAGTAGACATTTGCCTGTGTGCCAAACATTCCCTTTCAAGAAAACGTGCTAGCCAGAATCCTTGATTGCAAGTCACAAAACTCAACACAAACTGACATAGGCAAAAAGAGCTATCTGTTCACATAATTGAGATGTCCAGAGTGTAATTGGATACTGGTACTCAAGAAAAGGCTTGAATGTGATGTGTAGGTATGCTTTCTCCGTCTCTTAGCTTATGTGTGTGTGTGTGTGTGTGTGTGTGTGTGTGATTGGCCTCATGCTGTCTTACCAAGAAGAGAAGCCAAGGAAGATGCCCTTCAAAAGATCCAAGCCATATCCTCCAACCATGTGACCTTGTATGCAAAAAGAATTATCTCTTGTTTCAAAATTTAAAAATCTCTCCCAGCTTGTTTCACATGCCTATCTACATGCCCAGGTCAAGCCGAGGAGGTGAACAGCAGTCCTATCATAATCACAAGGTTATAAATTCCTATTGTATATTGCAGGAGTCTGTCCCACCTATTGCCTTGAGAGAGCAACCCATATGACAAAAGCTAATTAAATTAATTTGGGCTCTTAAGCTACCATTTTACTGGGGCAGCTGAACTACATGAATAACAGACAAGTGTAGGCAATGTGCAGCTGAAATTACAAAAAAGCCAGCTACAGAAACCATAGCAGGGAATGAGACTCCCAAGTGAAGGATTACAGTTATGCACATTATGTGCTCTCTCAGCAAAGTAGAAACTGAGGCAGGATTTGTGAAAGTAACAGTGATCATGCTTCTAGGTGCCACAAGATGAAAGGAACTTCAAATAGTTTGTTTCTAGCCTTGGTATTTTTCCTACCAGTTGACACTGCATCACCCTCACATTGAGTTCAATATGAAAAATTAAAGAGTATCTCTCATTTACATATGAATCTCTAAACAAACCTTGCAAATTAGCACAGGGTTTTAGGTCCAGGCTGAAGAGAATAAGGTAGATAATATCAAGAAGTGGGTGTCAAGCTGAATGTGGTGACTCCCAAAAGTGACACGTCCACCAGTCTTTTTTTTGTATTTTTCTGAAGCTGGAAATGGGGAGAGACAGTCAGACAGACTCCCGCATGCGCCCTACCGGGATCCACTCGGCACGCCCACCAGGGGGTGACGCTCTGCCCACCAGGGGGCGATGCTCTGCCCCTCTGGGGCGTCACTCTGTTGCGACCAGAGCCACTATAGTGCCTGGGGCAGAGGCCGAGGAGCCATCCCCTGCGCCCGGGCCATCTTTGCTCCGATGGAGCCTCGCTGCGAGGGGGAAGAGAGAGACAGAGAGGAAGGAGAGGGGTAGGGGTGGAGAAGCAGATGGGCGCTTTTCCTGTGTGCCCTGGCCGGGAATCCAACCCGGGACTTCTGCACGCCAGGCCAATGCTCTACCACTGAGCAAACCGGCCAGGGCCTCCACCAGTCTTGATACACAAGATTCCACATTGAGCTGATTCTGCCCCTGGGGAATTCAGAACATTCTAACATTTTAATAAAACTCTTTAACAGCAACAAATAAAAATTAAAATGAGTTTATTGGATTAGAAGAATCAATATTGTGAAAATGTCCATATTACCCAGAACAAGCCACAGATTCAATGCAATCCCTATCAAAATTCCAATGGCATTTTTAAAGAAATAAAAATAATCTTAAAATTTGTATAAAATTACACACACACACACACACACACACAAAAGAAAGCCAAAACCTCAAATAGCTAAAGCAATATTGAGAAAGAAAAACAAAACTGGAGGCATCACATTCCCTGATTTCAAACTCTACTACAAAGCCACAGTAACTAAAACATCATGGTACTGGCATAGAAACAGGCATATAGATCAGTGCAACAGAATAGAGGGCTTAGAAATAAGCTCATGCATATATGGTCAATTAATTTATAGCAAAAGAGCCAAGAATATACAGTGGGGAATGGGGAAAGAACAGTCTCTTCAATAAATGGTGTTGCAAAAACTGGACAACCACATGCAAAAGAATAAAACTTGACCACTATTTTGCACCATAAACAAAAATTAGTTCAAAATGGATTAAGGATTTGAGCATAAGATCTAAAGCCCTAAAACACCTAGACAAAAACATAGGTGTAAACTCCTGACCTAAGTGGTAGCAATGATTTGTTTAGTCAGACACCAAAAGCAAAAGCAGCAAAAAGAAAAATAAATAAATGGGACTACATTAAACTATAAAGCTCTGCAAAGGAAACATCAACAAAATGAAAAGGTAATCTTCTAAATAAAATAACATATTTGCTAATCATATATCTGATAAAGAGTTAATATCCAAAATATATAAAGAATTCATACAAGGTAATAGCAAAATAATAATAAAAATAATAATTTGATTTTTAAAATGGGCAGAGGATCTAAATAAACCTTTTTCCAAAGAGGACATACAGATGGTCAGCAGGTAAATGAAAAGATTCTCAATATCATTAATTATCAGGGAAATGCAAATCAAAACCACAATGAGATGCCACCTCACACCTGTTAGAATGGGTATTATCAAAGGACAAGAAATAACAAGTATTGGCAAGGATGTAGAAAAAAGGGAACCCTGTTGACAAGAATGTTAATAGGTATAACCACTATTAAAAACAATATAGAAATTCCTCCAAAAATTAAAAATAGAACACTATATGATCCAGGAATTTCACTTCTGGGTATTTAGCTGAAGAAAACAAAAACACTAATGCAAAAAGACATTTGCACCCCTATGTTCACTGCAGCGTTACTTACAATAGCCAATATATGGAAGCAACCTAAGTGTTCATCAATGGATGATTGTCGCGAACCTGTGCAACTAGTAATTTTGCAGGTCTCGAGTGGGAATGGTGGAGGATTGAGAAAAAAAGAAACAGAGAAAAAAGGATGGGATCAGGAGGTCTTTCTGCAGGCTTTTCCTACAAGAGCAGCTTGCATTCCCAAAAAGCTTTATTTTTATAGTGAAAAGCAGAGTTATTTTACAAAACAAAAGGAAGTTTAGATACAAAGTCACACTTCTGAGCTACATCAGGAATTCTCCGGAGCTACATTAGGGAATCTCCTGAGTACAG
The DNA here is from genome assembly GCF_036850765.1 of Saccopteryx bilineata. Lineage (NCBI taxonomy): Eukaryota > Metazoa > Chordata > Mammalia > Chiroptera > Emballonuridae > Saccopteryx > Saccopteryx bilineata. The sequence goes on along the minus strand of NC_089499.1, from coordinate 63,484,584 downwards.
AAAACCCTCCACCAAGCATAACATCTTAACTTCACAAAACAATGGATAAAAAGAAAACTGCCTTTAGCAACTTAATCAGGCAAGTGAGGTGGGGGGATGAGACTAGTAGAAATACTCAGCCTCATAGCTAATATGGAGTTGTGGGGAAGAGCTTAACCTTTGGCTAAGTCTTGAACTGTGAGGGCTTTGCCAGCTTGTAGTCTCCCACATTGATAGGTGAATGTATAATGAAAAATGTGGCCTGACTGGGCGGTGGCGCAGTGGATAGAGTGTTGGACTGGGATGCGGAAGACCCGGGTTCGAGACCCCAAGGTCTCCAGCTTGAGAGAGAACTCATCTGGTTTAAGCAAAAGCTCACCAGCTTGAGCCCAAGGTCACTGGCTCAAGCAAGGGGTTACTTGGTCTGCTGAAGGTCCGCAGTCAAGGCACGTATGAGAAAGCAATCAATAAACAATTAAGGTGTTGCAACGCACAACGAAAAACTAATGATAGATGCTTCTCATCTGTCCCTGTCTATCCCTCTCTCTGACTCTCTGTCTCTGTAAAAAAAAAAATTAAAAAAAAAGAAAAGTGTGGCATATATACACAATGGAATGTTATTCAGCCATAAAAAAAGAATGAAATCTTGCTATTTGCAACAACATGGATGGACCTTGAGGGCACTATGCTAAGTGGAATAAGTCAGATGCATGATTTCTGTTATATGTGAAATCTAAAAAATAAGAAATAGAGAACAGGACAAAAGGTTAATAAAATACTCATGTATATTTTGATTTACCACTGTATTTTCAGAACTAAACTTTGCTTTTCATATAGGTGAGCAAAACAATATTTGCTAAATGAATTAGCTAGTCAACTCTTGATTTTTTTAAAGAAAAAAAACCCCTCTCTTTTATACTTTATATTGAATATGGGTAGTGGAAATTGAATGCTGCAAATATAACCTATATAACCTATTTGTTTCAAAACTAAACAAAAAGTATTTAAAAAGAGTAAATTATGATTTAGCATGTCAATACTTAAAACTTTATCTTATAAGGTTATTAGCACACATAAAAATTTTAAAGAACAAATATATGTGCTGAGATGACTTTTTAAATATTTCCGTATACTTATTTTACTCTATGATCCTTCTTTCTGTCCTTGCTCCCAGCAAATGTGAGCAGCTATGTAGTATGCTGACAAGTCTAGGGAAAATTCTGCCAAAGCAAACCTCAGAGAACGAAGAGTAAATCCATGGCTTATGAGTTTCAAAACAGGTTGCTGAAACTTTTGCCAGAATCAATAATTTTCTAAAGTTTCTGAGCCCCAGAAGCAAGGTTTTTGAATATCAAAATGTCACAACATAGCTTGAACAATAGACAGAAAAATAGTCTCCTCCTTAGCTTTCTGAGAAGATACAGACGCCATAAGCTGGATAGAAGAGAAGATAGCCTGAAAAAAAAGAAAATAAATGGGGTGAACATTACCTATGAGACCACGTGGCCAGCTTTCCCCAAGCTATGTGAGACCAACAGCAGAAAGTCTAATGTAGGATGGAATGCACAGGACTTCTCCGCCTTAGCGCTACTCACGTTTGGGTCTGACAATTCTTTGTTGTGGGAGATGCCCTGTGCACTGTAAGATGTTCAGCAAGACCCCTGGCCTGTGCTCCATAAATGCCAGCAGCACTGCCAAGTTGTGACAGCCCAAAATAACTGCTCACATTGCCAAGTATCCACTGGGGGTGGAGAGGGCAAAATTGTCCCACTGAGAACCAATAAAATAGAGCAAGAGGCAAGGATAGAGTGAGAGAGAGCAGGAAAGATTTAGATTATACACACAGACACATACATATCTTTCTAATAAAAAGTTATTATGTTCTTTATGCAGCAAACTTTAAGAACACAATGAATTACCCAAGAATTCATCGATACCTTACCCACTCAGAAATAATCATTGTTAATGTTTTACACACAATGTTTCCAAAATATGTATTTTATTTCCAGGAAATAAAAAGTGCTTCCATATAACCATATGTTATATTGTTTGGTAGTCTGCAATATTTTTATTTCATAACACGCCATGTATTTTTACAGAGTCATAGTATTCTTGAACATAGCCATACATAATCCACTTAACCAATCTCCTATTGCTACTCCCAATATTGCACCATTATTGTTAATGCTCTGGTCAACATCACATATTCCTTGGACTGTTTTCTTAGGGTTAATTTCTAAGGAATGTTCTCAACAGAGAAAACTTACAGCTGGAGAGTTATGTCTAAAATATTTGCTATCTCACTGGTGTAAGTCATAGTTTGATGGCTTAAAATATATTTTGTATTTCTTTAATGCTTTTAACTTTTCACAGTACTTTCCACATCACCACATTGCCAAGAATGCAGGGCAGCTTCTCATAGTCCCTTTTCACTGATGAGAAAACTGGTGTTCAGGGAAGTTACATGAGCTGCCCACAGCAGCACAATTACTTAGCAACGGAGAATTAAAACCCACCTCTACTGAGTCCTGCATTTTTTGCTATTAATGCTCACATTGATGGCATATATAATGCCAAAATTAGAAACATTCAGAGAAAAGCAGTGTGTCTACTGCTCGTAGATGATGTACAAACTTGTGAAAGCACTAAGATACTGTATTAGGGTAATTCTTGAGTATGAGTTCTGTCTCTAAGAACAATTTTATATAGATACCCGAGGTCCCAAAATGCAGGCAAGACTGAGACCTTATCTGAGTGAATCTGCTACTTCCTATGCAAAACTCCACAACCGATCTCATCCCCAAATGCTGACTTACATAATATTTAGATGCTAATTTCAACATCTGCTTTGTTCTTATCCCTAAAGCCAAATTAAGTTGGCACAGTCTTCATTTTTACTTTCAGTTAAACTCTAACGCAGATTTATTAGCAATTAATTTTGTATTGATGAAAAACAATCCCATTATAAGTATTTTAGATAATGACCTCTAAGTATTTTATATTTCTGTACATCTGAACAGTTGGAACAAAGAGTGCATCTAATGTTCATTACCTCTTAATGCTTGCATTCTTTTTCATATTTTGATTCAAGCACACACACAAAATGAAAACTACCCACTACCTAACCATATTTTAGGTTTAATGAGATTAAATAAATTCTGAAGGGGAAAGAGTATAGCTTAATAATACATTAAGTGGTTTGTTAAAACATTCCCTCTACCATGGGCACAATTTTAAACCAACACCAATTTCTACAGTGCTATTACAGTCTAATGAATGTCTGTGTAATATGCACAGGAGAAAGCAATGAGTGAATTGATTAGATACAGAAATATCGTAGACCTCTGAAATATAGTTAGGAAAACAACTCAATTGTACTCAAAGACAACTCATTACAAAGAAATATCCTAATGTCCCAGTGATCCATTTCGTTGGCCATCAATAATAAATGACATTCCTGGCAGCATATGACAGGTAACTGACACTTCCTGATTTGAGGGCTGCACTTTAAAGTTCCAGATAAGACTTTAAACATTTTCTGTTGGTTCTAATATCACCTACACCGTAAGTACATTGAAAACATGACATAACTTCTCTGTTTTCTAGAAACCAGTTGATGCTATACCTTCCTCTAGTAAATTAAATTTATTTGGCAGGTATGTACTTTTTTTAATAATGTATACAAGTTCATCTAGAAATTCTATTTTAATTTTTCTAATTGCCTGCCTTGTTTTGGGAACTTTTCTGTATGTGCTTGTACTTGTGTGTGTAAGGTTTTTACCTTCAAACATATTTGCTTTCTAACGGTTTGTCACCCAGTTATATGTACGTACATTACATAAACCTGAAATAAACAAAGTCCCTTAGAGTATGACAAATTCCAAGATGATCGTGACTTGACCAAAGGAATACACTTGATGTGACCCTGCTTGGGTAAAGAAGGCAAATACCAAATAGCAATGGCGACCTGAACACAAGTAGTGGACCATGGTGGGCTCTAGAAGAACGTGAAGAACCGATGGAGAAAAGGGACAGAGCTACAACACACAGGAATGAAGTGCTGATGCATGCTACCACATGGTGAGCCTTGAGAACATTGTTTTATGTTATCATTAAACAAAATTAGCCAGTCAAAAAACACTATACATTGTAGAACTCCATTATCCGAAATGTCTAGAATAAGCACATCCATAGGAAAAGTAGACTGGTATCAGGAGCTGGGGAAGGGGCGTCGGAAGACTGCTTGCTGAACATGGGGTCTCGGTCCTGGGTGATGAAAGGGTTCCAAAATTAAGTAGTGGTGGTGGGGCAATGGCCGCACAACTTTGTCAGTACACTGAAGCCATTGAACTACGTGTGGTATGTGAGTTAGAGCTCAATAAGATCTTTCCTTAAAAAAAAATCCGGCAGAGACAGAAAAGAGTCAGAAGGAAAAAGCCAGGAGACTGAAGTGCAGGACCTTAGTCACTAAATGGAGTTTCTTTCTGCCCGGGTCTGGTGAGGTTTTCAGGCAACTTTGATGTGACTACTATTAATAATATGTGGAAATAATTTTTTTCTTTTCCAAGAGAGAGGAAGAGAAATAGACAAACAGACTCCCACATGCACCCCGACTGAGATCCACCCAGCAATCCCCATCTAGGGCTGATGCTCTGTCCATCTGGGGCCATGCTCGCAACCGAGCTCTTTTAGCACATGAGACAGAGGCTCCACGGAGTCACCCTCAGCACCTGGGGCCAATGTGCTCAAACCAATCGAGCCATGGCTGCGGAGGATAAGAGAGAGAGAGAGAGAAGTGGGAGGGGGAAGAGTAGAAAAGCAGATGGTCACTTCTCCTGTGTGCCCTGACTGGGAATAGAACCCGGGACATCCACATGCCAGGCCAACGCTCTACCACTGAGCAAACCGGCCAGGACTGGGAATACTTTATAAAGCAAGATCAAATCAACACGGAATCTGTGCTCAGATCAACCACCCAGATTCAGCAAATATTGCCCAAGCACCTACATGTGTCAGCCACCTAAATATAAAGAGATAGTGCCCTTTGGAATTAGGGGCTTTTAACTAGAATATAAAATATTTTTAAATAAACAGAGAGTACAAATATTAAGAATGCTTCTTTTTCATTAGTGGAATTATCAGTATTTTTTAAAATTCCAGTCTAGAATATAATGACCTTTTATATTACAAAGAGAGGAAAATAATTTTTTAAGTATCAGAGAAAAATATAATAAGTGTCCTATTAAAGCTATGGAGGTACAGAGAAAGGAGTGGGCCTGACAAAGGTCAGAGAAGGTTTGACAGGCAGTCATTTGATATTGGCCCCAAGGGATGGGAATTTAGGCTTGACAAGCTCTGAAAATGTGCCTTAATTCTTCATTCCTGGTTTGAAGGGCATGAGAAAGGCTGAATCAAAGGCAAAATCCTTCAGAATTTGGAGCCTACAGAAGTGGCTTCAAGACTCAGCAGCCCCACCCCTGCCCCAGGCCCACCCCAAGAGAGGCTCAAGGCTATAGGCTCTGGGCCCTGGAGGTACCATCTAATCTCCTACCACCCACCTACCTCTGCCCACCATTTGCTTCAATAAGGGCAGGAAGATTGTTGGAAAATAAGAATACTTAGAAGGAAATTAGCTTCTGGATTTGGACTAGGGCTCCACTTCATACACACTGTTGTTGCCAAAGCACATAACTTGGTAAGACAGTTCCTTTCCACAGAAGTAAACAGGAGAGCCTTGTTACTAATGTGCACACAATGTGCGGTTACAGGTGGAGGAGAGCCTCTGTCGGTTCAGTTATTCTGTAGAAGAAATGGGTGCCTTTTCAAAGCTGATGCACGGGATTCCTTTATCATTATGAGCCGTGTTTATCACCACACTTCTGGTCTCACTGCCCTCTGCATTCTATCACTTCTCCCAGCCTTCTATGAAACAAAAATATATGGCAAAAACCATACTAGCTCAAATTCATGGTCTATCCATCCTGCACTCTGAGTGCAGCAGGCAGAGGAAGCCTGTTAGGAGAGGAGAACACGGGCTTCGGCTTTGAACCCTAGCTCAATCAACTATCCGCTAATTGACTTTGGGAAAGTTATTCTAGCTTTCAGGTGCTTCTTCTACTCCTCTGTGAAGTGCTCGATGTTAACGCTGCCTCACGGGGTGGCTGTGAGCACTGATTAAAATGTTACACACACCATCACCAGGTACCAAAGGTATTGAACACATATGAAGTCATTGTTATTAGTTCTCTTCATGGAAAACCTTCCAAAGTAGCATCTCCAAAAGTTGAGAGAAATTGCCTCTGCATTCTATAATTTTTCTCGATCTATGTAGCTAATGAATGTATGTTAGTACACATATAAAAATATAAAATCCACATACATGTATATACACATACATATACATATACACATACACATACACATACATATACACATACATATACATATACATATACACATACACATACACATACATATACATATAGCATCTACTTTATTGGAACTGTCTGGGCTGCAAGTGACAAAAATTTAATTTATCTGGATAAGAGCCCCTCAAAAACTTGGGAATATTTATTGATTCACTTATGTGACAAGTCCCTTGGCAGGTTAGTTTCAAGCACAGCTGCAGCAGACTCAGATACACCATCCCACGCTTGTCTTTTCGTGTTTTTTTTTAATAATTTTATTTTTTTAATGGGGTGACATCAATAAATCAGTATACATATATTCAAAGATAACAAGTCGAGGTTATCTTGTTGTTCAATTATGTTGCATACCCATCACCCAAAGTCAGATTGTCCTCTGTCACCTTCTATCTTGTTTTCTTTGTGCCCCTCCCCCTCCCCCTTTCCCTCTCCCTTTCCCCCCTCCCCCCGTAACCACCACACTCTTATCAATGTCTCTTAGTTTCACTTTTATGTCCCACCTACGTATGGAATAATGCAGTTCCTGGTTTTTTCTGATTTACTTATTTCGCTTCGCATCACGTTATCAAGATCCCACCATTTTGCTGTAAATGATCCGATGTCATCATTTCTTATGACTGAGTAGTATTCCATAGTGTATATGTGCCACATCTTCTTTATCCAGTCATCTACTGACGGGCTTTTTGGTTGTTTCCATGTCCTGGCCACTGTGAACAATGCTGCAATAAACATGGGGCTGCATGTGTCTTTACGTATCAATGTTTCTGAGTTTTGGGGATATATACCCAGTAGAGGGATTGCTGGGTCATAAGGTAGTTCTATTTTCAGTTTTTTGAGGAACCACCATACTTTCTTCCATAATGGTTGTACTACTTTACATTCCCACCAACAGTGGATGAGGGTTCCTTTTTCTCCACAGCCTCTCCAACATTTGCTATTACCTGTCTTGCTAATAATAGCTAATCTAACAGGTGTGAGGTGGTATCTCATTGCAGTTTTGATTTGCATTTCTCTAATAGCTAAAGAAGATGAGCATCTTTTCATATATCTGTTGGCCATTTGTATTTCTTCCTGGGAGAAGTGTCTGTTCATATCCTCTTCCCATTTTTTTATTGGATTGTTTGTTTGTTTGTTGTTGAGTTTTATGAATTCTTTCTATATTTTGGATATTAGGCCCTTATCTGAGCTGTTGTTTGAAAATATCATTTCCCATTTAGTTGGCTTTCTGTTTATTTTGTTATCAGTTTCTCTTGCTGAGCAAAAACTTCTTAGTCTGATATAGTCCCATTCATTAATTTTTGCCTTCATTTCTCTTGCCTGTGGAGTCAAATTCATAAAATGCTCTTTAAAACCCAGGTCCATGAGTTGAGTACCTATGTCTTCTTCTATGTACTTAATTGTTTCAGGTCTTATGTTTAGATCTTTGATCCATTTTGAGTTAATTTTAGTACAGGGGGACAAAATGTAGTCCAGTTTCATTCTTTTGCATGTGGCTTTCCAGTTTTCCCAGCACCATTTATTGAAGAGGCTTTCTTTTCTCCATTGTGTGTTGTTGGCCCCTTTATCAAAAATTATTTGACTATATATATGTGGTTTTATTTCTGGACTTTCTATTCTGTTCCATTGGTCTGAGTGTCTATTTTTCTGCCAATACCATGCTGTTTTGATTGTCATGGCCCTATAATAGAGTTCGAAGTCAGGTATTGTAATGCCCCCAGCTTCATTCTTTTTCTTTAGGATTGCTTTGGCTATTCGGGGGTTTTTATAGTTCCATATAAATCTGATGTTTTTTGCTCTATTTCTTTAAAAAATGTCATTGGAAGTTTCATGGGAATTGCATTAAATTTGTATATTGCTTTGGGTAATATAGCCATCTTGATTATATTTATTCTTCCTAGCCAAGAACAAGGTATATTCTTCCATCTCATTATATCTTTTTCGATTTTCCTTAACAATGGTTTATAGTTTTCATTATATAAGTCCTTTACATTCTTTGTTATGTTTATTCCTAAGTATTTTATTTTTTTTGTTGCAATCGTGAAGGGGATTATTCTTTTGAGTTTGTTCTCAATTGTATCATTGTTGGCATATAGAAAGGCTATTGACTTCTGTATGTTAATTTTGTATCCTGCGACCTTACTGTATTGGCTTATTGTTTCTAGTAGTCTTTTTGTGGATTACTTGGGGTTTTCCATGTATAGGATCATATCATCTGCAAAAAAGTGATGCCTTTACTTCTTCTTTTCCAATATGGATGCCTTTTATTTCTTTGTTTTGTCTGATTGCTCTGGCTAGAAGCTCTAGTACCACATTAAATAAGAGTGGACAACCCTGTCTTGTTCCTGATTTAAGGGGGAAAGCCCTCAGTTTAGTGCCATTTAATATGATGTTAGCTGATGGTTTATCATATATGGCCTTTATCATGTTGAGATATTTTCCTTCTATACCCATTTTGTTGAGAGTCTTAAACATAAAATTGTGTTGTATTTTATCAAAAGCTTTTTCTGCATCTATTGATAAGATCATGTGGTTTTTGTTCTTTGTTTTGTTGATATGGTGTATTACGTTAACCGTTTTACATATTTTGAGCCATCCTTGAGATACTGGGATGAATCCCACTTGATCATGATTTATTATTTTTTTAATATGTTGTTGTATTCGATTTGCTAGTATTTTGTTTAGTATTTTAGCATCTGTATTCATTAGAGATATTGGTCTGTGGTTTTCTTTTTTTGTGCCATCCTTGCCTGGTTTTGGTATGAGGGTTATGTTGGCCTCATAAAATGTGTTTGGAAGTATTGCTTCTTCTTCAATTTTTTGGAAGACTTTGAGTAGAATAGGAACCAAGTCTTTGAATGTTTGATAAAATTCGCTGGTATAGCCATCTATTTTGGGGGAGGTTTTTAATGTTTTTTTCTATTTCTTCTCTACTAATAGGTCTGTTTAGGCTTTCTGCTTCTTCTTGACTCAGTCTAGGAAGGTTGTATTGTTCTAGGAATTTATCCATTTCTTCTAGGTTGTTGAATTTAATGGCATAAAGTTTTTCATAGTATTCTACAATAATTCTTTGTATATCTACAGTGTCTGTGGTGATTTCTCCTCTTTCATTTTGGATTTTGTTTATGAGTTCTTTCTCTTTTTTCCTTGGTAAGTCTTGCCAAGGGTTTGTCAATTTTGTTGATCTTTTCAAAGAACCAGCTCCTTGTTCTATTAATTTTTTCTATAGTTTTTCTGTTCTCTAATTCATTTATTTCTGCTCTGATTTTTATTATCTCCTTTCTTCGGCTGGTTTTGGGTTGTCTTTGTTCTTCTTTTTCTAGTTCCTTAAGGTGTGAAGTTAAGTGGTTCACTTGGGCTCTCTCTTGTTTGTTCATATATGCCTGAAGTGATATGAACTTCCCTCTTATCACTGCTTTTGCTGCATCCCATAGATTCTGATATGTTGTATTGTCATTTTCATTAGTCTGTATATATCTTTTGATCTCTGCACTTATTTCTTCTTTGACCCATTCATTTTTTAAAAGTATGTTGTTTAGTTTTTACATTTTTGTGGAATTTTTTTCCTCTTTTTTGTAGTTGAATTTTAGTTTCAAGGCTTATGATCAGAAAATATGCTTGGTATAACTTCGATTTTTCTGAATTTGATGATGTTGTTTTTGTGGCCCAACATATGGTCAATTCTTGAGAATGATCCATGTACACTGGAGAAAAATGTATACTCAGTCACTTTGGGATGAAATATCCTGTAGATGTCTATCTTATCCAGGTGCTCTAGTGTTTTGTTTAAGGCCACTATGTCTTTGTTGATTCTCTGTTTGGATGACTGATCTAGAGCCGTCAGCGGTGTATTGAGGTCTCCAAGTATGATTGCATTTTTGTCAGTTTTTGTTTTAAGGTCAATAAGTAGCTGTCTTATATATTTTGGTGCTCCTTGGTTTGGTGCATATATATTAAGAATTGTTATGTCTTCTTGATTCAGTGTCCCCTTAGCCATTATGAAATGGCCATTTTTGTCTCTGAGTACTTTTGCTGTCTTGTAGTCAGCATTATCAGATATGAGTATTGCTATACCTGCTTTTTTTTTTTGGATGTTATTTGCTTGGAGTATTGTTTTCCAGCCTTTCTCTTTGAATTTGTTTTTATCCTTGTTACTTAGATGAGTTTCCTGTAGGCAGCATACAGTTGGATTTTCTTTTTTAATCCATTCTGCTACTCTGTGCCATTTTATTGGTGAGTTTAATCCGTTTACATTTAGTGTAATTATTGACACTTGTGAGTTCCCTATTGCCATTTTATATCTTGCTTTCTGTTAGTTTTGTGTCTTGTTTGATCCTTCTCTTTCGTTTTTCTATCTTTTGTTTTTATTTCGTTGTATTCCATACATCTTTCCTCTGTTGCTATCTTTTTTATCTCATGTGCTTCTGTGGTGGTTTTTTCAATGGTGGTTACCTTTAAGCAATGAAAAGGGTTCCTACCCTGTTCATTGTAGCGAACTATTTTGTGAGTACTTTTGCACTCCATCGTCCTTTGCTACTGTTAATCTCCATCTTCTCCCCCTCTTTCTTTTTGTTGTTGTCACAGTTTAAATTTGGTTTTATTGTGTTCTTCTTGGAGCTTTTACTTGTGGCTCTGTTTTTTGTTGTTGTTGTTGTTCTTTGTATCTGATTGGAGAACCCCCTTTAGTAATTCCTGGAGTGGGGGTTTTCTGATGATAAATTCCCTCATCTTTTCTGTATCTGTGAATGTTTTTATTTCTCCTTCATATTTGAAGGATAGCTTTGATGGGTATAGTATTCATGGCTGAAAGATCCTCTCTTTCAGGACTTTAAATATTGGGGTCCACTCTCTTCTAGCTTGTAGAGTTTCTGCTGAGAAATCTGATGATAATCTAATGGGCCTTCCTTTATATGTTGTATTCTTCTTTTCCCTGGCTGCCTTGAGAATTTTTTCTTTGCTGTTGGTTTGTGTCAATTTCATTATGATATGCCTTGAAGTAGGTTTGTTGGGGTTAAGAAAACTCGGAGTTCTGTTTGCTTCTTGAACTTGAGGCTTTAGTTCTTTCCACAGGTTTGGGAAGTTCTCATCTATTATTTGTTTGAGTATGTTCTCCATTCCATTTTCTCTCTCTTCTCCCTCTGATATACCTATTATTCTTATGTTATTCTTTTTGATGGAGTCAGATAATTCTTGGAGGGCTATCTCATTTTTTTTAATTTTTGAGTCTCTTTCTTCTTCTCTCTGTTGTGCCTCAAGTTGCTTGTCTTCTATTTCACTAATCCTCTCTTCTATCTGACCTGTTCTATTAGCTAAGCTTGTTACTTCGTTTTTCAGCTCGTGAATTGAGTTTTTCATCTCTGTTTGATATGTTTTTATAGTTTCAATTTCCTTGGACATATATTCTTTGTGTTCATTGAGTTGTTTTCTGAGCTCCTTAAATTGCCTTTCTGTGTTTTCTTGTATATCTCGGAGGATTTTTAGGATTTCTATCTTGAATTCTCTGTCATTTAGCTCCAAGGTTTCCAGTATATTAAATTTTTTCTCCATAGATTTTTCCTCATCTAGCTGTGTTACCTCTCTTTCTTTTGTATCCATGATATTCGATTTTCTCTACCTTAATGGCATCTGAGGGTGGTTTTGTTGATAGTATTAATGAGATTTAATAAAGAATAAAAAGTTACAAAAATAAAAAATCAAAAAGTTTGTTTTTTAAAAAAATTATTAAAAAAAATAAAATAAAATAAAATAAAAATTTTAAAAAAAGGAAATTATTCCTTCCCCTCCTTTTTTCTTCTCTTCTCCTCTCCCCTCTTTCTTGAGAAAATCTTGTGGTGAACTGTGAATTATAACAAACAATGCCTGTAAAGGAGGGCCTGAATTGGGGAAAAGTAATAAAGGGGCAAAAAAAAAAAAAAAAAGAAAGAAAAAAGAAGGGGGTATGGACCCACAAAAAGCAAATAAGGAAAAAATTTGGGTCAAGAATAAAATGATTTGCTTTTAGGTGTTGGTTGACTAAGAGTTATGATGAGAGGAGTAAGAGGGAAACAGAAAAATGGGGGGACAAATTAAAAAATTACTATTGTATTTAGTGGAATAAGAACTAGATAAAATGGAGAGCCAGGGATGGGAGCACTGCTAGTGAGTTAAAAAGGTGAAGTAAAAACCCCCCAAAATGCCACAAACATAAGTTTGAGTCCCAGATAAGATAATTTGTTTGTTATTGAGGTTTGAATGAGAGGAGATGTAAAGGAGAAAGGAAGAAACTAATATAGAGGGAGAAAAGAAAGAGAGAGAGAGAAAAAAAGAGGGAACTACTAAAAGAAGAAAAAAGGAAAAAGAGGAGAGAGAGAGAGAGTTAAGGGTTTTGGAGTGCAACCCTCATAGAGAGAAAGGAAGAGGAAAGAAAAGATAATGGGAGATGTAACACTTATGGGTAGTGTAGTTCAAGGAGAGGAGAGAGTAAGACCGGCAGAGAGTTAATCGGCCAAATTGGAGGAGGAAAAAAAATATGAAGAATGAAGATAAGAGAAACAAACAAACAAATATAATAAAATGGGATAGGTTATAAAGTCTGCAGATTATTCTTGATTTTGAGAAGTTATCTTCTTGCTTTTTCTTTTCTCTCCCTCTTCCTGGTCAGTGACTCTGTACCCCGGGTTCTGCCCCTTTGCCACGCTCAGGTAGAGGTTTGCAGTTGATAAGTCTCTATGGCAATGTCATGTATTGTGCTTTAGTCTCGTTGGCAGTCGAGGCTCATTAGCATTTATAGGCTCCGACAATGAGAGAGTCCGTGTTCCTGGAGCCTTTCTCCTAGTCTTTCCTTCCTCAATTAGTAGCCTGATAATCCAGCTATGGGGTTGCTGCTGCCTCTGCCTGGATAGTAAGAGGCTCAAAGAGCTGGCAACTCCCTACTCTATTTCCACTCAGCACAGGGCTCTGGGTAAGGCTCAGTCAGTCAGAGCTGCTAGCATAATCAGGCGGGGTTTCCGCCCACGCAAAGACCTCTGGCTCTGCCACTCTGTCCAGTAACACAGGCGGGCGCCCACTCCCAGGGCGCTTGGAGGAAACTCTCGCTCACTATCTGCGCGCGCAGACCAGGATATCCGGCCGGCAGTCTCATGCTCTGAGTGAAACCCCCAACCGCATGGAAAAGTTCCAGCGTTGGAATTGGCTCTCGCTCTGTCCCCGTGCGCGGCTTTTGCAAGGCGCTGGGGCGGCCCGAGATTCCGCTTTGGCCCACACAAAGGCCCCTGACTCTGCCCTTCTGTGAGATAACACGGGCGCACACTGCCGAGGCACTCGGAGGAATCTCTCGCTATCTGCACGCACAGACCAGGATATCAGGCCAGCCACGTTTCCCTCTGAGTGAAACCCCCACCAGCACGGAAAAGTTCCACTGTTGGAATTAGTTCTCGCTCCCTCCCGTGTGCAGCTTTCCCAGGGTGTTGGGGCTGCCCAGAGATTCGCTTTCGACCCACACAAAGGCCTCTGACTCTGCCTCTCTGTGGGGTAACACGGGCACCCACTCCCGGGGCTTTGGAAGAAATCTCTCGCCCACTATCTGCGCGTGCCAACCAGGAGATCGGGTAAAATGGCTGCCCCGCTTGTCTTACTTTGGGTTTGGTGCGAGTGTTAGCTTGTATTGCCCGGGTTGCCACAGGAAGAGTTTTTCCTCAGCTTGGATCTCCGTGCCATAGCCTGGTTCGGCCCTTTGTGCCGCGGCCTGGTTCTATTCACCCCCTTTGCCCGCCTCAGTTTCTATATTCACAGTTCCCAGAGAAAGCCGCCCTGTTTAGGTTAGTGAGGAAGGCAGAGCATTTCTTACTCCCTATTTCCTTCGGGGTTTGGTTATATATTTAGCCAATTTTTCGCTTGACCATACCTTCGGGTGTATTGTGAAACATCTGGAGGCTCCAAGGATAGGTTTTTCTGTTTCTGGTTGAAGATCTTGTTGAGTTTTGGGGGTGATTTATCGGTATCACTTCCTACCCCGCCATTACTCTGCCGTCATCCTCCCCAGGGTATATTTATTAATTGATGAAAATACAGATGATGATGCTAACTGGCTATCCCATTAAGTAAATGCATGATATTTCAAAAGTTTTGAAGTCTTGGTTTTAGATTCTGTCTTCAGGGAATAGTGACAGTGTTTTCATTCTTACTAGACTTGTGTTGATTTATACATATATTATTCTGTTGAGACACTGAAACAGTCTTGATTAGATGCCTTCAATAAAGTTATGAAATAAATGGATGAATGAATGATAACTGAGATTAACTTTTTAAACTTCGGCAACTGGCATTGAATCCTTGAGTACAGCTTACCTTATGAACTGTATCTGAGGTTGGTCATACACTGTTAAATGCAGCATGAGTCCAAACCTTGGCTCTTCCTTAACCAGTTGTGCCACGTTAGGCAACTCACCTAACAGCTCCGGGTCCTCTTTCCTCATCTGTAAATGGAGTTACAAATAGTTGTCTACCTCATAGAGTTGCACTGAGGGGTAAATAAATTGATATGGTAAAGGGCTTAGAACCATGTTTAGCACCTGGTATGTCCATATAGGTTTTACTTTTTGTTTTGTTTTGTTTGTGAGAGAGACAGAGACAGAGAGATGGACAGATAGGGACAGACAGACAGGAAGGGAGAGAGATGAGAAGTATCCATTTTTCACTGCAGTCCTTTAGTTGTTTATTGATTGCTTTCTCATATGTGCCTTGACTATAGGTCTCCAGCCAAGCCAGTGATCCCTTGCTTAAGCCAGCAATCTTTGAGGTCAAGCCAGCGACCTAGGTCTTCAAGCCAGTGTGACCTTTGGGCTCAAGTCAGTGACCATGGGATCATGTTTATGATCCCATGCTCAAGCCAGTGACCCCGCACTAAAGCTGGTGAGCCCACACTCAAGCCAGTGACCTCGGGGTTTTGAACCTGGGTCCTCAGTAACCCAGACCAATGCTGATGACTTACAGGTGAAGGAGCACAATATACTAATTAGTCACAAGTTTAGTTCCAGGTTGGTAAAAAAGAGTCTCTTAATTCTAAAAGAGGCGAGGAGTATCTGCTCAATGGAACACAGTATAGTGGGAAGAACACTGACTAGTTCATGGACAATCTTGGATTCAAGTCTCATCGTGTGAGCCAGCTGTGTGCCCTTGGGCACAACACTCAGTCTCTCTGGACTTAATTTTCCTCGATTATAGAATGAGGGGATTCAACCAGAGAGTCCTGTGGTAACTTTTTGCCTGTAACATTCAATGAATTCTGTGTTTTTGCTAGTTATTTCAAAACATCTACTACCTGAATTCCTGGGAAGAAATAGTTGGTGCTTTAAAGAGTGCCTTTACCTCTAGAGTGGGGCTGGAGAGAAAACTCTCCCCCTTAAAAAGATTCTCTAGTTTTTAGAAAACAAATGTTATCTTTTTCCAAAAACAGAATCCACATTAGGCTTTAATTACCAAAAATAAATCCCTGCTGTAACTATTAAGTGACAGTTCTTGCACCCTGAGCTTTTTCTGTTTGGGGATGCATTCCTAGAGCTCCCTCTGTCTTGCTTTCTATCGCTGTGACAGCGGCATTGCTGAACATTGGTGCTGGGACAGTTTCTCGCCAAGAGATGAGAATAAATGGGTGGGGTGACAGCTTCTGCTGCATGGTGTCTTCGGGAGGAAAAAAAATATTGTCCCAGTGAGGAATGCAGTAGGAGGAACTATTCAGGCAAATCTCAGTCTGAAATGTCTTCCAACCCTCTTTGCCATGCAGAAGGAAAAAGCAGTCGCCATGTGGGGCTTAGGGCTGCATGCAGTCTTGTCAGCCTGGACTCACTTCGCTTATTGTCTGGTCTGCTAAATACTTCTCCAACAGTTGTGATTCTTAGAACTTTGTGGACTCAAACTCATTTCTTCAGCTCTGCCTCTTATTTTCTCTTGCTGAATTTTCACTTTCTAACCCCAAGTGGGAGATCTGCCTCTCATTTTAAAATTTATTACAGAATCACCACTATTGAAGGCTACCATGTATTGGGAGGACAGATTGCTTCTCACTGCTCAGGGTTGAAAAACTCTATCAATAGCATGACAAGGCCCTGTTCAACAGAATTTATTTGCAAGGTTAAAAAAAAAAAACACAGAAAAAAATAACCTTGAGGTTCATACAATTCATGGAGGGTATAAAATCTTAGACAAAAACGGCAGACAAGTAGGAGAATAACAGCAGTGAAATTAATAAAATAGCATTCTCAAGAAAACCCCTCACCTAACCAAGGTATGACATAGTGGATAGAGCGTTGGCCTGGGACACTGATGACACAGGTTTAAAACCCTGAGGTCACTGGCTTGAGCGAAGGCTCACCAGCTTGAGCGCAGGGTTGCCAGCTTGAGCATGAGACCATAGACATGACCCCATGGTCGCTGGCTTGAGCCCAAAGATTACTGGCTTGAAGCCCAAGGTCGCTGGCTTGAATCCAAGGTTGCTGCTGACTTGAAGCCAAGATCGCAGGCTTGGGCCCAGGGTCGCTGGTTTGACTGGAGCCCCACAGTCAAGGGAGATATGAGAAAGCAATTAATGAACAACTAAGGAGCCACAATGAAGAACTGATGATTCTCATCTCTCTCCCTTCCTGTCTGTCCCCGTCTATCTGTCCCTCCATCTCTTTCTCTCTCACTTAAAAAAAGAGAAGAAAAAGAAAACCCCTCTTGCACCTTCTTTAATACCATATCTCATGTCATATATGATCACATACCTCTGCTTTCTCCACATCATTATAATATACAAGAATGTTTTGATGTCTTTGTTAGGCTTGAAAACATCACAGCAACATTTATAACAAATAATATGTTCAGTTGTACCAATAGGAAAACTGAAGGTCATGTCAGATAAATTATTTGGTTATTGTTTGTTTATTTATCCCATTTTTAAATATTTTTAATTATTCATTTTTAGAAAGAGAGATGAGAGAGAGAGAGAGAGAGAGAGATAAGGGAGGGAGGGAGGGAAGGGCAGGAAGCATCAACTCCCATATGTGCTTTGACCAGGCAAACCTGGTTTTCGAACCTGTGACCTCATCATTCTAGGTCAGCGTTTTATCCACTGCACCACCACAGGTTAGGCTACATAGGTTATTTGGTTAAAACAAGTCACAAGTGTGGCATGTTTCTCAGAGTGGTGTTGCACTCACTAAGCTGCTTTCATGTGCTCAGTGATTCCTCAGTTGTCACTACAAAGGGAAACCCAGTGTAGTAAACACCATATCTGTTCTCTTCCGCCATTCCTACTCACACTCTAGCTAGGGGATGCTTTTGTTGGCTTCAAAACCCTTCTGCCCATATTGGCTAGGCTGCGTCATGGCTTGTTGTCCAAGGCACTCTGCAAAGGTGGTTTACTGTTTAAGTTCATCAAGAATTGGTGAAGCAATGATTGCACTTTTTTATTTTATTCATAGACTTTGTTTTTAGGACAGTTTTAGGTTTGTAGAAAATTGAGCAGATAGCACAGAATATCTCCTCCTACTCCCACTCACAGTTCCCCCTTTTAGTAACATCTTAAATTCAGTGTGGTACGCTTTTTGTAGTGAATGACCATGTTATTATTAACAAAAGTCCATAGTTTACATTAGCATTTACTCTTTGTGTTGTACGGTTCTATAGGTTTTGACAAACACCGTTATGCACCTGCCATTATTGTACAGAATAGCTTCACTTCCCTAAAAATTTCCTGTGCTTCCCTTTCTCATCCCTTCTCTAGCCCTCACTCCAACTCCTAGCAATCACTGATCTTTTTATTCTATAATTGTGCCTTTTCCAGAATGATATACAGTTGGAATCATACAACTATGTGGCCTTTCAGACTGGCTTCTTTCACTTAGCAATATGCAATTAAGGTTTCTTCATGTCCTTTTGTGGCCTGATACCACATTTAAAAAAAAATGATTTTTTTAGCGCAATTTTAGGTTTATAGCAAAATGAACAGAAAATACAGATTTCCCATACACCCTCCCACCCCTGCCACTTGCACAGCCTTACCTATTACCGACACCTCACACCAGAATGGTACATTTGTTACAATAGATGAACCTACATTGACACATTATTATCACTCAAAGATCAGAGTTTACATTAGAGTTCACTGTTGGTGTTGTATATTCTATGGGTTTGGATAAATGTATAAGGACATGTATCATATGGAACAGTTTCACTGCCCTAAAAGCCCTCTGTGCTCCACCTCTTCATCTCTCCCTTCCCCAACATCCAATAACGCTGGTCTTTTTTATTTTTAGAGAAAGACAGGAAGGGAGAGTGATGAGAAGCATCAACTCTTAGTTGTGTCACTTTAGTTGTTTATACATTGCTTCTCATATGTGCCTTGAAGGTATAGGTAGGTCAAAGCTGAGCCAGTGACCCCTTGCACAAACCAGCAACCTTTGGCTTCAAGCTAGCCACCTTTGGGCTCAAACCAGCAACCTTGGGATGATGTTGATGATCCTGTGCTTAAGATGAATTAGCCTGTGCTCAAGCTGGTGACCTTAGGGTTTGGAACCTGGGACCTCAGTGTCCCAGGTCAATGCTCTATCCACTGCTCCATGACCAGTAAGAACCCTGATCTTTTTTACTGTCTCCATACTTTTGCCTTTTCCTAGAATATAATATAGTTGGAATCACACAGTACATAGACTTTTCAGATTGTCTTCTTTCACTTAATAATATGCATTTTATAGTTCCTCCATCTCTTTTTGTTGCTTCATAGCTCATTTGTTTATAGCTTGAATGATGTTCCATTGTCTGGATGTAAAATATTTTATTTATCCATTCACATACTGAAGGACACTTTGGTTGCTTTCAGGTTTTGGCAATTATGAATAAAATTGCTATAAACAGAACCTTGACACAATACAGTGTATAGATGATGTGTTGTAGAATTGTGCACCTGAAGCCTGTATAATTTTGTTAACCAGTGTCATCCCAATAAACTCAATTTAATAACTGTTATAAACATCCGTGTACAGGTTTTTGTATTGACTTAAGTTTTCACTCCTTTGAGTAAATACCATGAAGTGTGATTGCTGGATTGTATGGTAAGAGTACGTTAAATTCTGTAAGAAACTGCCATACTGTTCCAAAGAGGCTGTACTATTTTGCATTCCCACCAGCAATGAATTAAAGTTTCTGTTGCTCCACATGCTTGCCAACATTTGGCATTGTCAGGCTTTTGGAGTTTGGCCATTCTAATAGGCCTGTAGTGGTCTCTCATCATTTTAATTTCCAGTTCCCTAATGACATCTGATGTACAGCATCTTTCCTTATACTTATTTGCCATTTGTATATCTTCTTTGGTGAGGTGTCTATTCAGATCTTTTAACCACTTTTTAATTGAAATTTTTTTATTGCTGAATTATAAGAGTTTTTTGTATATTTGCATATGTCTTTTATCAGATATGTGTTTTACAAATATTTTCTCCAAGTCCGTGGCGTTCTTATTCTCTTACATTTGTCTTTCACAGAGCAGACATTTTTAATTTTAATGAAGTCCAACTTGCCAGTTTTTCTTTCATGCATTGTGCTTTTCATGTGATGTCTAAAAGGGTGCTCAATGTCTGGGAAACAAAACTTGAAGAGATCATTAGACTCCTGAAAAAAGCCTGAAAAAGCCTGGGGAGATGTCATGAGTGGTACTTTTAGCGTGTGAAAGTGACTGCTAGCTCTGCACCAACCCAAACCGTAAGTACCAAAGATCTGCAGACCCTTCCTGCCTCTGTCTCAGTGCCCTGTGCTGTGTCCTGGCTTACAGCTGCCAGCAGGGACCCACCAGTTTGACCTTTGTGAGAAGGAAGGATTTAGATTTAGTTTTTGGGTATATCATTGCTCCTTTATCCTTAAAAATATATTAAATAAGAGAATTTTCTAAGGTAGCAAAGTATTCAAGTCTTTCTAACAAAGTTATTCAACCATTCCAGTCTTTGTAATGCAGAGAAGCATAGGTAAACAACTCTGGTTTATTTTTAAAAGAAAGTTGTTAAATATATGTTTTAAAAGTTCTTTGACTCTAATGTAAGAAACTTCAAATTGTCAATGACATTTGTAAGGAAGAATAAAAGAAAAACAAGTTATAACTGTTTGTGGACATGTAGAAGATGGCAATTTCCCAGGTACCCTTGTTCTTTTGGTTTATTTGTTTATTGATTTAAAAAAGAGGAAGAGAGATAAAGAGAAACAGGAACATCAAGCTGTTTCTGTATGTGCCCTGACTGCGGATTGAATCAGGAACCTCTGAGCTTTGGGATAACGCTCCAACCAATTGAGCTATCTGGCCAGGGTAAACCCTTGTTCAACTATATACCCAGTTCTTTTATACCAAGCAACTTTTGTAATTGTCACTTACAGGATTTACCTTCTTGACCTCATACTGCCATGGCTGGTTGTTTGTAACTGTATCACAGAACATCTGACAGCCCATCTGGTGCTAAAATTGTTTTTTAATCTACCTCGATGGGGTTCCTTTAAGGCAGAAACTAGTGGTTTTTACTACGTAGCCCAGAGTTTTTTATGTAGCAAGCCTCAATAAGTACTGTTGAGTTCATTTGTTAAATATCTAATAAGACTTACTAAGTGCTCAAGATAACTGTATTTTTGAGGAGCCACATTTATAAAAAAAAATTAAAATAGGGAAATGAAGAAGGTCCAGGGAAACCATCCAAAATTCCCAAAATGCTGAAATATAGGACAAAAGAGGAAAAAAGAAAGAACATATTAATGATGTTCAACTGTATGGAGTTATGTTAGGCAGGATTGTTCTTCACTTCCCCAAAGATTAAGAGAAGAGGAAATGCAGGTACAATTGTAGAAATAAAGATTCAGGAAGCTAAGGAAGAATTTTTTTTTAAATACTTCATTGATTTTACAGAGACAGGAGAAAAAGAGGGGCATGGAATGGGAAGTAACAACTCACAGTTGCTTCATGCTAGTTGTTCATTGCTTGCTTGCCTATGTGCCTTAACCAGGGAAGCCCAGGGTTTCGAACCAGCAACCTTGGCATTATAGGCTGAAAGTTTATCCACTGTGCCACCACAGGCCAGGCAAGAAAGAGTTTTTTTGTTTGTTTTGCTTTACTTTAGGATTCTTGGAATCTTGGTGGAGGTAAGCAGAGGGCAGGAACAAAAAAAGCTATGGTTCTTTTTTTCATCTATCAAAGAATGCAAAGCTAGGTTGACTTAATTAATCCCCATCAAAGAGAACTCCCAGATGCTGAAGACTGGGCCGACATGTGGTGGCCAGTTTTCCATCCACGAGCACTTTGGTCAAATTAATGTCTAATGAGAAAATCATTGATTGCAAGGAAAACTCAAATCAGTGCCTCTTTTTTCCTTATCTGTTGGGTGCAAAAGTGAGTGGGAGGAGCAATAGCAGTGAAAAATCTCAGAATACTGCTTAGCCTCTGCTGGAAATCAGAGGCAAAGACAAAATACATTCTGGGGGGTTGGGAGGTCTCTTGAGAATTTGCAACAGCTTATCTTAATAGATCATTTATGGAGTTGTTGATATATGGGAAGGGACATCCATCCCACGGGGGTGAGGAGGAACCAGTTAACAAATGAGGAAGGTTACCTACATGACCAGCCAAGTCTCTCACTCTTGGTAAGTGAGAGATCCAGACACTGGTCTCAGATTTCTATGCAGGTCCAGAACTCTTGCCCTTGTCATCTTGCCCAATGATCTTTGTACTTGGGACCTGCCTAAAAAAATCCTAGGTCAATTCCACCAACTCCTGGCTACTCCAAGGGCCTTTCTGTGATTGGCATGAATGCCAATTCCAAGATCTGGCCCACTGTGGCCAAAAGAACCTCTACAGCTGTTCTCAGTCTTGACTGCACATTGAAATCACCTGAGAAGCTTTTCAAAAATGTTGATGGTCGGCCTAGCGTGCGGAGGACCCGGGTTCGATTCCTGGCCAGGGCACACAGGAGAAGCGCCCATTTGCTTCTCCACCCCTCCGCCGCACCTTCCTCTCTGTCTCTCTCTTCCCCTCCCGCAGCCAAGGCTCCATTGGAGCAAAGATGGCCCGGGCGCTAGGGATGGCTCTGTGGCCTCTGCCTCAGGCGCTGGAGTGGCTCTGGTCGCAACAGGGCGACGCCCAGGATGGGCAGAGTATCGCCCCCTGGTGGGCAGAGCATCGCCCCTGGTGGGCGTGCCGGGTGGATCCCGGTCGGGCGCATGCGGGAGTCTGTCTGATTGTCTCTCCCTGTTTCCAGCTTCAGAAAAATGAAAAAAAAAAAAAAAAATGTTGATGGGTTCTACCCCTAAATATTTTTATTTAATTGGTTTTCAGTGCAACTTCAGCATAGAGATTTGTTTTTAACTTTTTATTGAAGTATGCAGAGGACCCAGGTTCAAGACCCCGAGGTCTCCAGCTTGAGCACGGGCTCATCTGGTTTGAGCTAAAGCTCACCAGCTTGAGCCCAAGGTCGCTGGCTCGAGCAAGGGGTTACTCAGTCTGCTGAAGGCACGCGGCCAAGGCACATATGAGAAAGCAATCAATGAACAACTAAGGTGTTGCAACCCGCAATGAAAAACTAATGATTGATGCTTCTCATCTCTCTCCGTTCCTATCTGTCTGTCCATGTCTATCCCTATCTCTGTATTAAAAAAAAAATTACAAAATAACTTTTTATTGAAGTATATGATGCATGTAGAAATGTGCTCATGCTGTAAGTATACATGGCGATGATCTTTTACAAACTGAAGATACCACCACCCAGCTCAAGAATCAGACCGTCTCAGGCACCCAGAAGCATGCCTCCAGATACCTTCTAGTCACTCCTCCTCCCCACCTCACCCCCCCCACTATCCAGACTTTTAGATATGTAGTTCAAGCATAGAGATTTTTAAAGTCCCCCAGATGATTCTAATGTGTGGCTACCATTGACAACAATGGTCTTAGTGGTTGAAGATATGACAAACTAAACCAAAGCCAGATCCAGGAAAACCAATATAAAAAACCCAAACAAGAAACCCAAGCTACACTTTCACATTAGAACTAGTGACAAAGAACTGTTGACTAGCTAGTCAACAAAGATTTTTAAAAAAGGTTTGTATTTTTTTAAACAAGATCTTTCATTTACAAACAACTTTTCTCAGCATTTATCACTTAGTAAAAGAAAACCTGACATCATCCGAGTTGCCAAAATCACATTTGCAGATAATCATAAATAAATTTGTGGGATCCCTTCTTTGTACCAAGTCCCTTTCCAAATGCTTCACTCATTCTCTCATTTCAATCCTCACAACACCCAATAAATACAGGTTCTTTTATTGCTCCATTTTACAGATGAGGAAACTTGGCATGAAGAACTGAAGTAACTTGCTCAAGGACACACCCTATGTACCTGACAACATTTAACTCTCAGAGAGAGTCTTCTTGCTGTGTCTCCATGGTGCTTTGTATTTTAAATGCCTATCCCAGCGGAGTTCTGCTATTAAATACCTGGGCAAAGATTAATACCACACTGATTTCCTTCATTTCTCAGGGGAATGAGCTGGGAAGGTAGTAGATAAAAGTCACATAATTTCCTATGTGTGCTGGAATGGATCATGTAGTTTTACTTCCTTCTTTTATAGAAAACAGGTCAAAACCAGAAAATTAAGAAAAATATTTTTTTTTATTTATTGATTGATTTGAGAGAGAGAGAGAGAGGAAGGGGGGTGAGACAAAAACATGAGTTTGTTGTGCACTTATTTATGTACTTATTGGCAGATTCTTGTTTGTGCCCTGACTGGGGATCAAATCAGCAGCACTGGTGTATGGGAAAGATGCTTTAACCAGTGGAGCTACCCCGCCAGGTCAGGAAAGAAAATTTTGGATGTCTTAACAAGCTGAATGAAGAAAATTAGAGAAAGCCCAAACCCAGGAGGAGAAAGGTTGGGTAAGGTCTTCCCTGGGCAGGATGGAGTGTTGACCTATGCCCTCTAAAGCTCAGGTGCACATGTTTGTGGCCTTTGTTAATTCAACTTGTGGCCGGTGATGTTACTATTATTACTTAATTTAACCTTCATAGCATATTCACATGTGAATATTGTCATTTGTGTATTTAGAAAAGTCTCTTCCAGTACAGCATGCTTCTAATCTAAACCAGGTAGAGAACTGATGGTCACGTAGTTATCTGAGTTAGAAACTGGATCCTCTCTCGGGTTCCCTGAGTTTGTTCAGTTGTTTGAACTTCATGTTGTATATGATCAGCCTCCTCATATGTTTGTTCTGGCAACAGAAGGGGTAGAGCATGAGAGAAATGTCTCGGGGAAGTTTCCACTGAAAACTTGGTGTTACATGTGTATGTCTTACTTCTTCAGCACTTGCAGAGAGCAAAACAAATCTCAGAAAATGTGAGGCTTCTTGATTTCCCTTTCTCTCCTCTAAGACTTTTTTTCTGGTTTTTTTTTTTAATTAATTTTAATGCAGTGACATTGATAAATCGGGGTACATATATTCCGAGAAAACATCTCCAGATTATTTTGACCTTTGATTATGCTGCATACCTCTCACCCAAAGTTAAATTGTCTTCTGTCACCTTCTATCTGGTTTTCTTTGTGCCCCTACCCTCCCCCTACCCCCTCCCTCTCCTTCCTCACCCACTCCCCACCTCTCCACCCCACTCCCTGTTACCATCACATTCTTATCCATGTCTCTGAATCTCATTTTTATGTCCCATCTATGCATGGGTTCATATAGTTCTTAGTTTTCTCTGATTTACTTATTTCACTCCGTATAATGTTATCAAGGTCCATCCATGTTATTGTAAATGATCCGATGTCATCATTTCTTATGGCTGAGTAGTATTCCATAGTATATATGTACCAAAGCTTTTTAATCCACTCGTCCTCTGACGGACACTTGGGCTGTTTCCAGAACTTCGCTATTGTGAACAATGCTGCCATAAACATGGGGGTGCATTTCTCCTTCCGGAACTGTTCTATGGTGTTCTTCGGGTATATTCCTAAAAGTGGGATGGCTGAGTCAAAAGGCAGTTCCATTTTCAATTTTTTGAGGAATCTCCATACTATTTTCCACAGAGGCTGCACGTCCTCTAAGATGTTTTGAAGTTTCCGGGATTGTTCGTGTCCCCGTGTTTAGATCTCTCCCCCACCTCTCACCATTGCTGGTTCTCTCTGCTCCTCCAGGGCCCCACATCCCTTTCCTTACTTGGTTCAGTTTCCCTGGTCTTTGGGTATGAAACACCTTTTGAGCCAGTGTTTGGTCTGTTGCTCTCTAATTTTTTTTTTCAGAACAATTTTCCCAATATAAATTGCACCCTCAATTACTTTCTCTCCCTAGAACACGGAATCACATCTAAGATGCCGTTAGGGTGGGGGCAGCTGGCTACAGAGCCGGGAGGTTTGAGCTGGTGCCTGCTTGTCATTCTTGTTCTCTGTTTCCTCTGCTGCAGCAGCCAAAGTGCAGCCTCATGTGAAGTCAACAGCAGTGGAGGAATTTCCGTGCCCAGTCTCACTTCACCATGTGCTCTGGGTACCTATGCTTTAAAGCACTGGCCTGGGCTTTGAGAAGCAAAATTAGCTTAATTTAAAGATGGCTTGATATTTGAACCCTGAGTAGTTAACATAAGTACCCCTGGTCTTCATCCCTCTGAATCACTGCCCCCTGCCACGTGACTCTGCAGTTTTGTGTGTGTGTGTGTGTGTGTGTGTGTGTGAGAGAGAGAGAGAGAGACAGAGAGAGAGAGAGAGACAGAGATGGAGACAGATGGACAGACAGGCAGGAACGGAGAGAGATGAGAAGCATCAATTCTTCGTTGCGGCACCTTAGTTGTTCACTGATGGCTTTCTTATACTTATATGCCTTGACAGGGGAGGGGGTGTAACAGAAGACCGAGTGACCCCTTGCTCAAGCTGCTGAGCCTTGCTCAAACCAGATGAGCCTGCGCTCAAACTGGTGACCTCAGGGTTTCAAACCTGGGTCCTCCGTGTCCCAGTTCAACGCTTTTTCCACTTTGCCACCACCTGGTCAGGCTGCAGTTATTTTTGCCAAGACATGATCCACAGATTCTGACTGTGACGTCTGCTTTGGTTGTTAGCAGATGTGATACAAGCAGAGGCTGGGAAGCATGCTCGTATCACTGCACTTCTTCTCTTGCATCTTCCCAGTTTCCATGAGAAGAGCATGCCTGGGCTGGCCCATGGTCCCAGGATGAGAATAAGAGATAATGTGGGGCAGAGCTGCCCCAAGGAAGCTGCCCCAGTCCAGCCAAGCCTAGAACAAAACCATCCAGCTGACCCAGATTCACCAACAAACCCTGCCAAGGAGCACGTCTGTCTAGTCAATCTTCACATGAATGTAGATGCAGAAGCTGCAGTAGGAAGTGATTGTTGTTTTCAGCCTCTGCTTTTTAAGGTGGTTTTCTCCCCACCAAGTGCAATGAGGTCATGCCCTCTGAGATGACTGTGATGATTCTATGAGCAACTAGAAACAAAAGCACTTCGCAAATGTCATATTTGCGGGGAGTGAGCAAAGAGGACATGGGCCGTTGAATAAGCTCTGGACCTGGAACCTGAAGACCTGAGTTCAAATCTACTTGTGCCCCCAATTACTCTATAAGGTGGGGCAGGTAATTTAAAATTTCTGGGTCTTGCCATAAAATTACAGAGCTAGTATGCAAACTCAAAATCATGACAGTTTGAGAGCGTGTCGGAACTTCATTGGTAGAGAGCTAAGAAAGAAATGGGGAAGGTGGGAAAGAAGTCAGAGGACATTTTGTTTTGATATAAATAAAATGTGATACCCATAAAAGGGACAGATATGTGGAGTGGGAAATTGGATGATTTTGAAGGATATGTTTGATCTAAGGCTGAGAGGTAGACTTGGAGGCCAAACATAGAGCCTCATTTCTTCAGAGACCTGAAAGTTTGGGATACATGAATAAAGGAGAAGGAAAACCTTGAACATGGCTTACAGAAGACACCTTGCTACATCTCTTCACTTGAAATGAAGCAAAGCTGAAGACAGGAAGTAAGTCTTGGTCAGATGCAGATACAACAGTCCAGGCTGGCAGTTCAATGCACCTATCTGGCTCTCTCTTAGCTGCCTTTAAATTTTCTTGGTTGTGTACCACCTGGCCTTGGACAAGTCACCTATCCTGTGGATAAGTGAATAAGATATGATCCATCCATCCATTATGTATTGGTTATATGGTACATTCCAGGAACTAACTGGACACTGGGATGAAAGCTTTCACATATGGCTCCTGAGCTGGCTACAACTCAGGTAAATGGATTTGTCATACATTGTCTGTCATTCAGGTCAAAACTTTTAGGACTCGATTTTTCTTCAGAGGGGAAAATTATAGCTCAAGGAGGTTAAGTCATTTGTCCAAAGTCACACAGCTTATAAGAGAAAGGTGAGAAATTATAACTTTTGACCCTAAAATCTATCTTGTTTCTACTGAACTATGGTGTATCTTCTTGTTAGCTGTTTGATTTTATTTTAAAAATGTTATTTTTGCCCTGGCCGGTTGGCTCAGCGGTAGAGCGTCGGCCTAGCGTGTGGAGGACCCGGGTTCGATTCCCGGCCAGGGCACACAGGAGAAGCGCCCATTTGCTTCTCCACCCCTCCGCCGCGCTTTCCTCTCTGTCTCTCTCTTCCCCTCCCGCAGCCAAGGCTCCATTGGAGCAAAGATGGCCCGGGCGCTGGGGATGGCTCCTTGGCCTCTGCCCCAGGCGCTAGAGTGGCTCTGGTCGCAATATGGCGACGCCCAGGATGGGCAGAGCATCGCCCCCTGGTGGGCAGAGCGTCGCCCCTGGTGGGCGTGCCGGGTGGATCCCGGTCGGGCACATGCGGGAGTCTGTCTGACTGGCTCTCCCTGTTTCCAGCTTCAGAAAAATGAAAAAAAAAATGTTATTTTTACACTGTTTCTTTGAAGTACATTCCTGTACATAAAGTATTGTTAAGTGCTTGAGCTTCTGTTGTTGCTCCGTGGAGAAGCTGTGTGATAGTAAGTCAAATGTCCAGTTCTTAGTTTCTAGGATATTGGAGGTAGGTTTCTTTTTTGAATAAGGACTGAGCTTAAATATACAAAAATAAGGGAATGTTTTAATCAAGTATGGGTCTTCTGTTCAATGAAATACTTTGAAAACATTAAATATAATGACTATTAAACTGTACAGGTAAGAGTATAAATTGTTATAGCTCCTCCAAGAAGACAATTTGAAAATATGTTCTAAAACTATAAATGAACATACTTTTTGTTCTAACAATTTTATCATGAGAAACATCCTACAGAAATATTCATAGATGTACAAGATCAGTCATAGCAGGATTTTTTTCCTGGCAAGATATTGGAAATAACCTAAATGACCATCAATAAGGAGCAGTTAAATAAATTATGGTACCTCCTTTGGATGGTATAGCATGCAACTGTGAAGAAGGAAGACAGCAAAAAAGAAGAGGAAGAGGAGGAGGAGGAGAAGTATCTCTTTATGCATTCACATGGAGCATTTCCAAGCTGTCGTGGTAAATGAAGATGGCATGATAATGCCCATGGAAGAAGGGCAGATGGAGTATCTGGGAGTCCAGAAAGAGATCACCATGGCTTACTAGATTAGGGATAGTGAGTTTCCTTTTACTCTGTGTCCATGCTTATTGACCATGTACTATATGGAAGGTGCTCAGGTATGTTTTATAGAATGCATAAAATTATATAGTCTGGTTGAGATTGTACATAATCTTTCAAGATAACATAACATAAAGATGACAATCAAAACCATCACATAATCAGAGAATGAATGTGGAATCAACCTGATGCTGGGATGAGGGAAAAGTCTGAGCTTGAGGGGATCAGAAGTCTTCAGAAGAATTTCACTTGAGTTAGGAAAGGATTTAAATAGAACAAAAGGAGAAGACAAGATGGCGCTGGAGTAGGCGGACGTACCAACTCCCACCTCCCAGAACCAAAGTGGATTACAAACTAATTTTAAGAACCATCATCTGGAAAAACCAACTTTGGACTAAACTAAGAGGACTCTTCAACCAAGGAACACTGAAGAAGCCACACTGAGACTGGTAGGAAAAGCGAAAATGCGGAGAGGGCTGCCCAGCTCCCCAGAGCAAACGGCAGCCGGGAGAGATTCGCATGGTGGGAAGTGAGTTTAGCAGAGAGGGGAGGGTCCTGAGCCCCAGGAACAAAGCCCCAGCCTGCAGCCCCAGAGCCCAGAAGAGGCATAAGGACAGAATTTAGCTGGAAACAAGTCAGGATACTGTTTGTGACAGAGACTGATTTCTCAGACCCAGGATTCTTCTTAAGGGGACCGCGCAGAAAACCTCTCTCACAACCATTCACCCGAAGCTCCGGGGAAAGGGGAGAGAGGACGGGAGTGGCAGGAAGAGTGTAATCTAGGAGGCACAGGGAGAAACATTTTGGGAGACATCCACCCTAACCCCTGGGATGAGTCACTCCCCAAATCTGAAGTGAGTATTTCCCCTGGAAACAGCAATACCAGCAAAGGGAAGCAGGATACCAGCCAAACAAGCTCCCCATGGCACTCAGAGACGAGTTGCTTAGAACGAGGGGGGAGCTTTCGGGATTACAGTAGTGAGTATTAGGGTCTGAGCTGCAGCGCCCCCACCCACACGGCTGAAGGCTCGCCGGAGGGCAGGTGGCAGCAGGATGCGGAAGCACGGTTCTGTCGGCAAGGGCGGAAGCCCGCCTGGCCACCACTGGGTTTAGCTGTGAGCTCTGTCTTGCCCAGCTGGGGAGGTGAGGGCGTACAAAAGCAGTCAAGCCCAGCTGCAAGCCGCCTGTAATCCAGCCTGCAGGAAAAGGGCCAGAACCCCGGAAGGGGTGGAGACCAGCCCTTGAGCAAGGGTGCAGGAGCACAGCCTTTTCCCCACCTCGGAACCTAGGTTTGTGGCCTGACTTGAGAGCCGGCTCCTCCTGTGGGGGTGGAGCCAAAAGTCCAGAACAGGCGGAGTCCCACTACTGAGCGTGGGTACGCAGTCCCGCCCCGCCTGTGGAGCCAAGGCTTGCAGCCGTCCCACGAGCGGGCTCCTCCTGCAAGGGCGAGGTGGAAGCCCAGAAACAGGCAGAGACCCGCAGCTGAGCAAAGGTGCTGCCACTGACCTCAGGGCCGAGCTTAACGCCACCCATGGGGTGGGACGAAGGCCAAGGCGACCAAGGCTTGTACACCCAGATGTGATCACAGCCACCCACCCCGTGAACGAAAGGTGGAAACCACAGCAACAGCCCCAGTGGGAAGGCACCAGCAACGCCCATACCCAAACGCCCTACGCAGCAACAGCAGAGGGGGAGGCGGGCCTGCAGACAGACCATACCTAGGGAACAGAAGCCACACCCAGTGGACTCAAGTGGCCAAGACCTTCTTTTACACAGAGAAGATGAGAAGGCAGAGAAATGCAACACAAATGAGTCAAGAGAAATCTCCAGAAAAGGACCTGAATAAAACAGATATAACCAAATTACCAGATGCCGAGTTTAAAATAATGATTATTAGGATGCTCAAAGATATCAGAACAACAATAGATGGTCATTACAAACACCTAAATAGATAGCAGATATAAAAACGGACATTGAAATAATAAAAAAGAATCAGTCAGAAATAACAAATACAATATCAGAAACGAAGAACACAATGAAAGGAATTAAAAGCAGGATGGATGAAGCTGAGAATCGAATCAGCGAGTTAGAGGACATGATAAATGAAGGCACGGAAGCAGAGCAGAAAAAAGAAAAGAGACTCAAAAAGTCTGAGGAAACTCTAAGAGAGCTCTGTGACATGAAGAGAAATAACATCTGCATCATAGGAGTTCCTGAAGAAGAAGAGAAAGAACAAGGGATAGAGACTTTGTTCAAGCATATCATAGCTGAAAACTTCCCTCAATTAAGGCAGGAAAACATCTCACATGTTCAGGAAGCACAAAGAAATCCATTAAGGAGAAACCCAAAGAAATCAACACCAAGACACATCATAATTAAAATACCAAAGCTAAGTGATAAAGAGAAAATATTAAAAGCTGGTAGAGAAAAAAAAACTATTACCTACAAAGGAGCCCCCATAAGGATGACTTCCGACTTCTCAACAAAAACACTTGAGGCCAGAAGGGAATGGCAAGAAATATTCAAAGTAATGCAGAACAAAAGCCTACAACCAAGACTACTTTATCCAGCAAGGCTATCGTTTAAAATTGAAGGAGAAATAAAAAACTTTCCAGACAAAAAAAAACAAAACTCAAGGAATTCACTACAACCAAACCAAGGCTGCAAGAAATGCTAAGGGGCCTGTTGTAAACAGATCAAAGGAAAGAAAGAATATAGCAAAAGAGGACTACAATTTTAAAGAATAAAATGGCAATAAAAAATTACGTATAAGGCCCTGGCAGGTTTGCTCAGGGGTACAGCGTCGGCCTGGCGTGCAGGAGTCCCAGGTTCAATTTCCGGCCAGGGCACACAGGAGAAGCGCCCATCTGCTTCTCCACCCCCTCCCCCTCTCCTTCCTCTCTGTCTCTCTCTCTCCCCCTCCTGCAGCCAAGGCTCCACTGGAGCAAGGTTTGCCCAGGCGCTGAGGATGGCTCTGTGGCCTCTGCCTCAAGGCGCCAGAGTGGCTCTGGTCACAACAGAGTGATGCCCTGGATGGGCAGAGCATTGCCCCCTGGTAGGCAAGCCGGGTGGATCCTGGTCAGGCGCATGCGGGAGTCTGTCTGACTGCCTCCCCGTTTCTGGTTCGGAAAAATACAAAAAATAAAATTAAAAATTACATATCAATAATAACCTTAAATGCAAATGGATTAAATGATCCGATCAAAAGACATAGGGTAGCTGCATGGATAACAAAACAGGACCCATATATATACTGTCTACAAGAGACACACCTTAAAAAAAAGATGCACATAGACTGAAATAAATGGATGGAAAAAAATATTTCATGCAAATGGAAATGAAAAAAAAGCTGGGGTAGCAATACTTATATCAGACAAAATAGACTTTAAAACAAAGACTATAATAAGAGATAAAGAAGGTCACTACATAATGATAAAGGGAGCAATCCAACAGGAAGATATAACCATTATAAATATCTATGCACCTAATATAGAAGCACCTAAATATATAAAGCAGACTTTGATGGATTTAAAGAGCAAGATCAACAGCAATATTATAATAGTACGGGATTTCAATACCCCACTAACATCACTAGATAGATCCTCAAGAAAGAAAATTAACAAAGAAACAGCAGACTTAAAGGACATACTAGGTCAACTTGATTTAACAGGTATCTTCAGAACTTTCACCCTAAAGCAGCAGAATATACATTCTTTTCAAGTGCTCATGGTACATTCTCTAGAATAGACCACATGTTAGGGCACAAAAGCGGTCTCAACAAATTTAAGAAGATTGAAATCATATTGACCACTTTCTCTGATCACAATGGCATAAAACTAGAAATCAACCACAACAGAAAAACTGAAAAATACTCAAACACTCGAAAACTAAATAGCACGTTATTAAATAACGAATGGGTAAACAATGAGATCAAAGAAGAAATTAAAAAATTCCTAGAAACGAACAATAATGAGCGTACATCAACTCAAAATTTATGGGACACAAGCAAAAGCAGTCTTGAGAGGGAAGTTCATAGCAATACAGGCATACCTCAAGAAGCTAGAAAGAGCTCAAATAAACAACTTGACCCTACATCTAAAAGAACTAGAAAAAGAACAGCAATTAAAGTCCAGGGGTAGTAGAAGGAAGGAAATAATAAAGATCAGAGCAGAAATAAATGACATAGAGGCTAAAGAAATAATACAAAAAAAAATACAAAAAAAAATAAAAATAAAAATAAAAAAAAGAAATAATACAGAGGATCCATTAAACCAGGAGCTGGTTCTTTGAAAAGGTAAACAAGATTAATGAACCTTTAACCAGACTCACCAAGAAAAAAAGAGAAAGGACTCAAATAAATAAAATTAGATACGAGAGTGGAGAAATAACTGACACAACAGAAATACAAAATATTGTAATAAAATACTATGAAGAATTATACGCCAAAAAACTAGACAACCTAGATGAAATGGACAAATTCCTTGAAACATATAATCTTCCAAAAATTGATCTGGAAGAATCAGAAAACCTAAACAGACCAATTACAACAAATGAGATTGAAACAGTTATCAAAAGCTCCCAAAAAAGAAAAGTCCTGGGCTTGATGGCTTCACAAGTGAATTCTACCAAATATTCAAAGAACTAACTCCTAACCTTCTCAAGCTATTTCAAAAAATTCAAGACGAAGGAAGACTTCCAAGCTCCTTTTATGAGGCGAGCATAATTCTGATTCCAAAACCAGGCAAAGACAACACAAAGAAAGAAAATTATAGGCCAACCTGATGAATTTAGATGCTAAAATCCTCAATAAAATATTACCAAACCGATCCAGCAATATATGAAAAAAATCATACACCAGGATCAAGTGGGATTTATTCTTGGGAGGCAAGGCCGGTACAATATTCACGAATCAATCAATGTGATTCATCACATAAACAAAAGGAGAAAAACCACATGATAATTTCAATAGATGCAGAAAAAGCATTTGATAAAATTCAGCACCCATTCATGATCAAAACTCTCAGCAAAGTGGGAATACAGCGAACATACCTCAACATGATAAAGACCATCTATGACAAACCCACAGCTAACATCATACTCAATGGGCAAAAATTAAAAGCAATCTCCTTAAGATCAGGAACAAGTGTTGTATGAAAGGAGAGAAGGTTAGCACTCCCCTTGACAAGGATGGAAGAGGCTCTCAGGCCTAACAACACACATACGGTTAAGGCATTGCCACCTACTTCGTAGGATCTAACCACTGTTTTTAAGAAGATGTGGCACATATACACCATGATATACTATTCAGCCATAAGAAATGATGACATCGGATCACTTACAACAAAATGGTGGGATCTTGATAACATTATATGAAGTGAAATAAGTAAATCAGAAAAAAACAAGAACTGCAGGATTCCATACATTGGTGGGACATAAAAACGAGACTAAGAGACATGGACAAGAGAGTGGTGGTTATGGGGGCGAGGGGAGGAAAGGAAGTAGAGGGGGAGGGGCACAAAGAAAACTAGATAGAAGGTGACGGAGGACAATCTGACTTTGGGTGATGGGTATGCAACAGAATTGAATGACAAGATAACCTGGACATGTTTTCTTTGAATATATGTACTCTGATTTATTGATGTCACCCCATTAAAATAAAATTTATTTATTAAAAAAAAAGATCAGGAACAAGGCAGGGGTGCCCCCTTTCACCACTCTTATTCAACATAGTTCTGGAAGTCCTAGCCACAGCAACCAGACAAGAAAAAGAAATAAAAGGCATTCAAATTAGAAAAGAAGTAAAACTATCTTTATTTGCAGATGATATGATATTGTATATAGAAAACCCTAAAATCGCAGTAAAAAAACTACAAGACCTGATAAATGAATTCAGCAAGGTTGCAAGATATAAAATTAATACTCAGAAGTTAGAGGCATTTTTATACACTAACAATGAACTGTCAGAAAGAGAAATTAAGGAATCAATCCCCTTTACCATTGCAACCAAAAAAATAAAGTACCTAGGAATAAATTTAACCAGGGAGATTAAAGACTTGTACTCGGAAAATTAAAAAACATTGATAAAAGAAATCAGGGAAGATACAAACAAGTGGAAGCATATACCGTGCTCATGGTTAGGAAGAATAAACATCATTAAAATGTCTATATTACCCAAAGCAATTTATAAATTCAATGCAATACCAATTAAAATACCAATGACTTACTTCAAAGATATAGAACACATATTCCAAAAATTTATATGGAACCAAGAGAACACGAATAGCCTCAGCAATCCTGAAAAGGAAGAATAAAGTGGGAGGTATCACACTTTTGGATATCAAGTTATACTATAAGGCCATTGTACTCAAAACAGCCTGGTACTTGCTTAAGAACAGGCATATAGATCAATGGAACAGTACTGAGAACCCAGAAATAAACCCACACCTTTATGGACAACTGATATTTGACAAAGGAGGTAAGAGCATACATTGGAGTAAAGACAGCCTTTTCAACAAATGGTGTTGGGAAAACTGGACAGCTACCTGCAAAAAAATGAAACTAGACCACCAACTTACACCATTCAAAAAATCAACTCAAAATGGATAAAAGACTTAAATGTAAGCCATGAAACCATAAGCATCTTAGAAGAAAATATAGGCAGTAAACTCTCTGACATTTCTCGCAGCAATATATTTGCCAAATTGTCTCCACAGGTAAGTGAAATAAAAGACAGGATAAACAAATGGGACTTTATCAAACTAAAAAGGTTTTGCACAGCTAAAGACAATAAGAACAGAATAAAAAGACAAACTACACAATGGGAGAATATATTTGACTGCGTCTGATAAGGGGTTAATAACCAAAATTTATGAAGAACTTGTAAAACTTAATACCAGGAAGACAAACAATCCAATCCAAAAATGGGCAAAAGAGATGAATAGACACTTCTCCAAAGAGGACATACAGATGGCCAATAGGCATATGAAAAAATGCTCAACATCACTAATCATTAGAGAAATGCAAATTAGAACCACAATGAGATATCACCTCACACCAGTCAGAATGGCGCTCATCAACAAAACAACACAGAATAAGTGCTGGCGAGGATGTGGAGAAAAGGGAACCCTCCTGCACTGCTGGTAGGAATGCAGACTGGTGCAGCCACTGTGGAAAACAGTATGGAGATTCCTCAAGAAATTAAAAATCGAACTGCCTTTTGACCCAGTTATCCCACTGTTAGGAATATACCCCAAGAACACCATAGGACTGTTTGAAAAGAAGAAATGCACCCACATGTTTATGTCAGCATTGTTCACAATAGCGAAGATCTGGAAACAGTCCAAGTGTCTGTCAAAGGACAAGTGTATTAAAAAGCTTTGGTACATATATACTATGGAATACTACTCAGCCATAAAAAATGATGACATCGGATCATTTACAACAACATGGATGAACCTTGATAACATTACATGAGCGAAAGAAGTAAATCAGAAAAAACTAAGAACTAGATGATTCCATACATAGGTGGAACATAAAAATGAGACTCAGAGACATGGACAAAGGTGTGGGGGTACGGGGTGGGGGGAAGGAGAGGGAGGGAGATGGGGGAGGAGAGGGGCACAAAGAAAACCAGTTATAAGGTGATGACAGACAATTGAACTTTGGGCGATGGGAATGCAGCATAAGCAAATGGCAAAATAACCTAGAGCTATTTTCTCTGAACTTATGTACTCTGATTTATCAATGTAACCCCATTAAAATTAATCAAAAAAAATTTAACCAAGGATGTGAAAGACCTGTACTTGAAAAATTATACAACACTGAAGAAATTGAAGAAGATATAAATAAATGGAAGCGTATACCGTACCAATAATAGAACGAATTAACATTCTTAAAATGTCTATACTACCCAAAGCAATCTGTAGAATCAATACAGTTTCTATTATAATACTAATGGTGTATTTCATAGAACTATAACAATAATAAAAAAATTATGTGGAACCACAAAAAAAAAGAGAGAGAGAAAGAAAGAAAAGGCAGAGGAGTGGAGAAGCAGATGGTCGCTTCTCCTGTGTGCTCTGACTGCGAATTGGACCTGGGACATCCACACACCAGCTGACGCTCTACCAGAGCCAACCAGGAGTCTAGCAATATTTTATAAGTACAAAATGACACTGCATTGGGCACTCTGTATATAGGGCAAAAAAGAAACAGACGTCCTTACCCTCATGGAGCTTACGGTTTCTTGGGGGAGAGAGAAAGATTTCCTGATGCGGAAGGGAGGTTGAAAATTTTCAGTAACTGAAAGAAGATAGGTACTCCTAGAGCATAATGGACGGCATGAGCACTCAGTAGGGTGTACTCACCCGTTCTGTGGTCTGTCCACTGGGCCGCCGCTGCTGTTACTGACTGGGGTGTTTGGGCTCAGGGCCTGCTGGTGCCAGCCCACCTTTGTGGCCACCGCGGCCACCGCTGCCCCAGGAGGGCTGCGCACACTCGCGTGCCAGCTAGGACCGCTTCCAAGACCGCCCCAGCCTCCACTGCCACTAAGGGCTGGTCTGTGCCGTGGGCAAGTTTGCGCATGGGCTTGGGCCTCCACAGCGACTGCCACGGCTTCCGCCCTTGCGGGTGGGCCTGCACATGCCTGCTCAGACTGCTTCTGGGGCTGCTTCAACCTCCACTGCTGCCGTGGGTGGGTCCGCGTCGCTGGGGGTTGGTGCACCAGCTCAGACAACGCTCAGCAGTGACAACAGCTCCCACCTCCACGGCCAGACCCACACGCGCTCACTCAGACCACCCCCAAGGTCTCCTGGCTTCCGCTGCCACTGAGGGCATGCCCACGCCACCGGCAGGTTTGGGCACTGGCCCGGATCTCCGCAGTGGCCGCTGTGACTTCCACCCTTGCTGGCGGAATCACACGTGCCCACAAGGATCCCCTCTGCTGTTGCTCAGGCCTCTGCCCTGTCAAGGACGGGCCCTATGCCGCAGGCAGGACTGTGTGCGAGCCCAGATCTTCGCAGCGGCTGCAGCGGTTCCCACCTTCGCCGGCCAGCCCACGCTAGCTTGCTCCAACTGCCCTGGCCTCCACAGCCGCCCCCTGCCGCCAGTCTGCCCGCCCCCTGCAAGCATTCAGCCCCGCTGGGGGAGGGGGGGGGACGGGGACATGGGGTGTTGTGGACCATAAATGGCAGAAAGCCATTGTAGATTTGAGGCTAGGCAAAGGGCTAAATTCTCCCCCCTCCACCTCCATATTGGCTGTGAAGCTGAGTATTGGCACCCACTTCACTTGCTTCCTTGACTTGCTGGAAGCAATTTACATGCCCTTCCTCTGACTCTTTGATTGTTTTCAGATGTTGGTAGATTTCACTAATGCATCCTGTTTATGCCTTGGGAGAGTTTCTGTTTTAGCCTAGTATATGTTACTTTGTATCAAGGAATTCCTTGGTTTGCATATGGCTATATAATAAAGCAAACTGGGGCTATGGGGCACTCAGATATTGCCATCAGCATTTGAAGAGTCCTCCCTGTCCCATTTTTTCTTGATGAAATAAATAAATAAAACAAAAGGATTGTGGGAGCCAGGCAGGGACTCTCTTAGCAGAAACTGCATTTAGAATAAGCAAGATGACTTAGGAGCAAAGAGGACCACTTTGCCTGGAGACAGAGAGGTGAGTTTACAAAACACTCAGTAACAAGAGCAGAATGGTAGGTTGGAGCAACACTGAGGAGGGCCTAGGGCACCAAGATAAAGAGCTGGATTTGACCAGGGGCAACATGCACAAAGCAATGATTTGAGACGTGTATCTGGCCACCCAATGCTAGGTGGTTAGTAGCAGAAGTGGTCTGAGGTTAGGAGACTCCTGGAGACTTTAGCAGGAGTCCAGGAATGAGGCGGAGAGGCCCAAGCTAGGTCGGTGGCTGGAAAAGTAGAAGAAGAGAGACAGATATTAAAGCTTTATTCTTCAGTCAATCTTGCCTGGATACAACTTTGACATTGTCCAGACAAGTGATGATTATCTTGGGTTTTATTATCTTGGGTTTTACAGGTGTATAATATTGCTGCTTGTGTAAGGACATGGAGGCCAAAATGACAACCTCGTTCAGTTGTGTCTCTGGCTGTTTGTCCACAGACTGTTATTGACTGAAAACTGGTGTGAAACATGCTTCCATCACATTGTGGTTCGCCCAGCCTGCTGCTGTGCCCACGGAGAAGTCATAAACGTAAATCCTCTTCCTGAAAGCAAAGACTGGTTCTTAAACGTTATTTCTCTAGTATTGATAGAACTTTAGTGGATGGTTTCATTTAAAAAAGGGGGCTTAATGTTATCAAGATTCCACCATTCTGCTGTAAGTGATCTGATGTCATCATTTCTTCTAGCTGAATAGTATACCATGATGTATATGTGATAACATTATGCAAAGTGAAATAAGCGAAAAAAACAAGAACTGCAGGATTCCATACATTGGCAGGACATAAAAGCGAGACTAAGAGACACGGACAGGAGTGTGGCGATTACGGGGGGTGGGGGGAGGGAAGGAGGGAGAGGGGGAGAGGGAGGGGTACAAAGAAAACTGGATAGAGGGTGACGGAGGACGATCTCTCTTTGGGTAATGAGTATGCAACAGAACTAAATGACAAGATAACCTGGAAATGTTTTCTTTGAATATATGTACCCTGATTTATTGATGTCACCCCATTAAAATAAAAATTTATTTATAAAAAAAAAGGGGGGCTTACTGGCCCTGGCCAGTTGGCTCAGTGGTAGAGCGTCGGCCTGGCGTGCAGGAGTCCCGGGTTCAATTCCCGGCCAGGGCATACAGGAGAAGCGCCCATCTGCTTCTCCACCCCTCCCCATCTCCTTCCTCTCTGTCTCTCTCTTCCTCTCCTGCAGCCAAGGCTCCATTGGAGCCGAGTTTGCCTGGGCACTGAGGATGGCTCTGTGGCCTCTGCCTCAGGCGCTAGAATGGCTCTGGTTACAACAGAGCAATGCCCCAGATGGGCAGAGCATCACCCCCTGGTGGACGTGCTGGGTGGATCCCAGTCGGGCGCATGCAGGAGTCTGTCTGACTGCCTCCCCGTTTCCAACTTCAGAAAAATACAAAAAAAGGGGGGGACTTACTAAAATAATAACATGTAGGTTATTTTAAACCCATTAAAAAGTGCAGTAGATTGTGGGAGGTCCTCCACGGTGACAGGAGGACACCACGGAAAAGGGAATGTGGTGTAGGAAACACGGCTTTGCCTTGGGGGCCAACACCTGGTGTGCCTTCAGAAATTACTGGCTATTATTATCATTGTCTACCTGACATTAACAAATATCTAACAATGACCTTGTGCTTTTTCTTGACCCTTTAGTTATTTACTGGTTCAACTTCCTACCAGTATGTGTAACCCTTAAAGGCTGGTTTATAAGTTCTTTTCATTGTTTTTCTTCTTTGCTGGCAAAAGTAATACATTCTTACCACCCTCAAAAAGGAAAGTCAAAAATATCTGCCTTCATCTCAACGTCTAAAGATTATTTTTGTAGATTGTTTTTTCTATAGAATCGGAATTGGGGCCACACTGAGGCTCCTTTTTTGTCAAGGTCAGGAGAGTAAATATTTTTGGATTTGCATCCATGTGGTATATCTGTCACAGCTACTAAACTTTGTATCTGTAACAGCGAAAGTACCATACACAATACCTAAACAAATAGTATGGCTGTGGTCCAACCATACTTTATTTACAAAAACAGGTTTTAGCCCATTTGGGCTGGTTCTTCTTCTGGACAGTACTTGCTATTTAATATAAATATAATGTGAACCACTTATATAGATTTATATTTTCTTATAGCCATATTAAAAATTTTTTAGAAAAAGAGAAATCAAATTTAATAGTACATTTTATTTAGTCCAATAGATCCAAAATATTATTTCAACATGTAATCAAAATAAATAATTATGAAAACATTTTACATTTTTGTTTTTGTGCTAAGTCTTTAAAATCTGTTGTGAATTTTGTACTATAGTACATCTTGATTAGAACTAACCATATTTCAAATACTCAATAGCACACATGGCTAGTGGCTACTATCTTCAACAGCTTATCTGAAGAAGCTATATAGTCTTTGTATGCTATATAGTCTGTATAGTCTAAAATGTATAATTACATACATTTTAAGAAACAAACGTAATATAATATGCATGCTTTTTTTTCACTGCATAATCTTTCTTGGAGATCTTTCCCTATTTTCTCAAGAAGATTGACTATTTTCTGTACAGTTATAATATTTACTTTTAAATTTATTATAATCTACTTTATCAGCTTCCTATTGTGTGTATTTGTATTGTTCTTAATTTTGAATTGTTATTTAAAGTAGTTCAGCCCTGGCCGGTCGGCCTAGAATGCGGAGGACCCAGGTTCGATTTCCGGCCAGGGCACACAGGAGAAGCGCTCATTTGCTTCTCCACCCCTCCGTTGCGCTTTCCTGTCTCTCCCTTCCCCTCCCGCAGCCGAGGCTCCATTGGAGCAAAGATGGCCCGGGCGCTGGGGATGGCTCTGTGGCCTCTGCCTCAGGCGCTAGAGTGGCTCTGGTCGCAACATGGCGACGCCCAGGATGGGTAGAGCATCGCGCCCTGGTGGGCAGAGCTTCGCCCCTGGTGGGCATGCCGGGTGGATCCCAGTGGGGCGCATGCGGGAGTCTGTCTGACTGTCTCTCCCTGTTTCCAGCTTCAGAAAAATGAAAAAAAAAAAAAAAAGTAGTTCAGGGATCGTCCTTATACATGCAAGTCTTGGCACCTGTGGGAGTATATATTTAGAATGAATTCTTAGGAGTTGAATTGATGAATCAAAGGCTATGGTGACATACAGCTTTTAATAACTCTGTCCAAGCTGGAGAGCTGGAACTCTGTCTGTTTTCTTTTGTATCTCCAGCACGTTTGCTTTCAGTGGAGAATTATTAAATGAGTGGATAAAAATCGCCCACCAATGAGAGAGAAAGAAGAAGAGAGAGAAATGATATGGAATAAAGAGGGAACGGTTAACTGGATATTAAGGAGACACAAAGTGCAACTCCCTGGGTTGGTATCCTGAAAGGTGTTGTTTAATACTGAGTTAAGCTGCTCTGCTCAGGTCCAGTTCCTATCTCTTTCAGAAGTTCTCCAGGCCTTGGGTCTCAGGCTGTGGCGTTTGGTGTTGCACTGGGAAATGGTTCTCTAAGTCTGGAGACCAGATGAGCCCCAGGCTCCCCTGTGGTGGGCAGAACAGAGTTTCCAGTTAAGGGTGAAGGGGCTGGTAGGGGTTGGAGACAGTTAAAGGTGTTGTCTCCTCTCCAGGGCATTAGGGAAACCCCTGCTCTTCAGGGGTCAGACAAACTCTGGAATTCTGGGGTCCCATCTCTGGGGTGTCTCTGAATAGGAAACCTGCTGCCCTTTTGGAATGAGAGGAAATGCCCTCACCTAGACCCTGCATCCTGTCACCACCGTGGCTAAGAAGTTTCCATCTTTAGTGGCCAAACACATGGATAGAAATTATGACTATAAAAAATCCGAATTTATCCTGAGATCGTCCTTGTCCTCCTACCTGCTGAGAATTATTTCCTGGCTTGTCTCTCAAACCCGTGGCTCTGGCCACACCCACTGCCCTGCCTGACACTCCCCCAGGCAACCTCCCTCACTTGTTCTTCTCCAGCTCATCCAACCCTCCTGCCAACTCAACCCTAGAAGTTGGCTTTTCTGTAGCCCTCCGGAAGGCAGGGCTTGCTTCTTCATCCCCCAGAGACTGTTATAGTACCTGGAACATAGTTGGCACTTAATAGATGTTACTTGAGTACAGGAGAAAGTAATCCCCAGACTTTTCAGTTTGCCCTCCAAACTTCTCTATGGAATAACTCTCTGGGCAAGCATTGATTGAGTGCCAGGCACTGTGACAAGTAAACAAGATAGGCAGGGTCCCTAAGTTCACGGAGCTCATGACCTCAGAGACTTTTGTGACACTCCGGGATCATTCTTTACTTTTATTCACTCAAATATTTATTGGGCACCTAGTATGTGCTAACATTAGCTAAACACATACACTCTAATCTAGTCCTCACAAGAATCCTCCCACAAAGGTCATATGGACCCCATTTCACACAAGAGGAAGTTGGACTAAGTAACTCACCCAAGTCCACAACTACCCGCAGAGAGTAGGGCCCGGCTCTGGCCCAGCAGCCTCACTCAGCATGTGCACCCTCTTTATCCTGCAGCTCCACGCCTGGCAAGGAAGCATCTGACCCCTCAGCAATGAAGGAAGAGCATTCTAGGTCAGTTATGCTCCTGGAGCCCAGCTGGAAAAACTGTCTGGGGAACTGAGAAGCTGGATAGTGAGAGAGAAGACTAGAAAGGATGGGAAGTAGCTGATGGCAGAGTTAGTTCCCTGAATTGCTGTTCTCTATACCCTAAACCTTAACCCTTGGGACCTCTTCCTGTAGTTTCTATATGTCTCTCTACTCTATATGTGCTTCTTCTTCTTTAGATTTTATTTATTGATTTTTAGAGAGAGAGAGAATGGGAGAGAGAGAAAGAGGGGGGAGAAGTGGGAAGCATCAGCTCGTAGTATTGAATAGTTGGTTCATGTATGCGCCTTGATCAGGCAAGCCCGGAGTTCCGAACCAGCAACCTCTCTACAGGTGCTTCTGAATGGAAGCACCTGGGGTGCCCTGAAGAGGCGGTGGCTCACGGTGAGGCAGTAATAGAATCTAAAGCACCCAGGCTTACTTCTCAGCTTATGTTCATTTTTATATTCTGAAATAAAATAGAAGTCAGTGGTGCCACTACTCCTTGGGTGCTATAATCTGAGGGGGTTCTGCAGCATCCGTAAAAGAGCAGCAAGGGCTTCACTCTTCAGGTGTTTATTTGCCTTCAGTTCAAGTCCGGAGTCTCCACTTACTCCTGCTCCTAGACTTCTCCCAGCTGCCAAACCGTCTCCCCACCAAGGCCATGCCTTTGGGAGCAGGGAAAGAAAAACAAGAGTAAGTTGTTTACTAGTTTTTATTTTGATTAAATAAAAGCTAATAGATCCAGGCAAAATGATTGTAATCAGAACCACAGACACTCT
Source organism: Saccopteryx bilineata (assembly GCF_036850765.1). Lineage (NCBI taxonomy): Eukaryota > Metazoa > Chordata > Mammalia > Chiroptera > Emballonuridae > Saccopteryx > Saccopteryx bilineata. Next base: position 63,440,503 of record NC_089499.1, on the reverse strand, counting down.
ACCAGCCAGGAGGGGAAACTTCTGTGAACTAATCATGCTCACACTCTCCTCTCTTTTTCTGCTCCCTTTGAGCAGTGAACATTTCTGCCTTGGTGATGTTTAAAATCTTGCTATAGGCAGGAACACAGAGGGAAAAATATCCCTGCCTATAAACAAGGAAAAGTTTAATGAAAGGGACTTAGAATTTTGAGACATATTGGAATTGGCAGCAGGAAAATCTAACGCTGTGGAAATAATGACCAGGCATTAGGTCATCCTGGGCAAGGCAGCCATCCTGCATAGACTTAAAAATGTTGCCTCAGCCTCTTTCCTCCCCAACTTGAAGCCGCAGAAGAAGACTTCATTCATTTATACTATATTTCAGGGATCCTTATCACTAACAGGGAATTTGAAGAGATACAAGGTGAAAACACAAGTCTTTGGACCTCTGGGAGATTTCAGTGCAGCAGGACTAACACCTGTGCAGGAGCAGCTATGGGGCCTTGTGGATGGTGACTCCCTGGGTTCCTGTCGTAGCCTCTGCCTGTGCTGTTCTCTGCCCAGAGTTCAGAGCTGAAGTCTCACCGGTAAAGTTTCCATCTAAAAATGCTAAAGGGTCTTCCATGATCTTCCACATGGCTCACTCCACTCCCACCAGCATCCTAGTTCAGCCCACCAGAGAATTTTTTTTTAATTTTATTTTTCAATTACAGTTTACATTCAATATTGTTTTGTATTAGTTCAGGTGTACACACAGTGGTTAGACAATCATATACTTCCCAGAGTGATCTCCTCGATCTTTTAAGTGCCCACCTGACACCATACAGAGTAATTACAGAGTTAGTGTCTACATTTCCTGTGCTGTACTGTATGTCCCAGGACCACTGGAGAATTTAGATACTAAGTTCATTGTGGGAAATCTGGACCTGGGTCCGCTGCCCTGCTCGAATGCAGACAAAGAAAGAATAAACGGAAAAGACAGGAAGTGGGCTCCGTACACAGTGAGCTGGAGGAGACACTGGAGAGCTTTCTGGATTCGGAGTAGTCACAGATTCATTCTTCCCTAGCCACATTCACAAGGTCACAATGAGGACTGTCTTTCCTTACTTACACTCCATGATGGGGGTGCTGATGATGCTTTCCCACCTCAAAGTCAGGGTAAGATACCTGTCAATGAGCTATCCATATTCTTGGTGTGTCTACCTAACAACATCTGCTCCTACTTCCACTTCTCTGTGGTCACAGCAGACCTTGGAGACAGTGTGGGTTCGGTGATAGACCGTCACAATAAAGCAAATGATCGAAACAGCAAGTCACACAAATTTTGGTTTCCCAATGCATATAAAAGTCATGTCCACACTATATTGTAGTCTGTTAAGTGTTTAATAGCATCATATCTAAAATACAATGGACATATGTTAATTAAAAAAAAAAAAAAAAGATCTTATTGCTAAAAAATGCTAAGCATCATCTGAGCCTGTTGGGAAAATGGTGCTGATAGACCTGCTTGACACAGGGTTGCCACAAACCTTTCCTCTACTTTGTAAAAATGACAATATCCTTTTACTTTGTAAAAATATCCTTTACTTTGTAAAAATGACAATATCTGCACAGCGCAATAAAGTTTCTGCATTGTTTCTCTTTTCCAGATGAGGAGGCTGGGACCCTGAGGGGTTGATTTACACAAAGACAAAGAGCCAGTTTGAGGAGAAGCCTGGGCTGGCCAAGGTCTTCCAAACCGCACTTCACAGCATCTTCTGCTCTGAAATGCTGTCTCCTCCTCGATCCAGCTTTAATCCCCCCAACCCCAGTTCTCTTTGCCTCCATTTCATCCTGCCAGCGGATCATGAAGCCCTGAGTAAAAATGCAGAAAACAGTTCATTTTAATTTATCAATTTCATTTCTAGATATTTACTTCAGAGAACACATATGCCCTCAGAAAAGGCTTGATATGAATTGTTTCCCCATCTTTATTAATAATATTCAAAAACTGAAAACAGCAATGGGTACCCAGGTACCCACTGATAGATGACTACCCAAATTGTGGTAAGGCCATGCAATGGAATATTACTCACCAATAAAAAGAAACAAATAATTGGTACAGGAGACAGCATGAAGAAATCTCACAGACATTGTGCTGAGTAAAACAAGCCAAACACAGGAACATAAACCACATGGTTTTTCTTATGTGAAGTTCTAGAACAGGCAAAAAATCAAATCAGGGGGCTCTAAGGATAGAGGATAAATGGTATTTGGGACAAAGAGAGAAGTAACTAGGAAGCAGCAGGAGGGAACATTATGGGTGATGAAAATGTTCTGTATCTCAAACATTACAGGGGATTACAGGGTGTATGCATTTATTAGAATTGATCAATCCGTATACTTAAGATCTGTCCACTTCAGTATTGTAAGTTATATCTAAATTTTAAAAATAGGATAAGAGGTGGCCCTGGCCGGTTGGTTTAGTGGTAGAGTGTCGGCCTGGCGTGCAGAAGTCTCAGGTTCGATTCCCGGCCAGGGCACACAGGAGAAGCGCCCATCTGCTTCTCCACCCCTCCCCCTCTCCTTCCTCTCTGTCTCTCTCTTCCCCTCCTGCAGGGAGGCTCCATTGGAGCAAAGATGGCCCAGGCGCTGGGGATGGCTCCTTGGCCTCTGCCCCAGGCGCTAGAGTGGCTCTGGTTGCAGCAGAGCGATGCCCCGGAGGGGCAGAGCATCGCCCCCTGGGGGGCAGAGCGTTGCCCCCTGGTGGGTGTGCCGGGTGGATCCTGGTCGGGCGCATGCGGGAGTCTGTCTGACTGTCTCTCCCTGTTTCCAGCTTCAGAAAAATACAAAAAAAGAATAGGATAAGAGGTAGTGCATGACTATTGCAACACTTTATACAGAGAAGGAAATAAGCACAAATTATTTTCCCACATACAAATTTCAAATCTCAGTGCTCACTGCTGTTTATTATTTCCTGAGTTCTAGGCCTCTTTTCTTGGCAACAGCAAGGAGATAGCGGACACTCTATTTCTGAACACTACCTAAGTCTGAGGGTAACAGCTGAATGAAAACTAGAATTAGACACTATGTCCTATTGTACAGACAACTAGAGGACGTTATTAGTGAATAAAAAGTGAAATGACAAAAATGAAGGCAACTGGAGATGGAATCAGGATAAATGCATAAACGAGATTGAAGGGGATTACCTCATTTTATAGGAAACAAGCCATTTGCAAGCGGGTTCCATTTTGCAGTGAGAATTACAGTATAAAGTAAGGATTAAGGAGAGGAAAGATCCCCGAGAAACAGTTATTCTCAAGAATGTTTCTTTAAATATTATTTCTATCAGACATGGCCCAGGGGAGATAAAGATGAAAAAGAAAGGATGCCTATTTTATGGGGATCATGTTATAGCTGGAGAGACATATACATCAATCATGCTGAGATAACATAGTAAATGCCATTTTACGGAACTAAGATATGTAGGAGCATAATGAAATGAAAAGTACAAGAGGAAAGGTTTCAGAGATGTGATATTTGAGCCAACTCTTTATAAATGAGAAGACATTTTAGAGGCAGAAAAGAGAAGGGTATTTCAAGCAGAAAGAAGAGTATGTGCTAAGACTCAGCAGCAGGAAATAAAACTCAAAAATTAACGATATTTTGTACAACTAAGAGTCCTTACACTGCACTAAGAAGTTTAGGCTTTCCCCTTCACCCATCTGGAAAACCTCTATTAACATTCTAAGACTCTTAGTAATATTTCCTGTCCTTGACACATAAACTGATTCTCTCTCTGGTGTTTACTATCGTACACAGCCAGGTTTCCTTTCAGATGGAGGCACTAATTTCCCCAACTACTAGGACAACTGAGACTTGTACAGAAAATTGCCCTCTTCAGAAGGGAGCTGCCCTGCCCAAGGTTAGGTCACTTCCCTGGGGCAGCCTATCTCCAAGACTGGTGATACAGGAGTACAAATGCCCAGAGTCCAGGACACTGCTGAGCTTAAGGGAGCAGCCGCCTATGGCCACAGACCTGAGCAAAGCTGAATGGTTTTTATAAGAACTAGACCATGGATTTGGCCTTTCTGGATGGGGCTTTAACAAGATAAATACAGCAAATCAACAAGCACAGACCAAGGGATAAATTGATTATTGGGGTGACAATTGGCCAGTGAGGAGAATTTCAGATTTAAACATACATATGAAGGACTGCCTCTGCTTCCTGGCTCTCAGCCACTGCCCTGCTGGGGGCGGGAGGACAGGTGAGGTGGGAAGGGAGTCACAGGGAGACTTCTGAGACCATGCACATGTCCTAACAGGAGGTCAATGTAACCCTGGTTCCTTGAGAAAGGTGAGGGGTGGGCCATTGCTAAATGTTTTTTAACCTTGAAACCACCCTCTCCTTAATGTCTTCCCACCTGCTCTCCCCCATTCCACCCCTCAGGGTGGGGTCAAAGACAGAGGGTTTTGGAGGATCAAGCCCCAAATTGCAGGAAAACTCCTCTTTCTCTGTTCCCCAAGATTAGATTAGAAGGAGAACAAAGGAGCAATTCAGCAGTGGATTCTGCAATTCTCCCACATCCAAATCAGCAACCACCCCAAGTGGCTAGAGAAAGGGTTGAGACCAGCTGGCTAGCCTTAAACAGCACATACACAAACATCTCTCCCAGACACTCCAATGCCCTCTGTGCACGTAACTGGGTAAAAGGGAGTGTATGTGCACACACACACACACACACACGCACACACATACAGGTTGCTTAGAGGAAAATCAGAGGTAAAGGAGATAGGTATTGAACCAGAAAACCTCCCACCGATCTTCTATTCAGAAAAAAAAATACCTAGTTCCCACCCAGCTTTCCCGACTGGGATCCACCCAGCATGCCCACCAGGAAGCAATGCTCTGCCCATCTGGGGCATTGCTCTGTTGCAACTAGAGCCATTCTAGCGCCTGAGGCAGAGGCCATGGAGTCATCCTCAGCACCCGGGCCAACTTTGCTCCAACGGAGCCTTGGCTGCAGGAGGAGAAGGGAGAGACAGAGAGGAAGGAGAGGGGGAGGGGTGGAAAAGCAGATGGGGGCTTCTCCTGTGTGCCCTGGCGGGGAATCGAACCTGGGACTCCTGCACACCAGGCCGATGCTCTACCACTGAGCCAACCAGCCAGGGCTTCCCCCCAGCTTTCTTATATCCAGAAGACAGACCCTGAGCGGATGAGGGCTGCATGACTGATAGAACGCAACCCCGCCTCCACAGACACACTCTGCAAAAGGTGCATTTTGAAACTTTGGGGAAATGGAGGGAGAAAAACAACTTACACCCGCATTTTGGTACGTTTCTTCTAGTTTCTTTCTTCCCCTACATATTTTTTTAAATAAATACAATATCAGCCAATTCACACTTTCTTGGATCCTGTGATGTCTTCTTTTCCCTAACATTACACCACAAGCATTTTTCCATGTTGCCACATTCTTCCATCCAGGCTTTCTATGGGGTGGAGGCCAATGTGAGCACGGATTGTTCAAGGGGTTCAAGGTGATTCCAGGGAAAAGGAAGACTAGAGGCCATCCTGAGTAACCATGTTTAAGCTCATGCAAGGCTACTTCCAACTACAGTATGTTCCAAATAAAATAAGAGGAAAGCAATGAAAACTGAAGCTGTAAGGAAAATTTTGCTGACTGTTAAGATAATTGTACTCCAAAGTGGATTTAAGTTCTCTGGATCTTTCTGTTCAGGGTGAATTATGGTCAGTCCTTCCTCCATGCAAAGAGGTGCACACAATGTGTCTCCTCTTACCAACAGGGGTTAGCATTCGATCATTCCTTTTTTTTTTTTTTTTTGTATTTTTCTGAAGCTGGAAACGGGGAGGCAGTCAGACAGACTTCCGCATGCGCCTAACCGCGATCCACCCGGCACGCCCACCAGAGGGCGACGCTCTGCCCATCCGGGGCGTCGCTCTGGCGCGACCAGAGCCACTCTAGCGCCTGGGGCAGAGGCCAAGGAGCCATCCCCAGCGCCCGGGCCATCTTTTGCTCCAATGGAGCCTTGGCTGCAGGAGGGGAAGAGAGAGACAGAGAGGAAGGAGAGGGGGAGGGGTGGAGAAGCAGATGGGCGCTTCTCCTGTGTGCCCTGGCCAGGAATCAAACCCGCAACTTCCACACGCCAGGCCGACGCTCTACCACTGAGCCAACCGGCCAGGGCCACATTCGATCATTCTTAATGAATTTTTCCTTCCACTCCAGCTTCCTTCTGTGAAATACAGTCACATACATTCCCATTTCCTAGAACTACACCCCACCACCTCCTAAAAATACACAGCCTCTCTTTTTCATTTTCTCTAGACTCTTAAAAATATGACTTTAACAACAAGTGAGCAAACACAACAAACAAATTCATAGTCACAGACAACAGCATGGTGGTTACCAGATGGGAATGGGGTAGGGGAAGGGTGAAGAGGGTAAAAGAAGCCAAAAGATGGTGACCAGACTGTGGGTGGTGAGCACATAATGCAACATATAGATGATGTATCACAGAATTGTACACCTGAAACTTACCTACTGTTATTAACCTCAATCAACTTACTTTTTTTTAACTTGCTTTTCCAATGGAATTAGGGATTTGTAGGCAAATGTAACTTTCAGCAAGGGTCAGCATATCCTGTTTCTGCCAGTCCTTAGCTCTACTTTCTTATTCTCTACACAGAGATCCACAAAGGGGGCAGATGTGATGTCTGAAGCAGAGTGTGCTGGCTAAACAAAAGGGTCCTTAGGTGGAGTAGCTATTACTTTATTGAGGGAATATCCATCAGAGAGGGGACAGTCCAGGTTGGGGGTTAGAGGGAGGTGCAGGGTGGTGCAGAAAAGCTGCCAAACTCAGCTTGGAGGGTTGATGCATCCTCCCACTCAACTTCCTACTCTGGTCCGTCAAACAGGAAGGCCATATTAAGACCAAGAGAGAAATCCACCCAGAGGCAGATTAAGGTTGGTTGAGGCCCTGGGCACAGAAGAAAACATTGGGACCCTTAAAAAAAGAGAGAGAGGGAAAATAAAAATACATGTTAACCATATTTTTAAATAAATAAAAAATATTTGTACTATTAGTGTTAAAATTGCACTTATGAAACCAAACTTGGTGTCATTAGAAAAAAGTATAAAGTTGGGGTTTTGTGGGGCCCTTCAGAAGTTGGGGCCCAGGGCTCATGCCTGGTGCGCCCACCATTAAATCCACTTCTGGCCCTGGCTCAGTGGTAGAGCGTCGGCCTGGTGTGCGGAAGTCCCGGGTTCGATTCCCAGCCAGGGCACACAGGAGAAGCACCCAACTGCTTCTCTACCCCTCCCCCTCTCCTTCCTCTCTGTCTCTCTCTTCCCCTCCCGCAGCCAAGGCACCATTGGAGCAAAGATGGCCCGGGTGCTGAGGATGGCTCCATGGCCTCTGCCTCAGGTGCTAGAGTGGCTCTGGTCACCACAGAGTGATGCCCCAGATGGGCAGAGCATCGCCCCCTGGTGGGTGTGCCAGGTGGATCCCGGTCGGGCGCATGCGGGAGTCTGACTGCCTCCCCGTTTCCAGCTTCAGAAAAATACAAAAAAAAAAAAAAATCCACTTCTGAGTCCACTCTTCCTCTCTCTCCAACCTCCAAAGAGCCATCAGCTGCCTGCAGATGGGTTCAAAAAGACAAAAAGAGCCCAGAAACCCCAGCTCTTTAGGGTCCTCATGGAGCAACTCACCAGGAGCTTTGGGTTAGTTTTGTCATGACCCACAGAGCTCAGGGAAGGATATGAATGGTCCAAAAAAAGCAAAAATAATTCATCACTGTTTGGAAGAAAAGAGGTTCTTTTTACCCAGTTAGTTACCTGAAGGCCTGGGATGGGAAGAGAATGAAGTTTCTCACGGTTATGCAGTTACGATTGGAGGTTTCAGGAAATGACTGATGCCATTACTGGTGCTCTCGCCCTCCCTTCTTGGCCAAACTCACTCCTGACGCAGGCTCCACCTTCAGTGTCTGAGCTCTCGGGCCCCGCCCTCAGCTGCTCGTGGGGAAGTACCCTCATAACCAAGAATGAACGGGTGGTGGCAAGTGGGGGTTGAAGCCATTGCCGTCTCTAGCTCACAGGACAACTCATGTCCTCACTTGGAAAGATGCTGTCGTGAGCCTAAGTGGTTGATAAGTGAGACACAGACACTGTTGGGAAAAGGAGGTGATGGTCCTTTCAACTAATTTTTTTAAAAGTCCTAACATATTAAGAGCTAGCAAAAAGATCTCAAAGATCATCTTGAAAACTCCCCCTTCTGTAGATGAAGGCATCCAGGTTCAGCCCTCCTAAATGGCCTGCCCAGAGTCTTGGCAGGTTAAGACTGTAGCCAGGGTTTTGAATCCAGCTCTAGGGTGCTTTGCATGACTGCATGTTCATATCCACACCATCAGTCTGTGAGTCCTCCCAGCCGCGGCAGCATGTCCCTTCCCCACACACAGCACCAAGAAGCATCCTGCCTTAGAGTGAGGGTGACCTCCCACCAGGACTGCCTTGATTCTTAGTGTATATCTGACACCATGCAGCAGGCAGAGAAGCATGGTGGCTAGAGGGTGAAGGGTGGGGACACATCAAGAACAAGGTCTCTAGAGAAATTTCAGAAAAGGGGAAAACAGCTGAGATATGGGGAAATAGCAAAGACCTCAAAACATTTGGAGTGGGCAAGGTCAAAAGGTGAATGTAATATTGAAGGAAAAGTTAAAACATATTTAGCTATAAGCAGGACCATAAAATGCCAGCATTTGCGTCCCCTGTTCCCAACCTTCCTTTTCTGTGTCCTTTCTTCTCTCAGCCATCAAGATCTCCCTCTTCATAAGCAATATTTTCTTCCAGGAAAGAAGCTAATGAGCACATTCATGCAAAAGCAGCAGTTACTAAAATCCTCTCCTCAGATTCCATAAGATGTCCAAGCTACAAGGGACCAAGATGTCACATTGCCAACCCAGCTTGGAAAAAAATTTTAAACTAGAGGTTAAATAATGCATGTATCACCATTATCTATATTGCGGTCCAAGAATGTAAATCTAAGCACTAAGCACTCTGCTTGGCATACAGCAAGCCTCTGGCAGAGGACTGTGGCTCAGGAGTTACTGCCAATAGTGCACTCCTTCTCAGGAGAGCTTGGCCAAGGTAGGGATTTGCAAGATCAAACATTATGCATATGCATGTGTCCTTTCAAAATAATCTGCCACATGCTTCATATGGGCCCACTCTCTGGTCACACCAAGTATTTGCTGGAACTCAGAAAGAGTAGAGATGGGACAAAAGCCCCTCCCCTTTTCCTTGGCCACTGCAGGCTAACACACCAAAGGGCAGTTACAGTGTATGCAAATTTATTTGATAAAGAATTAGAAAAAACTAAAAAGGGAATGATCATTTGGGTTGGACAAACTTATAGTGAACTGTGAACATGAACTCTCCCAGTCATTTCCGAGGGGAAGTCATCTGAAGTGTAGACTTTCACAAGGAAGATGCCATCTGTGCAGGGCCGCCATATTGCACCACTCCTGGGAGCACTACCCACCTAATAGTCTATGTAAGGGCTCCCCTGGAGTTGGGCAGGGCCTGGATTTCCCAGCTCTGAAGGTGCCCTCCCCTATCTCTGCACTGTCCCACCTGCACTCGGGTCATTTCACGGCCTCGAGCCCTCACTTCTTCAAGCTGAAGTACACTAAATGCTACTCTCCTTCAGGAACCCTTCTTTCTTTCCCATACAAAGAGGTCTTAGCTCCCTAAACCAGTCCTATGTTTTACTGCCTCATGTAGAACTATGGATGCAGTCAGGCGGTCAGTATCAACATGTTGGTCATCAATGGGTCTTCAGGACACCAGCAGAGGAGTAACCTCCGGTCCCATAAACACAGGTGAATGTAGATCCTCTGATCCCCCTACCGGGAAGGGATCCCTCAAAGACACACATTGAATGGAGGAGAGGAGGAAAAAAGGGTGCAATTTAAATCATAATGAGAAAGGCTCTGTTCCCACTCTTGTATTCAAGAGGTGCTCATTATTGTCCAACAAGCATTTGGCTCTCTCCTATGAACAGCCATCCCCAAAACGTGGCTATACTGAAATTTACTTTCTTCATCATCTAATTAAAAGACCTTAATAGGCCCTGGCTGGTTGGCTCAGTGGTACAGCATCAGCGTGCAGAAGTCCCGGGTTCGATTCCCAGCCAGGGCACACAGAAGAAGCGCCCATCTGCTTCTCCACCCCTCCCCCTCTCCTTCCTCTCTGTCTCTCTCTTCCCCTCCTGCAGCCAAGGCTCCATTGGAGCAAAGATGGCCTGGGCGCTGGGGATGGCTCCTTGGCCTCTGCCCCAGGCGCTGGAGTGGCTCTGGTCGAGGCAGAACGACGCCCCAGAGGAGCAGAGCATCGCCCCCTGGTGGGCAGAGTGTCGCCCCCTGGTGGCCCTGCCGGGTGGATCCCGGTTGGGCGCATGCAGGAGTCTGTCTGACTGTCTCTCCCCGTTTCCAGCTTCAGAAAAATACAAAAAGAAGAAGAAGAAAAAAAACACCTTCATAATAACCTGTATGATTCCCAGGTAATAAAGCCTCTCTCTAATACTTGTATTTTCTATGGGGATAATACCATGAAAATTGCTTCTTGGTGGAGGGGATTAAAAATATCTTAGATATTACCATGATTTATAACCTCCAAAGGATCACAGTACATGAGCAGATAGAGTATATAGGGGTGAGGAGTAAATGATAAGAAAATCATTGCTCAGAAAGGATCCTTAAGAGAATCATAGTGAAAAAATGTTGAGAAACACTGGCTAATAGAGCAAGGAAACAGGATGGGGGAAAGCTGCCAAATCTAACTGCTAAGGTAGTTGTTGTTATTATCATCATCATCACAATTAAAACCATTTTGTATGCATGACCTAAGTTAATCCTTTTTTTTTTTTTTTTTTTTTTTTTATTTTTCTGAAGCTGGAAATGGAGAGAGACAGTCAGACAGACTCCCGCATGCGCCCTACCGGGATCCACCCGGCACGCCCACCAGGGGCGATGCTCTGCCCACCAGGGGGCGATGCTCTGCCCCTCCTGGCGTCGCTTGGCCTCGACCAGAGCCCCTCTAGCGCCTGGGGCAGAGGCCAAGGAGCCATCCCCAGCGCCCGGGCCATCTTTGCTCCAATGGAGCCTTGGCTGCGGGAGGGGAAGAGAGAGACAGAGAGGAAGGAGGGGGAGGGGGGCGGAGAAGCAAATGGGCGCTTCTCCTATGTGCCCTGGCCGGGAATCGAACCCGGGTCCCCCACACGCCAGGCCAACGCTCTACCGCTGAGCCAACCGGCCAGGGCCTAAGTTAATCCTTTTAACAATCTTAAGGGGTAAGTGCTGTTATACTCATTTAAGATGATGAAACAGCTGTAGAGGTGTTGTTCAAGACCACACAGCTAGTAACTGGCAAAGGCATGACTCCAGTCCAGTTCTGTCTGGCTCTGAAATCCTTGGTCTCAACCACCCTAGAATACTGACTGCATCCTCAGCCCAGGAGAGCAGAGACCGGCCCCAGAGCAGCGAGCAGCCCATCTCTACACTCTACCATCTATTCCACAACCCAAGTCTACCCTCAGGACCATAGAGGGCAGTTCAGTTCTAAGAAAGGAGACAGACAAGTCCTAGGAAAATCCAGGATTGGGTTGAGGGTGAGGAGGGAGGAAAACGGCCTCCCTCTGCCCAAGAGTCTGCCTCCTCCTCCTCCTCTTCCAGAAGGCAGGGAACCACTGGGACCAAGAGCCTGGAACCGGAGGCAGAGAGGGTGGTGAGAGGGGGAGGTGGCCCTGCTATGTGCTCAGCTACCGAAACCCCAGCATGGGACTGCAGCCAAACCCAAGAGATGGGGTGACCTCTATACAAACAGAACTTCTCCCGGCAGCGCTTCTGCAAACATAAATATGGACTCACCATGTGATGGTGTCAACCAGTTCACGTAAATACCAAAGGGAGAAAAAAATTCAAGGGAAAAAAGATATGCTTCAAAGGGATAGAGCAGGATATGTAGCTTTGTGACTCAAAGAGAGGAAGGGCAAGAGCTAACAGGTTAAGAGCCCACTAGGTCTGCAGAGGGCCTCTTCCAAACCTGGGCATGGGGAGCCTTGATCCCCTCACGGTGCGGGAAGTCCTTTGTCAGGGGCAGTGATTGTGCACGGTGGGCATTTCCCCTGTATCTGAAGCAGTTGGGTTGTACTTCCATGGAAACCAGAGTTGGCTGCACTGAAGCCGGAGAGCCAGCAGTCAGCTATCAGAAGGGCTCCTTCATTACCAGGTGCCTTTGTGGAAAGAAGATGCCTCAAGAGGTCCATCTAAGCTTGGGAACAGCTGACCTGCTTGGAGACAGGGGATGTATGAAGTCCAAAGAAACAGCACACTCTCCCTGCCCTCCCGCCTCCTCGCCTCCCTACTCTCCCATCCTGGCCTTTGTGCTGGCAAAGAGCATGCTCTCTCCACACCCCGCCTTATCTGTGAGGATAGAGTCTGTTGTTTTTGCAAACCACCCATGCTGCCCCTGTCAGAAGAGCCAGCTCTGCAGAGCATTTGCAAACATCACACCAGAAGAGTTTGACAGCATTCTGTCTCTGCCTTCCGAGGCATCCGTTCCCCGAAAATAAAGCAGCCAAGGAAAAGGTTGGCAGCTGGACCCACTGGACAGTGGGAGACAGAGTGCTCTGTGCCGCTGTCATGGACTTCCCAACCTTTCCCTCCAGAAGAAACCGCAGTGCCCTGGGACACCGCCACAGTCAGGGCAATCAGTGGTCTCCACCTCGGATTGAACCAAAAGGACGGTGGGTGGCACCCCAGGCCCCATGGCTGTGTTGAGATTCTTTCAAGCAAGCATAGCTTACTGGTAGCTCAGAGGGGCACCTGAGAGGCCCACCAGAAACTAATTACAAAGAAACCCAGTGCAGCACGGGGGGGAGATGGACGTGGGGAAGAAGACAGGAGCAAGCGTAGCCTGGAAGAGACTGGAAGAGGCTGGAAGACAGTAATAAGAGGGAATAAGGACAGGTAGATGTCAGTATATTCACAACAAACCCTGCGTACCTACTGCACACTCTCGTTTTCATATTATCACCTGTAGGCATGCAGGACTGTCTATATGGGCCAAATCAGTAATAGATAAGTCCTATAACAACAGAAGATGTTTGGGGCAACCCAGTCCAGTGGACTTTTTGCCCCACCACTTCTTATCTGTGTGACCTTGAGCAAATAACATGACTTCCCTGTACATTGGTTCTCAGATGGGATTAAGAGTAGTACATCCTAGAGTAGTTACGAAAATGAAATGAGTACATATTTATGAAGCACTTTGAACAGTGCCTGGCACATATCAAGCGTTAGGAGCACTCCTTAAACACACTGAGGTTCCAATGCATCTGTCCAGGATTTAATGCCAAAGGGCTCCCTGCCCTGCTTTTTGTTTTTGTTTTTGTTTTATTTACTTAATACATATTTACTGGGTGCCTACCACTTGTCAGGCTCTGTGTTGACACTGCAGCTGTGAAAATGAGCAAAACAACCAGGGCCCACCCACTCTCAGGGTTCGGAGTCCACGTGTCAGCTCTTCTGATGAGCTTTTCCTCCAGGCACCTCCAAGTCTGTGTCAGGTTAAACCCGCCCAACCTCGCGGGGGCGGGGGGGGGGAGGGGCACGCCACGCCCCTGAATGTAGGATCTGCAAAGAAAAACTATTTGTGGTTTCCCAGCTGCCCCAGCCTGGCATGCGGGACAGAGATCTGCCCCAGCCTGGCATGCGGGAATGAGCCCCCATATTCACAGTGCAGATGGGATGAACCCGCTTACTCATCGGGGTGGCGGGGTCAGTCAATTGCCTTGCCCAGCACCCATTCCAGGCTCTCTGCTATTGCAGAGGCTAGAACTCCCCAAAACTACATCTCTCAGACACCCAGACAGTTAAGGTTTCGGGTGCAGCTTGGGACCTATGAAGCAGATACACCTGTTCAAGACCTTGATTTGCAGTCAACTTATGAGGGACCAGGATGGAATGTCGATTTAACTGCAGCAGTCTGGAGCCGAGGCAGACAGGCTGGAACAGTGGCCATTGCAGCAAGACCAGTAAGAGTTTACAGACGTTCTCCACACCAAAGTTCAGATTTAAAGGAGTCTTTTATTCAAAGCCTGTGACCTCACAGAGACCTAAGTCAGTCAAATCATGCGGCCCCAAACACAGTTTGAAGTTAGCTTTTCAAGACAGAATTGCACACTGATTGGGGTATGGGGAGGAGGGGAAGCCTAGCAGTACAACAAAGCAGTGGAACAAGCTCAGGGAGAAACCTTCTGGGAACACCTCTGCAACCTCGCAGAACTAGCCCAGGACCATCGCCTGCAAAACCAGCCCCAAGGCCTGGGGTAGGGAGTCTTTTAGAAAAAGTAAGTTCTGCTGAAAGTCTTTTTGTTTTAGAGATAGTAAATTCTGCTGCTTCATTTCACCATGACCTCCTGATCCATAGGCAGCTTTCTGGCCTTGGCGAAGGCAGAAGCTTATAGAAGAGCCCAATTCTGCAGTGGGCTTTGGGATGTCATTCCTGGAAGCTCCACCTAGAATCTTTCCTCCAGCTCTCTCAGTTGGCCCATGCTATCGATACCTGTTGGTCAAATAAGTTTGTAAATATGATGTATATGTTTGCTCGCCTTGGGTGTGGGAGACAGGCCAAGTCATTATAGCCTAAGGCTTAGTTTTAAGACTTAACCTTTCCCTCCCTTCTAATACTGAGGTTTTCTCAAAACTAAGCTTTTCCCCACATCCTGGACTGTTGCATGATAGGGGGTGGTGCATTCTTATGAGAAATCCCATCTATGCCTCAGATAAGTGGCTCTGTATCAGAGACTTTCTTATTTGTATATTGGCTTAAAGGCTTTAATTTTCTACACTATAAAATGAAGCAGACCAGGGGCTCTCGCTCTCTCTGGGTTCCTGCTATCAGCATTGCAGAGGCCTCCCTGATCCTTTGCCCTCTATGGGAAAAGCAGGTTTTCTGCTTTTCCCTTGGCTTTTCTTGTGGCTTGCCTGTCTTGATGAGACACCAATAAACAGAATGGCCCACCATCCTCTGACTCTGCCATTTCTTTACCGTCTGCCTGAATTCAATGAGAACTTGCATGTGAATGGTCACGATGGCGGCCCCTGGCCTTACAGTACCTCTTAACAGATCCCTTTCAGCCTATACCAGTTGGAGTGGCTTCCACTGTCTACAACTAAATGTGAAAGGCCCTATCCAGAGCTGACTATATCTAGCAATGTAATTATGGTTGAACCTAGGCTTACACTTAATGAGAAAACTATGTTTCCTAAGGTGCTGGGAAGAAGGAGACACCAGTTTCCTTATCATTTGGCCAGCACAGACAGCAAGACCAGCCCTGAGATTCAAATAAATCCCTTCTGGGCAATTTTCTCTATAATGAGCTTCCGTATTCACCAGGCAGAGAAAAGTCTGGAAGGTTTTGTGTGCAAGGCCATGATAAAGTGAGCAGTGAAGGAAGAAGAGATGAGTATAGTTCTGTATTCTTCTCCCCTAGCCTCCATCATGTAGCACTTCTTTTCTCTCTCAAACACACCAGGTGTGCTTGTGCCCCAGGGCCTTTGTGCATGCTGAGTGATCTGGGAAGTGACTTTCTATCACGTTGCCCTATCCTATCATCTTTGCAGGGCTTATCAGTTATTTTTTGTTTGTTTGTTTGTTTGTTTTACAGAGACAGAGAGTCAGAGAGAGGGATAGATAGGGACAGACAGACAAGAACGGAGAGATGAGACGCATCACCATTAGTTTTTCGTTGTGCATTACACCTTAGTTGTTCATTGATTGCTTTCTCATATGTGCCTTGACCGCAGGCCTTCAGCAGACCGAGTAACCCCTTGCTCCAGCCAGTGATCTTGGGTCCAAGCTGGTGAGCTTTTGCTCAAACCAGATGAGCCCACGCTCAAGCTGGCAACCTCGGTGTCTCGAACCTGGGTCCTCGGCATCCCAGTCCGACGCTCTATCCACTGCGCCACCACCTGGTCAGGCTCAGTTATTTTATTGATGTATTTGTCTACGTGTTTATTATCTGTTTTTCCCCATTAGAACATAAGCTTTTGGGGGTTGGGAATCCTGACCTGTTCGCATGAATCCCCAGATTATGGAGCATGCCTGGCACAAACACATCTGTGTACTGGCTAACTTGTTCACTGGCTCTCATTCCTCAAACCTACTTCTTGAGGTTTCAGGCTTTTGAGTCAACCAAAAAGACCCAGCCCTTTGGGTGTGAATTAAATCCCAAGTACATCATGAGGACAGGAGGGGCTTATGGGTTAAAACCTGAAGGTCAACGGCGGGGAAACCCTTCTCCCCTGAGAAATTAATAAATTAATCAGATGGAAATAAATTTAATCTTCTCCTTCCCTCTTATTATCCTAATTGATTTACTTTTATGGCAACTTTTCAGCATTCTTATAATGGAAAGCAACTCATATTGCATTGGTAGCCCAGAAAGTAATTACCCTGTGATTTTATTCTAATTCACTAACAAACATTCTTTGGCTTTGAGAACCCCTGAGAGTGAAGAAGTAAATCATGAAGATTAGAAAACGCTGGGGTTTTTTTTTTTTCATTCCTTATGCTTATTTGAAAACTAAGATAAAATGATTAGGCCCAACAATCATTTTTGTTTTTCATTATTATAGAAGGCACGTAATTTAGAGTACAATTAAAACATGAATACATAGATACAATCATTTAAATACAACTGGGCATCCCATTCAGTGACCTTTCAGTGACCTTCAACTGGTTTCAAATATTGCAGAACACAGACTTGGTTCTATTCCAGAACTGAGTAAATTAAACTCTTTGGTTATCCTAACTTGGACATAATGTCTCCCCAGGGCTTATCCCAAGTCTAGCATGCTTTGTGTCTTTGTAGCAGTTCCTTGTTTAAATAAAAAGAAACAATAGTACAAAAAGTTTTTATCTTATTTTGATCTCTTTCTAACAAGAAAGACCTGTAGTATCCTACTTGCAATTTATTAAAGAAAGGTCTAATTTGTCCTTTTAAGTCCCCAAGTTCTTTTCCTTCTTTCCTCCTTCAAATTTGCTACTTACCAAAAAGAAAGTAAAAATCAGACAAATGTTTTTCAGCTTCGTTAAAACCTCACTTTGAGATTTCTAACCCAAGATGCCTGTAATTTACATATAGTCCCTTCAGCACTCTCAGGAATCTCTGCCATGGACATGGACTGTCCTATTAAGAAAGGCACCAATTATTGTCCTTGGCACCAAACATATTTTGAGCAGGTAAAAGCACTATTTAAAAAGGGAAGAATGCTATGTTTTTACCATGTTCGCATCCCACCCATTGCACTCAAATTTATCTGCAAGATCCTTTGAAAGTCCTGAACAAAGTCACAACATAGACACTAGCATAATTGCCCATAAAAGAATAAGGTACTGGGGTCTGACCTGTGGTGGCGCAGTGGATAAAGCGTCGACCTGGAAATGCTGAGGTCGCCCGTTCGAAACCCTGGGCTTGCCTGGTCAAGGCACATATGGGAGTTGATGCTTCCAGCTCCTTCCCCCTGTCTCTCTCTCTCTCCCCTCTCTAAAATGAATAAATAAAATTAAAAAACAAAAAAGAATAAGGTACTGGGGACAGTGACCAAAGTTTCACAGGTGCTTTTCACCCTCCCCTTCTCCTTTGTTCACCATGAATAATAGCAGGGGTGGAAGCTTCTGCTCTGTCTCAGGGCTCTGAGGTTTAATCCACCACTTGTCAAACTGTGGAGGAAACCTTCCCAGCTACCATCACTAGTTGGTTCACCAGAACAGACACTGACAGTGGGTTATAAAGAACAGAGCTAGAGAAGTGGCAGAGCATGAGCAAGGGAAAGGGATGCCACTCAAGGGACCTGGCTCTCAAAGTGCACACCAAGGCTATGCATTCCATGGGTCTGCTTCTTTGTCACTCTCTGCACTGGAAGGAAGGTCTGCCCGTGGTGACGCTCCTGTGTGTGTGGAACAGCCTCGGCTCCCTCCTCTTGGCCCCTTCCTTCTCTCCTGCTGCCTCCTCTTGCTTGGAGAAACCTCCAAGGACCATCTACCTGGAAGTTTATAGAACATACAGAAGAAAATGTCCTCCAATGTCTGGGGCCAACATGGGAACGCCAGCACTTCATTTCCCAAGTGTCACCTCAGTTAAGGGGGCTTTCAGGGGCAAGTAATTGAGAGCCCAGCACAAACTGGATCCATCAATAAAGAGATTGATCTTCTCGCGTCACTGAAAGAGCAGAGGATGGCTTCTGACAAGCTCACATTAGCAGCCGAACATCCTCCAGGTCCTGAGGTCTTTCCTTCTCTCTAAACTCTTGTACTATCCACGGTATCTGTACTTTTCTTCATGGTTGCAAAAGGCTATCAATGGCAGTGGAGACTGAATGCTTCAACGTTTAACAGGAGAGGGCAGAGAAATCTCTTTCCCAGACATGGAGTACCAATCTTCCTGTGATCTAATCTGATTGGACTAATTTGGGTCACTTACATAACCAAGTGCTACCCTCAGAGTAGATCCACGGTTCTCAAACTTTTCCAACTTGAGACCCTTTTAAAATTCTAAAAAATTAACGAGGACCCCAGGAAGCTTTTGTTTAGGTTGGTTATATCTAGTGATATGTATTTCATGATAAATTAACACTGGGAGATTTAAAAATATTTATTTATCAATTTATTTTAAATTAATAATAAAACACATTGCATATTAACATAAATAACCTATTTGTTAAGAAAAATAATTATCTTTTAAAGTTTAGTGAGTGTGTGGCATTGTTCCATATTTTCTGCAAATCTCTTTAATTTCTGGCTTACCAGAAAGCAGCTGGGTTCTCATATCTGCTTCCGCATTCAACCTGCTGCCGTCTCACATGGCAGCCCCTGGGAAACCCCATGGATACTCATAAAAGAACCAAAGTGAAAAACACAAATAATGATTTAGTATGAAAATAGTTTAGACTTCTCAGACACCCTGGAAGTGTCCCATAGACGCATTTTGAAAACTGCAGGCGTAGACCCATCAGAACTGCCCTCTGAAGTAGGGGGTAGTGAGCATCTGAACACACTGGATCCTCTTGGAGGAGGGAAAGAAGTCTGGGTTTGGGTTTGGGTTTGGGTAGCAACCGAGTGCGTCCTTCACTGATACTAAAAACATACCCACAGCCAAAAACAGCTGCCATCTACCATCTCTCACATTTCTTTAAAGAAAAAAAATGTTTTTATGTCAGACACTGGATGGACACAATTTCAAAATAAGAAGTAGTAGTTTGGATTGAATGACTACATCAAATTTTATGAAAAATTTACTATGCTGGTTGGATACTGAAAGAGAAGGGAAAGAAAGCATACAATGGTCTCTGGCTTGAAAAGTGAGCCCAAGAGCATGACACTCACTGATATAGACCTGGATGGGGACAGGTCTGGGTCAGAAACCATGAACCCCACTTTGGACAATGTTGAGCTTGATAGGGGCCTGGGAGACAGCCAAGTGGGGAGGTCAGGAGAGGAGAAGCTCGGGGAGTCTTGGGTGTGTGCATGATGACGGTACACACTAGACTGTGGCTCCCTACGAAGGGGGATGCTCTGAAGTCCCCAGTACTTAGTGTGGTGATTGGTACCTAGTACATGCTAAAAATAAATCTGCTGAGGAAATGTGTGGGTTCTGGCTATGAGGCATGGCTATGCACACCCTGATGGAGATGAACCTGGAAATGGGGAAAAGGAGCTGAAAATCAGATTTTTAAGTTCCAGTATATGGATGGTATGTTGGGGCCATGGGTGGAAATATTCTTAAGAATAATTATAATAAAGTTAAATAAGGTTCTTTCATTAGGAACAAACAAAATGAACACTGGCAGTGTGAAGGGTGTGTGTGGGGAGGCAAACCACACTAACAAAAAACAAAAACAAAATCAACTTGGGGATTGGTGAATATTGGGGGGGGCTGACACAGAGGGCTCGGTGGGGCTTAGAGAAAGCAGGGGCCAGGTTCAGAAAGGCCAGATCCAGAATACATCAGGACATTTGTGGAGCAGGAGAGCAGTTCACTCCAGGCTCGCTCGCTTCACCTAAGCCCCAGGAAAGGAAATTCACGGCATTGCTTGGGTCACGGACCAGCCTCTTGGTTAGACCAAGACAGGACCTCACTGAGACCAAAGGGTAACTCCTGTCTATGAAAATAGGGTGGCATTATCAGAGAAAAAGAAAATGTATCCTTAGCAGCCAATACACAAGTGCCCTA
The DNA here is from genome assembly GCF_036850765.1 of Saccopteryx bilineata. Lineage (NCBI taxonomy): Eukaryota > Metazoa > Chordata > Mammalia > Chiroptera > Emballonuridae > Saccopteryx > Saccopteryx bilineata. The sequence goes on along the minus strand of NC_089499.1, from coordinate 63,420,235 downwards.
GTAATTACAAAGCTTTGCCAAAACGTCCGGATGGAAAGCATTGACCAAGTGACCGGGGGGACCCCAGGGCTTCGACTGGCAACCTCAGTGTTCCAGATGGACACTTCATCCACTGTGCCACAATAGGTCAGGTGTAAACATGATTTCTTTTTGTTGTTTATTTTTGTATTTTTCTGAGGTGAAAAGTGGGGAGGCAGAGAGACAGACTCCCACATGCGCCCGACCGGGATCCACCCGGCATGCCCACCAGGGGGCGATGCTCTGTCCAGCTGGGGTGTTGCTTCCTTACAACTGGAGCCATTCTAGCGCCTGAGGCGGAAGCCATGGAGCCATCCTCAGGGCCCGGGCCAACTTTGCTCCAATGAGGCCTTCGCTGCAGGAGGAGAAAAGAGAGAAAAAGGAAAGGGGGAAGGGTAGAGAAGCAGATGGGCGTTTCTCCTGTGTGCCCTGGCCAGGAATCAAACCCGGGACTTCCACACACCAGGCTGATGCTCTACCACTGAGCTAACCAGCCAGGGCCAACATAATTTCTTAATATAAAACTAGTAAGTCATCCAAGCAAGGCCTTCTAATCCCTACAGAATAAGCCTTATTTTAAAACACACTTAACATAAAATCTGCCAATGTTGCACATAATTAGGAGCTGACATAGCAACTGCCTGCATGTTGTTGATCTAGAATTATTAAATTTATTCCATGTCACTGTGGTCATTTACAGATGTTTAGACTTATTTTCAATCACATTACTGTTCACAGAATTCACAGAATTCATTAACAAACTAGTATTTTACATCCAAGGGTTTTGGTAGCACAGCAACATAGAAAAGAGGCCCACAAGGCGCTAGTGTATCTGATCGTTTTGAACCCGAGTCTGATTTATGTAGATTGATGTCTAGAACATTATTGCTTCATTAGTCTATTTTCAAAAATAAATTATTCCCAGGAAACCCACCCTCCCAGGTGTTCTTCATACTGTGACTGTCACTCATGGTCACCTGATGGGTGGCGCTGATCAAACCTCTCCCGTGTCAGGTATGTTCCGCGGCTCCGAGGGCTGGCCGAGGTGGGACAATGCCCCTCTTGCATGTGTGAGTATTTTCTACAGCTTGCCATTTTCCAACCTGGTCTTGCAGCTGACAGACTGCATTCACGTATGGGTCTCTATGTAAAACTTAAGACATAAACAAGACGGGTTCGGCGAATGGGGAGAATGCTCCTAAACAGCCACTAACCATGCAAAGGAAAACATGTGAAGCAACAGAAATACCTCAAGTCTTAGTCTGTAAGAAATGTTTTCAAGAAAATGATGTTCTCGGTGATTACGTTTCAAGGTGGCCGGTTTGCGACAGGAACCTGAAGACTTCTTGGTCGAGTTCAAGGCGGAGTTTTCTTATTTTGTTCCAGATGGGTTTCTATTTTGTGAAAACATCTTGGAGCTTTCTTTGTGGCCCCCAAAGCTCTGCGGACCTGACTGGGGACAGGGGACTGGCTTGCTCAGGGATGCTGGGGCTCTGAACGCTTTTGGGGCAGGGTCCCTGAGAAGTGGTGGCCGACTGCGTCAGGTTTTGGAAGTGGGAGCGGAGGCGGTGTGCAGATCGCTGGCGGCAGCTGGGGGCTCAGTCCAGTTTCTTGTTGTTGTCTGTATTGTGCACAGAAGCCAAAAAGTCGACGATGAGCTTGGCTGTCTTCCGGGGTCTCTCCATCACCACCGAGTGCCCACAGTTTTCTAGAAGTTCCACCTGGCAGTTTTTGATTGACTTGGCCAGTGTGTCTGCCCCGGACACGTCGAGCACCTGAAGGACAATAGAAGAGATTTAGAAACCTGGGTGGACAGAACTCCCACGAAGACCTGGCAGGGGTTGCTTTTAGGACCAAGTCATTTTAAGTGTTAGGGCCTGTGGCTCTCTTATAGAAGTGACTGCATGTCTCATGTTTTATTCTGCAAATTGGTGCCATGAGTTGTGATGCTGCCATGTTACTGAGGTGGAAAGACACAGTCCCTGCTCGTGAGGAGGCTCTGGTGTGGTAGGGAAGGCAGACAGGTCAGCAGACAAATGTGGCATGATGTCACAAGGGCTCTGATGGGGGTGGATCCTAGAAGCAGAGGGAGCACAGGGGACAGCATTCATGGAATGGGGTGGGAGGCCATGGCCAGCACAGAGGACAGCAAGTCCTAGGTGCTGAGACACAGCATGCAGATAATGGGGAGGGCATAGTTGGGAGGTGGGGTGGGGAGAAGGCAGCCCACTCCTCCAACCACACTGGGGCATGGGCCTTAATCTCAGGGCAGAGGGGAGAAGTAGGGCTGTGTTAAAGACAGTGACATGATCAGGATGGGCCAAGACTGTTCACCTGATGGCTGTGGGAAGGACACAGGGAAGTTACAAGAAGCAAACACTAATTACTAATGATCGCAAACTGGGGAGTTCTCGTTGAAGTTCCTTTGGGATCCCCAGCACTGATGACCCCAGGACCTGACATCTGTAAATAATGAGGAATGCTTTTCCAATGTGAAAGCCATTTTCTAGGGCTGACACTTTTCAATCAGCTCATTTAATTCCATTTTCATCTGGTTCCTTTGCTATTATGCCAATCCAACTTACTTCTCCCCAGCACCCTTGCTTGACATTGGATGTGTGTTCACTCCCCTTCTTTTACACTTTCACCTCAACTCATCCTAGACAAGAGGGCCCCTCCTCGCATTCTTAATAGGAAAACCCCAACAAATTTGAGTGCTGTCTGCTAGTGACTTTCATTTCCATCACCCTGCATCATTAAAATCAAGACTGACCCATTTGGAAATGCAGAGCACCCTTGGGCCACAAACAGAAACAACTAATGGGGAGCTCAGCAAGAGGGGAGCACCCTACCTGACCAGGCGGTGGCACAGTGGATATAGCATCGAACTGGGACAAAGAAAACCCAGGTTCAAAACCTGAGGTTGCCGGCTTGAGCGCGGGCTCACTGGCTTAAGCATGGGATCATAGACATGACCCCATGGTCACTGGCTTGAGCCCACAGGTTGCTGGCTTGAAGCCCAAGGTCACTGGCTTGAGCAAGGGGTCACTTGCTCTGCTGTAACCCCTGGGGGTCAAGGCACATATGAGAAAGCAATCAATGAACAACTAAGGTGCTGCAATGAAAAACTGATGTTTCTCATCTCTCTCCCTTCCTGTCTGTCCCTAAGTCCTTTTTCTCTGTCTCTGTCACACACACACAAAAAAGAGGAGACCCTGTGGGGATTCACTCACTTATCTGTCACTCACTCACAGATAAGGCTGCCATGCTAACCGAGCAGAAATAAAGCCCAGTTACTATGGAAACATACCCAGAGGAAATGCAGGTGGAGTCAACATGTCAAAGCATGAAACAGTAGAAACTCCCAATGAGTCTCTCTATCCTATAGAGATCAGTAACCACATGGCAAAAATACCCAGTTGAGCTTCTAGCTTTGACACTGCTATGCTGTCAAATCCAGCATTCCCGGGGTCACTCGTGTGAGACACCTGGATGGGCCCTCACGAGATAGCAGGTCTGTGGGAACGATTTGTTGGCAGGACATTCAGATAAATGGTGAATTTTCCTTCATCCCCAGCAGGATGCGGGAAGTGAGGCACTGGCCTTTGGCACAAAATTTAAGGGGTGACAAAAAACTCGGTAATCCAAATGAATAATATTTTAATGTAGTAAATAAATGTTAATACAAAAAGATCCATGATGAACAAAATATCAAAATTATAAATACAAGCTCTGACCCTGCATCACACAACACACCTGCCACATGTTATAGTGGCAGGCACACTGTCAGCTGCTGGAGGACAGATCCCATCCGTCTTGATCCCACTGTACCCCCAGGGTATAAGGCAGTGTCAGGGGCACACTAGGTGCTCAATAAACATCTGTTAGCTGGCTTGAATGTATAGGCAGTCAGTTGGTGGGTTTGTCCCTTCGCTAGAGAGTTTGTTCATTCCCTTTTTGCTCATTCATTCTCTGTGTACCCTGGGTCTCTGTGTACCAGGCACTATGCCAGCAGGGTGAGGGGACACACAGAGAACTAAGCATACCTTGTTTATCTCCCCAAGGCCCTCCCACCCTGGAGGGCTGAGCATAGAGCAATGCTTCCACAGGTGTGCGGAAGCCTCTCAGGAAGGTCTGCCAGGTCCAGCTGCACAGGCTGCATGTTGCCTGACTCCAGAGGGCACTGTTCGCACAGACAACGATGCTCACGGCTCCTGCAGTTCTGCGGTGCAGTGACCAGTCTCAGGTCCACAGACAAGGAAGACTGATTTCAGCCTGGTTTCTGTGACTCCAAATGTTGATGACAAAGCAGGAAAAACGCCAGACAGTTTGGGAAGCAAAAGGACAGGAAACAAAGGGCCCTGAAGTCCCTGCCCTCAGGATGGCCTCAGAACGCAAGGGTCTGAATATTTTTATAGCAGGCCCATGGAATGTTAGGCTTTTTCAGAATTAAATGAACTTGTAAGACCTGGAGGCAATTCTGGACCTTGAGCAGAAGCTAGCTATCAGAGGCAAAGGACATAAATAATATATAATTTATTTTTGATGACTGGAGAAAGATCACCTTGATATACAGTCAGGGGCAAAAGTAGGTTTACAGTTATGAGTACACGAAGAGTCTGTTCTTGTATCATTGTTTGTCAATTCCGGTATTATTTCCCGTACGAGCAACTGTAAACCTACGTTTGCCACACACTGTATGTGGTTTCACTTGAGCCTCACAGTCACTCCAGTGAAATCTATGATTCAGAGCCGCTGAGTGACTCCCTCAAGGTCACAGGCTGATAAAGGGCAAAGGCGGGGCTGGACTCCAGACTTTCAGACTCCGAGGCCAGTGATCCAGTTTCTGCAGTGTCTCTGTGGGGTGATGGGTTCTTGGTCTCTCTCCCTGTTGGTCCCTGAGAACCCAGAATCACCTTTGGGATTTTTAAAAGGAAAGAAAGGCCTTCATTGTTCTGCCTCTGATCTGACCGTACTCCGCTGGCCTAGCCTGTGCCCTGCCTCTCAGGTGCACACAAAGCTTCTTTCAGCCTCTTGGCTGCTGCAGAAGGGAGCACATGAGCCCTCCCGCCTCCCTACACCCTCCTCCGTAGGGCGCATCCTCAGCCCCTCCTGGCTGACTGGAGAGAGCTGTGCTGTGCTGACGCCATCGCCCTCCCTCACACGCCGGGCACAGGCCTGGCTTCTCCTCCGGGCGCGCCTCCCGGGCCAGCCCACCAGGCGCAGTGTGAGCCTCCATGGCTGCAGCCCGACTTTCTGCCTGTTTTCATCAGCAGACACAGTCAGGATGCGCTGCCGGCCTGGCAGGGCTCACAATGGTGGCTTTCGCCTTGGGGTCTTTAGAGGAACTGTCTCAATGGGGACAGCTCTTCTTTAATATACTTTTCTCATGATATTCAATAGCAAAGACTCCAGGATACCCTTTAACACTGTTTTTTAACCTCTGGTCCACGGGTCGGTCCACCAGAAATTTCATGCCAGTCCATGAAAAAGTCATCCACCCTCATGTTATATGAAGATTAGAGACCCAGTGACCTTAGTTGAATTCACTTACGCTCAGGATGATTTCTACCTTAGTGGTCCCTGAAATAACTTTCCTATTTTCACCAGTCCCTAAGTATAAAAACTTTGAAAACCACTGCAGTTATAGATACTGTAATTCCATCTGCCTGTGGGCCTTGTAAAGGCTCCATTTCTCACTGCCTCCTCTTGCTTTAAACCTTAGAAGAACTTTTAATTAGATGTGATTTCTAAAGAACAGTTGCAAACAAAAAAGAAGCTTCTGGGCCCTGGCCGGTTGGCTCAGCGGTAGAGCGTTGGCCTGGCGTGTGGGGGACCCGGGTTCGATTCCTGGCCAGGGCACATAGGAGAAGCGCCCATTTGCTTCTTCACCCCCTCCCTCCTTCCTCTCTGTCTCTCTCTTCCCCTCCCGCAGCCAAGGCTCCAGTGGAGCAAAGATGGCCCGGGCGCTGGGGATGGCTCCTTGGCCTCTGCCCCAGGCGCTAGAGTGGCTCTGGTCGCGGCAGAGCGATGCCCCAGAGGGGCAGAGCATCGCCCCCTGGTGGGCAGAGCATCGCCCCTAGTGGGTGTGCCGGGTGGATCCTGGTCGGGCGCATGCGGGAGTCTGTCTGACTGTCTCTCCCTGTTTCCAGCTTCAGAAAAATACAAAAAAAAAAAAAAAAAAAAAAAAAAAGAAGCTTCTGGGTATAATCAGTATTTCTTTGGGGGGTTGATTATAGGTTGATTGTGTCATCTCCAAATCCATACATTGCAGTTCTAACCACCAGTACTTCAAAATGTGACTTTATTTGTAAATGGGGTCATTGCAGATGTAATGAGTTAAGATGAGGTCAAATTGAGGCTGGATGGACTTCTAATCTAATATGTCTGGTGTCCTTACAAAGAGGGGACATTTAAACAGACATGCAAGAACAGGGGGAATGCCATATGAAGATGAAGGCAAAGATCAGGGTAAAGCTCTATCAGCCAAGAACACCAGGATTGCCAGCAAATCACCAGAAGGTGGGAGGACAGGGAACAGCCTCCCCTTCACAGTTCTCAGAAGGAACCAGCCTACTGACACCTTGATTTCAGACATCTAGCTTCCAAAACTGTGAGACAATTTCTCTTGCATAAGCCACCCAGTTTGTGGTACTTTGCTATGGTGGCCCTAGCAAACAAACAGAGCCATCAGACAAAACCTATTAAAATTTAAAAATGCACATGCCTTTTGACCTAGCAATTCTCCATCTAAGAATTTACCCTCCAGATATATTCTCATACTCCACAAGCATGTGTAATGGTGCTCACCGAGGCACTGTTTAATAGCAAAAAGCTGGAAGTGACCTACATGTCTGTCAGAAGGGCACTAATTAAAAACATTATGGCAGAATGGAATACTATGCAGCTCTTAAAAAGAATGTAAAACATTGCTTTGGGCAAGAATCACTTATGGATGGTAAATCTAGAAGAAATGTTTGATGAGAACAGGATATCTGCATAGTCTTAAAGTGTCTTCCCACAGATTGCTTATTGGTTGTAAGGGGAGAAATAGTAAATCTATAATGAGGAAATCAGACAGCACCCTGTTGTGCAACTGAGAATGTAACCTTTATAACACATAAGCTAATTTAGGCAGGGAATATAATATTTGTGACCTAAATCTAATCATAAAGAAGCAGCAAAGTCAAATTGAGGAACATGTCATAAAATAACTGTATTATTATTTTTTTCTGAAGAAGCAGGAAGCAGAGAAACAGACTCCCGCATGCGCCCAACCCTGATTCACCCAGCAAGCTCACTAGGGGGCAGTGCTCTGCCCATCTGAGGTGTTGCTCTGTTGCAACCAGAACCATTTTAATGCCTGAGGTGGAGGCCATGGAGCCATCCACAGGACCCAGGCCAGCTTGCTCCAGTGGAACCTTGGCTATGGGAGGGAAAGAGAAGGATAGAGAGAAAGGAGAGGGGGAAGGGTAGAGAAGCATATGGGTGCTTCTCCTGTGTACCCTGACTGGGAATTGAACTCAGGACATCCACATGCCAGGCTGATGCTCTACCACTAAGCCAACTGGCCAGGGCCTTTTTTTTTTTTTAACTGAGAGAGAGACAGACAGGAAGGGAGAGAGATGAGAAGCATTAACTCGTAGTTGTGGTAATTTAGTTGTTCATCTATTGTTTTCTCATATGTTCCTTGACTGGGGGGCTCCAGCCAAAGACAGTGACCCCTTGCTCAAGCCAGTGATCTTGGACTCAAGCCAGTGCCTTTGGGCTCAAACCAGTGACCTTGGGCTTCAAGTCAGTGACCTTTTGGCTCAAGCCAACAGCCACAGGATCATATCTATGATTCCATACTCAAGCTGGTGACCGTATGCTCAAATTAGTGAGCCTGCACTCAAGTGAGTGACCTCGGAGTTTTGAACCTGGGTCCCCAGCATCCCAGGTCGACACTCTATCCACTACACTACCACTAGTCAGGCATGTAGGATATTTTTTAAACAATCATTATTATTTGTTGATTTTAGAGAGAAGGGAGAGAGAAACATTGATTTGTTGTTACACTTATTTATGCATTCATTGGTTGATTCTTGTTTGAGCTCTGACTGAGGATTGGACCCACAACCTTGGCATATTGGGATGATGCTCTAACTAAATGAGCTACCCAGCCACAACTGTGTAGGATATTATTGAAACAACAGATGAATTTGGAATATGAATTATAGATTAAAACATCTCATCAATGTTAAATTCCCTGAATGTGATAATGTACTGTGAATATGTGAGGGAATATTCTTGTTCTCAGTAAATACACCCTGAAGTACTGGGGGTAAAGGGGGATAATGTAAGCAACCTACTCCAAATGGTCAAAAATATATACTTCTAGATAGATAGATGAGAATGATAAAGCCAATGTGGCAAATGTTAAAACACTAGTAATGAATAAAACGTAGTAATAGATACCATGGAATGACACTCAGCAATGAAAAGGAACTACTGATAACAACATGGGTGAACCTCAAATAGATGCTTGAGTGAAAGAAGCCAGATGCAAAATATTATATATGATATGATACCATTTATATGAAATTCTGGAAAAGGCAAAACTATAGAAACAGAGACCAGATCAGTGATTGCAGGGGGCTGGGAGAAAGCAGAGATGAACCGCAGATGGTTAGGAGGGACCTCTCAGGAGTGACAGAGTGTCCTACAACTGGGTTGTGGTGGGTGCATAACTGGATACATTTTATAGCATATAAACCCTACCTCAACAAAGCAGTTTAAAATTGGTGAATTTAGGTGAAGCATATAGAGGAGTACTCTGTTCTATTCTTACAATGTTTCTATAAATTATAAAATATTCCAAATATTTTTTTAATTGTTTAAATTGATTGATTTTAGAGAGACAGAGAGAGGAAGGGAGAGAGATAGGGAAGCATTCATTTGTGTTCCACCTTGTTGTTCATTCACTGGCTGCTTTCTGTATGTGCCCTGACCAGGGATCAAACCTGCAATGTTGGTGTTTCAAGATGACGCTCTAACCAACTGAGTTAACTGGCCAGGCCTATCGCAAAACATTTTTAAAAATAAAATGAGTAGCCTGATCAGGTGGTGGCGCAGTGGATGGAGCGTCTGACTGGGACGCAGACAACCCAGGTTTGAAACCCCGAGGTTGCCAGCTTGAGTGAGGACTCATCTGGCTTGAGCGTGGGCTCACCAGCTTGGTCGCTGGTTTGAGCGTGGGATAAAAGACATAACACTATGGTTGCTGGCTTGGGCCCAGAGGTCGCTGACTTGAGGCCCAAGGTCACTGGCTTGAGCAAGGGGTCACTCACTTTGCGGTAACCCCGGTCAAGGCATGTATGAGAAAGCAATCAATGAACAACTAAGGAGCCACAACGAAGAATTGATGCTTCTCATCTCTCCCTTCCAATTTATCTGTCCCTGTCTGTCCCTCTCTCTGTCTCTGTCACAAAACTAAAATAAAAATAAAACGAGTAGCTCTGGCCAGATAGCTCAATTGGTTAGAGCACTGTCCCGATACACCAAAGTTGTATGTTCAATTCCTAGTCAGGGCACACACAAAAATCAACCAATGAATGCATAAATAAGTGGAACAACAAATTGATGTTTCTCTCTCTCTCTCTCCCCCTCCCCCCTTCTCTTTCTCTTAAAATCAATTCAAAATATTAAAAAAAAAAAAAAAAAAAAAAAAAAGAGCCTGCCCAGGTGGTGGTGCAGTGGATATAGCATTAGACTAGGACAGAGAGGACCCAGGTTCAAAACCTCAAGGTTGCTGGCTTGAGTGTGGGCTCATCGGGCTTGAGTGCAGGCTCACTAGCTTGAGCACTGGGTTGCTGGCTTGAGCGTGAAATCATAAACATGACCCCATGGTCACTGGCTTGAGCCCAACAGTCACTGGCTTGACGTCCAACATTGCTGGCTCGAGCAGGGGGTCACTTGCTCTGCTATAGCTCCCCAGTCAAGGCACATGTGAGAAAGCAATCAATGAACAACTAAGGTGTTGCAATAAATAATTTATGCTTCTCATCTCTCTCCCATCCTATCTGTCTGTCCCTATCTGTCTCTCTCTCTGACTCTGTCAAAAAAAAAAAAAAGAATGAGTAGATCTATATGGGCTCCTATGATACGAAGTAAAGTGCAAAACAGAGTATATAGCATATTTGGAAACTTGCAGATAAAGCTTCTCTATGCACATGTGTGTGTGTGAGAACAGGAGCAGGCAGACACTGGCTGCTGGTTTTGTCAATAGAGGCTCCCTGGAATCTGCCACGCCATTGGTCTGCATGTTTTCTGTGGCAGCTTTGACATCGCAACAGCAGTGCTCAGTAGTTGTGACAGATGGTATGGCCCACAAAGTTGAAAACTGTACTATCTGATCCTTTACAGAAAACGTTTGCCAGCCCCTGCCTTAGAAAATTTAAGAAATGTACACAGGACAGTAAGTGTTGCCTCAAGGAAATGGAAATTGGGATCTGAGATTGTGATTTTAAATCTTTTTGTAGTCTCTGAAGTTTCTTGTACCATGTGATAATATGTCTTTGATAAAAATAATTTGTAAAAATGATCTATTATTGCTTTTCATTTTAAAAGACCAGAGAGTAGCACTCTCTTGACTCTGAGCACGCCAGCACCTCTCCCTACCCTCTTCCCCTAGGTGCATTTTCCTTGCTTCTCTTTCTCCTGAGCTCCAAGGACCCTTCTTTGGCCTCTGTAACTCATTTCTTGAGACTGTTTCTTCTATAGCTCACTTCTACCTCTGTGACTTTCTAAATAACATTTGCATAAAAAAAAAAAAACCAATGATGTTACTCTCTTTTTTTTTTTTTTTTTTTTTTTGTATTTTTCTGAAGCTGGAAACGGGGAGAGACAGTCAGACAGACTCCCGCATGCGCCCGACCGGGATCCACCCGGCACGCCCACCAGAGGCAACGCTCTGCCCACCAGGGGGCGTCGCTCTGCCGAGACCAGAGCCACTCTAGTGCCTGGGGCAGAGGCCAAGGAGCCATCCCCAGCGCCCGGGCCATCTTTGCTCCAATGGAGCCTTGGCTGCGGGAGGGGAAGAGAGAGAGAGGAAGGAGGAGGGGGGTGGAGAAGCAAATGGGCACTTCTCCTATGTGCCCTAGCCGGGAATCGAACCCGGGTCCCCTGCACGCCAGGCCGACGCTCTACCGCTGAGCCAACCAGTCAGGTTGGCTGATGTTACTCTCAACTCACAAAATTATGCTGCCATGAACCTGACCGGCTGCGTCCCACTTCTTCCTGATACCAGAAACCAGCCAGCCAGGCTGACTCTATAACTAGCCACTTGCTTTAGCGGCCGGGGGATTGGCACAGGTGGCCCCAGGGACACTACATACCTGGTCTTGTTTCCCCCAGATGATCTGCGTGGGGACCTTGATCTTGTCCATGTTCTGATGGAGGGAGTATCTTGACTTGTCACTGGCGATTTCCAAAAACACTTTTTAGGGGAAAAAAAAGAAAGTGAGCAAATGCTGGGCTGCACCAATGGGCACCACCATTCAGTACAGGACACTCATCGAGTTCAAGCCATGACTTTCTCTCTTCAGGGGCTCAAGAAGACAGACTCAGATTGTAAGAACTAAAAGCCAGTCACCCATAAAGCTTCACTTATCACAGCTCAAAGTTTAAAGCAGGGCTACTCACACTTTCGGTAGAAGGTGTTATGAGGGATGCGGACATCGACAAGGCCTTGCAGAATCTAAGGATAAATAATCTAAAGTTAGAAGGCAAGTTAGACTTCTATATAATATAGAAATCCCTTGTCTATTATATACATTGCCTTGGCCTTCCCTGCTGAGGTCTGTGCAGGCGGCAGCAGCAGGGGTGTCCTGGATCCGGACACGGACCCAGAGAGGTGCTGTGGCCAGAAGGAACACAGTCCTCCTGTTCTTCCTCCCTCAGGACTCTTGAGGTAGGGTCCTGGGTTCACATTAGCCACCAGTCCTTACATCTACCTCGGAAGGATCTGAACCTCTTGAATGCATTCTCAGGAGTTCTGTGCTTGGATGAAAGTAGGAAAGTCAGCCATGAACACTTTGGACTAAACCAAACCTCTAACCAGTACTATAATTGGAAGCCCAGAGGTGAGACAAATGGCAAGCTGTCCAACATACTGCTCAGCATCAGACATTTTCTTTGTTTCTAGCTACCCTGCTCTTCTGAATCAAATCCATTTTGCATCCATCCATCCATCCTGCATCTCTGAATCATATATGTATATGCCTACCTATGTATCCATCTACCTGCATCCACCAATCCATGTACTCTCCATCCCTGCATTCTCCAGACACCCTATTCAGCCAACCAAACCCTCAGCACCCATCTGTCCTGCATTCTAAGCCATCTATGCATGCACATGCATCATTTCATGCATCCCCCTATCCTGCATCTACCCACACATCCACTTCCTACCCATGCATTACCCAGGTATCTTCACATCCCCTGATCCATCCAGTCTATACTTAGGACCTACGTCACACAAGTACTGTGCCAAAGGATGGGAACAGAACAGCTAATTAAGACAAAGTCCCTGATCTTACAGAGCTTGAAGAGGAAAACACAAACAGACCATTATAACACAGCATGCCACTGCAGCCTGGGTGCTTGGGCAACCCTTCTCTCGTAGGAGGGAGACTCTGGAGCTGCCACTTATTTTTTCCTAATGTTTTCACATCCCTGAGAACTCAAACCTTGAAATTTTATGAAATACTGTCTATTCTGGGAACAGATCAGTGCTGGGAGGGGACCAGTGCAGCTTCACAACAAAAAGGAATTTTAGGGATAAAATCTACTACAGAATCAGATTCTGGATACTTCCTCAGAGATGGGAAACACCTATTAACTGGGTTGTGTTCACAACCTCTGAGTAGGGTCCATTCTCTCACCTCCTGGGAGGGCCCGCCTGCCCCACCCTGAGGCAGGGTCCAGCTCCTACAACAGAGGGGGGTAATTTGCTGTTATGAAGCCTCAGCCATAGACGCTCCTCTCTTGGTTTTCCGCCCTTTCCCTAGATGACCTCACAGACCCAGGTCCTGTAATCTAGTCATCGACTGGGGGCTCTAATTGTCTAGCTCCAGACCAGACTTCCCTCAGCAGCACTTGCATATCCAACGGCCTCCCTGACATCTGTACTTGGAGGCTTCACAGCAGCCTGAGCTTAACACGCCCAAAGTGGAGCTTTTAGCTTGTCCCCCAAACTTACTTTCCCTCTCCTTCTCCTGTTCAGAAAATACTACCTTTATCCAACTCAAGTACCAAAGTCCCCTATGACTCCTCATCTTTCCTCATCCTCCACTTCCGATTTGCCAGTAAGTCCTCTCTGTTCTTCCCCAAAGCGTTTCAGATCTCCTTTCTCCACTGCTACCACCCTAGTCCACGCCATCTCCAACCCACAGCGGCACCCTGGCACGCGCCCCTGCTGCTGGGTGTGCTCCCCTGCAGCACCCAGGGCTTCTCCTGCCACACTTAGAAAAACCTCAGATTCCTTCTCATAGCCTAGATCCTACATGATCTAGCCCAGTGGTTCTCAAAGTGGATCTTTGGAGTCCTCGAGGCCAAACTATTTTCATAATAATACTAAATGTTATTTGCCTTTTTCACATTCATTCTCTCAAAGCATACTGTTTTTTCAGAGCCTACATAACAAGGGATAACATACTTGGATAGCTAATGAAATGAATGCTTGTATATTCTTGTGTTTAAAGTTTTTCTGACTTTTAATTTCTTTCTTTTTTTTTTTTTTGTATTTTTCTGAAGCTGGAAACAGGGAGAGACAGTCAGACAGACTCCCACATGCGCCCGACCGGGATCCACCCGGCACGCCCACCAGGGGCGAAGCTCTGCCCACCAGGGGGCGATGCTCTGCCCCTCCGGGGCGTCACTCTGCCGCAACCAGAGCCACTCTAGCGCCTGGGGCAGAGGCCAAGGAGCCATTCCCAGTGCCCGGGCCATCTTTGCTCCAATGGAGCCTTGGCTGTGGGAGGGGAAGAGAGAGACAGAGAGGAAGGGAGGGGGGTGGAGAAGCAAATGGGCGCTTCTCCTGTGTGCCCTGGCCAGGAATCGAACCCGGGTCCCCCCCATGCCAGGCCGACGCTCTACCGCTGAGCCAACCAGCCAGGGCTGACTTTTAATTTCTAATATGGTAAATATCAATAGTTATAATTTTTGCAAACAAAACCTCTTTGAGGCTCTCATTAATTTTTGAGAGTATAAAGTGCCCCTGAGTTTTTTAAAAAATTAAGACTCTCGCCTAATCAGGCAGTGGCGCAATGGACAGAGCATTGGACTCAGATGTAGAGGACCAGGTTCAAAACCCCGAGGTCTCTGGCTTGAACACGGGCTCATCTGGCTTCAGTGAGGTATCACTGGCTTGAGCATGGGATCATAGACATGACCTCATGGTCACTGGCTTGAGCCCAAGGTTGCTGGCTTAAGCAAGGGGTCACTGGCTTGGCTGGAGTCCTCCAATCAAGGCACTTATGAGAAAGCAATCAGTGAACAACTAAGGCGCCACGACAAAGAACTGATGCTTCTCATCTCTCTCCTTTCCCATCTGTCTATCCTTATCTGTCCTTCTCTCTGACTCTCTGTCTCTGTCAATAAAAAATAAATTAAAAAAAAAATTGAGATTCTAACTTAGCCCCTGCCTCCCTTTCCAACCTCATCCATCCCATTCTCTCCCTCATCCTCTAGGCTCCAGTCACCCTGGGGCTCCTTCTAGTATCTTGAACTTGCCTATGTTTTTTTCACTTCCAAACTTGCTATTCCTTCAAAGAGGCTTATCAAATCTTCTGCTGCCTCCCTGCTTTATTCACTGTACCATCTTCATTTCCCCTAGAACACTTATTATAATTTGTAAGAATTTGTTTACTTGTTAATTGTCTGCCCCCCTGCTAGCCTATGTCCACACAGGAACCTCTTCTGTCTTATTTATTCACCACTGTGCCCACATGTCACAGACATTATATGGTCACTTGTTGAATGAACAAACAGATAAGTACAAGGAGGAGGGATAAATAAAGGACATTGGTACTGGCCACCTGAGTCTCTGCAAGAAGGTGGGCATCTTGCTCTGAGACCACATTACCTGCTGGGGCACCTTGAAGCGGACATAGGAGCAGAGCTGAAGCATTTCACTCATCTCTTCTGGGGTGGATGGGATCAGGGGGATCTTCTCCATGGCGGCTGAGTTCTGCAGTTCTTTGAGTCGTTGTATGAATCGATTATCACTTGTGTACTGCAAGCCTATGGATTTCAAACCAAAACAGCTTGGCAATTCATCTACTTTGTACCTTCTTACCAACTCGCCCTTTATTGAGGGAACTTCTAGTATCAGCCCAGAGCTAATATATTTCAGGTGTGTTTCACCAGATTCCTTTTTAATTGGTATTGCCATCCTTGTCCAAAGTCAAAACCACACTCTGAAGAGAAACATAGAAAAAAAAACCTTCAAGATATTTTAGGAACGGGTGACTCAAACTGTGGCCATTGTACCAGCAGCACTGGGAGTCCATAAGCAATACAGTATCTCAGCTTCTCCATAAGTTTTCCTTTCTTTCTTTTTTTAAGACAGAGACAGAGAGGGATAAATAGGAACAGACAAACAGGAAGGGAGAGAAATGAGAAGCATCAGTTCTTCGTTGAGGCACCTTAGTTGTTCATTCATTGTTTTTTACTATGTGCTTTGACCAGGGGCTATAGCACAGTGAATGACCCCTTGCTCAAGCCAGCGACCATGGGGTCATGTCTATGATCCCATGCTCAAGCCAGTGACCTTGGGGTTTCAAACCTGGGTCCTCCACATCCCAGTTCGACGCTCTATCCACTGCGCCACCACCTGGTTAGGCCCTCCTTAAGTCTTCTGAATTGGAATCTGTGCTGTAACAGGTGTC
This sequence comes from Saccopteryx bilineata, assembly GCF_036850765.1. NCBI lineage: Eukaryota > Metazoa > Chordata > Mammalia > Chiroptera > Emballonuridae > Saccopteryx > Saccopteryx bilineata. Next base: position 63,404,288 of record NC_089499.1, on the reverse strand, counting down.
AGGAGCTGTCTCTATATCACGAGAAGCACTAGTCTAGAAGACGACTTGCCTGAGCCCCTTACATCTGTGTTGTTGACAAATCTCACAAAATGCGCATTGGGAAGAAAACATAGAATTGGAGGGACTGACTACCCCTTCCCTTGGCCCAGACCCACCTAGTAATCTCTTATTTGGGGTCAATACACAAAAACAATAACAAGTCCCTTTCTGAGCCACCACCTCGCAGGGGCAGCAGCTGCTCTCTGCTCGGTCTCCCTTCTTCCAGGAGAGCATGAGGCAGTGGCTGGGTCTGAAAAGCTTTGAAATAGACCATTGCTTCCTGCACTCTGGAGCATGACATGAGAGACTTCACACAAGATAATGTGTGCAGAAGTGCAAAACTAATTTCCACCTCCAACACAGCAAATTTCTAGGTGTTTAACTTAGCTGAAGAACCAGATCTTAGAAAGGCAATGGCATCAATCCTAGGCTGCAAAAATCCACACTTATGTCCCCTATACTCAGTAACTCCTTTATTTTATTATTCTTATTATTATTTTTCTTAGGTGAGAATAGGGTAGAAGGTGAGGCAGACTCCCACATGCCCCTTGACCAGGATCTAACTGGAAACCCCCATCTGGGGCCAATGCTTGAGTACCAAGATATTTTTAGCACCTGAGGCTGATGCGCTTGGACTAACCAAGCAATCCTCCAGTGCCCAGGGCCAATGCTCAAACCAATCAAGCCACTGGCTGGAGTGGAACAGGGGAGGGGAGAGAACCAGATGGTCACTTCTATGTGCATGACCAGGAATTAAACCCGGGACGTCCGTACACTGTGCCAACACTCCATCCATTGAGCCACCAACCAGGGCATTCAATAACTCCTTTAAATCTAATGTGGGCATCATGCGGCTTTCACAATGCCATGAGGGCAGATTACATGATCTATTTCCTTTCACTTTAAAAATAATTCTAGACTAAATGTCATATGGTATCCTGCACTAGATCCTGGAACAGAAAAATGACATTAGTGGAAAAACTAATGAAATCCAAATAAAGCCCAGAGGTTTAATTAATAGCAATGAATCAATGTTGGTTTCTTAGTTGTGACAAATTTACTGTGGTAATTGTTAATGGGGGAAACTGGATGAAGGGTAGATGGAACTCTATACTATCTCTGCTACATTTCTGCAAATTTATTTCTGCAAAATTATTTCAAAGTAAAACAATTTATCTTTCCATTTTCACATACCAACAAACAATTTTAAATTTGCAATTGAAACTCGGGTGTAAAACTCTTTGAGCAATTGATTAATACACTTTAAAAAGCCAGGTGGATCTGAGCATCCATAAGTGATTTGAAATCTAATTACCTTCCATAGGGCTGTTTCTCCAGTTCTTAAACTTTATTACTGAAAGACCAAATGATTTCAGACATGGTGTTTGGGAAGAGGAGAAAAGCCACTGGGAGCTTGACTTCAATTTCAATGTCCTTATCAGATCTGAAAACTTTACTTTTAGAGTGACTGAAAGATTTTAAAAGTCAGTTTAGTTACATTTTAGAAGGTATACGTGTTTGACTCAAAGCTGGGTTCTAGTAGATAAGGGAAGTAATAGACATGAGTCACACAAAGGAGGTAGTGAATACAAAAGGACTTCCAAAAAAGTCACAGCTTGCATTCTGGAACAAGACAGCCCAGAGTTGGCTCCTATTCTGGCTCAAGCACTTACATAATTTCTTTGTACCTCAATGTTCCTACTAATAAAATGGGCAGGCCTTGGCTGGTTGGCTCAGTGGTAGAGCGTTGGCCTGGCGTGCAGGAGTCCCGGGTTCGATTCCCAGCCAGGGCACACAGGAGAAGCGCCCATCTGCTTCTCCACCCCTCCTCCTCTCCTTCCTCTCTGTCTCTCTCTTCCCCTCCTGCAGCCAAGGCTCCATTGGAGCAAAGCTGGCCCGGGCGCTGAGGATGGCTCTGTGGCCTCTGCCTCAGGCGCTAGAATGGCTCTGGATGCAACAGAGCGACGCCCCAGATGGGCAGAGCATCGCCCCCTGGTGGGCATGCCGGGTGGAACCTGGTTGGGCACATGCGGGAGTCTGTCTGCCTCCCCGTTTCCAGCTTCAGAAAAATGCAAAAATAAATAAATAAATAAAATAAAATAAAATGGGCATACAGTCTTCATCTGGATATAATTACATATGTAAAAAGTCACCGAGATATACACTTAAAATTTGGGCAATTTACTATTTGCTAATCATACTCCAATGAAGTACCTGAGAGAGAGGAAGGAAGAGAAGGAATTTAATATACTATAAATCCAAGTTTAAAGACTTATATAAGAAAAATGAACTTCAGCCTGACTAGTGGTGGTGCAGTGGATAGAGTGTCAACCTGGGACACTGAGAGCCCTGGTTTAAACCCCAAGGTTGCCAGCTAGAGCGCAACCTCATTGGCTTGAGTGTGGGCTTGCAGGCTTGAGCGTGGGGTTGTTGGCCTGAATGTGGGTTCATCAATATGATCCCAATGTTGCTGGCTTGAGTTCAAGGTCACTGGCTCACTTGAGCCCCCCAGTCAAGGCATGTATGAGAAGCAATCAATAAACAACTAAAATGGAGCAACTATGAGTTGATGCTTCTCAGCTCTCTCCTCTACCCTCCCCCAAGCTATCTCTCCAAAACAATAAAAAGAATTTTAAAAATACAACTTCAGATTCAGATCATCATTTTGGGGAATATGTTACAGCTTAAGTTGACATTTATATAATAATAATAGAGAAACTAAAGTTTGCTGATTTTATAAAAAGATCTTGTAATGAGTAAAGATTTCTGAGTTTTCAGCAAAAAAAGAGAAGAGGATAATACAGGTATTGATCGACTTACGACTATGCAACTTACGACCACTCGACTTTACGACCACAATCGCTAGCCACAACTGCTCCGCACCTGGCAGCGTAAGCATTGCCCAGCTGGGCGTATGACAGTGCTGGCCAATAAAATGTTTCATACATGTTTATATATTTTGATATGTTTTGCAATTGGGAAAATGTTTCCTATGGTATTTTTTACATCTGTATTTTGTATTTTTGTATGTGCTGTATTTTGTAATTTTTTATGTTTTGCAAATATTAAACCAGTTGTACTGGTAATACAGTGTTTTACTTAAGCCTGACAAATATAAAAATAAGAAACAAAATGATGTAGAGATGATACAAATGGAATAAAATGAACAAAGAAAATTATGATATATAACAATAATGAAAGAAAACGATGATAAAATATGACTTAAAGATTATTATAACATCATTTCACAGTACTGTACATATAGCCTACTCAGCTTACGACCGGTCTGTTGGAACCAATCGTGGTCGTAAGTCGAGCACTAGCTATAATAGTATCTTTGCCTCATAAGGTTATGGCAATGGTGAGAATTAACTCCATATAAAGAGCTTAGCTCAAAAGAGTTCAATAGGGCCCTGGCTGGTTGGCTCAGCAGTAGAGCGTCAGCCTGGCATGTGGATGTCCTGAGTTCAATTCCCCATCAGGGCACACAGAAGAAGTGCCCATCTGCTTCTCCACCCTTCTCCCTCTCCTTCCTCTCTGTCTCTCTCTTCCCCTCCCGCAGCCAAGGCTCCATGGGAGCAAAGTTGGCCCGGACACTGAGAATGACTTCATGTCTCAGGTGCTAGAATGGCTCTAGTTGCAACAGAAAAATGACCCAGATGGGCAGAGATCTCCCCCTAGTGGGCATGCCAGGTGGATCCCAGTAGGTTGCATGTGGGAGTCTGTCTCTCTGCCTCCCTGTGTCTCACTTCAAAAAAATACAAAAAAAAACAAGTTCAGTAAGTGTTGGATATTATATTTAAAGTACTTATGTTCTGCAAAGTACTATACATATTTTAATGAACCACCAAAATTCTTTGCAGAACAAGGCTAGCTCTATAATTTAAGTCTGTGGCTATGATTACAGTTAGACAACTATTGTTTGGTTAGCTATCACAAATGCTTTGCATATCTCTGAAGGACACATCAAAAGATAATTCTAAAAACCAGTCAGAGTGGACACTGCCACTTGTTCCTTCAGACATTCAGACCCTGCTGTGCTGAAGTCACTCGTGGGATATTTTAGCCTGGTAACTTACCCGCGGGGCACACGAGAGTCAGGCTGCAGACATCCGATGGGTAGTAAGCAGCATACACCCCGGCCACATTGCCGCCCATGGAGGTACCTATCAGGTGGAATGGTTTTTTGTTCAGCTTGAGGCATTCTACAAACTGGGAAGGAAAATGACAAGGGGGCTTGGTTATATAGCTGTAGACAGTGACAATAGTGATTATAGAGCAAAAGACCTCTATTGCCTGTGGCAGGGGTCTCCAAACTATGGCCTGTGCCGCATGCAGCCCCCTGAAGCCATTTATCCACCCCTGCCTCACTTCTGGAAGGGGCACCTCTTTCATTGGTGGTCAGTGAGAGGAGCATAGTTCCCATTGAAATACTGGTCAGTTTGTTGATTTAAATTTAATTGTTTTTTATTTTAAATATTGTATTTGTTCCCGTTGTTTTTTTTTACTTTAAAATAAGATATGTGCAGTGTGCATAGGGATTTGTTCATAGTTTTATTTATAGTCCAGCCCCCCAATGGTCTGAGGGACAGTGAACTGGCCCCCTGTGCAAAGTTTAGGGACCCCTGGCCTATGGGGACAGATGAAAAGGGCTATTGATAATGAAAGGGAGGGTCTGAAACTTGACTCAATCCATTACCCAGATGAGCCCCAAGGCAAGCACAAGTGATTGAGAGGTCATTTATGAGCATAAAACCAACAAAAATTCTCCTAATTCATGAGTCAGCAAACTTTTCTATAAAGATCCTGAGAGTAAATATTTTCTGCTTTGTGGGCCATGTGATTTCGGTTGCAACCACTCAGCTGTGCTACTGTGTAGCACAAAGGCAGCTAAAGACAGTAAGTGAATGAATGAGTGTGGCTGTGTTCCAACGAAACTTTGCTTACAAAAACAGGCAGCAGGTCAAACATAAATATAGCCCATGGGCCATGTTTTGCTGACTCTTACCCTAATTTAAAGTTCTTCTTATCCATCCAACTATCTATCCATCCAACTAACCATCCACTGATGTTTTAGATAAACATCAGTTTTCTAAAAAGTATTAATTGGATATCCATTATATATAAGGATATATAATGATAAACTGCATAAGATGCAGCAAAGAGCCAAAAAGACAAGGTTCTTGACCTCATCAAAACACATAGTTTAATGTGGGGGACACATGAAATAAATACCCTTGTCGGGGGGGAAAATATCTAACGTCAATTTGAAACTTAAGAACTACTAAATTCTGAAATGGTCCATGAGACCCATGATGCTGAAAGCCCAGCCAGAGCAGAGCTAAAGCGACATGCTGACATAGAACAAAACGCAAAGAGCACCCTCCCCAGCCCTCCAATGCTGGGGAGAAGGGTGACTGCTGTCACTGTGTAGTTGGAAAGCTGAAAACAGACTCCAGGCAAATGGTCTTGAGGAATACGAAATTCCTTACCAAAGAGCTGAGAAAATGCCCAGATCATCATATATCTTTACAAACAGCCGCAACAGGGTTAGAGGAGAACGGTCTGCAACAAGCCCTCAACAGGTGAACAAAGACACTGATGGGTGCCGCTTTGTTTGCAATTACAGGACAGAATGCATTGGATACTCATGACGAATCAGTACGGAACTCTCCTACCTACTCTCCAGGCCTGGGCAATCGTGGGAAAGACCTGCACTCTAGGCAATTTTTGGTGGAGCCTTGCTTACCTGGTGTATCCTCTTGACTTGCCCATCTATGGACAGGTCATCCAGGGAAGAGCGGGTGGTACCCTCATGTCCTGGCATGTCCACGCAAATCACGTGCAGGTTCTTTGGAAGGAACTGAGGACACAAAGGCCCAGAGAGTCAGTATGTGGTAAGCAGAAAACGTTTGACCACTTATCTTGGAAGTTGTACCTACTTCCAAGTAACCTGGAGTTATGGGCCTGGGCCACCCAGAGTTTTACCCTAGTAACACCTGATGGGAATAAGCATTACCAGTAGCCTCACAGGGAGCAGAGGCCCCCCCAGACTAATAAATACATAGATGAAAGGGGACTAGGAGGATGACCAGAAAAGGGGGACAAAGGTCAGGGAGGCAGGGTTGCAGCTCTCACTTTTGACACTACTTGGCAGATACTACCTCCTTTTGCTTTCCCTCGTCCCTCCCACACTTGCTCCAGTCATTCAGCCACTGACTGGGAACTAACTAGAAGGGATGGTTCTGTTCTTTTAGGGTGCTGGCCCACTCCAGAGCCAGCAGGAGCAAGGCTTTCTTTCATGTCTGATCACTAATTCTGCTTTCAACTGGTGTTTTGTTTGTTTGTTTGTCTGTTTGTTTTTTGCATTAAGGTCTAATTCCTGGGGTGATTATTATCCTAAAACACCTTGCATTTATATATGTGCTGCTTTTAACCAGAAAATTGAGAAACATTAGTTACCAATAAATAAATACCCCATTATGTGAAAGATTCTTATCTGAAGTGGGGACAGGAAGTGAGATATTCATTAAGGCATGAGGATGACCGTCCTCAAAGCATAACTGGAAATAAGAACATAAGTAACTAGAAGTTGTGTGGGCCATTTCTTCCTGGTGCAGAGCATCCTTGAGGTCATTCAGGTCTGGTCCTGCTTGAGGTGGGAGCCGGGATGCTTCCCTCCCAAGGCCTCTCCCAGCCCCACCTTCAGTAGCTGTCACTCTTACCAAGTAAAGCAAGTGCCAAACCCAAGTAGACAAGACAGGAAGTGAGTGATTTGGAAAACTATCCTAAAAGGTTGCCAAATCAAGACCATTTCTCTAAATGGCTAAGGGGGAGGGAGCAAAAGCAGAAAAGGGAAGGAAAGAGGAGGGAGGGGAGAAGAAAAAAGAGGCAAAAGAGAAAAGTAGGGAAGGAAGATATTTTTAAAGCCTGGCCTTGATAATGCGAGTCCTGAGGTGCAGCTGAGTGTCAGAGACCTTTCCTAACAAACAGTCACCAGGTGGCATGATTTCTAAGGCACAGATTTTACAAATAACATCCAACTCAATAAACTTTGTCTGAGAAAAGGATTTGAAATGCATATTATGTTAGTTTTAAGATGATCTGAGCCACAGTCCTGGATTCCCTTTGCTTTCTACCACTGCTGATGAAAGAACGTGCAAGTGGAAGCCCTTTTCTTTAAGCACCTTGACCACGCTGAGCCACATATCCTTGTGCGCAGAAAACCCGTGGAGCATGAGGATGGAAGGCTTGTGCCCGGGCCTGCCGCGGAAGGAGTAGCAGAACTGATAGTCCTCATGGTGAACATAGCGGACCTGCATGCCCAGTGCCCGCCGCCAGTACCTGAGGAGAAAAAACACAGGCCACGCCGAATTAGCAAGCTCCAGAAAAGTGGCTTTGGGAGAGGGTCCTCTCTGTAGTCTCCCTTCGAGGTAAGACCAACACTTTTTGTGGCCCTGCTCCTGCACATCTGACTCTGGAGTCCCCCAGAGCTTCACCTTCAAGGAGCACTAAGTGAAAGAATTCCAGAAAGCACTTTAAATAAATATGGTGGTACGTATGTTACTATTCAATAAATAACCACCCTAAACTAGTAAAGGGATTAGGAGTGTGTTCTTGTTTATTTATTTATTTACTTATTTTAATTTTTACTTGTTGATTTTTGAGAGAGAGAAGAAGGGAGAGAAAGAAAAAAAAGAGAAACATGGATTTGTTGTTTTGCTTATTTATGCAATCATTGGTTAATTCTTGTATGTGACCTCACTGGGGATCAAACCTACAATCTGGCATATCCGATGATGTTTTAACCAATTGAGCTACCCAGCCAGAGCAGGTGTCCTCTTGTTAATACATATTTTTAGCAGTTGAATGGCAGTGCAGAGGAGGAGTTGGCAGTGGGAACAAACTGGGTGTCTGACTAGCCCTTACTCTCCCTGGATTGTTTGAGCTTCCACAGAATTTGAAATGGCTGGCGGTGAGTCTGGGAAGGACTGTGGAAAGGCCAAGACAAACCTGGTTTCCTTTTGCACAGAGCCGGCCTGAAGTTTGGTAGGCCATAATCATTGACACCTGAAATCTAGGGCAAGCGGCCATGGACATGTGGGCATGACAGTGGCTAGGTGTAAAGAGCAGCTATCCCAGAGTACCCACCTCCCTGCAGAGGCACTTGCCCCCAAAGACTTAAAGGTAGCTTCACTTACAATGTGCTCGTTGTGGACATAAAGAACCAGACGCTCGCTCATCGAGGCTGCAACTGCAATCCACATACCCACAAATCTCTGATTGGGAAGAAAGGACATCAGAAGGATGTCCATCTAAGGATGCCTGCATTTCTTTTTTTTTTTTTCTTTTCATTTTTTCATTTTTCTGAAGCTGGAAACGGGGAGAGACAGTCAGACAGACTCCCACATGCGCCCGACCGGGATCCACCCGGCACGCCCACCAGGGGCGACACTCTGCCCACCAGGGGGCGATGCTCTGCCCATCCTGGGCGTCGCCATATTGCGACCAGAGCCACTCTAGCGCCTGAGGCAGAGGCCACAGAGCCATCCCCAGCGCCCGGGCCATCTCTGCTCCAATGGAGCCTTGGCTGCGGGAGGGGAAGAGAGAGACAGAGGGGAAAGCGCTGCGGAGGGGTGGAGAAGCAAATGGGCGCTTCTCCTGTGTGCCCTGGCCGGGAATCGAACCCGGGTCCTCCGCACGCTAGGCCGACGCTCTACCGCTGAACCAACCGGCCAGGGCTGCCTGCATTTCTTATGATCTCACAACTCTGAATACTCTAACAGCTGTCCAATGTTGGTGATTCTAGTGGACTGACAAGCAGTTAAAAAACACAATTTTACCTATTTGTAAATCTATTTGAGCAAACTTGAGGTTTAAATAGCTTTCCAATCAACTAAATTTTTCATTTGAGTCTTAACTGTATTTAAGTGTTACTGTGGCTTTAAAGAAGGTATCGATTTTGATGAAGTTGATGGTTTTTTAAATAACTCTTTGGATTTTAACTGTGATGCAGAAGTTAGTCACAAACATTTGGTTTTGTATTGACATTATTTCCACTCCAGAAGCTAAGCTCAATAAAGTTCATAATTCTGCCTCTCCTCAGAAAATACGTATGTATTCTATTTTTGGAGATTTTGAGAGTGAGAACTTGTTTTTTTAAGAACTATCTACACTGGTCCTCTGATTTTATTCACTCTAACATGTGGCAGCTGGTTGAAGGCTCAGCTTCTGTTGTTGCATAAGACTTGGCAGTACTGGAGTTTGGCCTGAAATTGATTTCAATACGAAATTACCATCTAAACAAATTGAACCCTCTGCATAAAGAATCTCTCCAAGATGAAAGATTATTAATTCAATCAGAGATTCTTTGTGTGGTATACTTTGCACCAAAGAGGTAGCCAAGTCTTGCAAAAGCAAACAGTCTAAATTGACTGGTTTCAACCCTTTAGGCAAACCAAGGGGAGGGGAGATGAGACTAGAAATTCATATTTATTTGTCTGCATACAAGAAGCATGGGGACATATACGAGACATTATTAAGATGAGTATCTGGATCAGAGGTGGGGAATACAGTGAGAAGTAGATGGAGAGGCAACAGAGGTGGGAAGGGGATTTTATCACTTTCCTCTTAGTACTTTTTTCAATGAATGTTTTGCCTATTCAAAACTGTACCAATACAATGATAATGGCTAGCTTAAAGCGCTCCTTATAACAATACAAGCTTATTTCAAAACTCTAAATTGTGCAACATAATACAAATTTGCTGATTCATTTCTATGCCAATTAATTCATTTATTGACTATACAATCTTTTTTTTAAATGTTATGTTTATTTTATTGATTTCAGAGAGAGAAAGGGAGAGAGCAGGAGAGAGCTAGGAACATCTATCTGTTCCTGTATGTGTCCTGAAAGGGAATCAAACCAGCAACCTGAGCTTCAGGATGATGCTCTAACCCAGGGGCCCCCGAACTTTTTACACAGGGGGCCAGTTCACTGTCCCTCAGACTGTTGGAGGGCTGGACTATAAATAATACTATGAACAAATCCCTATGCACACTGCACATATCTTATTTTAAAGTAAAAAAACAAAACAGGACAAATACAATATTTAAAATAAAGAACAAGTAAATTTAAATCAACAAACTGACCAGTATTTTAATGGAAACTATGCTCCTCTCACTGACCACCAATGAAAGAGGTGCCCCTTCCGGAAGTGCGATGGGGGCCGGATAAATGGCCTCAGGGGGCCACATGCGGCCTGGGGTCGTAGTTTGGCGACCCCTGCTCTAACCAACCAAGCTATCTGGCCAGGGTGACTATATGATCTTGAATCTCACCTATAATAAGGGGGAAATGTTGCATTCTACTGAAAATATGGTAAAGATTAAATGAGATAACCCATATACAATGTTTTGTTCAATGCTCAGGACATGGTTAAATATTCAATAAATTGTAGTTATCAGCATTATGTAAAAAGATTCTATCCTTGTAAAAATATCACTTGCCAAATTCAAGAGGAAAATTTGCAATAAATATGACAGCAACAGATTGATATCCTTAATATATAAAAGCTTACAAAATAAGAACCCTGCTAAGGCCCAATGCAACACTGAGCAAAATAAAAAGATTACTCAAAGTAGAAGAGAATAACTAACATAGGAAATACATTCAACTTCACTAACAATTAAAGAAATGAATATTACAATAAGATAAACTTTTTAAATGAACTTCTAAATTGAAAAAATGCCTTTTTAAAAACACAAATGATAATGTTCACCCTTTCTAGAAAGCAGTCTGAAATTAAGCAACAGGAGTCTTTTAAAACCTTATACATTTTGACCCAGTAATACTTCCAGGAATAACCTGTTCCAAGAAAATAAGCAGAAATCTTGAAAACATATTTCTAAAAATGTCTGATAAGGTTATTTAAATTAGAAAAATAAAATCTGCACTAACCTTAATGTCCATAAATACAAAATTTATTGCATAAATTACAATGTATGCAGACAATGTAACATTTTGTGGTTAAAAATGAGATCTTCAAAGAATATTCAATAACAGGAAAATGTTTATGACATGATATCAAATGAAAACAGAGGACCTAATTTTTTTATAATCTTGATTCCAATCTGTTAAAAAAATTTTAAACTATATACCAATGAGGTGGGGAAAGGTGGTAAGAACAAAGGAAGCATTGAAGAAAATGATCTGGGGGGTTATGGATAATTTCTATTTTCTGTGTTACCTTTTTTATAATCTTCAAATTCTCTACAACTCTAACACAAAGTACAGTACAAGATCAAGGAAGAGCTGGAAGGTCCTTGTGGAAAAGGTGAAGTTGCACAGGCATCTGGATACTCAACCCCTAATAGTTGGAGGCTACGCAAAAAGGTGTGCCACAGCAGAGGCAAGGGCACTGGGGATGAACCAGCATTTGACCCAGGGGTGGGGGGAGGGGCTGGAAAGGCAGCCTGAGAGCCAGGCTTAGGAATTAAGAATGTCTTCATCACCAGGTCCTGGAGCGCTTAGGAACTAATCTACATTTCTCATTTAATTGGCACGTTCACTGGAAAACTTGGGTCAGGCTTTGGAAACGAGCTGGAGAAACAATATTTTCAGTAATTTCAAATGATTTTCTCAATGAGAATAGGAAGACAACTCTTTAAGCTACCAGGTCAGTCAAAAAATTATGAAAGACCAATGGCCAAACAAATCCAACTTCCTTGGTTTAAAGATAATAGAGAATAAGTTACCTCTAAATCATAAACATCTCAAAGGCAGAGATTTGAAATAGCCACAAGTTTACAAAACAGAAACAAATAGAAGAATTAAATTGGGAAGAACAAATGTCTTGGGAACGAGATCTTTTACAGATGAAAATCTTGCTACAAAAGCCAATTGCCCGTTTCAGGGACAGACATCACCGAAGTCTCAGAAAAGCAGCCTCCATGGGGTGGCTCTTTGAGAAAGGCTCCCAGGGACCAGGCCCTTTATTTTATAAGTGTTGCCTTCTCTAGTTTACCACATTTTAAATGTATAGTTCAGTGGCATTAAAAACATTCACAACTATTCATTTGTAGAACTTTTCATCTTCTCAAATAGAAATTCTGTATCCATTAAACCAAAAATTCCACATTCCTTCCTGTCCCTGGTAATCTTTATTTTATTTTCTGTTTCTGAGTTTGTCCAGTCAAGGTACCCCATATAAGTACAATCATGCAATGACTATTTTTGTCATTTTGTGTCTGGCTTATTTCACTTAGCATAATATTTTCAAGTTATCGATATTATAGAATGTATCAGTACTTTATTCCTTTTTTTTTTTTTTTTCATTTTTCTGAAGCTGGAAACAGGGAGAGACAATCAGACAGACTCCCGCATGCGCCCGACCAGGATCCACCCGGCACGTCCACCAGGGGCGATGCTCTGCCCATCCTGGGCATCGCCATGTTGCAACCAGAGCCACTCTAGCGTCTGAGGCTGAGGCCACAGAGCCATCCCCAGCGCCCGGGCCATCTTTGCTCCAATGGAGCCCTGGCTGCGGGAGGGGAAGGGAGAGACAAAGAGGAAAGCGCGGCAGAGGGATGGAGAAGCAAATGAGCGCCTCTCCTGTGTGCCCTGGCCGGGAATCGAACCCGGGTCCTCCGCACGCTAGGCCGACGCTCTACCACTGAGCCAACCAGCCAGGGTTTTATTCCTTTTTAAGGTGAAATAATATTCCATTATATGGATATGCCAATTTATTCATCCTTTATCAGTTTCTACTTTTTGCCTACTGTGAGTAATGCCACTATAAAAATTCACATCCAAGTTTTTGTGTTTTCAGTTCTGTCTTGGGTAAATACCTAGGAGTAGAATTGCTGGGTCATTTAGTAGCCTTTTTTTCTTTTTTAACTATTTGAAGAACTGCAAAACTTTTCCAAAGCAGCTATACCATTTTGCATTCCTACTAAGAGTATATGAGGGGTCCAATTTCTCTACATCCTTCATTGCTATTTTTTAGAGAAACTTTTAATTGAAGTGTAAATCATACAGAAAAGTGCACAAATTATGTGTCCCTGGAGCAGGGCCAGCCTACTTCTGAAGGATGTGGACTGTAACTGCTCCTGCAGGAGGCACCTAACACTTCACCATGAGTCCACACAGCCACAGCGGGGTGCCATGGCCACAGCACAGAGGGGCAGCTGCGTCTGAAATCCTCCCCCTGCTGGCCCATGGACCCTGGGGCCGGGGACTGTGGAGCAGGGAGGCTGATTTCCACAATGCTCTGTGGGATTAGCCTCTATGTAGTCACACCTCTGCATGCGGCCATAGCCATGGTGATGGGCCACATCACCAAACTGCATTTGCCATTTCAATTTGATTTATTTAAGAAAAATAGCATTTGGGTGTGGTGGTCCAAGGGGCCTCTACAGGGACACGTGGGCCACACGACTCTGGCCTCTCCATGTCAGGCTCCCTGGAGCCTTGGCCCCAGAGCACTCCCACTGCAAGGATAATGGCATTTAAACAGCTGGCATCTGAGCTTCCTCTGTGCAGGGGTGGGTCCTGGGTGAGCCTCTAAAGGGGTCACACCTCCAGAGAGAGACTGAGAGAGTGAAAGAAGAAAAGCTCCCTTCTGTTCAATTAGCTTCTTTTCAAGGAGCAGGGCCAGGGTGGCAGGTGGAAAATTCCCCATGCTAATGAAACAGAAGGGAGCCAGAAAAGAGAGCAAAGGGCATGCGCCAACCTCTCTGCATTCTTCTCTCTATGTACAGGGGGGAGTTCCAACAGGGCACTTCCCAATGACACAAGGAGGAACCAGGCTATTTCTGTATTTCCTGCACCAGCGGACACATACCATGGGGGTGGGAAGTGATTTTATTTGGTAAATGGGCGGAGGCATGAAGAGTCCCTGAAGCACATCAGGAGAAAGCTACTCTCTTTTCAACTGTGCCTTCTGATTCCCTCATAGAGAAAGGCTCTGCTGAGCCTTCACACCCTCTTAGCCTTCACACCAAAGAGAAAGCAGACAGTCGTGAGTAGGTAGCAGTACCTAGGCTAGAATTTAAGAACACTGTTTAATGGTATTCCGCTTATTTTTACTTCCTTATATTAACTTACTATTTATGGCAAGTATAACAAACTCTCCATTTAAGGTAGTGCTGTTTATATTACTCTTAAAATAAATTTATTTAAGCTACAAAAAGTGACTTACTCTAAAGAAAATATTAAAGTAGAGGTGATATGCAGAGAGGGCAAGCATCACAAAGGTGGCACAAGAATAATGGTTTTTTTTTCTTTCTGCCACTTTACTAATGAACACTTTCAGAGCAAATCTGAAACCACTCCGTCTAACCCACATGCCTTCTCCAGGTCCTCCTCCTCCTAATACATTTACCAGTGCACATCACTGCACCTGTCAGATCATCACTGGATCAGAATCCAAGGACCAGGCAACTACTGAAGGAGTTCCCATAAATGCGCACAATCCTTGCTTAAAGAATCAGTGACTTTGGGAGGGAGGGTGGCCTCCCTCCTGGGCAAAGACACTACCAGAAACCTGAGAGAAATTCCCTGATGAGAAGCTACCACTAATTCTTCAGGAACACTCCCAACAGTCAAAAATGATGTCTTTCAACTTTTCTGTATGTTTGAAATATTTCATATAAAATCTTTAAAAAAAATAAAATATATAAAAAGCCTGACCTGTGGTGGCACAGTGGATAAAGTGTTGACTAGGAATGCTGAGGTCGCCAGTTTGACACCCTGAGTTTGCCCAGTCAAGGCACGTATGAGAAGCAACTACTCTGAGTTGATGCTTCCTACTACCCATCTCACCCTCCTTTCTCTCTCTCCTCTAGTAAATAAAATCTGTTTTAAAAATGAAATATTTCATAATAAAATCTGAAAAACAACCAAAAGGACAAGCAGAAAAGATGACCTTTGAAAACTTCCATTATGAAGTTAACTTACCAATAATAGATTCTTATCAGCGCTGAAGGCCACAGGAGAAAGGAGGCCACAAATGCCAGGATTGGGAGGGCCAGCGTCCCACTCGCAATCACAAACATGTTAACCACATCCAGGTCCATCCTGCTCTCTGAGGCTGGCCGGCACCTGCAGGGGCTGGAGAGAGTGACAGTACTGAAACCATCTCAAGAGACAAGGGGAAGACGTAAGGAAAAGAAAAGGACCCAGAATGAGGGTAGAGATAAGGAGGAAACTAAAGCAGGCAACTGTTTAAAAAACTAAACAGGAATGGCAGCTACATGTAATGAAGAATCCCTGAGAGGATTCTGGATTTTATTTTAAGCTATAAAGGAAATTGTTAGGACAACTGGGGAAATCTGAGTAAGGACTGGATATTAGATAATACTGTTATATCAGTGATACAATTCTTGAGTGTGATTAATGACATTGTGGTTGCCTTTGCATGTAGGAGAATGTCCTTGTTCTTAGATGTCTGCTGAAATATTAAGGGGTGAAGCATGGTGATATCTACTACTCACTTTTTTTCTTTTTTTATTTCTCTGAAGTTGGAAACGCGGAGGCAGTCAGACAGACTCCCGCATGCACCCGACCGGGACCCACCCGGCACGCCCACCAGGGGGCAATGCTCTGCCGCAACCAGAGCCATTCTAGCGCCTGAGGCAGAGGCCACAGAGCCATCCTCAGCGCCCGGGCAAACGCTGCTCCAATGGAACCTTGGCTGCGGGAGGGGAAGAGAGAGACAGAGAGGAAGGAGAGGGGGAGGGGTGGAGAAGCAGATGGGCGCTTCTCCTGTGTGCCCTAGCTGGGAATCGAACCCAGGACTCCTGCATGCCAGGCCGATGCTCTACCACTGAGCCAACCGGCCAGGGCCTCTACTACTCACTTTTAAAAGTTCAGGAGAGAAAAGAATGATATGTGTGTGAGTGTGTGTGTGAGAGTGTGTGTGAGTGTGTGTGTGTGTGTGCACGTGTGAGTGTGTGTGAGTGTGGGTGTGTGTGTGTGTTGGTGGGAGGAAAGGAAAGAGAAATAAAGCAAATATGGTGAAATGTTAATCAGCGGTGAATCTAGGTAAAGGTTACATGGTAACCTTCAACTTTTCTGTAGGTCCTATAGTTTTAAATTTTCTATAGCAGTTTTTAAAAATTAAAAGTTAGGGAGGACAGAGGACCTTAAATAAAGAAATAAATATATATATACATGTACACGTGAATGTACGTGAGGCCAGGAACAGTGGCTGCATCTAAGTTGGGAAACTAGACACCTGGGTCGAGGGTAGAAGGGAGACTTGTTACGGCCACACCACCCTGGACGCGCCCGATCTCGTCTGCTCTCGGGAGCTAAGCAGGGTCGGGCCTGGTTAGTACTTGGATGGAAGAAGGGAGACTTGTTTTTCAGTCTACCTTTTAAAATCTTTTGGTTATTTATCCTATACATGTGCAGCCTATTCAAAAATAAATAAAATACAATTAAAAGTTAATTGAAATAAAACAAATCACAAGAGCAGAGTTTTCACTATACTTTCTGACGTCTCCCTAAGGCCCCAACAGACACATCTGAAGAACAGAATGCTTGCTCTAGGAGGGCAGGGACCCTGGCCCCAAGCACCCAGACTGCGGCCTGACCCATTTCTCAGCACTCTAGGAATCATGATTGAATCAGAAGCCCTGTCTAATCCTGTCTCATGAGCTCAAAACATGGTTTACTTTTAAATAAAACAAAAAAATATTTCAAGTCCCACCACCATCTTTCCAGTAGCAAAAACAACTCCTATGAGGACCTGTAATCCAGCTGTGGCCCTTTGCCACCTGAGGATTCCCAGCTGCATGTGTTAAATATGCATTTCACCAGACATAAAAAAAAGACTCTGGCCCTGGCCAGCTGGCTCAGTGGTAGAGTGTCGGCCCGCCGTGTATAAGTCCCAGGTTCAATTCCTAGCCAGGGCACACAGGAGAAGGGCCCATCTGCTTCTCCATCCTTCCCCCTCTTCTTTTTCTTTCTCCCTCTCTCTCTCTCTCTCTCTCTTTCTCTCTCTCTCTCTCTCTCTTCCCCTCCCCCAGCCAAACCTCCACTGGAGCAATGTTGGCCCTGGGAGTTGAGGATGCTCCATGGCCTCCGCCTCAGGCACTAGAATGGCTCAGGTTGCAACGCCAGGTGGATCCTAGTTGGACTCATGTGGGAGTCTGTCTGTCTGCCTCCCCACTTCTTACTTCGGAATAATACAGAGAGAGAGAGAGACTTCTTCAAGATAGAGCATTAACATCTTGCAAATCATGTCTTTGTATTTCCTTTGAAAGGAAGAGACTTTTCCCATGTCCCTCCATCTATTGATACGCATTTCCATTTTATTACGAATTCACAATGGCATGGCATGACTCCACAACCACTGAGCACAGGGGCTGGCAAACATTTTCTCTAAAGGGCCAGTTGATCAATATTTTAGCATTGCATGCCACAGGGTTTCTGTCGCAGCTACTGGGGCTGCCATGATAGTAAGAAAGCAGCAGTACACCTGGAATGAGCAGGTATGACTGTATTCTAGTAGAACTTCATTTTAAAAAATAGGCTGCAAGCCAAAGTTGGTCTGTGGGCTGTAGTTTGCCAACCCTTAATTCAGCTTGCCAACCCTTAATTCAGCTTGCCAACCCTTAATTCAGCACACCAACCCTGTCAAACAGGCAAGGGGTGTTATTCCTGTTTTATAGGCTGACAAAACCGAGGCTCACTCAGAGAAGTAACTTGCTCTAAGTCACTCAGCTGGCTGGTAGAGCCATGATTATAAAACAGGTTTCTGACTTGAACCCAATCTTTTTGCACCAAGCTCCACTGTGTCTGATTGTTTTCAAATGGTCTTTCCTCAATCTCTGTAACCTCTTTGTTGTTAAATACCCACACCTGTCACCCATATTTTTCCATGAAGATGTGACAGCTCTATTTAACTGTCTTGTCTCTCACAAGAGGTTTGGCGAATCAAGCCCCCCACAACCTAGCTGGCAGATGCATGGTGGGTCAGCTGATTCTTTGAGTTTTACACACACACTTTATCTGGTACTGTCGTCAGTCTAAAGCCATGAAAGCTGCCACCTTCTCAGGGGCAGAGGCAGTGTCTGCGTCCCAATGCCCTCTCAGTTTCTCAGTGTCAGTAGACGCTTTTTCCAGCATACTAAGTCGTGGGTCTGTTTCTCCTAGAACCAGACCTCCGTGAAGGAGGCGACACTCATATATGTTCTTTCCCAGTGCCTAGAACAAGCACAGAACACAAATAAGATGCAAATAAATTAATAAAAAGCAAAGTACAAAATAGACTCCACACTGTTTGTGTTGAGGACAACCATTCCCAAAAGGCTGTAAGAGACTTTTCCTCCTTCAGTAACTACAGAACTCCCCAGAGGAGTTACCTACTTAACACTTAGTACAATTTACAATACTAAAAGGCACCACCACTGGGTCAGGGTATGCAAATTATTCACAACGTGAAGGGAACTTGACAAATGTTTGAATGTTGTGGGCTTCAGGAGGACTGTCCCACATCACATAAAGTCCTTAAAATGTGCAAAGGGTCACCAGGAACTCCAATGCCTGAGCTGCAGGAATTTTTTTGTTTTGTTTATTTTTTAACAGACAGAGAGAGGGTCAAAGAGAGGGACAGATAGGGACAGACAGGAATGAAGAGAGATGAGAAGCATCAATCATTAGTTTTTCGTTGCGACACCTTAGTTGTTCATTGATTGATTTCTCATATGTGCCTTGACCGTGGGCCTTCAGCACAGACCGAGTGACCCCTTGGACCTTGGGTCCAAGCTGGTGATCCTTGCTCAAACCAGATGAGCCTGCGCTCAAGCTGGCGACCTCAGGGTCTCAAACCTGGGTCCTCCACATCCCAGGCTGATGCTCTATCTCAGGGGTCCCCAAACTGCGGCCCCCTGAGGCCATTTATCCGGCCCCCGCCACACTTCCGGAAGGGGCACCTCTTTCATTGGTGGTCAGTGAGAGAAGCATAGTTCCCATTGAAATATTGGTCAATTTGTTGATTTAAATTTATTCTTTATTTTAAATATTCTATTTGTTCCCGTTTTTTGTTTGTTTGTTTGTTTTTACTTTAAAATAAGATATGTGCAGTGTGCATAGGGATTTGTTCATAGTTTCTTTTATAGTCCGGCCCTCCAACGGTCTGAGGGACAGTGAACTGGCCCCCTGTGTAAAAAGTTTGGGGACCTGCTCTATCCACTGAGCCACCGCCTGGTCAGGCTGCAGGAAGTTAATTATATGATTTTCCTTTGTACTAGGAATTAGAACATTTTATGCCCAAAGCCATCCATATCACTGACTCGGATACTGGAGAAAGCTGCCCCACCGTGAGGTATGATCATCAAAAGGAAACTGCATGTCCCTGGCCAGGTAGCTAATTGGTTAGAGTATCATCCCAATATGCAAAGGGTGCAGGTTCGATCCTGGTTTAGGGCACAGACTGATGTTTTTGCTCTCTCTCTCTCTCTCTCTCTTGCTCTCTCTCCCTTTCTTTCTCTCTCTCCCCTTTTGTTCTCTCAATCAATAAATTAAAAAATAAAAAGTAAAGTGTATGACCAGTAGTCGTGGCTGTCGTGGGCATGTACATGCAGGTTCACATTGGACTCGGCAGACAGTAAAGAAACAGTGGAGCCCCACAATGGTGGGCCACTCCTTTATTCGAGACTCCCACCAGCTGACCAGCAAACACACAGAGCTCCCAAAGCCACTCACAGATTCTCCAGTTCCACAACCAGGAGAATCTTCTTCGGTCTCTCCTAGAATCAAAGGCCCCACCAGTCTCAGCGGAGCTCACAAAAGCCCCTCGCCTCTGTTCCCCATCTCCTTCTCTCTTCTCTGCCAACACGGCTTCTACCTTTCTCCTCCTCCTCCTTTTTTCAAAACTTTCTGGCTCAAAAACCTCTCCTCCAGCAAACATTAGCAAGACAATGACCCTTCCCAAGCAGGAAGATAACTTGCAATTTTACAGATCACATACCTGGTGCTGCTCATCGCCATTTTCTAATAATAAAAGTGAGCAAACTTAAAAAATACAAATTTTACAAACTCGTTTGCTCAACATAAAGATACTTCATGGCTTTGTGGAAGCCCGCTATGTGTGTCACAGTCAGTTTGAGGGAAGGCTGTACCTGGCGCCATCCTCCATTTAAGGGCAGAATCAAGTCTTCAACAAGAAGTAGAGCGCGATCACCTCAGCAAACTCAGGACTTACTAGAGAGCCCTGCACAGCTTCCCGACAAGGTCAGACATGGCCCCAGGTGAAGAAATTAATGCTTTCTGAGTTTTCTACAGAGATACAAAGTGGGCGATTATTCCTACTTCTGCAATAGCCTTTCTTTTACTGAGGACTTGTCCCCGCTTTCCTCTGAAAAGGAAAGTCTCCTACCTGTTGGGATTTGTAGGATACTCCATGGACTAAGGAGGCTGGGGACAGAAAAACAGAAGCCTTGTAAACCCAGACGCCAATGACTGAAATCAAGGAAGGGGTAAAATACAGTTTCCCATACAATTGATGATTTCAAGATGACTTTTGTGAGCAGGCGAATACTAAGTAATGCTAAATAATACTTACTGAGAAAGTCATCTTTTCAGTCCTCCTTAGGTCAAAGAGTAATTCTCAGTATGGTGTTATTCAACAGTTCCTAAACCCTT
This sequence comes from Saccopteryx bilineata, assembly GCF_036850765.1. Taxonomy (NCBI): domain Eukaryota; kingdom Metazoa; phylum Chordata; class Mammalia; order Chiroptera; family Emballonuridae; genus Saccopteryx; species Saccopteryx bilineata. The sequence goes on along the minus strand of NC_089499.1, from coordinate 63,383,598 downwards.
AAGCCCCCAGCAGGCAATAGTAAATAAACATTTAATACTATTGTTTCCTGTGCTAATGATGTTTATGGATACTTTCAATTTATGGTAGGGATGTAAATTAATTTTTAAAATTAATTTAAGTTAAAAGAAGAAGTCAGTTGAAATGAAAATGCTGACTAGGTGATACATGAATCTGGAAAATGTTGTGCCAGTGATACATGAGAGGGGCTGCCCCCGGGGCAGATTCCAGGACAGATGGACACCAGGCCGGGGGGCAGGCACTCCAGCCAGCTCTCCTGGCAGGCTCTTCCACGCACCAGCTACAGACCCTGGTGTCCTTAGCTGCTAAGTAAGAACTTTCATCCACATCATCTCTTCTGTCTTTTCCTACTCTGGTGACTTTTAAATTATACCAGCAATTAAAGGGTAAGATTTGGCTTGCCCCAACAAGAATCTTGTTCCTGCCCTGGCCAGATGGCTCAGTTCTTTAGAGCATTTTCCCAATACACAAAGGTTGCAGGTTTGAACCCCGTTCAGGGTACATATAAGGTCAGATCAATGTTTCTGTCTCTCTACTCCTTCCTCTCTCTTTAAAATAAATTTAAAATAATAATAAAAAGTAATCTTATTCCCTGTTATGTTTTCCCAGAACATAAAACAGTCCTTGGCAAGTATCTATTGCTTTATAACACTTATTGCCTGAATAGACTGAAAAAGAACACTGCCCTCGTTTTGCATATCTGTAGTGTACAGTGAGGCACTTCTGTGTTAAAGACAATGATTTCGGTGGCCTTGCAGCATAATGAAGTGAGCTGGTGTCAGGAAGGACAGCTGGCCATCATGGCACCAGGGAGAGTAACACACTCGCACATCCCAGGCCGAGCCTGTGCATTCTGGGCCTTTATCTCTGAACATAGGGACAAAGATTAATTGGACAAAGGACATGGTGTATCTCATGTTCCCAAGTTTAGTCTGGGACTACAGGTAGTGTATAACATGTCACAATCATTCTCAGATTGTAAAGACTGGGAATCCTGAGTTCCAATACCTTAATCTTAGGGTATAAAACAAAATTCCAAGAATAAATAGAATGTAAACAAATACTTTTATAGAATCTTGCCTTTCCCTAGACATCTATCCATATTTCAGCAAATTTGATAAACTAAAGTCCTGGTGTCTTCAAAATAATGATTATTATAACAATGGCAACAACAATAATAACCACAGGACCAGGTGGTGGTGCAGTGGATAGAGCGTAGGACTGGGAGCAAATGACCCAGGTTTGAAACCCCGAGGTCGCCAGCTTGAGCACGGGCTCATCCGGTTGAGCTCAGGGTTGCTGGCTTGAGTGTGGGATCATAGATATAAATAACCGCATGGTCGCTGGCTGAGCAAGGGGTCACTCACTCTGCTATAGCCCCCGATTAAAGCACATATGAGAAAGCAATCAATGAACAACTATGGTGCCACAATGAAAAATTGATGCTTCTCATCTCTCTCCCTTCCTGTCTGTCTGTCCCTATCTGTCCCTCTCTCTGACTCTCTCTCTCTGTCACAAAAACAAACAATAGTAACCACAACCACTACCACTATAGGCAAAGATATAAGAGCAGTGGCTTTCATCTACTGAGTAACTACTGCTGCCAGACCCAGTGTACGCAGTTCATGTATACATCCTCTCATTTCATCCCTCTTCACATTAAAAGGCAGGGAGCATTTCTCCCATTTTAAAGATGGATAAACTGAGGCTTAAAGAAGTTAACAAATGTCCTCAAGGTCATCTGGCTGGTAAATGGCATGATCTGTATTTTTTTAATTTTTTTTTTAATTTAGAAATTAAATGTAATGGGGTGACACTGATCAACAATGCATTTCTTTCTTTTTTGAGAGAGAGAGAGGAAGGGGGAGGGGAAGGGAAGGAAGAAGGGGGGAAGAGAGGGAAGGAGAAGGGGGTGAGAAAGGGAGGAGGGAGGGGGAGAGAATAGCATCAACTCATTTTTCCACTTAGTTGTGCCATTGATTACTTCTCATATGTGCCCTGACTGGAGATCCTCGGGGAGCCAGCACTCTCGGGATCAAGCTGGCGCCCCTGGGATCGAGCTGGCAATCTCATGCACCAGGACCACGCTCTACCCACGCAGCAACGGCCAGGGGGCGTGGCCTGTATCTCACGGCACCTTTGTCTTCTCTCAGTGCTTGCTGAAAGCAGATACTTACTTTGCATCAGTTATGGACAAGGAACTGAGTTCAGTAACCCCATCACCAGTCTTTACACTTCTCTAAATCTGTTTTAAGAGCAAGTAGTATGCTAACTTTACAAGTTACCAGTGAGCTATTACTTTATTCCTGCTGGTGTCTTTTTAAAACTATCCAGTGCTGCCCTGGCCGGTTGGCTCAGCGCTAGAGCGTCGGCCTGGCGTGCGGGGGACCCAGGTTCGATTCTGGCCAGGGCACATAGGAGAGGCGCCCATTTGCTTCTCCACCCCCACCCCCTCCTTCCTCTCTGTCTCTCTCTTCCCCTCCCGCAGCCAAGGCTCCATTGGAGCAAAGATGGCCCGGGCGCTGGGGATGGCTCCTTGGCCTCTGCCCCAAGCGCTAGAGTGGCTCTGGTCTCGGCAGAGCATCGCCCCCTGGTGGGCAGAGCGTCGCCCCTGGTGGGCGAGCCAGGTGGATCCCGGTCGGGCGCATGCGGGAGTCTGTCTGACTGTCTCTCCCCGTTTCCAGCTTCAGAAAGAAAAAAAAACAAAACTATCCAGTGCTGCTTATAATTTTTTCTTTGATTCAGCAATATGAAAATTTTTTTTCCCACACTGTTTTCCATTAGGGAAACACTACATTCTTTCCTTTTTAAGCTTGCGAATTTGTTTTCATTGGGGTGGAGGGGATGGGTCACTGGGTGGTTATACGCCACCAGGGTCCTGTCCATTCTGATCTCCCTGGGGTAGCATTTGGAGCTTTTTTCTTTTTCTTGGAGCTGCCACACTTGCTCCCAGCAGCCCCTGTAGGTCCACTGCTAAGTGGCTCCACCTTCAAAAAGAATTTCATTTTTTGGGTGGACACTCCTATTTCCTTCCTCTTCACGGTCAATAACTGGTTCCTCTTTGGGGAAAGATTTCTTCTTCTTGGGAAGACTTCCATTTCCAGCTGTCTTCTCAAAATCACTACTCACTAGCTCCTCTCTGGAAAAAGGTTTCTTTTTCTTGGGTTTGGGTAAGAGACAGATGGGTCTTCCAGTCCATTCTCCTAAGGAGCCTCCTGGAGCTTTTGCTTTCTTCTCTTTGGGGTTTCCACTTGTCCCCTCACATTGCTCTGGTGTATTACTGCTGCTAGGAAATTCTACATGCTTGAAATCTGAGCATAATATCCCAGCTGTTAAATACTGTTGTATCAACTTAACACCGGTTTCTGAAACTAGGTTCTTCTTTTTTTTTCCATAATTTTATTTTATTATGTTAACATAGATTCATGTGTCCCACTCAATATAACACCCTCACCCCCACCCCTGTACCCCCATTTGCCCCCCTCCCCCTACCCTCTGGGATTTGCTGCCCTGTTATCTGTATCTCTGTGTTATGTATATATAGTTTCACTCATCCCTTCACCTTCTCTGATCCCATCCCCTCAGCCCCCTTCCCTCTGACTTCTGTCCCTCTGCTCCCTGTGACCCTGTCGCTGCCTTTATTTCACTCCTCAGTTCACTTTGTTCAATAAACTAGGTTCTTATAAAGACAAACTGATTTCATCATCACTAATGATCAAGAGCAGAAGCAGACACAAAGACAGTAAGATTCTCTTGTGTGGAAGCCCCAGGACTGATGAGACAGAATTCAAGCAATGGAAAGTTCTAGTTCCCTGTCATATACATCTTCTCCATCGTGGAGGAAAATCACAGTGAAGTTTCCAACCAGGATGTTAAGCTTCCCCAGTCAGTTGTCATTGAAAACATGGCACGGCACAAGAACTACTGCCATAAGGTGCACACCTCTGCCCTTCTGGCCTTCTGGTCTCCCCATCCCTCAGGCCGAGCCCATTCCTCTGTGCTTTGCAGCTCTGAATGCCTGAGTGTTGAAACAAGTCAGGCTGTGAGCATGCGTGACCTGGGTCCTGAGACGCTCTCCTCTCTCTTCCTTGGAGAGCTCTCCAGTCCTACATGCTCCACTACTCCCTCCTGCAGGTAATTTTTTAAAAATCAACATACGTGGCCAGTACCTCCTTCCAGACTTTTCCAAAAGCCTGCTTGACTACTCCCATGACCCAACAGCCCTACAATGCCTCATCTCTTCCTCTTCTCCTGACTCCCTCATTTCTGCCAAGAGTATCCCCATCAGTCTAGCCTCCCAGACTCTGACGCATCTTCATTCTCTCACTTGCTCCCTCCTCCTGTAATGCAGTGGTGGAGAGGTGTCAGGACTGGAGCCAGCTATTCTAAACAACTTGCACTGTTTAATGTGTGACTGACTCAAAGTTCAGCTCTTTGAGTTGCTCACACCCATCACGCTTTATGTGCTTGACAGCCACACATGAACAGCAGCTACCCTACAGGCCAGCACAGCTCTCGGGCATTTACAACCTGGAAAGCCTCTGGTGACCAATTCCTTATGCCATTTTGGTTCAACATTTACCAAAATGGGATGAAAAATTCCCACCAGGTGTGAAACTTTGTGTGAGTCAGACCACACACAGCTCGCCCAGCCCCACACGAGGTGCAGGTCCTTGCCTCTCGCTCCATTTCTGGACAGGCTGCTCTTTCTCAGCCCAGTTCCCCAATCAGCAGCCGCCCGAGAAACCTCGACTCTCTCCAGGGATCAGGCTGCGCTCCACATGACCCTTACTCAACTCCCTGCTCCTCCTTCTCCATCTGCACCCCAGGTAACCCCCTCCTACCCCCACAGCCTCGTGTTCCACCTTTCCTCATGCTGTCCCCTTCTCACGGAGCACACTCTGCCTGGCTCCCTGATGAACTCCTCTCTGCTGTCACAGCTGATTCAGGTGTCGCTCCCCAGGGGAGCATCCTGGTCCCCACAGGCCCGGGTCTCCTAGGCTCCCTTCACAGTTAGAGCCCTGCTCCTGGCAAAGTCTTTAAGAACTGCTGGCAGGAGGCTATTGGTGCATATCTGAGCTTTGAAAACTATCAGAAGTCCAAACCCCTCCCCCCAGTCCTATTGAACCAGAGAAATCACCCACCACAGAGGGGGTTTTCCAGGGAGCTTGTAGAGGAGCTCAGGCTCATTCTTATCTATCTATCTATCTATCTATCTATCTATCTATCTATCTATCTATTTTTGTCATTCATGGTTTAAAAAATCCATACTCACTGTTCGAAAAGCACACACTTCTTTCCCAACTGCTACTGGCTCTGGCAGAAGATGAAAATGAGATTCTGAAATTACAAAAGGAAATGACAAAGCATTAAATCATATTAGGAAATATGAATCCTAATAGCTAACAAATTGCTAGCTTTGCTGGATAGAGGCTCAGAGCTCTCCTCCTTGATGGAGGCAAAGTACAGATATCCTGTGACTTTATAGCCACCCCCCGCCCAAGTTAAGCAACTTGTACAAAGGGCAGAGCATGTAAGGGAAGGCAAGGAGGACACCAAAGAAGGATCTGTGGGGAGAGGACAAAGCATGGGAGTGAGATCATGATCCCCCGGCTGTGCAAGTAAGAAAGGCACCATCAGGAACAGGAGTGCTTGGTGGGTCAGGGGGTGGGGCTCTGGGGGCAACAAACTTAACTGAGCCCCTCTAATAACGACTAAAACTGGCCCTGGCTGGTGGCTCAGTATATAGAGCATTGGCCCAGCATATGGACATCAAGGGTTCAATTCTCGGTCAGAGCACACAAGAGAAGTGACCATCTGCTTCTCCCCCCTCCTACTCTCCCTACTCTCCCTCTTCCCCTCCCGCAGCCAGTGGTTTGATTGGTTCAACCATTGGCCCTGGGAACTAAGGATAGCTCGGTCGGTCCCACCATGTCAGACTCAGGTGCTAAAAATAGCCTTAGATGGGGGTTGCCAGGTGGATCCCAGTCAGGGTACATGAAGGAGTATGCTTCACTATCTCCCCTCCTCTCACCTAAAAAAAGGCTAAAACTCTCCTCCCTCCATCTGGTATTAGTGTTTACCTAAAGGTTGTACTCAGAAAGAAATGAGAGGAAGGTGGCAAGCAACGTGCAGATGAGAATCTTCCTACCAGAGTAACGAGGGAGAGGGGATCACAGCTCCATCACAGGGCTGGACAGAGTAGAGAGGCTGGCCAGGGCATGGCCACGGGAGCACAGAGAGACAGGCAAGGGGGGTCAGTCCACAAACCCCTGGTTATTTCAGAGACCCAAAGAGTTAAATATAAAAAAATAAAACTATGAAAGTTCTAGAAGTAAACAGGAGAACTTTTAAAAAATATCTTCATGGGCAAAGCCAAATCTAAGAAAGATTTAAAGCCAGACAGACACCATAATAAAAAGATTAAGTTAATAGTATAAAAATGTTTTTAAATGTCCACATGGAAAGAGATACCATGAACAAGGTTAAATCTTGTCCATACATATCAGAGGCAACAGACTAATTTCCTTAATGTATAAAGGGTTCCTACAAATCAATATAAACATCAATAAAATGCAATAGAAAAATGGGCAAATGATCTGAATAATTTACTAGAAAGTAAATACAAACGACTCTTAAAAATATTAAAAGATGCTAAATCACATTTATAATAAGAGATATGCAAATTAAATCTATAAAGTAACAGCAAGATTTATTTATCATACTGGCAAAGAACAACAAGTTTCTTAAACTATTGCTGAGGCTTTGGGGAAACAGAGGCTCACATAAAACATACCAATTTATATTCCCATCATCAAACTCTATAAAAGGCAATCTGGCAAATCAGCAACAATGTTATATGTCTATACCTTTGACCTAACAATCTCAGTTCTAGGAATTTAGGTTTAGAACTAACTGAACATGTGGGCAAATATCTTTTTGCAAGGTTTTTGTTATAGGATCATTTACTATTGTAAAAGATTGGAAATAACTCATATGCCCACTTATAGCGCACCTGTTAAGTAAACGATAGTATAACTTTATGAAGAAGTATAATGTAGCCTGACCAGGCGGTGGCACAGTGGACAGAGTGTCAGACTGGGATGCGGAAGGACTCAGTTTCGAGACCTCGAGGTCGCCAGCTTGAGCGCAGGCTCATCTGGCTTGAGCAAAAAGCTCACCAGCTTGGACTCAAGGTCGCTGGCTCGAGCAAGGGGTTACTTGGTCTGCTGAAGGCCTGCGGTCAAGGCACATATGAGAAAGCAATCAATGAACAACTAAGGTGTCACAACAAAAAACTGATGATTGATGCTTCTCATCTCTCTCTGTTCCTGTCTGTCCCTATCTATCCCTCTCTCTGACTCTCTCTCTGTCCCTGTAAAAAAAAAAAAGGATGATGTATAGCCATTAAATACAAATAATATTAAATGTAAACTATTAAAATAATGAGGCAGTTCTATTTCTCTCTCTGAGTAATAATCTCCAAGGTACATTATTAACTAAAAAAAAAACAAGAAACAGAAGAGAGTGGATGGAATAATACCTCTTGATTTGAGCAAGAGAAAAAGAAATATATACATTATGCTTATATATGTGTAAAACATTTCTGGAGAGATACACAAGAAACTGGTAATCATGGCTGGAACTGGGAGGGAAACTGAGGGGCTAAGGAAAAAAATAAGGGGGACTTTTCATTGATACCCTTTTGTTTCATTTGAATTGCTACCATGTACATATATAAGGCCTTCCCTATTTATGTAAAAAATAAACTCCTCAAATAAAATAGTCTGTCCTACCTCTCTAATACAGTAGCCACTAAGCTGCATGTATCTATTTATATCTAAACTGGTCAAAATTAAATAAAAGTTAAAGTTCAGTTCTTCAGCTGCACTAGACACATTTCATATGTGCAATAACCACCCACATGCAGCTAGTGGCTACCACACTGGACAGCAACAAGGTAGAGCATTTTCATTATCACAGAAGTTCTACTGGCCAGTCCTGCACTGTACGCTAGCTACAAAGGCCCAATAGAGCAGTGGCTGTCAACCTATTTACACTTGGGACTGGTGAAAATAGGAGAATTATTTCAGGGACCACTAAGGCAGAAATCATGCTGAGCATAAGTGAATTCCACTAAGATCATTGGATTTGTAATCTCCATACAACATCAGGGTGGTTAACTCTTTCACAGACTGGCATGCAATTTCAGGTGGACCAGTCCATGGACCAGCAATTGAAAAACACTGCAGTACAGAGAGCAACCAAACCTTAATTGTTTCTCATGTTAAAAGAAGAAATACAGCCCTGGCCAGGTAGCTCAGTTGGTTACAGCACTGTCCCACCAAGGTTGCAGGTTTGATCCCTGGTCAGGGCACATATAGGAATCAACCAATGAGTGTATAAATAAGTGGAACAACCAATTGATGTTTTCTCTATATGTAAACAAACAAACAAATAAATTAAAAGAAGGAAAGAAATACAAATGTGAATGCTGAAAATCCCTCAACCTTTACACAAGCTAGATGGCCTAGCTGCCTATAAAAATAACAGACTAGAGGCTCCTGTACTGTGTGACTGTCCAAAGGTTAAATTAGCGTGGCAGGAGCTTTAGTCTTTAAGGGTCAAAGTCCAGCCCTCTAAGATAAAAGATAAAAATTTCCATCCAGGAACTATTCTCGGTCCATAGACCAGAAATCTGTATCTCCTCCGTGGTTCCTGGAGAGGTGCTAAAAAGAGGTTTCACTCTGGCCTACTTTGTACCAAAGCACTAGCAACTGGCTCCTCATGGGGGTTCTTGTTCAAGAACCAGCCAATCCCACAGCCCCCTCCTCCACTCTGCCACCTGGGGCAGCACTGTGGCCAAGGACATGACCTAGTCAGGCAGGTCCTGTGGGCAAACATCAGAGAGCCAGAAAATCCTGCCACTCAATCCTTGGGAAAGGTGGGTAGATCAATCAATGGCCCAACTAGAAGGCAGAGGGCTCACCATCCTGCAGTGTATCCTCTAAAAAACGACAGGGGCAGAGAAGGATGGCAATGAAACACGCCAACACCTGCCGTGACCTAAGCCAGCCCCTTCAAAACATCAGCCTTTGGATTCAAGATGTGGACTGTGGTGATTGTCTGAAGTAACCACCTGCTTGAAATCACATTCAAAACAAGGAAACCATAAAGAAACACAAGCCTGTCTTCTGCTGGAGAAAAGAGGAGCCAAAAGCTACTTGACCCTTTAGGACAGTGGTCCCCAACCTTTTTTGGGCCACGGTCCGGTTTAATGTCAGAAAATATTTTCACAGACCGGCCTTTAGGGTGGGACGGATAAATGTATCACATGACCGAGACAAGCGTCAAGAGTGAGTCTTAGACGGATGTTACAGAGGGAATCCAGTCATTTTTTAAAAATAAAACATCGTTCAAACTTAAATACAGTGTGTCTGTAAAGTCATGGTTCACTTTTGACCGGTCACAGGAAAGCAACAAAAGATGATAGAAATATGAAATCTGCACCAAATAAAATGAAAACTCTCCCAGTTTCATACCTATTCAGTGCAGTTCGATGTGGGCTCACACACAGATTTTTTAGGGCTCCTTAGGTAGCTATCCCGTATAGCCTCTACAGACTCGTCACTGACTGAGGGCCTACCAGAACGGGGTTTCTCCCCCAAACTGCCGGTTTCCTTCAACTGCTTATCCCACCGAGTAATGTTATTCCTATGTGGTGGCGCTTCGTTATAAACGCGCCGATATTCACGTTGCACTTTGGTCACGGATTCGAATTTAGCGAGCCACAGAACACACTGAACTTTCCTCTGTACCATCCACATCTCGACTGGCATGGCCGTGGGCTGCTCCGCTGTATACACGGTGTTACGTCATCATCTGCGCATGCGCACATGCTGCCACATCATCCTACAGAAACTGGAAGGGTTTTCGTTTTATTTGGTGCAGATTTCACATTTCTATCATCTTTTGTTGCTTTCCTGTGACCGGTCAAAAGTGCACCATGACTTTTAGGACACACTGTATAAATAAAACGGAAATAATATAAGTTATTTATTCTTTCTCTGTGGACCGGTACCAAATGGCCCATGAACCGCTAACGGTCCATGGCCCAGAGGTTGGGGACCACTGCTTTAGGACCCCAAACTCTTCAGGCTCTCAGGGAGCCCAGAACAAGCTTTCACTGTATGAATTAGTGTGAATAAATGCATGTGCTTCATCAGCCGAGGTCACATCTCAAAGGTAAAGTGCTAGAAAGAACAGCACATAAGTGACAATTTTCCACATGACTGAAAGGAATTAAAATAGCCCTCTATATAAGCATGCAACAGCAGAGAGCCTAAAATAGAACCTGGCACCCAAAAAAAATTTCTCCCCAGGTCAGAATCTGCCTCCTAAGTAAAAGGAAAAGCAAGGATCAAAGAGGGTTTTGTCATGTCTAAAGGATGTGAAGTTGGCCTGCAGTATTTTGTAATTTTAGGAGCAAAGTTGGTGTCAGACAAAAAGGGGCCCAATAAGGCCAGCAGGCTTCTATCAGGACAAGATTTCCTCAGGGCCTTTTGTGAGCTGGCCCTTCTTTTTTGGGAAGACTCTCCTTCCCAGAGGAGATCTCTTTAACCCCGGAAAATTCACATCAGAAAAAGTCACATACAAAATAGTTAAAAGTAAAACACAGTCTTATTTAGAACTTGATCCAAATAAACAAAAAATCAAAATGTTTATTTTAAAAATAGTAAATATGGAACAAAATTTAGGTATAACTGCAATTGTGTGCTAATTTTGAAAATAAAGAATAAATCACAGGGAGACTTTTATAGTTAAGATAAATCCTTCCTGTTAATATTTGGTTATCAGAGTGCCACCATAATGAGGACATTTTTTGCAAAAATATCTTATTGATTTCTCAATGGCTTTTCAATTCTTTGGTTTTCAAGTCTCTTTTCCCTTCTCTTCATCAATTAACAGATCCTCATCTATTATTCCTTGACATGTCACTCAAACAGTTCTCCAACATTCTTGCTTTAACTCCTCTCTCACAAGGGCTACAATTTCACCTTCCAATGTTTGTCTTGTATTTACAAAATGGCCTATGAGCTGGGAGAGACAGACAACCAAGATGTGGATGCTTCTGTAGGCTGGCTGGACACGAGGGTTAAAAACAGAGAGAGGAATGATGGAGCAAGACTGAAGTTTGTAAGTGGCAATCCATTAATGAATATTTTCCTGTTACAATGACTTCCACTTCCCCTCCACAACCTGGAAACTGTAGGGAATCAGATACGATACAATGATAATTTGATCCTCTGGTGACTGTACCCTAAAGGACTATTTTTCTCCATGTAGGGGACTCACTTTTAGAGATGCAATAAGGCTCCCACAGCAAGGGCATCTGGGAAGTGCTTCCCTCTCAGTGAATGCTTAACTCTGTGATTGCTGAATATATCTGTGACTCCCTGCAAACTCATGCTTAGCTGACCACCCATCAAGCCAGAGTGCTGCCTAACAAAAGACAAACATCCTGCCCCAGGAGGGAGATTAATGAGTTCAGAGAGTGTAATAACTTGCTGATGTTATCTTTTAATTTAGGAATACACTGTTCTTTCTGGTAGTCTACGTGACTACCCTCCACATGGTTTAGCTATTAACCCCCCATGAGAAGGTACCCTGTTCTGGAAGGGGTGTGGATTCTTCCCAGCCTGCCATCACGGGGAGCAGCTGCTTTGCCCGTGTATGAAAGTTTCTTGTATTAAAGCTCTTATAAATTTGAGTAAAGATACATGCCAGTTCTTTGGAATGAATCCTGAATTTAGACTTTTCCCCCTACTCCATTTCCTCCATTTCCTCCACTTCCCCCTACCCTGTCTACCTGGAAGATACCCTTTGCCAGATCCCCATCTTCTCCTTTACAAATCTTCCTGGCATAGCTAGGAGTTATCCCCTCCAGTTTAACCCTCCTGCCTCCTCTCCAGACATTAGTAACCGCTGCTTCATTCTCAGTGCCCTAGAGCAGTGTCTGGCAACCCGTGTGCTGCAAGAATTTTTAGAACATGCAGTACCCGATTGTTTAGTCAGAGGCACTGACCTCTTTCCCCTTAGATTGTCAAATTAAAAAAGGAAATGAGGCCCTAGCCGGTTGGGGAAGTGGCAGAGCATCGGCCTGGTGTGCGGAAGTCCCAGGTTCAATTCCCGGCCAGGGCACACAGGAGAAGCGCCCATCTGCTTCTCCACCCCTCCCCCTCTCCTTCCTCTCTGTCTCTCTCTTCCCCTCCCGCAGCCAAGGCTCCATTGGAACAAAGTTGGCCCGGGCGTTGAGGATGGCTCTGTGGCCTCTGCCTCAGGCGCTAGAATGGCTCTGGTCCCAACAGAGTGACGCCCCGGATGGGCAGAGCATCGCCCCCTGGTGGGCGTGCTGGGTGGATACCGGTCAGGTACATGCGGGTGTCTGTCTGACTGCCTCCTCGTTTCTAGCTTCAGAAAAATACAAAATAAATAAATAAATAAATAAATAAATAAATAAATAAAATAAAGAAAATGACAACAGCCAACACAAGTATAGCTGTCCAGTGTGCATGCATCAAAATTATACCTATCTTTCTTTTTGTCAGATCGGCAAAAAAATTAGCATTTTTTTTGGTGTGCTGCAGAATTTCAGTAATTAGTTTATGTGTGCCATGAGATGAAAAAGGTTGAAAATCACCACCCTAGATATTTTGTAGGAACACTTCTCTCTCTCAGCATTTGTGACTTGTGCCTTTCATCACAGCCCTCGTCAGAATACTGGCTGTACTCCATTAGGCTGCAAACCCCCAAAGCCAAGTTTTGCTATATCTGCCTGGCCGCAGCTCTTGAGCACACACTGTGCTTGCTGGGCACTTGGTAAATACCAAACAATACGCTGTGATGTCATGAATCAACAAGGCTGCCTGGCCAGCACCACTGCAGGCCATTCCTTCACTCTGTTCAAAATGAATATTCCTCATTCAGGGCAGTGTTGTGTTAGAGCCTTCAGTCCCGATGGGAAGCTGAGGCCCAGAGAGGTTAAGAAAGCTGCCCCCTCTCCCAGCTCTTCTCTTCCTCTGTCCCCAACCCACCAGGGTTCAGTGGCCCTCGGCACGATGTGGAAGGCCACACAGGATATGGCGCCTGCCCATCTCTCAAGGGTCACCCTCTTCTATCACTTCCACCCCCAGCCCTTTCCCTGAATGACCTATATCCCTGACACATCCAAGATTTGGCACACAGGTTCCCCTCTCCTTCTAACGCCTGACGAGCTCCAGCTCACCTATAAGTCTCGGCTATGAAAGTATAAAAAATAATATAAAGGGAGCTCTTTACAATGGCATCGGAGCCGCCATCCCAGATAAACTGCCCTGTTTGTCTTACTCCTTGAAACTTTGGAAACTTTGGATGGAATGTGAAAAACTGAGCAAAACCACCTTTGGGCTGGGCCTAAAGCAGCACTGTATTTCAAACAACTGTTTGTTGTGACCAGGGGTCCCCAAACTTTTTTACACAGGGTGCCAGTTCACTGGCCCTCAGACCGTTGGAGGATCGGACTATAAAAAAAACTATGAACAAATCCCTATGCACACTGCACATATCTTATTTTAAAGTAAAAAAAAACAAAACAGGAACAAATACAATATTTAAAATAAAGAACAAGTAAAAAAAAAAAAAAAAAAAGAACAAGTAAATTTAAATCAACAAACTGACCAGTATTTCAGTGGGAACTATGCTCCTCTCACTGACCTCCAATGAAAGAAATGCGGAGGGGGCCGGATAAATGGCCTCAGAGGGACACATGCGGCCTTCGGGCAGTAGTTTGGGGGGCCCTGGTTGTGACTATGGGACTGCAAATGAAAGACTTTGTTTAGAATTAGCATCACTATGTTAGCTTATCTGCACCTATAGAAATCTCTTCCATGCATTAAATTGTCTCCCCCTTTCTCCTCAATAACCCTTACTTTCACCTCCTCGTAGGAACACTATTTGGTCTTCTGCCTGAACCTTTGCTCCCTGAATAGCTATTCTTTTGGATCTCAAATAAAGGCTTGTTGCCTCTCACTTTGGCTTTTTACTTTTAGGTTAATGTGTGGCAAATAAGTTTGTAATAAGTATTTTTTAGGTTTGTTCGCTTGTATTGGGACAGAGCCATGTGTATACAGTCTATGGAAGGCTGCGGGTGCTTGCCCTTTGGGCGGCTGGAGGAGGGGTCCCCCCATTTTGCTGGTGAGTGCAGAGAGAGAGAGAGAGAGAGAGCCGTTTTGCTTGTGGGGGGCAGTGAAGTCCGGGAGAGTCTGGAGTAGGAGAAGGAAAGCAGTCTGCCCTGCCTGTTTGCTCCTCGGCCCTTACAGAATGGCCCACCACCCTCCGGCTCCGCTGTTCCTTTATCATCTACCCGAATCCAATGGGAACCATAATCTGCGTGGCCATGGCAGTGGCGGCCACTGGCCTTACAATTAACAGCATTATCTGTCTGTAAATGTTCCTCCTGTTACTGGCATTGGGGTTGTAAGGCCAGTGGCTGTCGCCATGCCATGCAGGTCCCCATTGGATTTAGGCAGATGGTAAAGGAACAGTGGGGCCAGAAAACGGGCCATTCCGTTTATTAAAGTCTCCTAACGGTGGACAAGCAAACAGGCAGGGAAGACCGCTCCCCTTTCTTTTTCCGGACTCTCCTGGACTCAAAGGCCCCAACAAGCAAAACAGCACTCCCCAACCAAACAGGCCAGGCCGAAAATCTCAGGGCTCTCAAACTCCTCAGCTCCCCCCTTCCATTCTCCAGCAAAACAGGCTGGGAGGAAAAAAACCTTCTCCAGAACAATAGCAAACAGTCACCCCCCCCCCCCCCCAGCAGAAAGGCAGTCTGCATTTGCAATCTGCTGCTCTGAGGACAAGCACCGCAGCCTTCCACAGACTACACACACACACACACACACACACACACACACACACACACACACGGTGCTGTCCCAATACAAGGGAGCAAACCTAAAAACATTTGTTTACCCAACAGGAGTCCTTGGGTTCCCCAAAATAGAAACTGAGAGGAAACCCAAAGGAAATTTTCAGATAGATATTATTATTAAGTTTAGGCTTAAGCATAAGGGAGGCAGTATAGAGGAAAGTACTCTGAACTGACTCAGGGGCTGGCTCTGCCTGGCAGCTTTTATAAACTGGGGGGCAAAGCAGGGTTGGAGAAGTGAGCTGCTAGAAGGGATATAAAATTATGTATTTTTTTCAGCAGGGAATGGAGGGGTGATGACATTCTTGTGTTTGGCTTACTGGTATTTTGATCAGGAGGGGTAGGGGTGTGGCACTAGCTCTGTGGTTTTTCTTATTTAGTGTCCCAGGTCCATATGTTGTCTCACTCTGAGGGTTTTGTAGTTCCATAACCTGGGTTCAAATCTCTGCTACGCTACTGACCAGCTGTGTGACCTTGGCAAATCCTCAAACCTTTTAGAGCCTCAGCATGGGAACAAAATGAGATGATGCATGAACACTGCTCAAAGCAGAATCTGGCAAATACCAAGTGCTCATCTTAGATGGAGAGGTGAAGTTAGGCAGCCCTGTGACACCTTTATCACCTTGTGGTGCCACTGTGCCTGGGTCTATTCAGATGTTTGAGTCTAAGCAGGTCTGTTGCTATCTTCATCCTCCCAGTATCTAGCCCATAGCTCAGTCCTCAAACGGCATCACATATAAGGCTTAAACCCTATTCTGGGTATAGACAGGGCAAACACCGAATGCCAACAGCCAAAGAGCCACAGCTTCTGGAAAACTGCCTAAGAGCTACGGACCCTGAGGAGAAAGTCATTGGATGTGAACCCTTGGAAGGAATTTATCTGCTAAAATAGATTCCCCATAGTCAACCAAGGGCCCAATGGGCATTGTCTAGTGGGCACTGGCAGACAGGGGCTCCTCACATACTCTGTATACCAGTAAGAAACTCACTAAATTGCTGGCTTCCCACGCTATGCCCCAATTATTTACAGAGTCAATAACTGTTGGGAAACCCTGGTTTCTTCTACCAAAGAACTGAAACCTGCCCCATCCAATCAGAACTGCACAATTTGGAGACCTTATTTGCATAAAATTGGGAACTTAGGCTGGAACTTTCTAAAATTTGGCCTCCCCTTTGTCTCAGTGGAATACAATTTAGGTCGCTACTTGAATCTGTGTCTCACAAACTACAGCTCCTTTTGCTCAAATAAATGCTTTTTATTCTTTATTACAGTCTGAAATTAATTTTGGTTTACAACTTGCTGTTACTACAAGGAGTTATTATTATTATTTTGTATTTTTCCGAAGCTGGAAATGGGGAAGCAGTCAGACAGACTCCCGTATGTGCCCGACCGGGATCCACCCGGCACGCCCACCAGGGGGCAATGCTTTGCCCATCTTGGGGCGTTGCTCTGTCCTGACCAGAGCCATTCTAGCGCCTGAGGCAGAGGCCACAGAGCCATCCTCAGCACCCAGGCCAACTTTGCTCCAGTGGAGCCTTGGCTGCGGGAGGGGAAGAGAGAGACAGAGAGGAAGGAGAGGGGGAGGGGTGGAGAAGTAGATGGGTGCTTCTCCTGTGTGCCCTGGCTGGGAATCGAACCTGGGACTCCTGCACGCCAGGCCGACGCCCTACCACTGAGCCAACCGGCCAGGGCCAAGGACTTATTATTAACAAGAAGAGGACCCCACCTGACCAGGTGGTGGCGCAGTGGATAGAGCGTCAAACTGGGATGCGGAAGGACCCAGTTTCGAGACCCCGAGGTCGCCAGCTTGAGCACGGGCTCATCTGGTTTGAGCAAAAGCTCACCAGCTTGAACCCAAGGTTGCTGGCTCAAGCAAGGGGTTGCTCGGTTTGCTGGAGGCCCATAGTCAGGGCACGTGTGGGAGGGCAATCAATGAACAACTGAGGTGTCTCAAGGCGCAGCAAGGGACTGATGATTGATGCTTCTCAACTCTCCGTTCCTGTCTGTCTGTCCCTGTCTATCCCTCTCTCTGACTCTCTGTCTCTGTAAAAAAAATAAATAAATAAATAAAAATTTAAAAAATAAGAGAACCCCAACCTGTGGCAGTGTAAGAACCTCTGCCCACACCTTCCAACGGCTGCCTCATCCTCCTAATAGCAGCTTCCAGGCGCTACCCCCAATGCATCGGGCCACAGACAGCAACACCCTATATGACTTCTGGGGTTGGAAAGCCTGGAGTATGATCGTGAAGGATTCTGAAGATTTGGTTTAGGAGAATCTCTTCCTCTTTTTTGAAGAGGCAGAGGCATCCAAGGTCAGAGAGAACTTTGGTTTGAAGATATTATGTTTAGATTAGTGTTTCTCAACCATAGTGCAATTGATTATTTTAGGCCAGATAGTTCTTTGTTGTGGTGGGCTGTCCCACCATTGTGGGATATTTAATAGCATCTGGGGTTTCTACCCACTGGATGCCATCCTCAAGTTGTGACAAGCCAAAATGTCTCCAGATGCTGCCAAATGTTCCTGGTGGCAAAGCTGCTCTCAGGCTGAGAGCTCTTAGAGGAAATGAGCCCACTCAATTCCAACCCTCGATTTATTACCAAAATAAATTGACAAGGAACGTTTTTAGCCACTCACTCTATCTACCTGGAAACACTGTGTTCTAATCCTTTTCTTTATTTAAGTATAGTTTTGAAAACAGTTGTTTTCCTTCCTGGCTACACAACAGAATTCCCCAGGCAGCTTTTAAAAATAGGAAATTCTGGGACCCACCCAGAGATTCAGATTAGCTGGCCTGGGGCAAAGGCCAGGCAGGAGCTTTTTTTTCAAGTTCCCTAGGCAGTTCCAGCTTGCAGCAAGGGTGAAGTACTGCCCCTAGACATTTCATCTGATTCCTCGCTCTCTCATCCTTTGAGTCTGGCAGTGTTCAAGCGGCTGAGCCAGATAGCCAAAATGAGGCTATGGGGATTTATTAACATCTCTACTCTTGACAATGAAACATCCTCTGCACACTCCATTTCTTGGCCTGCAGATGACTTGCCAGAAAGAATGGAACTTAACCCCATAATGAAGCAGCTCTCTCATGGCCTTATTGATCTAAACAGTCCAGTCCTATAGAACTTTATGCAAATAGAGAAATGTTCTCTCTCCACTCTCCCTAATATAGTAGCTGCTGACCACGTGACTATCATAGCACTTAAAATTTGGCTAGTGTGACTTGTTGGGCAGATAAAATATATTATGCTCACTTTGTTAAAGATGACGCTGCCCACTTGGAAGCCGTTGACCAGGTGATGTTAATGTGTGTTGGGGCGGGCTGTGGGCAGGCAGGATCCTTGTAGCCTGGGGCTTGGTTTTAGGACTAAGCCTTTCCCATCCTTTTTGATGTGGGGTGGTGCACTCTCATCATGTCTCTGATAAGTGACTTTGTATTAGAGACTTCCCTATTTTGTATATTGGATTAAAAGTTTTGATTTCTACACTATAAAATGGGGGCAGAACGGGAGCTTGCTCTCTTGGTTCCTGAGATTAACATTAGAGGAGAGAGCAGAGAGGAGAGCAGAGAAAGGCCAGGAGAAGCAGCCAAGATGGCGGACTGTTGAGTGAGAAGCCAGTTTGTGCAGAGTTTGTGCAGGGAGAAGGAAGGAGATGGGGAACAGAGGTGAATAAGTCTGGTGAGCTAGAAATCTTTGATTCTAGAAAACTCGGATAAGTCAGTAGCTTTGTGAGCACTGAATGTAAGTGGGTTTTGGAGCCCAGTGTGTGTTTTTACTTGCCCGCCAAGTGCAAGCTAGGATTAAAGGTGATGGCTCATCAGTTCTTGGCTCCATTGTTTCTTTACTGTCCGAATCCAATGTGAACCTGCGTGGGCTAGGCGGTTGTGATGGTGGCCCTGGCCTTGTATACTGGCTTTACATACTGAAAACAGAATTTTGAATTTTATTTAACTTGAATTAATTTTAATTTAAATAGCCACATGGTGGCTAAGTGGCCATCATATTGGATAATACAAAAAAGTGTTTATGCCCCTACAGGGTCACAGAAATAAAGAAAAGTCCTGTAGCCTACTAAATTCCACAGAACTGTGAAATTTATAACATTCATATCTAAAATATCTAAACTCAAACCTAAACTCTACCAAATGGGACTCTAATTTAGTCTAATAAAGAATCAATTTAGGAGAAATTCTAAAATGAATTTTTTATCAACTGGCAGAATTAGTTTCCCTGCATATTCCAAATATTTCAACAACGAACCTGATTTCTACTCTAAGCTGCTTACTAGCCTACTAGGATAAAACACTCATGCTTTGGCTTGAAGCCCAAAGTCGCTGGCTTGAGCCCAAGGTCGCTGGCTTGAGCAAGGGGTCACTGACTTGGTGGGAGCCTCACTGCCCCCAGTCAAGGCACATATGAGAAAGCAATCAATGAACAACTAAGGAGCTGCAATGAAGAATTGATGCTTCTCATCTCTCTCCCTTTCTGTTTGTCTGTCCCTATCTGTCCCTCTCTCTGTCTTTCTGTCAACAAACAAAACCAAACACTCATGCTTGCTATCCTTCCCTCTAAATCCACAGATAATCTTTGATTCAAACCTCTTGTCCTCTAATCCAAGCCTGAAGCAACAACACACACAGCAAACCAAGGTCACCTCTAAAAACAAGATTTTTTTTCTCTTCTCCTTAAATTTCATAATTACTTACAATTGCACAAACTGCATTCATGTATTCTCTCTAGGTGTGCGGATTTTCAAAGCTCATCAACATTTAAAGCCAAAAAATAAAAATGCAATTCTAGCTCTTATTGCAAAGGCAGTGAATGGTTTCAGGTTGAACATGCCTCAAAGGCTTAAGCACAAAAAATGCTTACCTTTTCTTGACCCAAACTCCCTTGGCCCACCTCTAAAGAATCAATATGAGCATTTTAGTTATGAGTTACCATTTTTACAGTAATTCAAAGTGGTGGCCACTCTCCATAATAGCTGGTGCTTATTGAGTGCTTACCACATGCAGGGCCCTGCGCTTTATTTTCTCTGAACCTTACCATTGCCCTCTACTAGAAGCCGAGGTTAGGTAACTGGCCCATGGCCACACAGCTAGCAAGTGACAGAGGTGGGATCTGGACCCAAGTCTCTGGTTTTCTGGTGGGAATCCTTTGGGTTATGAACGAAAACAGATGTAATGATAATGTTAGGTACCATGCTGAGCCTTTCCCCTGGGATCCAGCTGTGGCTCAATGAGGAGTGTTGGCTGTTGCAGGGTTTAGAAATCTTGAGCCTATCCTAACTTCACAAACCACCCATCCCTGGTGGACTGCTTTCTGGCCTGAGGGTTCACCAGGCAGGTGAAAAGAACGGTCTTGGGGAACACTTCTGATCTTCCCAGAGAAGCCGTACCTAAGAGGACAAGGCAGACACATGCAGTAGAACTTTACAAATGCCATCATGGGGTTGGAAGATAGTGGGACCCTAGCCATAGGAACCCAAGGGAGAAAGAAACAGGTTTCAGTTAGGTGCAGGGAAGTGCTCATGGAGGGGACAGAATGAGTTAGGCTCTAAGGGTAGATAAGATTTAGCCATCAGAGATTCCAGAGAGGGCATTCCCAGAGAAGGGAACACACTAAGAAAAGGCAGCAGAGGGAAGAATGTGTGCTCACTAGCATGAGTTCTAGCAAAGGAAGCAAGGAGGGTGGGAGCAGGGTCTCCAGGGACCTAGGCTGATGGTCTAGGGCAGCACAGGGAACCCAGAAAGTACCCATTAACCACCCCACCCCTGGTACTTTCTAGCTGTGTGGCCTCAAGCAAGTCCTTTGTCCCCTTTGGGCATCAGTCTCCTTAAGTAGGCCACCAAGGACCCCTTGCTGATCCGAGAACCTAATTTTAGAAAAATAAGCTGGTGCTAGGAACACTGGTTATTAATTTCTCTTACTTCTAACTTTCTATATTATAAAAATATTGTTCAGAATAATTTATTAGTTACATTGGGTAAAAATAAACACAGTGATTCGAATTGGGGGACTGAGGTCAGACTTACTGTGTGTCCTGGGAAGGAACCATTTCTGGAAGTCTCACATTCCCTGTCTGAGAGATGGGCATAACATCTGAGAGATGGGCACAACATTGATAAACCTACCTCATGGGCTGCTGGGAGGGGTAGAACAGGTTATCATTTAAGGGTGCTTAGAACAGGGCCTGGCATGCATTCCTTCTTATTCTGTCAGCTATTATTAACAATAAATTATTTTTAAACTCCCAGCCATGAAGGATTTCTGAGCAGATGAGAGGTGAGGCAAATGCTGGCCTCGGGTCTCAGCTAGGACCTCTTCATAATCATAAAAAGCGCTCAACATAAATATCCCTGGATGAACAACCTTTAGATCCTCTAGCAACCTCTTCCTCCCTTTCTACCTCACTGTCAGCTTAGCCTCCCCCACTCGTTGGCGGGTTCAAGCGGTGCAATGTTGCACGTGCTCGACCTGCAGCCGGCGTTACACAATCCTCATTTCCAAGACTAGCAGAAAGCTCGAGTAGGCGAGGTATACCAGGGGGTTTCAGCGTGGGCATCCAGTTGTCAGGGTGGTTGGGCCAGCATCCAGACTCGTGGGTTGAGGGGAGGAGAGGGCTTAAGGCTAGAGAACCGGGGCAGGTAGAGGAAGGGCGCTGAAAGTCTGCTGGGAGTAGGTGTTGGCTGGCAGGGTCTCGAGGGGTGCAGATGTCTGGGGCTGGACAGGAGGTGACTCTGGCTGGAAGAATGAGCTGCAACCCCTCCCCAGGAAATGGAGGAACCGGGGCGCAGGAGCCCCCAAACCAGCCAGGCACTGGGAGGGCCGCAGAGAGGCTGGTACCGGCGCGACCGATGGAGAGGCGGAACAGAAACAAGTGCAGGTCCTGGAGCCGTCCCCACCTTGTCCCCGGGCTTGGGGGACGCAGGCAGCGTGGACGCGGGGAGTAGGGGGACCGGGATTCGGGAATGTCAAATTTATCCCGGTACCGAAAGGGAGTGCGCAGGGGCTGATGCCCGAGTGGGAGAAGAGAAAAGAAATGGAGGTGCAGGTCCCCGACCCGTCTTCATCCCGTGCGCCGCCCGGGCGGAGGCCAAGAAGCCGGGACTCTAGAAGTGCAGGGCGGTCACCCTGTATCCTTGGGGGAGCTCCCTGCAACCCCCATCCCAGGTGTGCACCCCTCGTCGCCCGCGCTCACCTTACCCGACCTCAGCCGCCCCGGGCCGGCCGCAGGATCCCGACGTTGGCCTCAGCACTGCCAGCAGCTTGGGTCCGGCCACAGCGCTCGGGCTGCGCCGCTCTCAGCTCCGGCGCCCGGCTCTGCGGAACGCCTTAAAGGCGCCACGCGCCGGCCTGCGTCCTCCGACAGAAACGCCAGCTCCGCCGGTGTCCGCCCCCAGCGCCGCTCCCCGCCCCTAGCGCCGCTCCCCAGCTAGCGCTTCTGTCTTGAGTGTGCCAGGGCGGGAACCTTCAGCTCCTCCGCGCCCTAGGCTCACAGCGTTAAATTTGAAGGGTCAACTTAGTATCCCGCAATACCCAACCCCAGCAACCAGTCTCCTAGAGCAGTGGTTCTCAACCTTTCTAGTGCTGTGACCCCGCAATACAGTTCCTCATGTTGCGGTGACCCCAAACCAAAAAATAATTTTGGTGGCTACTTCATAACTGTAATTTTGCTACAGTTATGATTCGGAATGTAAATACCTGATATGCATTATGTATTTTCTGATGTCTTTAGGCGACCCCGTTGGGGTCGCGACCCACAGGTTGAGAACCACTGTTCTAGAGCCAAACCCTGAGCACTAGCGTAGTGTGTGTGCTCCCTGCGAGGCGCCAGTTGCAGAGGGCAGAACCCAGTCACCTGCTCTGTCCCTAAAGCTCACTTGGGGCGTGGGGGAGGGATTACAACTCGCGACGCCAGAATTCGTGGGGTATTGCTTCGTTTACTGAGCACCTACTGTGTGCTTGGTGTGAGAGAGATAAGAAGCATCAACCCATAGTTGCATCACTTTTAGTTCATTGATTGCTTCTCATTTGTGCCTTGTTGGGGGAGAGGGGAAGTCAGCCAGAGCCAGTGACTCTTGCTCAAGCCAGCAACCTTTGGACTCAAGCCAGTGACCATGGAGTCATGTCTATGATCCCACACTCAAGCTGGGGATCCTGTGCTCAAGCTGATGAGCCTGCGCTCAAGGCCATGACATCAGGGTTTTGAACTTAGGATTTCAGCATCACAGGGTGATGCTCTATCTACTGCACCACTCCTGGTCAGGCTGGTCACTCCTTTTAGGGTCAATTAAACCCCACTAGGCAAAAGAAAAAAGAAAAAAAGTAGGCAGGGGAGCATAAACTTAATCACCTCTTAAATTCAGTGATGTTTTCTGACTAACTTATCTGCTTCAAAGCCAGGTTTTTGTGCACCTGGCTTCTGTTTACCACTTTAGCCTCATTGCCTTGTACTCCAAGGATACCAAGGCTGAACTAGACCATCTAGGCTTTTGCCTAGGCTGTTCCTTTCACCAAGAACTCTATTCCTTTCCTGCCTATGTCTTCTTCTTTTCTATGCCTTACTTTAAATATTACTTCCTCCAGGAAGCCTTCCTTAAATCCCCTGTAGGCCCATACTGCAGTGGGGGCTTCTTCCATAAAAGTATTTATGCATTCACTTAACAAATATTTACTAAGCACTTACTGTGTTCTGAGTACTGTGTGTGTGTGTGTGTGTGTGTGTGGTGGGGTTCTTCCTGCTGTGCTGAGAGCTGAGTCTGTGGCTTGTTGTCTGCCTCTCACTCCAGACCTACATGGGACCGTTGCCCAGCAGGACTCTTTTAGCCATTTAAATCCACTACAAAGGCAGCTTCCCTGCCTGTACTCACTCACAAGCTCCAGGCTTGCAGAGGTTGGCCTGGTTGGGCAGGTCCTAGGTTTTAATAATTGGACATGGATAACCCCCGGTGATATGGCAAAAGGGCATCTCTGAGACCACTGGAAACCACCCTATAAAATGTGCCTCTGTCAGGGCTGTAGAATCCAGCCAGAGTTTGGGATAATCTCTCTGCCTTGGGCTGGAGCATCTTCCTCTAAGATGTTGGTCACCTCATCACTCAGACTTCAAAATCTGCCTTTGACTCACTTCATGGAATTGTTCTCTGAGGTTCAGGGAATTTAAATTTACTCATTAAAAGGCATGTCGCTCAGTTCCACCCCTAAGGCTTTATCTCTCCTCATTGCCAAGCTTGAACCTTGCCAAGCCAGCTGTCTTCCAACACCCCCAGAGGAGACCCAGAGAGGCAGCAAGTAACAAGACTGACTGACCAACCTTTTAATCCCATAAGCCACTTATTAGCAATCTTAGGCTCTGAGAGCATTCACCAAACAGGTGTTGAAGTGGGTGAATAAATATGAATAAAATGCATGAACAACTTTCCAGAAGCTGTCAATAAATTTTACCTGGTGTATTAGAAACTTGAAAACAATTTTTAATTTAAAAAAAATTCCTTTCCAAACTCTTAAAAAAGTGAAATTCATCTTTTTAAAAAACTTATATCCTGTGGCCTCAGGGGCCTCCTAGTGTCTGGAGTTTCTAAATCTAGAGTGTTTCCCTCCTGGTTTTATATTTAGATAGACTGAGTTGAGCCCAGGTGAGAGTCATTCTCTGTGGCTCTTCTCCACCTGGTGACTGACAGGAGAGAAGCCTAATTGGCCCCTATTTCATAGTGAAGCCAAGGAGGCAGTCCTTTCCTATTTCAGCAATGTCACCAAAGAATCCGGGGTGAGTGGAAGGCTAAGGAGTAGTCCCAGGGGCCACCCACAATGGCATCTTCAGTCATCTCAAATATTGGGTGACAGGTCTAACCCCAGCATTAGAAAAGAGTTCTGGAACCTCTCTTCTGCCAGCAGGCACAGCAGAGCACCCAGGCTTCACCCTGCTACATCTGTGAACACCTCTGGACTCAGCAACATACCAATCAGAGCCGAATAGCGCCTAGGGTCACCACTGTTTAAGGCACACTTATTACCTGATGGACACTGTACATCACCCTACTTCGTTTTCACAACTACCTGTGAGATATGCTCACCACTTTACAGATGGGAGCACTAAGGCCCATAGAGGTTAGCCAACTCAAGAATCCACAGCCAGTACATGTTGGGGCAAGCAGTCAAAGGAGTTTATTCATTCATTTAACATTTCTGAGAACCCATTACCTGCCAGGTACTCTTTGGATGAACAAAGACAGACTTGTTGCCATAAAAAGCTTAGTCTTTTAATAAAAAGAAAATATTAGAAACTATTCCATCAGGGATCATACACAAATTATGATGGAATCATGAATAACAACAAATTCATAGGACATGTCAGTACATGGAAATGTATGTAGGAGAAAAAGAAAAAACCCAAGGTACCATATGTACTCAGATGTTAGCTGGCAGCATCCCTGGGCCTATGAGCCATTTGCATGATTCGCTCTCCAAGCATTTACTGCATGGCAACTGTGAACCAACCACTGAACCCCCTGACCAATGTGCAATTCAAATTGCACCTTGCGGCAGCTTTCCCTGATTAGCTATGGAAAATTAATTGTTTCATCCTCCATACCTTGTAGCACATTGTACATGATGATTTATTTATTCATTTTGTTGACTCTTGACCTCACTTAGTTGTGAACTCCTTTTTCACCTCCATATCCCCAGGGACCAGCATGATGAGTGGCACAGAGCAGGCAAATATTAATTAGTTATTCTGTATTGAGATTTTCTTGTGTGCCTCACCTTGTGTCTAGTACTTTACATGCATTATCTTGTTGAATCCTTCCAACAACTCTATGAAGTTGGTATTATTATTAGTCCCATTTTACAGATGAGGAAATTGAGAATCAGAGAGCTTAAATAACCTACCCAAGGTCACATAATTAGTGATACTTTCAGAATCCAAGCCAAGTTGTGTATGTCTGAACACAAAGTCTATATTCTAGCCTGACCTGTGGTGGTGCAATGGATAGAACACCAACCTGTAATGCTGAGGTCGTCAGTCTGAAATCCTGGGCTTGCCTGGTTAAGGCACATATAATAAGTAAGCAATAAACTACTAAAGCGAGACAACTATGAGTTGATACTTCTCCCCATCCCCTGTAAAATCAATAAATAAAATCTTTTTTTAAAAAAGAAAATTCTATGTTCTAACCATGACTAAAATGCCAGCTGCCATAACCAGTAATGGAATTAAATATGAATGATGTGGCAAAGTCTGACATTAAAAAGAGCTTGTATCCAGAAATCTATGAGATATTTACATTTTTAGGCAGAAAAATCATCTTTTTTTCTAAACAACTCAAAACATGGCTTTTTTTTTTACAGGAAGTAGGATTCATTGATGGGTGGAAGGAGACAAATCTTTAATAAAAATAATAATAACGTTAAAAATATAAAACATTCTCATGTATTACAATCCATTTATTTCCTAACACTCATGTTCATGGTTGCGGGTGGCCGGAGCCAATCACAGATGTCCTCCGGGACAACACTAAATTTTTATTGGATAATGCGTAATGTACACGGGTTGTTGTATGGCTCTCATGGAATTACATTTTAAAATATGTGGTATTCATGGATCCCTCAGCCAAAAAGATTTCCGACCCCTGCCCCAGGGGTGACCTCAGCATCCAGGTTTTTGCTTTATCTACTGCATCACCACTGGTCAGGCAAAACATCTAACAATTCTTTTTTTTTTTTTTTTTTGGAGAGAGAGAGAGAAACAGGTGGGTAGAAAGATGAGAAACATCTACTCGTAGTTGTGTCACTTTAGTTGGTCATTAATTGCTTCTCATATATGCTTTGGCCAGGGTCACCAGCCAAGCCAGAGACTTTTAGGCTCAAGCCAGTGACCATGGGATCATATTGATGATCTTATGCTCAAGCCTACAAAACCGCCCTCAAGCCGGCAACCTCAGGGTTTCAAACCTGAAACCTCAATGTCCCAGGTCAACACTCTATCCACTGCACCACCACCAGTCAATTCCCAACAATTTAAATTAGTTCAGTTTATCAGATTAAGAGAAATTACTGCCCAGTTTACCAAAGGATATTTAGAAATGATCTCAGAAACATATTCAGTGTTCTTCAAGAAATCATGCCAGAAGTCTCTAATTAGAGTGAGGGTCCCATTTCAAATAAGAAGAAAGACTGATACATAAATCTAGAGACCAAGTGGTATCATGTTGATTTCTAGCAATGCTCTGCACAAGATTATTAAACTAGAAAAAAATATTACCAACAGCTTGTATGAGTTCACTGTGCATAATCATGCCAACGGAATGAGTTTTCATAGTGTATGGCCAGTAGTCACCGCTGTCATGGCCATTCACATGCAGGTTCACATTAGGTTTGGACAGATGGTAAAGAAACAGAGGAGCCAAAAAATGGTGGGCCATTCCTTTATTCAAGTCTCATACCGGCCGACAAACAACAACACACAAGGAAAACACTTCCATTTTTAACAATAAAAGTGAGCAAACTCAAAAAACACAAATTTTACAAACTCATTTGCCCAACACATAGTTACTAGCATAAGTAGATTTGGAGGCTGTTATACTAATCGCATGCAGAACTTTGACTGTAGTAGGCTTTGGACAAAACATTTTATTATCTGTTTATGGGCAAGAAGAAACAATCTAGACTGAATAACATTAGAGTTTAGTGGATTTATAGAAGGTTAAACAACAGCAGCCCAACTTTCTTTAATCTGACAATATTAGACTGGAAGCAATTTTCTAATGGAATGCTCTAGTTCACTGTCCTTGACATTAAAAATATAATTTAGATAAACCAAAATCCAGACTTCCCATCAAATCTTAAATCAAAGAAAGCTAAGAAGAAAATTTGGATTCAAAATTGTTTCAATAATTTGAGATATGGGAGTGACGTCACGGAAATGGCGCCGTGAGCAGCGCGTCCGACAGCTCTCCCCTAAATCACAACAAATTTATCAACTAGAAACAGAAAAATTTATCCTCGGAGCATTCCGGAGTTCCACACAAACTGATAGCGAAAGGAATGTTATCACTTGAATCTGAGAGATGAGGGTGTGGAGGAATCTACCGCAGCGACGTTCATTCAAGCCACAAGGAAGTGCGCCTGTGGTGAGTCAGCCCACATTTGGGAGCCACGAGCCGCCGCCGCGAGCCGCCGCGCGTGCCCAGTCGGGTTGGGCACCGCTAACGTTCCCAGCGGCCCGCACACAGCGAGTGAGAGTCGCCAGCCACCGGTGCCCGGAGCACCCCATTTGCGCGCGTGCCCTGGGCATTCCACGTGCCCAGGGCGCCCTACTGGCCCGCACACCCAGGTGCTACATTATCCTGTGCCTGGTGCGGTCCAGCCGCCAGCGGCAGGGCGAGTGGGAGAGGCTTGGGAGATTCTCTCCGTGGGCGGGCACCTCACCCAGCCATTCAAGCTAACAATCAATCGTTGGGGGAGGGGCGCGCGCAGGCAGCCTAAAATACCTTCGGAAGCACAGCTGCGACCCAATCACTGAAATTAGCTTAACCCATGAAATCTGCGCACCCTCGGTTATAATTGATAAGATCTCTCTCAGTTCAGCAATCCAAGACAAGAGGCGTGATATTTTTTAGTGCTTCTCGCTAAAGGGGCGGGGGCAACTTCTGATTGATAGAGCCTCCATATTCAGGGATAAACGCTAACAAGAAGGACTTGGCAGATAATAAGATCTATACTACACTAGTCGCAAGCAGAGACTAGTGCCTCTTCTTCCCTGCAAAAACAGGCTACAAAGTGTGGAAAGCCTGGGTTGAGAGGTCCAACTAAATGATAGGCGCTGAACAGTCACCTTGACAACAATTGACTTCCACCCCCGCCTGATTACACTGGAGGCCCTGACTGTCAGAGCCTTTCCCAAAGCCTTGCACTGAGTGGGGATAGAGTGGGGATTTCCCAGCTCTTTGAGCCTCTTACTCCCCAGGCAGAAGCAGTTGCAGCCTTATAGCTGGATCACCAGGCTGCTAATTCAGAAAGGCGGACTAGAAGAGAGAATCCAGGAAAGCAAACTCTCTCATCGTTGGACCCTGCAAACGCCAACAAGCCGTGACTACCAGCAAGACTAAAGCCAATTATATGACATTGCCATAGAATCCCATCAACTGCAATCCTACCTAAGTGTGACACAGGGGCAGAGCCTGGGGTACAGAGTCACCGACCAGGAAGAGGGAGAGAAAAGAAAAAGGAAGAAGTTAACCTCTCAAAATCAAGAAAAATCCACAGACTTCACAACTTGATCCACTAATTTTTTTGTTGTTGTTGTTTGTTTCTTCTGTCTTATTGCCTTTATTTCCTCCACATCGGTCCTTCTATTCTCTGCCCATCTTATGCTTCCCCTTTCTTGAACTACACTACCCATGAGTGTTGCATTTTATTTCTCTTCTTCATCCTCACCCTCCTTTAAGGTTATACTCCAAAACACTTAACTCTCACTCTCTCCTCTTTTGTTTTTTGTTTTTTTCTGTCTTGCTTTATTTTGTTTTTTTCTCTTCCTATTTTATTTCTTCCTTCGTTTTTCTCTTTTTCTTATTTTTTCCTTTCTATTCGTTTTTTCTTTTCTCATTTTACTTTCCTCCCATATAATCCTCAATCACGAACAAATTAGTTAATTTGGGACTCAAGGCTTTTTTTTTGGCTTTATTTCTCTTTTTTGCTTTTGTTTTTTTTTTTTCTTGTTTGTTTATTTTTGTGGTATTTTGGGTCCTCCCAACCAAAGGTCTCCATTGTATTTAATCTTCGCTCCACTTAATACAACAGATTTTTACTTATTATTTTTATTTTTTTCTTCTTTATTATTCTTTTTTGTTCCTTTTTTCTGGTTCCCTCTTAACCCTCTCATTATTTCTCTTAGTTGACCATCACTTACAAGCAAATCATCTTATGCTTGTCTAAGATTTTCTTCCTTTTTTTTTTTTCTTTTTTTTTTTGCATTTAGTAGGTCCCTACTCCCTTTTTTTGCCCCTTGAACACTTCACCCCAAATCAGGCCCTCCATTATAGGCACGATATTTCCCTGAGGAGGGAAGAGGAGGGAAAGAGAAGAAAGAAAAAAGGGGGAAATAATAAATTATTACTGTTTTTTTGGGGGGGTGTTTTACCTTTTTTTTATTTATTTTTATTTATTTTTTACTTTTTACTCATTATTAATTCTAATTAGTGCTATCAACAAGACCACCCTCAGATGCCGATAAGAAAGAGGAAATCGAATATTATGGATACAAAAAAAAGAGAGGTAACACAAATAGATGTAGAAAAATCTATGGAGAAAAGACTTAACATATTGGAAGCCTTGGAGCTAAATGACAGAGAATTTAAAATAGAAATCTTAAAAATACTCAGAGATATACAAGAAAACACAGAAAGGCAATATAGGGAGATCAGAAAACAACTCAATGAACACAAAGAATATATTACCAAGGAAATTGAAACTATAAAAACAAATCAAACAGAAATGAAAAACTCAATTCACGAGCTGAAAAACGAGGTAACAAGCTTAGCTAACAGAACAGCCCAGATTGAAGATAGGATTAGTGAAATAGAAGACAAACAACTTGAGGCACAACAGAGAGAAGAAGAAAGAGACTCAAAAATAATAAAAAACGAGAAAGCCCTACAGGAATTGTCTGACTCCATCAGAAAGAATAACATAAGAATAATAGGTATATCAGAGGGAGAAGAGAAAGAAAATGGAATGGAGAATATACTCAAACAAATAATAGACAAGAACTTCCCAAGCATGTGGAAAGAACTAAAGCCTCAAATTCAAGAAGCAAACAGAACACCGAGTTTTCTTAACCCCAACAAACCCACTCCAAGGCACATCATAATAAAGATGACACAAACCAATGACAAAGAAAAAATTCTCAAGGCAGCCAGGGAAAAGAAGAGTACAACATATAAAGGAAGGCCTATTAGATTATCATCAGATTTCTCAGCAGAAACTCTACAAGCTAGAAGAGAGTGGACCCCAATATTTAAAGCCCTGAAAGAGAGGAACTTTCAGCCAAGAATACTATACCCATCAAAGCTATCCTTCAAGTATGAAGGAGATATAAAAACATTCACAAATACAGAAAAGATGAGAGAATTTATCAACAGAAAGCCCCCACTCCAGGAAATATTAAAGGGGGTTTTCCAACCAGATTCAAAGAACAAAAGAAAACAACACCACAAGTAACAGCTCCACCAAGAACACAATAAAACCAAACTTAAACTGTGACAACAAAGGAAAAAAAGGGGGGAGAGGATGGAGATTAACAGTAGCAAAGGACGATGAAGTGCAGAAATACTTATAAGATAGGGTACTACAATGAATATGGTAGGTACCCTTTTCATTACTTAATGGTAACCACCCTTGAAATAACCACCACAAAAACACTTGACTTAAAAAAGGTAGCAACAGAAAGAAGTATGGAACACAAACAAACAAAAACAAATGATAGAAAAACAAAAGAGAAGAATCAAACTAGATACAAAACTAACAGAAAGCAATTTATAAAATGGCAGTAGGGAACCCACAAGTGTCAATAATTACACTAAGTGTAAATGGATTAAACTTACCAATAAAAAGACACAGAGTAGCAGAATGGATTAAAAAAGAAAATCCAACTATATGCTGCCTACAAGAAACACATCTAAGCAACAAGGATAAAAACAAATTCAAAGTGAAAGGCTGGAAAACAATACTCCAAGCAAACAACACCCAAAAAAAGGCAGGTGTAGCAATTCTCATACTAATAATGCTGACTACAAGACAGAAAAAGTACTCAGAGACAAAAATGGTCATTTCATAATGATTAAGGGGAAGTTGAATCAAGAAGACATAACAATCCTTAATATATATGCACCAAACCAAGGAGCACCAAAATATATAAGACAGCTACTTATTGACCTTAAAACAAAAACTAACAAAAATACAATCATACTTGGAGACCTCAATACACCGCTGACGGCTCTAGATCGGTCATACAAACAGAGAATCAATAAAGATATAGTGGCCTTAAACGAAATACTAGAACACCTGGATATGATAGACATCTACAGGACACTTCATCCCAAAGCGACAGAGTATACATTTTTCTCTAGTGTACATGGAACATTCTCAAGAATTGACCATATGTTGGGCCACAAAGACAATATCAGCAAATTTAGAAAAATTGAAATTGTACCAAGCATATTTTCTGATCATAAAGCCTTGAAACTAGAATTCAACTGCAAAAAAGAGGGGGAAAAACCCACAAAAATGTGGAAACTAAACAACATACTTCTAAAAAATGAATGGGTCAAAGAAGAAATAAGTGCAGAAATCAAAAGATTTATACAGACAAATGAAAATGAAAATACGACATATCAGAATCTCTGGGATGCAGCAAAAGCAGTAATAAGAGGAAAGTTCATATCACTTCAGGCTTATATGAACAAACAAGAGAGAGCCGAAGTAAACCACTTAACTTCACACCTTAAGGAACTAGAAAAAGAAGAACAAAGACAACCCAAAACCAGCCGAAGAAAGGAGATAATAAAAATCAGAGCAGAAATAAATGAAATAGAGAACAGAAAAACTATAGAAAAAATCAATAAAACAAGGAGCTGGTTCTTTGAAAAGATCAACAAAATTGACAAACCCTTGGCAAGACTCACCAAGGAAAAAAGACACAGGACTCAAATAAATAAAATCCAAAATGAAAGAGGAGAGATCACCACAGACATCATAGAAATACAAAGAATTATTGTAGAATACTATAAAAAATTATATGCCACCAAATACAACAACCTAGAAGAAATGGATAAATTCCTAGAACAATACAACCTTCCTAGACTGAGTCATGAAGAAGCAGAAAGCCTAAACAGACCAATCAGCAGGGAGGAAATAGAAAAAACTATTAAAAACCTCCCCAAAAATAAAAGTCCAGGCCCAGACGGTTATACTAGTGAATTCTATCAAACATTCAAAGAAGACTTGGTGCCTATTCTACTCAAAGTCTTCCAAAAAATTGAAGAAGAAGCAATACTTCCAAACACATTTTATGAGGCCAACATAACCCTCATACCAAAACCTGGCAAGGATGGCACAAAGAAAGAAAACTACAGACCAATATCTCTAATGAATACAGATGCTAAAATACTAAACAAAATACTGGCAAACCGAATACAACAACATATTAAAAAAATAATACATCATGATCAAGTGGGATTCATCCCAGAATCTCAAGGATGGTTCAACATACGCAAAACGGTTAACGTAATACACCATATCAACAAAACAAAGAACAAAAACCACATGATCTTATCAATAGATGCAGAAAAGGCTTTTGATAAAATACAACACAATTTTATGTTTAAGACTCTCAACAAAATGGGTATAGAAGGAAAATATCTCAACATGATAAAGGCCATATATGATAAACCATCAGCCAACATCCTATTAAACGGCATAAAACTGAGGACTTTCTACCTTAAATCAGGAACAAGACAGGGTTGTCCACTCTCTCCACTCTTATTCAACGTGGTGCTAGAAGTTCTGGCCAGAGCAATCAGACAAGACAAAGAAATAAAAGGCATCCATATCGGAAAAGAAGAAGTAAAGGTATCACTTTTTGCTGATGATATGATCCTATACATCGAAAACCCGAAGGACTCCACAAAAAGATTATTAGAAACAATAAACCAATACAGTAAGGTCGCAGGATACAAAATTAACATACAAAAGTCCATAGCCTTTCTATATGCCAACAATGAAATATTAGAAAACGAACTCAAAAAAATAATCCCCTTCACAATTGCAACAAAAAAAATAAAATACCTAGGAATAAACATAACAAAGAACGTAAAGGACCTATATAATGAAAATTACAAAGCATTGTTAAGGGAAATCGAAAAAGATACAATGAGATGGAAAAATATTCCTTGTTCTTGGATAGGAAGAATAAATATAATCAAAATGGCCATATTACCCAAAGCAATATACAAATTTAATGCAATTCCCATCAAAATCCCTATGAGATCTTTTAAAGAAATGGAACAAAAAATCATCAGATTTATATGGAACTATAAAAAACCCCGAATAGCCAAAACAATCCTAAGGAAAAAGAATGAAGCTGGGGGCATTACAATACCTGACTTTAAACTATATTATAGGGCCACGATAATCAAAACAGCATGGTATTGGCAGAAAAATAGACACTCAGACCAATGGAACAGAATAGAAAGCCCAGAAATAAAACCACATATATATGGTCAAATAATCTTTGATAAAGGGGCCAACAACACACAATGGAGAAAAGAAAGCCTCTTCAACAAATGGTGTTGGGAAAACTGGAAAGCCACATGCAAAAGAATGAAACTCGACTACAGCCTGTCCCCGTGTACTAAAATTAATTCAAAATGGATCAAAGACCTAAATATAAGACCTGAAACAATAAAGGGCATAGAAGAAGACATAGGTACTAAAATCATGGACCTGGGTTTTAAAGAACATTTTATGAACTTGACTCCAATGGCAAGAGAAGTGAAGGCAAAGATAAATGAATGGGACTACATCAGAATTAAAAGTTTTTGCTCAGCAAGAGAAACTGATATCAAAATAAACAGACAGCCAACTATATGGGAACTGATATTTTCAAACGACAGCTCAGATAAGGGCCTAATATCCAAAATTTACAAAGAACTCATAAAACTCAACAACAAACAAACAAACAATCCAATAAAAAAATGGGAAGTGGACATGAACAGACACTTCTCCCAGGAAGAGATACAAATGGCCAACAGATATATGAAAAGATGCTCAGCTTCATTAGTTATTAGAGAAATGCAAATCAAAACTACAATGAGATACCACCTCACTCCTGTTAGATTAGCTATTATCAACAAGACGGGTAATAGCAAATGTTGGAGAGGCTGTGGAGAAAAAGGAACCCTCATTCACTGTTGGTGGGACTGTAAAGTAGTACAACCATTATGGAGGAAAGTATGGTGGTTCCTCAAAAAACTGCAAATAGAACTACCTTATGACCCAGCAATCCCTCTACTGGGTATATACCCCAAAACCTCAGAAACATTGATATGTGAAGACACATGTAGCCCCATGTTCATTGCAGCACTGTTCACAGTGGCCAAGACATGGAAACAACCAAAAAGCCCTTCAATAGAAGACTGGATAAAGAAGATGTGGCACATATACACTATGGAATACTACTCAGCCATAAGAAATGATGACATCAGATCATTTACAGCAAAATGGTGGGATCTTGATAACATTATAAGGAGTGAAATAAGCAAATCAGAAAAAAACAAGAACTACATGATTCCATACATTGGTGGAACATAAAAATGAGACTAAGAGACATGGACAAGAGTGTGGTGGTTACCAAGGGTGGGGGGGAGGGAGGACATGGGAGGGAGGGAGGGAGAGAGTTAGGGGGAGGGGGAGGGGCACAGAGAACTAGATAGAGGGTGACGGAGGACAATCTGACTTTGGGTGAGGGGTTTGCAACATAATTTGATGACAAAATAACCTAGACATGTTTTCTTTGAATATATGTACCCTGATTTATTAATGTCATCCCATTACCATTAATAAAAATTTATTTAAAAAAAAAAAAAAAAAAACTAACAAAAATACAATCATACTTGGAGACCTCAATACACCGCTGATGGCTCTAGATCGGTCATCCAAACAGAGAATCAACAAAGACATAGTGGCCTTAAACAAAATACTAGAACACCAGGATATGATAGACATCTACAGGACACTTCATCCCAAAGCGACAGAGTATACATTTTTCTCTAGTGTACATGGAACATTCTCAAGAATTGACCATATGTTGGGCCACAAAGACAATATCAGCAAATTTAGAAAAATTGAAATTGTACCAAGCATATTTTCTGATCATAAAGCCTTGAAACTAGAATTCAACTGCAAAAAAGAGGGGAAAAACCCACAAAAATGTGGAAACTAAACAACATACTTCTAAAAAATGAATGGGTCAAAGAAGAAATAAGCGCAGAGATCAAAAGATATATACAGACAAATGAAAATGAAAATACGACATATCAGAATCTCTGGGATGCAGCAAAAGCAGTAATAAGAGGAAAGCTCATATCACTTCAGGCCTATATGAACAAACAAGAGAGAGCCAAAGTAAACCACTTAACTTCACACCTTAAGGAACTAGAAAAAGAAGAACAAAGACAACCCAAAACCAGCCGAAGAAAGGAGATAATAAAAATCAGAGCAGAAATAAATGAAATAGAGAACAGAAAAACTATAGAAAAAATCAATAAAACAAGAAGCTGGTTCTTTGAAAAGATCAACAAAATTGACAAACCCTTGGCAAGACTCACCAAGGAAAAAAGGCACAGGACTCAAATAAATAAAATCCAAAATGAAAGAGGAGAGATCACCACAGACATCATAGATATACAAAGAATTATTGTAGAATACTATGAAAAATTATATGCCACCAAATACAATAATCTAGAAGAAATGGATAAATTCCTAGAACAATACAACCTTCCTAGACTGAGTCATGAAGAGGCAGAAAGCCTAAACAGACCAATCAGCAGGGAGGAAATAGAAAAAACTATTAAAAATCTCCCCAAAAATAAAAGTCCAGGCCCAGACGGTTATACTAATGAATTCTATCAAACATTCAAAGAAGACTTGGTTCCTATTCTACTCAAAGTCTTCCAAAAAATTGAAGAAGAAGCAATACTTCCAAACACATTCTATGAGGCCAACATAACCCTCATATCAAAACCTGGCAAGGATGGCACAAAGAAAGAAAACTACAGACCAATATCTCTAATGAATACAGATGCTAAAATACTAAACAAAATACTGGCAAACCGAATACAACAACATATTAAAAAAATAATACATCATGATCAAGTGGGATTCATCCCAGAATCTCAAGGATGGTTCAACATACGCAAAACGGTTAACGTAATACACCATATCAACAAAACAAAGAACAAAAACCACATGATCTTATCAATAGATGCAGAAAAGGCTTTTGATAAAATACAACACAATTTTATGTTTAAGAGTCTCAACAAAATGGGTATAGAAGGAAAATATCTCAACATGATAAAGGCCATATATGATAAACCATCAGCCAACATCCTATTAAAGGGCATAAAACTGAGGACTTTCTACCTTAAATCAGGAACAAGACAGGGTTGTCCACTCTCTCCACTCTTATTTAACGTGGTGCTAGAAGTTCTGGCCAGAGCAATCAGACAAGACAAAGAAATAAAAGGCATCCATATCGGAAAAGAAGAAGTAAAGGTATCACTTTTTGCTGATGATATGATCCTATACATCGAAAACCCGAAGGACTCCACAAAAAGATTATTAGAAACAATAAACCAATACAGTAAGGTCGCAGGATACAAAATTAACATACAAAAGTCCATAGCCTTTCTATATGCCAACAATGAAATATTAGAAAACGAACTCAAAAAAATAATCCCCTTCACGATTGCAACAAAAAAAATAAAATACCTAGGAATAAACATAACAAAGAACGTATAGGACCTATATAATGAAAATTACAAAGCATTGTTAAGGGAAATCGAAAAAGATACAATGAGATGGAAAAATATTCCTTGTTCTTGGATAGGAAGAATAAATATAATCAAAATGGCCATATTACCCAAAGCACTATACAAATTTAATGCAATTCCCATCAAAATCCCTATGAGATTTTTTAAAGAAATGGAACAAAAAATCATCAGATTTATATGGAACTATAAAAAACCCTGAATAGCCAAAACAATCCTAAGGGAAAAGAATGAAGCTGGGGGCATTACAATACCTGACTTTAAACTATATTATAGGGCCACGATAATCAAAACAGTATGGTATTGGCAGAAAAATAGACACTCAGACCAATGGAACAGAATAGAAAGCCCAGAAATAAAACCACATATATATGGTCAAATAATCTTTGATAAAGGGGCCAACAACACACAATGGAGAAAAGAAAGCCTCTTCAACAAATGGTGTTGGGAAAACTGGAAAGCCACATGCAAAAGAATGAAACTCGACTACAGCCTGTCCCCGTGTACTAAAATTAATTCAAAATGGATCAAAGATCTAAATATAAGACCTGAAACAATAAAGTACATAGAAGAAGACATAGGTACTAAAATCATGGACCTGGGTTTTAAAGAACATTTTATGAACTTGACTCCAATGGCAAGAGAAGTGAAGGCAAAGATAAATGAATGGGACTACATCAGAATAAAAAGTTTTTGCTCAGCAAGAGAAACTGATATAAAAATAAACAGACAGCCAACTAAATGGGAAATGATATTTTCAAACAACAGCTCTGATAAGGGCCTAATATCCAAAATTTACAAAGAACTCATAAAACTCAACAACAAACAAACAAACAATCCAATTAAAAAATGGGAAGAGGACATGAACAGACACTTCTCCCAGGAAGAGATACAAATGGCCAACAGATATATGAAAAGATGCTCAGCTTCATTAGTTATTAGAGAAATGCAAATCAAAACTACAATGAGATACCACCTCACTCCTGTTAGATTAGCTATTATCAACAAGACGGGTAATAGCAAATGTTGGAGAGGCTGTGGAGAAAAGGGAACCCTCATTCACTGTTGGTGGGACTGTAAAGTAGTACAACCATTATGGAGGAAAGTATGGTGGTTCCTCAAAAAACTGCAAATAGAACTACCTTATGACCCAGCAATCCCTCTACTGGGTATATACCCCAAAACCTCAGAAACATTGATATGTGAAGACACATGTAGCCCCATATTCATTGCAGCACTGTTCACAATGGCCAAGACATGGAAACAACCAAAAAGCCCTTCAATAGAAGACTGGATAAAGAAGATGTGGCACATATACACTATGGAATACTACTCAGCCATAAGAAATGATGACATCAGATCATTTACAGCAAAATGGTGGGATCTTGATAATATTATAAGGAGTGAAATAAGTAAATCAGAAAAAAACAAGAACTACATGATTCCATACATTGGTGGAACATAAAAATGAGACTAAGAGACATGGACAAGAGTGTGGTGGTTATCAAGGGTGGGGGGAGGGAAGACATGGGAGGGAGGGAGGGAGAGAGTTAGGGGGAGGGGGAGAGGCACAGAGAACTAGATAGAGGGTGGCGGAGGACAATCTGACTTTGGGCGAGGGGTTTGCAACATAATTTAATGACAAAATAACCTAGACATGTTTTCTTTGAATATATGTACCCTGATTTATTAATGTCATCTCATTACCATTAATAAAAATTTATTAAAAAAAAAATAAAATAAATGAATGTTGGAAAGAAAAAAAAATAAAAAAAATAATTTGAGATATGCCAAAAACACAGTGAAATTTAACAGTCCCACTTATAGGCTTTCAAAACTCAAATTGCATCCCTTCAATCCACGGTAAACATTGATCAACAAGGATGCTTTCTGTTGAAAATGGTCATAATCCATTTAACTGGCATCAATAAAGATTAAAAAACAAAAACCAAAGAGGCCATATTTGAAGTATGTACAATAGTTAATGGCAGAATCCAAACAAACAAACCATGTACTATATCCATGGCCTGACCTGTGGTGGTGCAGTGAATAAAACATCAGTCTGAAATGCTGAGATCACTGGTTCAAAAACCCAGGCTTGCCTAGTCAAGGCACATACAAGAAGCAATTAATACAAATTGATGCTTCCCACCCCTCCCCCATTTCTTTCTCTATCCTCTCTCTAAAATCAATAAATAAAATCTAAAAATAAAAACCCGTGTATCAATGGATATAGGAAGCATAACATAGCTAAGTAAGATAAATAATACCAAGAAACACTGAGTGAGGCTGCAGAAAACTAGAAACAAAGAATTAAAAAAAAATTTTTTTTTTTATTTTAGCTAGAGAGAAAGGGAGGGAGAGAGGGAAACAAACAGGAATATCAATCTGTTCCTGTATGTGCCCTGAACAGTGATCGAATCGGGACAATGCTCTAAGCAACGGAGCTATCCAGCCAGGGCTAAAAACAAAGATCTTAACAGCAGATAGAACTTTTTCTTCTTCTTTTCCTAGTGAGAGGAGGGGAAGAGAGACAGATTCTCGCATGCAGCCCAACCAGGATCCACCCAGAAACCCCCTGCCACACTGCGATGGTCCTTACTGAAAAAGAGCAGATTGTTCCTGAACCAGAAGAGGAAGTTGCACAGAAGAAAAAGATATCCCAGAAGAAACTGAAGAAACCAATACTTATGATCCAAGAGTAAATTCAACATGAAATAACTAGTAATAAAACTAAAAGGTGAGGATTCGCTGCAGTGTTGCCTAGATGGGATAAGGTTGTAGGTTTGATCTCTGCAACCATGTGAGCCAGAGGATCTGCGGTGTCTCTCCACTTTCCTCTATCTGAAAACACAATAAAAAAAAGTAAAAGAAAAAAAAAGAGGTGATTGGGTTTAAAATATTCTAATGCCTTTGCATTTGTGTGGGAAGGGAATTAAGATATTAACTTTAGCCTTTGTTAAATATGTGTGGTAAAATGTCAATGGTATTCACTAATATAATACAAATAAGATATATAACTTTCAAACCAGTAAGGTGGGTATAACAGAAGCCATTAAAAAATAAAATTTTAAAATTAAAAAAAACACCAATCAACCCAAAAGAAGTATAAAAAAGTGAGACTCCTCTCCAGCAAGACAGTAAAAATGAGTCCAGATATAGTAATCCAGTGAATGTAAATTAACTAAACTCATCAGTTAAAAGTCAGAAATGATAAATTGGATGTTTAAAAGAGGCACTATATTAAGAAGTTATCCTAAAACAGGAATTTGAAAAGGTTCAAAGTAAAAGTGTAGAAAATGAAATACTTATCTAAAGGATAGCTAGCTGACTCTGCTGCTATTAGATAACATAATTAATGATGGAGAGTTTTGCTACATAATGGTAAAAAGTTCAATTCACCATCAAAATGTCAGTTCTAAACTGTAGAAACACGAGTCTTATAATTATTAAAGAAATTGATGAAATCTTTAGAAAGTAAAACATTAAGCCCAGATGGTCCTAGAAGCAAGTTTAACTTTCAAGGAATAGCTCATTCTACTCTCTCATAAGCCCTACTGGAAAACAGGAAAAGAGAGTACACCTTGCAACTCACTCTAATATGCCTGACTAAATTCAATATGAAAACAGATTGAGAGACCAAGAAGAGCCAGGGCCAGTGGGGACTGTACAGGGCGCGATGGTCCATGGGAGAGGGCGGTGCGCACACAGCAGGCATGGAGCCACCAAGGAGCCACTGTCCCTTGGGCTCTCACTCCCATCCTTCCTGCTTTGGCTCCTCCATCTTGGGAGGATGTGCCACCTTCTGGCCTGGGGAGAGGGCCTCTCTAAGTGCTCCCTGGTCTGGCTTCCTGGTTGGAGTGTGTGTGTGTGTGTGTGTGTGTGTGTGTGTGTGTCCTATCAATGCCGAACTACCAAGAAAAGTGGTTTCAGATTGCCTATTCCTCCAGAAGAACAAAAATGAAAAAGTGACTACATTATGGATGTACAAAGTATGAGTCAAAAGAGTTAAGTGCACCTGTGATGGAGAAACGCTCTGCAGCTGTTTGCTGTTCCGCGTGGAGCTTCTCCCAGTGGGCAGTGAAAATACTGAAAATATTTCCAGCTCTCTACCTCAGAGGTCATCCCAATCTCAAAATTTGATGAATTTGATCAGGGGTAGTCAAACTTTTTGTACCTACTGCCCACTTTTGTATCTCTGTTAGTAGTAAAATTTTCTAACTGCCCACCAGTTCTACAGTAATGGTGATTTATAAGTAGGGAAGTAACTTTATTTTATAAAATTTATAAAGCAGAGTTACAGCAAATTAAAGCATATAATAATAATTACTTACCAAGTACTTTATGTCGGATTTTTGCTAAGTTTGGCAGAATAAATCTTTATAAAACAACTTACTATAGTTAAATCTATCTTTTTATTTATACTTTGGTTGCTCCGCTACCACCCACCATGAAAGCTGGAATGCCCACTAGTGGACGGTAGGGACCAGGTTGACTACCACTGAATTAGATAAAGCTGGTACTATTCCTATAGCCGAACCACTGAGCAACCTGCAACTGACTGTGACATTGGTGAGGCCCTCGTGCCCATGATCCCATTGACCAGCCTGCTTGTTGGCCAGCATAAAGAAAATGTGTCATCTTCATATGGCAAAGAAAAAAACAAAATCAGAATTTGCATCAAAGTTTCTGGTGGTGATCCAAAATCTGCATTGAATACTTCAGATAATTTTTAAAAATGAGGGTTCTGATTATACAAAAACAGAAGAAATTTACTCTACATCTGTAACAAGTCCCAAAAACCCAGAAGATCCACCACCAGTGGTGGTGCAGTGGATAGAGTGCCCACCTGGAACACTGAGGTCTCCAAATAGAAACCCCAAAGTTCCCAATATGATCCCAAGGTCGCTAGCTTGAACCCAAAGTCACTGGCTTGAGCAAGGGGTCACTGGCTCACCTTGAATCCTCCCCCTGCTCCCCGCCATCAAGGCATGTAAGAGAAGCAATCAGTGAACAACTAAAGTAAAGCAACTACTCTTTCCTCTCCCTCTCTTTCCTGTCCTCTCTCTCTCTCAAATCAATAATAAAAAAAATTTTTTAAAACGAAAGTTGTGGAAGTAGAAAAAGAAAAACATTTGTTTGCAGGTCAGTCAATGCATGCGTGCATCTTCTAATGGAAATTTGCTCAGGGTTTCCTACGTAGCAGAGCAGCTCCCTCGCTGCGATCTATTGAAAGTCAGCCCTCGACACAAGGGTTTGTAAAAAAAAAAAAAAAAAAAAAAAAAAGGAAATTTGCATGCCACAAAAAGGTCCAGAAAAGTTGAAATAAGTACACTTCAGTAGAATGTGGTGCCAAAATTTTGGCAGCTAACCTAGAAGCCAAGAGCACATGTGTTATTTTTATAGAAAATATGGATTGTCATGTGTTGAATTCTTACAGCACTAAGACTTGGTTTATTACTGAACTTTGTGAACCAATTCAAGTAAAGTAGCTTGATAATTGCAAATTATGAATTATTTTCTTCTAGTCCTAAAGACTTTCTGGTTTCTATTAGTGACAGGTTTCCCACAAATAAGATTAAGCTGAGGACTTTCTATGGTAGAGATGAGAAGAACGTTTAGCATTTCCCTTTAGATGAACAGATATTATGCAAAATATAGTAAGTGAAGGTGGAGTTGGTACCCCATTTTGGATCAGAGCACTTTTTTCCATTAAGCCTTATAAGGATATTTGGCACTAGCATGGTAGAATATGAAGAGATTGCTGATTCCCGGTATCAGAATGGCAAGAACTATGTAATGAGAACCATGATTATCCATTGGGATTTATAATACTGGGGAAGATAAATCCTCAAAAAATTTTTCATGATTCTGCTACAAGTTTGTAACCACAGAAGAACATGGACATGACACAGAGCCATCATCACCAGATT
Source organism: Saccopteryx bilineata (assembly GCF_036850765.1). Classification (NCBI taxonomy): domain Eukaryota; kingdom Metazoa; phylum Chordata; class Mammalia; order Chiroptera; family Emballonuridae; genus Saccopteryx; species Saccopteryx bilineata. Next base: position 63,340,074 of record NC_089499.1, on the reverse strand, counting down.
CTCCAAAAGAGATCCCTATTGTACAACTAGTTCAAGAGGACGAAGAGGAAGCAAGTCCTTCTACAGTGACCTTTGGGTTCAAGCTGGTGAGCTTTGGAATTGTATGAACGATTTCCCCGCTCAAGACAGTGACCGTGTGCTGACAAACTTGCACTCAGAGCCGGTGACCTCAGGGTTTCGAACCAGAAACCCCAGCATTTGGGTCAATGCTTTATCCACTGTGCCACCACCAGTCAGGTCAGAATAGTTCAACATTAAGAAATGTATTCCTGACTGACCAGGTTGTGGCACGGTGGATAGAGCATTGGCCTGGGATGCTGAGAATCCACGTTCAAAGCCCCAAGGTTGCTGCTTGAGCGCAGACTCATCTGGCTTGAGCATGGGGTCGCTGGCTTGAGCACAGACTCACCAGCTTGAGCGTGGGGTCACCAGCTTGAGCATGGACTCATCAACGTGATCCCAAAGTCTCTGGCTTGAGCAAGGGATCACTTGCTTGGATTGAGCCCTCCAGTCAAGGCACATATGAGAAACAATCAATGAACAACTAAAGTGACACAACTATGAGTTGGTGCTTCTCGTTTCTCTTCCTTTCTTCCTCTCTCTCTCTCTTTCAAAAAAAAAAAAGTATAGTTATTAGGGCAGTATGTATTCATGTATGGATAGATAAAAACATTGATGAAACACAACAGAAACCACAGACACGTGCACACAGGGAAGGTTTGTCTATGTAAAGGTGACATTTCAGATCAGTGAGGAAAGGAGGGACAATTCAGTAAACAATGTTAGAACTTCCTGGCCAGGTAGCACAGTTGATTGGAGCGTCATCTCAATGTGCCAAAGTTGCAGGTTTGATCCCTGGTCAGGGCACATACAAGAGTCAACTAGTGAACACATAAATGGGTTGAGCAACAAATTGATGTTTCTCTCTCTCTTTCCCCTTTTCTTTCTTTCTCTCTCCTAGTAGCAATTTTAAAAAGTGCTGGAACAATAGCTTATTCATGTAGAAAATTAGGGAATTGAGCAATTGTCTCACTGCCCCCTCACATTCATTCAAGATAGATTAAAGACTATAATATAAAAGGCAAAACTTTAACCTTTTAGAAGACAGTATAGGAAAATATCTTCAGGATCTTGCCAATATTTGACACAATCAGACATTTTTTAAGCTAGTGGGTGTGAAATGTTATCTCTTGGTGATCTTAATGTCAATGACTAATGGGCTTGAGCAATTTTTCTAATGTTTATTTGTCATTCATATTTCTGTGTCTGTGAAATACCTGTTCATTTTTCTAATTGTCCATGCCCTAGTGGTTTGTGCTCATATGTTTTTCAAATATCTTTTCCCAGTTTGTGGCTTTTCACTTTCTCTAGTGTTTTTGGATAAACAGGCATTCATTTTAATTTAGTTAAATTATCCTCTATGTTTAGTGCTTTTCATGTCATGTTTACAAAGTCCTTTCCTACCTCACCTGAACCACATGGATTAAGATTTGGGAGACACAGCATGCTGAGGAAGTTGGGGGTGCAGGTACTGGATTGGGATGAATGGTGGCTGGGCTGGCAAACCCCACAGATGGCAGTACAGGCGAGGAAATACAAGCTCCAAGTGCCTGAGTCATTGAACACATCTCAGGCGGAGACAATGAGCTCTGTTTTCATGAAGTCCAGCTCTGCCACATGTTAGCTATTTGTCTATGTAATGCTGATTTTCTTCATGTGTAAATAGGGGACACTGATGAAGAACTGATGGTACCAACCATAAAGAGCTGCGGATGGGAGGGGGAGGGGCACAAAGAAAACTAGATAGAAGGTGACAGAGGATAATCTGACTTTGGGTGATGGGTATGCAACATAATTGAATGACAAGATAACCTGGACTTGTTTTCTTTGAATATATGTGTCCTAATTTATTGATGTCGCCCCATTAAAAAAAATAAAATTATTAAAAAAAAAAAAGAGCTGCAGAGAAGATTAAGCTGTTTCAAGGTTGACACTACACCCGGGACAGAGGACGTGTGAGAATATTAGCTATCAGCATCATCGCTCTTCACACACCAAGTGTTGACTGGGTTTGCGCGGTCCTTAGAGGGACCTGAAAACTCTTTGGATAATCAAAGATCAGCCATGGAAAATAGATTATGAAGACCCTAAATGTAGGGTAGGAATCAGTGGGTAAAGGTTATCAGCAGGGGTGTGTGTGTGTGTGTGTGTGTGTGAATGTAGAGCAGAATTCTTTTTACTCAGAAAACAGATATCTCCAGGGCTTCTTGTTAGTTGTCTCATAGGTGCATATCAGTATCCACATCACCCATGTCAGTGTACCAAGACCTCTTCCTCTTAGCTGTTCCTGGTGTCTCTCCTGGGGCCTTTAAGCACCCCACTATATACAGCTACTTGAACATGAACATTGTAATGAAATTTTTAAAGATATGCATCACATTGTGCTATCTAAATCATGATGCTACCTGATCTAATTTATCAAAAGGTAAAGCATCTTCATTGTTCCCATTTTCTCTCTTCTCTAACCTGCCAAGGTCCTGCAGGGACCCAGGGAACACTTCTCTATGGGTGGATTACAGTCTGTCTGGTCTCCCTCAGGAAGTAGTCCTGGTACCATGTTGGGGTTCTGGAACTGAGAGTACTGGTACCCAATGGGGCCAGGAACAGAAGAACAAAGTTTGGGTAGGAACAGGTGAAGAGTCCAAAGCAGGATGGACACTGGGACAGAGCAGAGAGGGATGGGGTAGGTGAAGCCAGTCATGAGGTACAAATTGTCTTCTGCTCCTTTGTGTTAGTTCCCAAGTGGATTATTCTTATTTCAAGCCATAGGGTAGGCAGTTGGCAATTAGTAGTCAGTGTACTTTTCTTCATTACTTGCTCTGTACTGGGCATTGTGCTCTTTCTACATCATCTTATTTATTTTCGTCTTCACAACAGCCACAGCATATGGCTGTTATTACTTCCACAGTTTAACAGATGAAGTTAGAGGTTAGGTAACTTGCCCAAAGTCACATAACCAGCAACTGTAGCAGTAGAGACCTGTTTCCTGAACCATGCTCTTAACCACTGTACCCCAAGGGGCTCTATCAGCACCGCTAGGGCTTGTGCAAGACTGACATTTTGCAGATTGTTATGGATACTCCAGTGAAGTCACAAATGATAGAATGGCATTGGGGGACATTCATGAAATTGCTACTGAGGGTCTTTTCTGTAAGAAATGTACCTCTTTCCCTTTGTTGTGGCTGCATGTGAACACAGCCTGGTTGGATATGATTGGTCTCCATGGAAACATGACTTCCGCTTCCAAAGGAGTCTGCTTTCAATCTCTGAAATTAATTTCAAGTATAGTTTTTGAGACTTCATCTCAACACATGTACACATGACCTCTGAGGCAGTACAAAATCATGGTTGGGAACCCAGGATTTGCTTTCTGGAAGCTGATGCTGACACTTGCCAAAGGTGCACTCTGACAAGTTGTTTACTCTCCCTGGGTTCCAATTTACACCTCTATAAAACAGGAGTATAGCAGTACTGATGTCGTAAACTTGTTCTAGGTAATACTAAAGTTGTAAACAAAATAAGTGTTGGCTATTAATAGTCCTCTCCCACCTACCTAGTCTCCTCCTGCTGCCCCTGTTTCCAACACTACGGTGACAAAGTCATCCAGATTTTCTCAGGATTAACCCTGTCTTTACATTGAAAGCACCCCCTCAGTCTCAGGCAAATGAGATGGTTGGTCACCCTCCTCAACTCTCCAGACTGAGAAGTCATCATAGTCTAAATAAAATAGTGACCAATGGGGCTCCAGATGTTTGGGTCCAAGATTTACATGGGTAATTCAAAATTATGACAGGTCTGTGGCCTGCAGATGTAGAATGATAGCTCAGGGCCCAGAAAACTCATGAATCCAAAGGTAGGGCCAATTAATTATTGAAATTTGAGTCCCCAAGGCCAGGAGCTGTCTTATCTTTGTACCTCCACACTTAGAGGATGAATTGTTAAATGAGTGAATAGTAAAAGGTGAAAGATTTATGCGATCTGAAGAGAAACCAGAGTTAAATGAGTGAATAGTAAGATTCCCTAAAACACCTACAGTGCAAAATGATCACCAGTCCTTGGCAAAAAGCTGCTTGTATCAACAGGTCTCCAGGGCTGATTTTTTTTTTTTAACAGAGACAGAGAGCAAGTCAGAGAGAGGAACAGATAGGGACAGACAGACAGGAAGGGAAAGAGATAAGAAGCATCAATTCTTTGTTGCAGCTCCTTAGTTGTTCAGTGATTGCTTTCTCATATGTGTCTTGACCGGTGCGTTCCAGCAGAGCAAATGATCCCTTGCTCAAGCCAGCGACCTTGGGCTCAAGCCAGCGACCATGGGGTCATGTCTGTGATCCCACACTCAAGCCAGCAACCCATTGCTCAAGCTGGTGAGCCCGTGCTCAAGCTGACGACCTCGGGGTTTCGAACTTGGGTCCTCTCCAGGGCTGATTTCTCAAGGCTGTGTGGTACAGATGTCACTGGGCTGTGCCTAAATCTGGCTCTGAGATGACTGTGAAGCAGGTTCTGCCTGTGGCCGGGTTTCTGCCTTGAGATTCATTCGTGAGTCACTGGTTAAGAATACATCTTCTGTTCATAGTGCTCTCCTCACCCTGTCCTTGGGATTGATGCAGTTTTCAATGGATTTGTAAATAATTGCCCAATGCATGATGACTCAGTAAGTTACTCCCAGAGATCATAACACAACCTACTGAGTGAGGTCTCCTACTCACAGCATGAGGTGTCTCCAAGCTCTCATGCTCCTCCTGTGTTGGGTTAGCAGGGGTTTTCAGAATATGGGGAGAAAACATTCCTATTTGCTGGGAGTATGGGGGGGTAGGAATGTGGATTATCTCAGAGTTCTGAGCCTTTGTCACTAGTAAGTGCCAGAGAAGACATGATATAGGAGACTGACCAGGTGTTTGGTGTCAAACAGCCCTGGCTCTGCCTCTTTCTAGCTATGAGACCTGAGGCAAAGGACAGACCCTCTCTGAGGCTCAGTTTCCTCATCTATGAGATGAGGATAATGGTAGTTCTCACATGTTAGTGAGATTTAAAGATATGTAATATGGGGCCTACCATAGTTCAACAACTGCAGTCACTATCACTGCTGTCTGATCATTGTAACCCAACGCTAGCATCCCACTCAACATTGTTCCAAGGGGAATACTCTCCAAACCAACAAATGCAGTCTCAAACAGCAAGCACTTAATAACTGTTAGCTATTGTGATTGAGAGCTTTCAAATCATAATCTGCTTCCTGGGTCTCAGAGCCACTCGGCTGCCCTGTGAACAACAGGAGAAGCTCATTTAGAAAATTCCGTGAGACACATAAGGGGTATTCCTGCCCCGAATCCATCTCCAGAATCTCATCATGAAGAGACCTCAGACAAACTCAGACTGATGGGGATGCAACAAAATAACTGGTCTCTACACATAAAAAATGTCAAGGATATGAAAAAGGAAGAAGAGCTTAGGAACTGCTCAGATTAGTGGAGACAAGGAGACAGGACTTCTAAGTGCAAGGCAAAATCTTGGACTGGATCCCGGACCAGAAAGAAAAAATGGCTGTAAAGGACATTATTAGTGTAACTGGTAACATTTGAATAAGTTCTGTAAATTAGGCAATAATATCTTATGATTGCTAAAACTTCTGTTTTTGCTATTGTCCTGTCCTTGAGAAACCATCCTGAAGTGTTTAGAGATAAAGGGTCAGACTGTCTCCAATTAACTCTTTAACAGTTTAGGGAAAAAAATCCTTATGTATAGAAAACTAATGAAAAAATAATGTGGCTACATATTTCTTGATGAACCTGGGTAAAGTATGTATAAGAGTTTGGGGGTTATATTAGCAACCTTTAGGCACATTTGAAATCATTGCAAAAAAATTTTAAACAAATAAAATAAAGTTGAGACACTACCAAACCCTTAAAAGAGAGTAAAGACGTAGGCAAGCAGCCAGCTCCCTGCTGGAAGCCCACCTGTCAGCAGCTGTGAAAAGCCTCCACCTCTTGGTCCCGTTTCCTCACTGCCCCTCTCATGGTCAGCCTGGAAAGGCCTCTATTATATTAACAGGCAGCTTTAGAATCTGCCAAAGAGGCAAGGACAAGTCCTTGGACTTATTTGCACATGTGATGAGGAGAGAAAGACAAAGGACCAAGCGTAGTGCAGTGGCCAGGGGAAGAAGAGGTCCTGCATCATCAATGGTATCATTTGACGTGCCTGCAACCTCCTAACCTAGATGTCTCATGAAGAGGTCAGGGTGAAAAGCATTGTGGTGCCCAAGGGTTTGTTCTAGAACTGAGATGCTTGCTGCCTTTCGGGCAAAGAGGTGAACCTGGCTCCCAGGAGAGGAATTGTGCTCACAATCAGCCAGAAGAGGGCACCACTTCCCCCATGTCATCCTTTGATCAACAGGCTTTTCACTTCCAGAGTGCTCAGATGGTTTCTCAGATCTGCAGATTCCAAGGGCAGGATTAGGGTAAGGTTAATGAGGCAAGGTCCTGAAAGTTCGGGGTTGGGTCCTGTCTTTATTTAAGATTTTGATACTTTGTTTATCATGGATGTTTCTGCATTAATTTTTATTATTCAAAATATCGCATTAAAATATTATTTACTTTGATTATTGAGTTGTTTGGCACCTCCTTAAATTTTGCACTGGAGGCCAGTGTGTCATTCACCTCACCCTAGTTCACCCTGGAAGACCTAAACCATTAATTGCAACAACATCAGTACAGAGGTTTAGATTGGTCAGATAAGGTCTGGAGTTAATGGGTCCTTTTGTACCTATGAAGAGAGAGCTGGCAAAGGAATCAATCCTGAGAACCCAAATTCCTGCCTTTGATACCACTTCACAGTCAGTGGCTGGGGCCTGACTTCTTTAAGTTTCGATTTCCTCCTCTGTAAAATGGGAATAGCAATACATTATGTACACGGTTTATTTCAAAGACAGAGTATCTCCCTGACTGAGTACCACTAAGGACCAGACTCTGTACCAAGCTTGCCCTTTAGTTATAAATTCAATAAATTATCACAACTCTGCCATGTGACAGTTATTATTATCCCCATTCTTAAAGGTGAGGAAATGGACACAGAGAGGTTGAATTACTTGTCCAAGGTTGATCAGCCAGCCAATAAGTGGACATGTATTGCTTTAAACTCCATGCCTAGCCCTGGCCAGTTGGCTCAGTGGTAGAGCGTCGGCCTGGCATGCAGGAGTCCCGGGTTCGATTACCAGCCAGGGCACACAGGAGAAGCGCCCATCTGCTTCTCCATCCCTCCCCCTCTCCTTCCTCTCTGTCTCTTTCTTCCCCTCCTGCAGCCAAGGCTCCACTGGAGCAAAGTTTGCCTGGGCACTGAGGATGGCTCTGTGGCCTCTGCCTCAGGTGCTAGAATGGCTCTGATTGCGGCAGAGCAATGCCTCAGATGGGCAGAGCGTCGCCCCATGGTGGGCGTGCTGGGTGGATCCCAGTCGGGCGCATGCGGGAGTCTGTCTGAATGCCTCCCCGTTTCTAGCTTCGGAAAAATACAAAAAACAAAACAAACAATAAAACAACAACTCCATGCCAGCATTTTCTATAAGGGAAGGGTCGGGAACCTATGGCTCAAGAGCCAGATGTGGCTCTTTTGATGGCTGTATCTGGCTCGCAGACAAATCTTTAATAAAAAAATAATAACGTTAAAAAGATAAAACATTCTCATGTATTACAATCCATTCATTTCCTACTGCTCATGTTCATGGTTGCCGGTGGCTAGAGCCAATCACAGTTGTCCTCTGGGACAATACCAAATTTTTATTGGATAATGCCTAACGTACACGGGTTGTTGTGAGGTCAGGAAGTAAACTTCCCTCCTTTTAATCAAGTAGTCAGCTAGCTAATTGCAGAAACCCTTTTGATGAAGAAAATGGCTAAAAGAAAAAAAGATGAGGAGTATCATACTTTTTAGCAGGAATGGACAGAAGAATTCGCCTTTATGGAGAGAGCAGGTTCTGCAGTGTGTCTAATATGCAATGATAAAATTGCATCAATGAAAAAGTCAAATATAAAGCGGCACTTGGACACATGCCATACTACATTTGCATCAAAATATCCAGCAGGGACAGCAGGAAGAAAGCATGTCAAGAGCTACTGTGCAGAGTGCAACCTAGTCAGCAGCAACTCCATGTTTGGACCCAACAAGGTGACTGAAATTCGGCTAGCTTTGCTGGTGCTTTAGCAATTGTGAGAAACGGAAAGCCATTCACAGATGGGGAGTATGCTAAAACATTCATGCTTGATGTTGCCAAAGAACTTTTTTTTGTGTGTGTATGTGTGTATTTTTCTGAAGCTGGAAACAGGGAGGCAGTCAGCCAGACTCCCGCATGCACCCAACCGGGATCCACCTGGCATGCCCACCAGGGGGCGATGCTCTACCCATCTGGGTTGTTGCTCTGTTGCGACCAGAGCCACTCTAGCGCCTGAGACAGAAGCCATGGAGCCATCCCCAGCGCCCGGGCCATCTTTGCTCCAATGGAGCCTTGGCTGTGGGAGGAGAAGAGAGAGACAGACAGAGAGGAAGGAGAGGAGGAGGGGTGGAGAAGCAGATGGGCGCTTCTCCTGTGTGCCCTGGCCGGGAATCGAACCCGGGACTCCCGCACGCCAGGCCGACGCTCTACCACTGAGCCAACCGGCCAGGGCCGCCTAAGAACTTTTTGACGACTTTTTGGATAAAGACAAGATAATCAAACGAATAAAAGACATGCCTCTGTCAGCAAGAACTGTTCACAATAGTACCATCATGATGACAAATCAAATTGAGGCAACACAAGTGAAGGACATAAATGCAGCACCATTCTTTTCTCTCGCTTTGGATGAGTCAACAGACATAAGCCATTTATCCCAGTTCAGCGTGATTGCAAGGTATGCTGTTGGTGACACAGTACGTGAGGAAAGTCTTGCTGTTTTGCCTATGAAAGAGACAACAAGAGGATTTATTCAAATCTTTCACTAAGTTCGCTAAAGAAAAAAAAATCTACCGATGGATAAACTTATTTCAATGTGTACTGATGGTGCTCCGTGCGTGGTGGGGAAAAACAGGATTCGCAGCGTTTCTTCGTGAACATGAAAAGAGACCCATCCTAAGTTTTCACTGCATCCTACATCAGGAAGCGCTTTGTGCTCAGATGTGTGGCGAGCAGCTTGGTGAGGTGATGTCGCTGGTCATTCAGGTGGTCAACTTTATTGTTGCCCGAGTTTTAAATGATCGCCAGTTTAAAACTGCTGGATGAAGTTGGGAATAATTATTCTGGTCTGCTTCTGCACAGCAATGTGCGTTGGTTGTCATGAGGGAAGGTGCTCAGCTGTTTCGCGGCTTGTCTGAGAGAAATCCGGACTTTTCTTGAAATGAAAAACATCGAGCATCCTGAGTTAGCTAACACTGAGTGGCTCCTGAAGTTCTACTATCTCTTGGACATGACTGAACATCTGAACCAGCTGAAAATGCAAGGCGTTGGAAATACAGTCTTATCCCTTCAACAAGCAGTGTTTGCATTTGAAAACAAGCTGGAACTCTTCATCACCGACATTGAAACAGGTCGTTTACTACACTTTGAAAAACTGGGAGAGTTTAAAGATGCATGCACAGCAAGTGACCCTGCTCAACATCTTGATCTCCAGCAGCTAGCGGGCTTCACATCTAATGTCCTGCAGTCATTCAAAGCACGTTTTGGAGACTTACGTGAGTGCACTCGTCTTTTTAAGTTCATCACCCATCCGCACAGTGTGCAATGGACCGCGCCGACCTGAGTTACATCCCTGGTGTCTCCGTCAGAGATTTTGAGCTACAAGCTGCTAACCTGAAGGCCTCAGACATGTGGTTGAATAAGTTAAAGTCACTGAATGAAGATTTGGAGAGACTTGCACGACATCAAGCAGAGCTGGCGAGCAAACATAAGTGGGGGAAATGAAAAAACTTCAACCCGCGGACCAGCTGATTGTCAAAACTTGGAATGTGCTTCCCGTCACATACCACACACTGCAGCGTGTGAGTGTTGCTATACTGACAATGTTTGGCTTTACGTATGCATGTGAGCAGTCTTTCTCACATCTAAAGAACATTAAGACCAACCTACGATCATGTTTAACGGGTGGAAGTCTCAACACCTGCATGAAGCTTAACCTCACCATGTATCAACCAGACTACAAAGCCATCAGCAAAACCATGCAGCACCAGAAGTTGCATTATTGGTAAGAAGTACTTTATTCAACATTGGTTAGCAACAGCATAACAAGGTTATTAAAAACAATTCAGAGACTTATTGTACTTTAAAAGTGTTGGTCTTAGCCTGACCAGACGGTGGCGCAGTGGATAGAGCATCTGACTGAAATGCGGCGGACCCAGGTTCGAGACCTGAGGTCGCCAGCTTGAGCGTGGGCTCTTCTGGTTTGAGCAAGGCTCACCTCAAGAAAGGGGTTACTCGGTCTGCTGAAGGCCCGTGGTCAAGGCACATATGAGAGAGCAATCAATGAACAACTAAGGTGTCACAACGAAAAACTGATGATTGATGCTTCTTATCTCTTTCCATTCCTGTCTGTCTGTCCCTATCTGTCTCTCTCTCTGTCACTGTAAAAATAAATTAATTAATTTAAAAAAATTCTAAAAAAAAAAAGTGTTAATCTTATATAAAATGCACACATTTACCTGTATTTAGTGTTAAACATATTGTATGGCTCTCACGGAATTACATTTTAAAATATGTGGCGTTTGGCCTGACCTGCGTTGGCGCAGTGGGTAAAAGCATCGACCTGGAACACTGATGTTGCCGGTTCAAAACCCCGGGCTTCCCTGGTCAAGGCACATATGGAAGTTGATGCTTTCTGCTCCTCCCTCCCTTTTCTCTCTGTCTCTCTGTCTCTGTCTCTGTCTCCTCTCTCTAAAATGAATAAATAAAATCTTTAAAAATTAAAAAAAGAAAAAGAATGAAAATATGTGGCGTTCATGGCTCTCTCAGCCAAAAAGGTTCCTGACCCCTGCTCTAGAAGGTTATATCTCTACCCCTGGAGATATTATTTGTCAATGTTTGGACACATTTTTGGGTGCCCCAACTGGAAGGTATTATGGCATCTAGTGGTTCAAAGCCAAGGATTGTGCTAAACACCATTGTAACAATGCACAGGACATCCCCCTACAACAGAATTATCTGGACCAAAATGTCAGTGCCAAGGTTGAGAAGACTGCTCTATGCTGTGCTCCTGTGTCAGAGAGCTCTCTGAGAACTTAGCATTCAGTGTTCCTCGAAAGGCAGATGTTATGCAGTGGTTGTTTTCCTTTTGTCTCAGTGGCCTGGGGTCATCCAGGGACCTGAACTCTGCTGGACCAGCGCTCTCACAGGGTGGTCGAGAAGCTGGGCTCTGGAGTCAGTCAGAGCATCACATCAGGAATTCAACAATGATTTATTGAGCACCTGCTACCTGTCATACCGATCCAAGCAGTGCACACACATGGTGTCCCTGCCCCACAGAGCTGTCTGGGAGGGAGACAGACATTAGACAACATGTAAGTTCATAGATAATAATACATTGCAATACTGCCACAAAACCGAGGAACTAGGCACAATGAAAGACAAGGGGAGGGAGGAGTTCTGAGGGGCTGTGAGGCTTCTGAGAGCAGCCCTTTAGCTGAAACCAGAGGTGGGAAGAAGCAGAGCACGGAAGGGGGAGAAACAGCTGTGCGAAGGGCCTAGGTGGGAACTGGTAGCTAGGCGGTGTGAGGGGCGCTGGGAGGCGAGGAAGAGGAGAGTAGAGCAATGTGACCTTGAAGAAATGACTAGGTGAGGCCACAGTAAGAATTTGGTCTTATTGTCAAATAAAGATCCTTTGAAAGGTTCTGATCAGAACAGTGACATACCAAGGTTTGCCCTTCAGAAAGTGACCCTCTTTGCTGTTTGAGGTCAAAATTCAAACAGCTTTATCAGCTGGAAACCATCATACAAGGGGAGTCTGTCTCAGTTATGTAAAGTTACATAAGGCCTCTCCCCACCCCAAACTCCAAGTGGTTATGAAACGTGATGACTGGAGCAATTTACATACATGACAGGCTTATCACTAGGGCTCACTCCTCGTGAGACAAAGGTAGCTCTGCTCACGGGAAACACCTGTTTGGGTCACGAGCTCACCCCTGCCAGTATTGGGGACTTTCCCACAGGCACATGGTTTCCTTTTTGCTGCTTTTGGGCAACTCAGCTCGTGGCACTTACACTCTTCTGGGAATCTCCATCTTGCCATCCTCAAATTTGAGGCGTCCTGAGTCCCAGTGGATTGGCCCTCACTGACCACAGTCTTACCAGGGCCCATGGTGAATGGCCATAGCCACCAGATATGTTCTGGGCCATGTGTCTGAACTCCTGCTCCACCTTTCCACCCATTCATATGACATGTATGGAACTCTTTGGTAAGGACTTAATGACAAGAGTTTTGAGTTTTTAGCTCTGAAGAGATCTGACTGTTCTTGCTCCATCAGGATGGTAATTTCCAAGGTGGACGTTGTTTAGGATATTACATGGAATTCTGTGAAGAAAAGGGTTCCAAGGACAACAAATTCAGGTCCCCCTGTGTCAACACAGTTGTAGCAGCTTTCTTTTTTGCAGCACTTCTCAGAACATTTAATGTGCTAATATGGGTTATTAGTCTCCAAAAAGGAGTGATAAATAGCTATCCTTTTTTTCTTTTTTTTTTTTTTTTCTTTTTTTTCCCATTTTTCTGAAGCTGGAAACAGGGAGAGACAGTCAGACAGACTCCCGCATGCGCCCGACCGGGATCCACCCGGCACGCCCACCAGGGGCGACTCTCTGCCCACCAGGGGGCGATGCTCTGCCCATCCTGGGCGTTGCCATGTTGCGACCAGAGCCACTCTAGCGCCTGGGGCAGAGGCCACAGAGCCATCCCCAGCGCCCGGGCCATCTTTGCTCCAATGGAGCCTTGGCTGCGGGAGGGGACGAGAGAGACAGAGAGGAAAGCGCGGCGGAGGGGTGGAGAAGCAAATGGGCGCTTCTCCTGTGTGCCCTGGCCGGGAATCGAACCCGGGTCCTCCGCACGCTAGGCCGACGCTCTACCGCTGAGCCAACCGGCCAGTGCTTATCCTTTTTTTCAGAAGCATCCCACAGGCTAGTGTTTGGGAATACATGCCTCAGGAAATGCCATCCAGAGCCACTAAAGGGCAGAAGAAGGGACACCTCAGAGTGTTCAGGGTGGTATCAGGCCAGTGGGGGGGATTGCAGGCTCCAGGCTCCCAGTGGGGACTGTCTCAAACTCTCAGTTCCCAACCCTCCAACCTAAGAGAAGGATGAGGGAGGGTTTCCGCTTTCCTGGGCTGGCCTGGATAGCCTTGTCACTCTGACCCGTCCATTATCAGTGCCCCCTAGAACAAACGGAATGCTGCCTGTGGCTCAGTTGCACACAGACATGTTTGCATGGACATTGTTTATCTTAAAAACTTTTTTTTTTACAAAGACTGAGAGAAAGAGAGACAGAGAGAGAAACAGATAGGGACAGACAGGAAGGGAGATAGATGAGAAGTGTCAATTCATTGTGGCACCTTAGTTGTTCATTGATCGCTTTCTTATATGTGCCTTGATAGGGGGGAGCGGGGGAGGGGCTACAGCAGAGCAAGTGACCCCATGCTCAAGCCAGTGACCTTGGGCTCAAACCAGTGACCATGGCATCATGTTTATGATCCTATGCTCAAGCCAGCGACCCCGCGCTCAAGCTGGTGAGGCTGTGCTCAAGCTGGCGACCTTGGGATTTTGAACTGGGGTCCTCTGAGACCCAGTCCAATGCTCTATCCACTGTGCCACCACCTGCTCAGGCTTACCTGCAAAAATATTTTTTTGAAAAAAGCTTTTAACTTTTTATCTTTCTTTTTAATTACTAAAGAAGTACATCTTTGTTTTTATTTTTAAATCCAATGCCAAAATGTGTACAGTAAAAAGTGGAGGTCCTCCCTTCAACTCCTCCCCGCCCCCTACCCGTAGCGTTCCTTATCAAGGCTTTGCCTGGCTTGGTGGGGAGGGCGCTGGTGTGGAGTCAGTGTGCCTGGGTTCGAACCCCAGCTCTGCCATGTGCGAGCTGTGCATCCTTGGGCACAGCTCTCAGTTTGCTTATCTGTATAATGGAGGCACCACAGTAAGGGTTTGGGAGAGTATCGAGTGAGATGAAATACTGAATCCCTCAGCCAAGCCCCTGCACTTAGTTGGCTTCAGTTAGAGTCGACTCTCAGGATTTTCCTTCCAGAATTCAGCCACTTTTTATTTTTAGTCCAATTCCATGCAATAAATGTGCTAATTACAGAATGAGGCCAATCTCTTCTGTTTGTTCACATGATTTTTTTAAGTACTCAAAGGCAGTTTTACATGTAGGAACCACTCTTCAGAAGTGTACTTTATTTTTCAAATTAATATTTAAATGATCAAAGTTAACAATTCAAAGACAGATTAATTTACTCTCTCATCTTATAGGTTACTTTATTTTCAATGCTGGGAACTAAAATAAAACCACCCCCAGGACCCTAACAAGGTGGCTATTATCTTAGAAAATGTCACATATTTAAGTTTAGCTTATGAAAGTTTTTACTCGTTTTATAAATCCAGCTAGAATTGACAGATAAAATATAGGGTGCCCAATTAAATTCAAATGATCTAAAGTTCAAATGTACCTATGCTCTGTATTTTTATTGGCTAAATCTGGCACTCCTACATCCAGCAAACTTATATAATTACTTTTAAGAGTTTATGGACCCATGATCAAAATTTTTAAATCTTTTTTAAAGTTTAAATTGTACCCTATTTCCTTGTAAAATTCTTTAATTGTCTGAAGTACAAAAAAGCCAACCATTTTAATACTAAATAATTCTAACTCTAATAAATTAAACTTATAAAATACTGTTAACCCAAAATTTTTATTAATGTTCCAAAACTGCACGTAAACTTAGTCAGGTTTCAAGGTAAAGGCACGAATCTAAGTCGATGCTCATCCCCCTGTCCCTCACCCCACTTGCACATTTTATGTTGGTGTCACAAGATTGGCAATTAAAAGGCCAGAATTTCTCGTATGCTACAACACTTATAAAATACCACATATGTATAAGTTCCTTCTTAAAACCCACAAAACATGTGTGCCTTGCTTAATTCTTCCTCTGGTTGGAAGATGCTGTTCGCCAAGGGAGCTGCAGACCAGACAGAGCTGCACAGCAGAGACCCTACCAGGCCCTAGGTCTGGGTGCAGACAGCGGGAGAGTCACCTCACCTTCCATGTACTATTTGGGGTTACTTCTGATGTATTTGGTCAGAGAATTTGGCCAGGTGGCTGGCTGGATGTATGTTGGCAATATACATATACTCGGTGGGGCTAATGCCACATGCCCATCACTTCAAGCAGAGATGGTCCAGAGGCCCTAATGCTAGTGACAAGTTATGCTCATTATCTATACCCGCTTCACAGAAGAATTTTCTTTGCCAAAGTCTGAAGATCTTACCTGGGTCTACAACTTGATTGAACTTTATATTTCTTTTGTGTTTCAGATCTTCATATCTTCCTGCCTAAATCTCTAAAAGTCATTTTACTTGGGTTGAAATCCTACACTTATTGCAAGATCTTTCTTTCCCAGGGCCACATAACTCTCACAAACATTAGCATGATATCAGGTTGAATCGTGAATCCTCCCAGGGCTTTAACTGGCTCTTTGTCCTTAAAGGCCAAGGACATTTTGCTGACCCTTCTAACTGACCAGCAATTGCTTTCTCTGGTATTACATTGCTAGCATTTGGCGTGTTCAGTTATACACAGAAAAACGACCTTAAAAATTATGTCATTCAAATAAGAATTGACCTTAATTAACCGCCCATCAGGGTAGTTAGCATGTCAGCCTGGGTGTGTCAGGGACAGCTGGCTGCCAAATCCTGGCAACAGCAGAACACACAGCAGACTGCCCCACCGCCTCACTGTCCCTACAGAAGGCTCTATCACCCCGGGTGCCCTCTGGGGTGGGCCGCTTCCGCCATCATTCATTTTCAGGAAAAAGGCACATGGCCTTTTGAGACCAGAGGAGAGAGGACCAGATGTCACAGCTGGCTCCAGGATGGGATAAGAGTGACTTTGCAGGGGATGGTGCCTAAATTAGGCAGACCAATTTCCTCACCAGAGTGACAAAAACAGGGGATCCTAAAAAACTAGTTCACTTCCTTCATTTCCTTGGGGGAAAATCATGATCTTCAGTTTCTCAAAGAAGTGAAAGTAGCAACAAGGAATCCAGTAATTCCTGTTGTCTGCAGGCTTTATAAGTCAGCCGAGCCTGAGGAAGTGGCTTGAGGAGCTGACTGGAGCCTGCTCCCCAAACACTGTGGTCCTCTCACAGAGCCCTGAGCCCGGGAGCAGCGCCAGGATGTCTCGGCTGCCGGCTGCCCTACTGCTGCTCCTCCTCTCCGTCAGTGGCACCCTGGCCCTCAGGATCTGCTCGTTCAACGTGAGGTCCTTCGGGGAAACCAAGAGGGAAAACCAGAAGGTCATGGATGTCATTGTGAAGGTGAGCCCCTTTCTTATCTGAAGATTGGCATACTTCTCATGCCCTCTCTACTGCTTTCAGACCTGAAGAGACTTGTGGGGAATTGAGCTAAAGTTAGTTCCTTGGGTGAAGGTAGCTGCTAGCTTGAAATTTTGTAACAATAACAGCAGCAGTAATTATAAAAACCATTTAAGCCATTAAACCTCTTCTCCCATAAATGTAAAGCTCCTAAATCAGTAACTGGTTCACAGTACTCTCAAGTGAGGGCTGGCTACTACTGTAATTCTTATTACCATTTATTGAATGCTATGTCAGGCACTATAAATACAGGATTTCATTTAATAACCCTTAGGAAGGACGATACTTATTTCCCTTGTAGAGGTGATGAATAATGAAAGGTGAAGTAACATCGTACAGCCTGTGGGTAGGTGGGTGGGGAGCTGGGATGCCAGCCCAGCCTTTTAACCATCAATGAGGAACAGACAGATTTTTACTTGTCTTTCTAATCCTTCCTTCTTTTCTACCTGCCTGTCTGCCTGTCTTCCTGCCTTCCCTCCTTTCTTCCTTTCTTCCTTTCTTTCTTTCCTTCTTTCTTTTCTTTTCTTCCTTTCTCTTTCTCTCTTCTTTCTTTCTTTCTTTCTTTCTTTCTTTCTTTCTTTCTCTCTCTCTTTCTCTCTCTCTCCCTCTCTCCCTTCTTTTTTCCTTTTTTTCTTCCTTCCTTCCTTCTTTCATTCCTTCCTTCCTTTCTTTGTTCTTTTTTTTTTTATTTCCCTTCACCTTCTTCCTCTCTTTCTCCTTCCCTCTCCCCACCCCATCAACTTTTCCCCCACTCCCCATTCTAATCATTTTCTCTGCTTAGATAAGACTTTCCTTGGATAAAATCATCAGTGCCTGAAAACTCTGCCCACACTTCTCTGGACTCAGTTGACTCTACCTTACAGCAGTGATTTTCAACCAGTGTGCAGCAAGAATTTTTTTTTTTTTTTTGTATTTTTCTGAAGCTGGAAACGGGGAGAGACAGTCAGACAGACTCCCGCATGTGCCCAGCACGCCCACCAGGGGCGATGCTCTGCCCACCAGGGGGCGATGCTCTGCCCCTCCGGGGCGTCACTCTGTTGCGACCAGAGCCACTCTAGCGCCTGGGGCAGAGGCCAAGGAGCCATCCCCAGTGCCCGGGCCAACTTTGCTCCAATGGAGCCTTGGCTGCGGCTGCGGGAGGGGAAGAGAGAGACAGAGAGGAAGGAGAGGAGGAGGGGTGGAGAAGCAGATGGGCGCTTCTCCTGTGTGCCCTGGCCGGGAATCGAACCCGGGTCCCCCGCACGCCAGGCCAACGCTCTACAGCTGAGCCAACCGGCCAGGGCCAGCAAGAATTTTTAAAGCTTGCAATATTTTGCCTGACCAGGCGGTGGCGCAGTGGATAGAGCGTCGGACTGGGACGCCAAGGACCCAGGTTCAAGACCCCAAGGCCTCCAGCTTGAGCGCAGGCTCATCTAGTTTGAGCAAAAACTCACCAGCTTGGACCCAAGGTCGCTGGTAGCAAGGGGTTACTCGGTCTGCTGAAGGCCTGTGGTCAAGGCACATATGAGGAAGCAATCAATGAACAACTAAGGTGTCGCAATGAAAAACTGATGATTGATGCTTCTCATCTCTCTCCATTCCTATCTGTCTGTCCCTGTCTCTGACTCTCTCTCTGTCCCTGTTAAAAAAAAAAAAAAAGCAATATTTTTGAGAGAGAGAGCCTCCAGTGGTGGTGCTGTGGATAGAGTGTGGACCTGGAACACTGAGACCAGTTTTGAAACCCTGAGGTTGCTGGCTTGAGCACGGGCTTGCCAACTTGAGCATGGGGTCACTGGCCTGAGTGCAGGATCAACATGATCACAAGGTCACTGGCTTGAAGCCCATGATTGCTGGCTTGAGCCCAAGGTTGTTGGCTTGAGCAAGGGGTCACTGACTTGGCTGGAGTCTTCTGGTCAAGGCACATGTGAAAAGTAATCAATGAACAACTAAAGTGAAGCAACTACTAGTTGATGCTTCTCACTCTCTTTCCTCTCTCTCTCTCTCTTTCTCAAAATCAATTAGAAAAGAGAGAGAGAGAAGCATCAACTTGTTCCACTTAGTGGTGCTATTGATTGCTTCTCATACCTGCTCTGAGCAGGGCTCAAACTGGCAACCTTGGGGTTGAGCTAGCGACATTGGAGTCAAGCCAGTGCCCTTGGGCTTGAACTGGCGATCGTGGGATTGAACTGGGTATCTCAGCACTCTTAGACAATGCTCTACCCATTGAGCCACCAGCCAGGGCAACAATGCCTGACTATTTAGTCAGGGGCACTGAGCTCTTTTCCCTTAGATAGTCAAATAAAAAATAACAACAGCCAAGGCAATAGTAGTCATCTGGGGTGAGTGAATCAAAATTATGAGTTTCTTTGTCAGATTGAGACAGGATAGTAAGAATCTAAAAAAATTTCTTGACAAATAGAATGGAGAAAAGGAGGCAAATACCTGAACAAACTGACGGAGCAATTTATGGCCAGATACTAAAGGTTGCTTCCCTAGAGATAACAGCTAGGACTTACTTGTATTTTAGCTCCAGAATCAGAAAAGCAGCTAAACCAGGTGGGTAATGTCAGAACCAGCTGCAACGACTAAGAACCAATCAGCAAGACCATGACCTTGAAACAACACACCTAGAAAAGCTGAGAAAAGTCTATTGAAATTCTTCCCTAAACTCCTAGTCTTAAAAAACCCTCAAAACAAAGGACCCAGCACACACTCTTCCTCCCGGGACGACACCTGCACCTTTCCTGTCCCCCTTCGCCTCTTCTCACCCCACAGGCGTGCCTCTCCTACGCTCAGGGGCCCCAGGAGACTTGCACCTGGGCAGCAGTGGGGAGTGGCAGCTTTTCCAGGGCTCACCCCTTGAACCTGTCTCCAAGGCCCCCTTTTCTCTGACTTCCCATTTCTTTCCATAAGGGTTCTAGAGACCCAAGGTAGCCCTGCCTAGGCTCTCTCATTACTTCTTCTATTCTAGGCCCTTCCTTGTTTCACTGTCCCCAACTTAAATAAACTAAGTTTCAAAATCATCTGAACTTGTGTTGTAAAATTTTTTCTGCACGAAGTCAAGAACCCACATACTACTGGCTGGCCCTAGGCAGACCCAAAAGGCTAGGTCCCTGTCCAGTAACAAGATTGGCAAAAAAATATGGCTTTTGGTGTGCCGCAGAATTTTAGTAATTAGTTTATGTGTGCCATGAAATAAAAAAGGTTGAAAATCGCTGCCCCACAGGTTAATTAATTAATTAACTAATTTTTAAAGACTTTACTTTTTTACCATGGCCAGTGGCACAGTGGATAGAGCATCCCCAGAGCGCTGAGGTTGCTGGTTTTGTCCTGGAGTTGCTGGCTCATTCTTGAGGTGCCAGCTTGTTCCCAAAGGTGCTGGTTTCACCCTGAGATCATTGGTTCAAGCCCCAGTCAGGGCATGTATGAGAAGCAATCAATGGGTGTTCAACTAAGTGGGATGAATTGATGTTCTTCTCTCTCTTTCCCCCTCTCTCTCTCCCTCTTTCTCAAAAAAAAAAGACTTCGTTGTTTTTCTTCCATTGATATTTGAGAGAGAGGAAGGAAGGAGGAGGGAGAGAGGAAAAGAAGCATCAACTCACTGTTCCATTTAGTTGTGCAGCCATTGATTGCTTCTCATATGTACTCTGACTGGGGCTCGAACCAGTGAGCTTGGCACTCCAAGACAATGCTTTATTCACTGTGCCACTGGCCAGGGCCAGGTTAATTTATTTTTACTGCTGGTTGCTGAAACCTTTCCCAGGGTTCTAACAGGGTGTTATTATCTTAGAAAGCCCGTCAGGCACCATTATATAGTGGGAATGCCAGGAGCCTGGGTTCAGATCCCATCTGGCAGCAGGGTGAGGGAGCTTGAGAAATTCCTTTTGTTTCCTGGGCCTCCAGGGACTTTCAGTAACATGGGCCTTACACAACTTGCAGCATAGGTTGGCTGAGCATAGTCAAGGTGAGTAGGATGACAAGAAAGGTTACCACAAACACAAGCTGCTGGTGCTGTTATTAGGCAAACTGGACTAGCGCAAGGACTGGTACACTCTGTTCTTCCTCTGACAGTCCCTTCTGACCTGGCCATCCCTGCCCTTTGCATGGTACCTGAGGCTTTCTGGATGTCCTTTTTAGCCAGGACAGTCATGCCAAGCCTGTGAGAACTGTGATTCTCTGGCTCAGTTGGAAACTCTGACATCTGCAGAAACTATTTTCTACACCTCCTCATACAAGTCTCCATAGAACCTGGGTAGCTACTGAATTCCTATCACCCTCCTCACTTAGTCCACCCAGGAACTGTCGCCACAGCCTTAAGTGGCTGACATTTTGTTCTTTGGTGATTTCATCATGTGGGGACCTATAATTGGCACCTTCCTTAAGCCGCTGTGTCCTAGAGGGCTGACTGATGGACAGCCCATCACAACAAACACCAAGCATGTCTGAAGTCTTTGTTAAGACTCCAGACCATTCCCATTATTGCAAAACCATCCTGTAAACAGAAGCCATTGGAAAACAGAGCTACCCACAGCACTTACAGTGAAACTTAAATCCCAGGCACTCAGGATAGTACTGTTCACAGGGCCCCTTGTCTGAGCACCTCCTATAAGCCAGGAACTATAGGCCAGGAAATATTCTTATTTGACACTATGACGTTGGTGGCATTGCCCTCACTTTATCACTGAGAAGACTGAGATCATAATGGAGAAGTGACTTATAGCTACAATAGTAAGCGGAAGAACCAGGTTCAAATCCAACCATATAACTCAACCGTGTAAGTGGAAATGCCTTTTCTACTGTTTCATCCTGGATTTATCACATCAGAGATGAGGCCAGCATCATGCTGTTGTCATGATCTTCGTTGGGGAGGTGGGAGAGCAAGGAAACCTGCCTTCTGCAGCTTGGGTTTGCTGGCCGGCACCGTGGGCAGTTCTCCAGATGCCAAATCCTGCCTGGGAAAGGCTCCTTCTGCCTGTGACTTCTTCGGTTTGTGTCCTTAACAAGTAAGAGCTTGTTCATCCTACAAATACTCATTGAAGGGAGGCCATGTGCCGGATGCTCCAAGGCATTGGGAGTGAGACGGTGGGTGTGGGGGGCACTGTCCCCCTCTTCACGGAGCTTACAGTGCACAATCATTTAATTTGGGAGTGCTGACCGTGTCCTGGGCCTTTAATTTGCTATATCCAAGTTCAGCCTGACAACCCCTCTGATTGGTATGCCCATTTTACAGATGAGGTGAAGTAAGTTGCCTAAAGTCATGGAGCAAGTACGGGAAAGAGCAAGGGCCAGAACTGAGGCTTGAATGACCCTCTCTGGGCTCTTCCACACCGTGCTGTGCTGCTCCCTGTTTAGAAGCATTAAAGAAGCTTTCATGGGCCACTCTATGAATTCTCCAAAATGCCCCTTCTCTTCTCCCCAGGTCCACTCATAACACCCGCTGTTGGGATTCCCTCACCACTAGTATGCACTACCGCTAATCCACTCCCCTCTGTGAAGTCAGGAAAAATCTCACTGAGTTTTGGGTCTGGGAGGGCCTCTGGGGACCCCCCTCCTTGGTGCCCCCTCCTGAGGAAATGCAGCCGGGGAAATACATTTTTCTGCCCCTCCAGTCTGAGTTGGGGCAGAAAAAAATGTGTCACAAAAACTGAATATTTAATGACTGTGGAGGAAACACTTACAACGTAATATTAGGTTAAGAAAAGACAAAAACTTGATGATAAATATTGCCATTGTTTGCTAAGCACTGTTCTGTGTTGTGAACTGGACTGAGAATTTTATATCCAGTATGTCATTTTATCCCCATGAGGGAAGAATTGTCCCAGTTTGCAGATAAAGAATCTGGCAATTAAGGGAGCTTAAGTGACTTGCTCAAGGTCACACAGTTGGTGAGCGATAGAGTCAAGACATGAACCCAAAGCCATTTGACTCAAAGTCCATACTTTGAACCAATGAACTGGTCATTTGATGCCAATTTTGTTAAGTATATTTACATATGGAAATCATATAGAAAAGGAATGTCTCTATTCTTCACCCACTGAGCTCCTGCTCACCTCTCAGGGCCGTCAAATGCCCTCTCCTTCTTAGAACTTTCCCCAATGTCTAGGAAGAAATAATTAATTATTCCTAAACTGTGACTTGCTTAACACAAATTTCATTTCTCTCTCATTGTAGCTAGTTGTTTCCATTTGTCTCTCTCCTGACTCTACCACCAATACTGGCTATCTGCCTTCTAGCTAGTCATTCAGCCACTCTGAGCTTGCTTTCCTTCTGTGCTTAATGGGCTAATAATCATAGTCATCTCTTAGGGTTAATGAGGCATAGTGCATGGCCCTGGCCAGTTGGCTCAGCGGCGGAGTGGCGGCCTGGTGTGCGGGGGACCCAGGTTCGGTTCCCGGCCAGGGCACATAGAAGAGGCACCCATCTGCTTCTCCACCCCCTCTCCTTCCTCTCTGTCTCTCTCTTCCCCTCCCGCAGCGAGGCTCCATTGGAGCAGGGATGGCCCAGGCTCTGGGGATGGCTCCTTGGCCTCTGCCCCAGGCGCTGGAGTGGCTCTGGTCTCAGCAGAGCAACGCCCAGGAGGGGCAGAGCATTGCCCCCTGGTGGGCAGAGCGTTGCCCCTGGTGGGCGTGCCGGGTGGATCCCGGTCAGGTGCATGCGGGAGTCTGTCTGACTGTCTCTCCCCGTTTCCAGCTTCAGAAAAATGCAAAAAAAAAAAAAAAAAACTTAAAAAAAATGAGGCTTAGTGTGGGTCACAATAAATGTCAGTTCTTATAATTATTATCATTATAATTATACCTCAGTTTCCAGCCTGGTACTTTTCATTTACTAAAGGCTTAATATATATATTAAGCCTTAATATATTATAATAATTATATAATATATTATATATAAATAATATATAATATAGATATAGATATATTATTATTATTATTATTGTAATTTCAAGCAAAGCCAAGAGATAAGAAGTTCCAGGTATGATTATGGGCTCTGGATTGAATTGCCTAGGTTCACATTCTGCCCTGGCCACTTGCTAGTTGAGTGGCTTCAGATACTTTACACACCTCTTTTGGAGCCTCAGGCTCCTTGTCTTTAAAATGAACATAGTAGCCTGACTGGTGGTGGCACAGTGGATAGAGCACCAATCTGAGATGCTGAGGTCCTAGGTTCGAAACCTTGAGGTCACCAGCATGAGCATAGGCTCACCAGCTTGAGTGCTGAGTTGCAGGCTTGAGCATGGGATCATTGACATGACCCCATAGTCACTAGCTTGAAACCAAAGGTCACTGGCTTGAGCCCAAGGTTGTTGGCTTGAGCAAGGGGTCACTAGCTTGGCTTGAGCCTCCCAGTTAAGGCACATATGAGAAGCAATCAATGAACAACTAAAGTGATGCAACTACCAGTTGATGCTTCTCATCTCTCTCTCTATCTCTCTACCTCCCTGTCTCTCTCTCTCTTTCCCTCCCTTTCTTTCTCTCTCTAAAATAAATAAATTAATTAATTAAAATAAATAAAAATAAAGCAAACATATTAGTAACACCTACCTAAAGGAGTCCTTCATTTATTTTAGGCAAGAAGTTAATTAATTTAAAAAAACACCCAATTTAATACTTACTATATAGTAAGTACCCCCAAAAAGGGTTTTATTACTTGTAGTAAATGGTCTCAAACACCTGGCAATTCTCTCTTTTCAGGTTATCAAACGTTGCGACATCATACTTCTAATGGAAATCAAGGACAGCTACAATGTGATCTGTCCCATGCTGATGGAGAGGCTGAATGGGTAAAGATGGGGACCCAGACGCTCTGTGGGTTCAAGGTCAAGTACAAGGGCACCTGAAAAGCCCCAGGGAACTGAACTTAGTGTGAGAGCAAGCGCTCATGCTGACTACCAGTGCATGTGGCCAGCACTGCCTGGGCCCTGAAAACTTTCAACCAGCTAGTTTTACTACGATAAAACAAAATAAGGGAAACAGATGAGGAGCCAGCACAAAGAGAAATTAAAGTAAAAGACAAGAGGGTGAGCTGAGAAGTACTGTTATAAAGAAAGATTGAGTGCCAGTAGGAAATTATGTTATATCCACAGGCTAGAATATTATGTGGCCATTATAAATCATGTTTACTACAAAATAGGTTAGACCTCAATAGTCCAGCATGGAAACATGGCTGCAATCGAAAAAACAAGTTCAGAATTATAGGTATAATAATCCATTTTAGTAATCACATCACACTACACAGGAATGAGAGTATGTTTGAGTTTGCATGGGCATATAAGAAAGACTGGAAAGATATGTTTCACACTGTTAATTGTGGTTACTTTTGGGGGCTGAGGTGCTGTGATTGGAGGACCATTATATAGGGGGTGAGTGAAGGAATGGAAACATTTACTTTTTATTTTATATACTTCTGCATTTTTTGACTATTTATAAAGTGTCTGAATTGATTTTACAAGTTAAAAATTAATGTCCTCGCCTAACCAGGCAGTGGCACAGTGGATAGAGCGTCAGACTGGAATGCGGAAGGACCCGGGTTCGAGACCCTAAGGTCGCCAGCTTGAATGCAGGCTCATCTGGTTCAAGCAAAAAGTTCACCAGCTTAGACCCAAGGTTGCTGGCTTGAGCAAGGGGTCACTCGGTCTGCTGTAGCCCTATGGTCAAGGCACATATGAAAAAGCAATCAATGAACAACTAAGGTGTCACACAAAAAACTGATGATTGATGTTTCTCATCTCTCTCCATTTCTGTCTGTCTGTCCCTACCTATCCCTCTCTCTGACTCTCTCTCTGTCTCTGAAAAAAAAATTAATGTCCTCAAGTAGTTTTATTTTATTTTATTTTATATTAGAGAGAGAGACAGAGATAGGAAGGGAGAGAGATGAGAAGCATCAACTTATAGTTGTGACACACTAGTTGTTCATTGATTGCTTCTCATACATACCTTGACTGGGGGCTCCAGCGGAGCCAGTGGAGCCCCTTGCTCAAGCCACCTTGGGCTCAAGACAGCGACCTTGGGCTTCACGCCAGCAACCCTGGGGCTCAAGCCCATGACAATGGGATCATGTCCATGATCTCATGCTTAAACCTGCAACCCCACGCTCAAGCTGGTGAGCCTTCACTCAAGCCTGGTGAACTCAGGTTTTCGAACCTGGGATCTCAGTGTCCCAGGTCGATGCTCTATCCATTGTGTCACCACTGGTCAGCTGATGCTTCCTGATTTTGTAAAACTTCTAATAAAATATTCCTTTAGTAGATACATGATAAGATTAAATAATAAACTAGAGTATGTAATATGTACCAACTAGTTCAATTATGTAAAAAAAATACTAAAATAAAACAAAAAATATATAAAAGATTCAAAAGCAATGAACTAAAATGTTGACAGTGGCTATCTCAGAGTACAAATTTATAAGGAATTTAAATATGATTTCTTTTATATATTTTCTGCATTTTCCAAAATTTTATACAATGAGAATGTTACACTCCCCTTATTTTTTCTTATGAAATACTTTTTAACAATACTTAAAACTCAGAGAAAATGGTAATAAACAGCCATGTATCCACCATCCAGATTGAGCAACAGTACATCTGGCCATTACTGTGTTTTTATAATTAGAAAAACTCACATTGTTGTTTTAGAAATGAATGATCAATCCTGAAGGAACAGCACTGCCACCCTCCTTCACAGGAACGGCCCCTGGGCTGGCCCACACCTCTCTGGGACTCAGTTTCTCATCTGAAAACACAGAGTTGGAGCTGAGCTTCCCCCCTTTTATACTTGGCGGGTTGTCTGGATCTGGATCTGCTCTTTGACAATGGAAGACAGTGTGCAGCACCGGGTTTAGGCATCTGTGCTCAGCTCAGACACTTGGGTTTGGATCCTGGCTCTGTCGTGACCTCAAGGCAGTTACCAACCTCATTTCCCTGTCTCTAAAATGGGGCTAATACTAAAACTCTTCTTCCTGGGATGTGGCGATAATTAAATCATGCATGTAAGAGGCTGAACTGTGTCTAGAACGTAGCAGTGTCTGTTAGTAAAAGAAAGAATTGTAATAGCAGATGATGGTCCGGGGGCCACATGCAACAGCTATCATTGATACCCTAACTGTGGGCCAAGCATCCTGTTGATTCATTTATAACCCTGTGGGGTAGATACCATGACTGTTTCCCTTATAGCTGAGGGAACTGAGGCACAGAGAAGAGGGACCAACCCAAGGTCATCCAGCCATTAATTGACTGAGCCTACTTTTGAGCCTGGGTCATGCCTGAATCCAAAGCCAGTGCTCTATTCTGAGACCCCTCAGTTGTCCTTGGAGTGGCTCTGTCAGTTTTCAGAAGTATGGGGGGCTGAGAGAACAGGGGTCTTTAGGCATCTCCCCCAGTCAGTTTGGATTGAGTCTTCTCACCTCCAGTGGTCTCAGTTTTCCCCAACCTCCTTAGACTGTCCTATGGACCCCAGAGACAGCCAAGACCATTTGTCCCCTTATCCTCCATAAGCCAGGAAGGAGCTTTGTCATTGCTTAGTTGAGTAATTGCTAACAGTTTGCCAACCCAGGACTTGACGGGCCAAAATCAGAAGAGGGCCAGC
Organism: Saccopteryx bilineata; assembly: GCF_036850765.1. NCBI lineage: Eukaryota > Metazoa > Chordata > Mammalia > Chiroptera > Emballonuridae > Saccopteryx > Saccopteryx bilineata. The sequence goes on along the minus strand of NC_089499.1, from coordinate 63,312,871 downwards.
CCTCCCAAACTGGAAGCCCCGAGGAGCCCATTGTCCATGTGCCTGGCGCCAGTGGCTGATCTGACTTAGAATGTGCATCGACAGCCCCGGGATATCTGGACAGCCTAAGTTGGCACCTAAAGATCCTTTTTGCTTTGTTCCAACGAACCTGAGACTATGCCTTGGCTTAGACATGCCCTAGATTTCTCTGCAGGCAGATGGAGGGAAACCAGGTCAGGATCTGCCCAGGCTGGAGTTCTCAGCAGGTTTGGCAAACACAATGAGAGTCAAGTTTCTCTGGGACAGGAGAGGGTTAGAGTCAATGGGACTTCATGGCTGTACCTCGAGTCCCCAGAACATAAACTGCAGCTGATTTGAAATTTTAATTCTGAGCTTGTGAGAAAATGCCTGAGGGTTTTCAGAGCAGGAGAGAATGTTAATAGGAACCCTACAAGTGATAAATGCTCGAGGCTGGTGCATGGACAGAGCAACCTGGTAAGGATGCTCCACCAGGAAGTATGAGCTGCAGTCCCAGCCATGGGTCAAAGTGGGGTTTGGGGCTGATTCTGGCCTGAAACTTCTATGGTCTCAATGGTCTCCCACAGAAACAGGCCAAAACATGTGAATTTGGGGTAAGTCTGGGTTCAAATCCAAGTTTCATACTTGCAATCTATAGAAATGAAGTAACAATAGTACGCACATATAAGAACAAGAAATAATGGCTGTAAAGACCTTGGCAGGTATCACATTTCCAGTCAATGGTGACCCTTCTTATTAGATTCAAAGGTGATAAAAAATGGCAGACCTTCTATGTGATGCCATTGGAGATATGGAGGCAGATTGGAGAGATGGAAACCTATGTGATAGGGGAATGTCTTTCTTTTAAGATGCAATGTAAAATCGTTATGTTTTCTAGAAATTCAAGAGTCAAAATATACAACTATGTGATTAGTTCTCGGCTTGGAAGAAAGACCTATAAAGAACAGTATGCCTTTCTCTACAAGTAAGTATATTCTATACTTCCTAGAACATGTGTTTACCTATAAATAATGGCTATGAATTGAATCGAAATGCATATCCTTTCTTCAAAACAGATTTTGATCACTAACCAGTTCTCAACATCGATCAAAATAATTGCCATCAAAATTGAGACTGGTGCAAAGTTCCAACTCTTCAAACTAGAAAACATGAGCAGCTTCCTAAGATCTAATTTGTTGGCTGACCAGTGGCTGCCTGGTCAGGGGGTTCAGGATTTCTTTATCCTTCATAGTAGTCCTGGCCCAGGAATGGAAAACTGAGTTGCCTGGCACAGCTGATCCCAGAACTTCATATTCTCATCTTCTCCTACTAGTAATTTATTTTACATCTGAACACTAACTTTTGGGTGCCCCCATATAACTAATGCCACACAGATCTTCAGCTCCCAAAGGGCCCTGGACATTGAGAAGAATTGACTACACCTTGTTCTCAGGCAAAATGTCACTTCCGGCTCTTGAGTCTGCTTGAGAAGCTAATGAAGCCGTGGGAACCTACGTTATTGCTTCTTGACAGAAGTAAGATGACAGCTGACTCAGCTGGGCGGACTTCCTTTTTTCTCTTCTAGGGAAAAGCTAGTGTCTGTGAAGGAAAGCTACCTTTACCATGACTATCAGGCTGGAGACACAGATGTATTTTCCAGGGAGCCCTTTGTGGTCTGGTTCCAGTCACCCTACACCGGTGAGACTCACACGCCCCTCTTGCCCACAATCTCCCCAGTGGTCCTGTGACTGGGCAGGAGCCCTGAGTGTGAGCTGCAATCCCAGGGTTTATGCAGCATCTTTAGGGAGGGTTTAGGCTTGATATAAAAGACCATTAAGAATTCCTAGCCTGACGAGGCAGTGGCATAGTGGCTAGAGCATTGGGCTGGGACCTGGAAGACCCAGGTTTGAAACCTCGAGGTCACTGGCTTGAGTGTGGGCGCATCTGACTTGAGCACAGGCTCACCAACTTGAGCGCGGGGTCGCTAGCTTGAGTGTGGGATCATAGACATGACCCCATGGTCGCTGACTTGAGCCCAAAGGTCTCTGGCCTGAAACCCAAGGTTTCTGGCTTGAGCCCAAGGTCACTGCTTGAGCAAGGGTCACTTACTCTGCTATAGCCCCCCCCCCAGGTCAAGGCACATATGAGAAAGCAATCAATGGACAACTAAGGTGCCACAATGAAGAATTGTTGCTTCTCATCTCTCTCCTTTCCTGTCTGTCTGACCCTGCCTGTCCCTCTCTCTGTCCCTGTCACAAAAAATAATAATAATAATTAATTCCTGGATCTAGAAGATGCAGTACAGTTTGACAGCACTAGTCTGGCTTTTCAGAATACTATGACTCAACACCTCCCAGCCTGGAAGTGTTGATAACTGGAATCAATGATAACTCCACTGTCTTTGGAGCATTTAGGCTGATAGAAATTATTTACCAAAATTCCTCAGTCGCAGTCAATTACAACCATTTCTTCATTTAAAAATTCCCAGTGATGGCCAATAAAGATGAACCCTCAACCTAGGATCTCTCTCTCCCTCTAGTAACTACACAGAAGTCTCCCTTATAGGCTGGGGGTAGAGAGGAAATCCAGATGATTACACCTTGAACTCTAACAACAATAGTACTTATATTAACCACTAACAATTATTGATCACTGATTAGTGCCAGGCTTCTATACTCCTTGCAAAGACCCTATAATGTAGGAACTAAGATTATCTCCACTGTACATTTGAGGAAACAGGTTCAAAAAGGTGGAGTCCCTGGTCCAAATTTATTCAGCAGCTACTGAAGTGGACTGGGCCGCCAGGGCGACCGAAGCCACCCTCTAAGAGGCTCATGCTCTTAACCGCTATGCGACACTCCACGGGGAGTCAAGAATAAATTTGGTTTGCCATATGGAGCTATATAGAAGCAAATATTTTTTCAGTACTTACTATGTGCTAGGGTCTGTTCCAGGTACCGAGTAAGACAGACAAGGTTCCTTCTCTCATGAAGTTATGTTTTAGTAGGGGAGACAGATAATGACCAAAGAAATATATGCAGAGCTATAAGTGTGTACAGATTTAAGTTCAGCCCTGGGTTAATCACCTCAGAGGCAGAGTGCTGACAAACATAGAATGGGGAGGAAATTCCCGGTAAGGAAAGAGAAGTGGGGGTTTCAGAGAGCACGTGCAATAATCCTTTGTCACGTACACGATTCACATTCGGCTGACCAGGGCAGTGTTCAGAGCACCCCCACACTTCTTCTCTGAGAGAGTCATCAGCCTTTGTGAATTGCTGATGAACCTGTTTGTATTGAGCTTCCACACGTCAGTCACTCATCTCGAGCCCTCTCTGTCTCCCTTGGGACGGCACCTCGGCCATGTCCTGTTTAGTATTCTCTCTATTCGAGGAAAGCTCTGTATGTCCTCTCTATCTGGGATTAAAGATGAGGGAGTTAGCTATTCATATACCCTTATTTATTCATTCATTCAGTCAGTCAGTCAACAAACATTTTTAGCACCTTCATGTGACAGGCATTGTGCCAGATACTGGAATCAAGAGGGTGAATGGGACAGAGGAACCCCCCCTCACAGCACTGGGTTCCAGTGGGCCAAACAGAGCAGTAAAGCAATGACTAGCAGGGTGAGGGGCCACCTTAGATGAGGGGAAGGAGACCAGGGATGGCCCCTGGGAGGTGACATTAGGCTGTGACCTGAAGAAATTAAGTTGAAGAGGACTGGAGGAAGGGCATTCCAGAGGGAGGGCATAATAGCACTCAAGTTAAGAGGTTGGGGTGTGTATAGGACCAAAAGGAGGATGGGCAGCAGGTCTCAGTCCTGGCTCCCCACTGTGTGGCCCTCAACAGCTCCCAGCTGCTGCACAGGGGCGGGGACCCGGGCACAGGATGAGGGAAAGCCAAAGGCCGAGGCTTTCTGAGCACAGGGGCTGCCCTTGGCCCTCTCAATCCCTCCTGGTGGGGGAGGTTTTAAACACTCCACAAAAATCTGCTTTATTTTTTAAATAACTTGTTGGGGGCTTTTTTCCCTGATTACAAAAGCAGTATTAATTGACATGCTTCAATTTTTTCATTAGAAAAATTTTTTTCTAAGTACAAAACTCAAATAGGCTTATTATTATAAAAAAAACATAAAATACAGTTCGCCAAAAAATTAGAAAATAGAAACACCCACAATGCCAGCAAGGAACACTGCCTATCAGTTTTTCCTCAGCTGTGAAGGGCGACTGGGAGAAAAGAGGCTTCCGTGTACTGAAACTAGCTGCCTCATGACCCCTAAGATCATTCAAATTTCAACCACTGGCTGGACCTTCTGGAAATGGGGGGACTCAGAGGATACAGCCCATACTGTCTCGGAGGACAGCTTGTTCCCTTGAGCAGTGTTCCTGGAACCTTGCCAGAGAAAATGTGTGACCTCTGCCTCTTTCCTATTCCTCAGTTGTCAAGGACTTCGTGATTATTCCCCTGCACACCACCCCCGAGACATCCGTTAAAGAGATTGATGAGCTGGTCGATGTCTACACAGATGTGAAAAGCCACTGGAAGGCAGAGGTGATGACCCTCTGTGTCTGTTGAATTCCCACCTAGCAGGGGCAGAATCTAGTCCTTGAGAGGGATGAGTGACTCCCCAGGGGGAAGGAGGACAGAGCATGTGCAGAACACCACCACTTTTGAGCCTCATTTTAGTCTTTTCCTCAACCCTAAATATCCTTTTTGCTAATTCTGCCTGGGTACCATCCATGTGGGTCCTGGGAATTCACATCCTGCTCCACGAATAATGGTTGCCAACACTCACTGAGGCAGTAGCTGGTGCCAGGCACTGTGCTGAGGCTGGACATGGACAAGTTTACCAAATCAATCCTCCCTATCACCCCATGAGGTAGCTACTTTTATCACTATCACTTTGCAGTTGAGAACAGTGACACACAAAGAGGTAAGGGGTCTTTCAGATGCAAGTGACAGAAACTCAAACTGGCTCATGAAAAGGAGAAGCAATTTATTGGTCTTGTAACTGAAAGGTCCAGGTTCAAGCATAGCTGATCCAGGGCTCAAAGTCATCAGGGCTTGGCTTGTTTCTCCCCGCCCTTTGGCCCTTCTTTCCCTTGGGTAGGCTCCATTTTCAGGCTGGCTCTACCCTTGGAATGGCAAGATGGCCACCAGCATCACCAAATGACAAATTTTCTTTCCCACAATGCAACAAAAATACCCTAGGATGAGTCCTATTGGCTCTGATTGAGTCACATGTCTGCTCCTGAGCCAATCACTGTGATCAGGTGGTTAAGGTGCTCTGATTGGCTAAATCTGTGTCAGCTCCACCCCAATATCATGGACTAAGGGGAGGAGGGTAGTGGTTTCAAACAGAAGAGGACTACATTTATCCTCCTTTTGGCCTCAATTATTTCCACATCGGTAAAACAAAGATGTGACACCTGTGGCTGTGAGGGTCTGAGAAAGGGGTTGGCAATATGGAAGTTCACTAGGGTTCTTCCACATTCTTTTCTCTCAGGATGTGACTCCATTGAACCCCTGTCCTCCTTATTTCCAGTGCAGAAAGTACAAAATTAGTCAAATAAAGTGTGGACTCAGAGCTGGGGCATGGGGAACTCAGGGGGTGTATTTTATTGCTTATTTGTAAAGAGCATGTTAAGAGAAAGACTCATTCATTCATTCCTAAAATGATGAATTAATTCATTATTTCAACAAGAATTTATTGAGCATCTGTTAAGTGTTGGGTACTCGGGAGGCATCAATGGCACAAAAATGAACAAGAGGGGAAACTCATGCTGGGAAGCCTTCAGTGAGGCAGATTGGGGTTCAGTTCCTGACTTCACCACTTGAACCTCCCAGTTGAGTGGTGTAGAACAGACCCTCTATCCCATTTCCACAGAGGCTAAATCTACTTCTTAGTGTTTGTGAGACTGAAATGAAACTTTATACAACACTTAGTACTGGACTTGGCACACAGTGAATGCTCAGTAAATTGTGCCGATATTAATCAAAGTTAGCAGTCTCTAAAGTGAAGGATGACATTCTTCTGCTACTATACCCATCAATCTCAAGGAAAACCATGATCACTGAGGTCAAAATAAAATTGTTTTTTGAAGAAAACTCTAAAGTCAGCAATCACCCCAAACAATAGAACAAACATAGAAATCTGGCACTTCCTCTGGATAGAGGAATATTAAAATTCTGTTCTAAAAATGCTGCAGGGAGAAACACTTCCAAGATAGAATGGTTCTGCTGGGGATCCAAGGTTCATCCTACTTCCTCAACACACAGAATTTCCGCAGGAATAAATTCCCAACCTCAGGACAACAGGAGAGAGAAAGCTGTGCCAGAGTTGTCAAACACACCACCCAAGGTCACCTTTCCTGCTTGCAAACAAAAAGTGATGATTCGTTCATATGTTTGAGCCAGAATCAAAAGATGTGAAGGAATAAATTCGCTGGCTTCTTTTATCCCCCTAACTCTGCCTGCTGAATTACAGAGATATGGTGGATAAGAACAGGAGGGAGCGGCTACAGCAAACACCCTCCTTCCCATTAAGAACACCCTCCCTTGTACACACTCGTCTGTCAAATATTTGTCAAAACTGTGACTCAATTTTAAATCATGGACTTTTCTTTTAAAAAAAAAAAAGGAATTAAAAAAGACCCTATGTTAGTTTGCTAGGGTTGCCATAACAAAGTATAAAGATTGGGTTGCTTAAACAGCACTAATTCATTTCCTCACAGTTCTGGAGGCTAGATGTTCAAGATCAAGGTGTCAACAGGGCTGGCTTCTCCTGAGGCCTCTCCCCTTGGTCTTCCCTTTGTATCCTTCTGTGTCCTAATCTCCTCTTTTCATGAGAACACCAGTCATATTGGATTAGGCCCCACTTGCATAATCTGATTTTACTTTAATTATCTTTTTAAAGGCCCTCTTTCCAAATACAGTCACATTCTAAGGTACTGGGGTTAGGACTTCAAAATATGGATTTTTGGGGAACACAATTTAGCTTATCATTTACTGGGCATAGGAGATGGAGTCATTGTTAGCAGTTCTAAGCAAGAGTTTGGCAACAATGTCCATCAGGTGACTGGTGCTCCAAATCATGTTTTTTTTCAGAATTTCATTTTCATGGGCGACTTCAATGCCGACTGCAGCTATGTCCCCAAGAAGGCTTGGAAGAGCATCCGCCTGAGAACTGACCCTAGTTTCACTTGGCTGATCGGGGACCAAGAGGACACCACTGTCAAGATGAGCACCAGCTGTGCATATGACAGGTGGGAATCATCTGCTGGACCCTGCTAGCCCATACAGGGCTTAGTCTTCAATAGAAAAGGTGCCCCCACTGGTCAGATGAGGCAATAGGCTTGGAGAGTGGAGTCAGATTTCAGGCCTCCCCACCTGCTGCTTTGTGCAGTATACAAATTGCATGAACTGGGCACTATAGTTCAGCAGTGGCCAGGATGGACTTTGGTGTCAGACAGGCCTGGGTTCAAATCCTAGCTCTACTATACTTACTATGTCTATGACCGAGAGATATGTGCCTTTGTTTTCTCACCTATAAATGGAGATTATAGTAGTGCCTCACTCGTGGACATGAGATAAAAATGAAAAGAAATAAACATACTTAAATCTTATAACACAATGCCTGCCATATGGTAAGTACTCAGTACAGTCATTGCTGTTAATTGTTTCATCACAAAGATATGCCACAATTTACCTACTCAATCCACTATCACTGAGCATTAGGTTATTAAATTACCAAGGGTTAATTATTTAAGCATTTTTGATTCTATATATGCATTTTGTGCTTCTATTTATTATTTCCTTAAGGTTAAACTCTAAAACAACAACAACAATAAAAAAAACAAGACCAGTTAGAGCAAGTGTGTTTATACTTCTAAAGCTTTTGCTGCACTTTTCTAAATGCAAATACATACATTAAATATTTAATAATAGCGTGCTCTTATATTTGTAAAATCTCTCTAGGGATTGTCTATCAGCTCTCACCTTTGCTCCTTAAATCGAGAGGAAAGTGGGGAGAGTGCCTGAAGCCTGTGAATGCTGTGACCTGGCCAACCACAGCAGAGATTCCAGGCGGGGAATCCCTTAGGAGCCCTGACCCCACAGTTGGCTTCTGTTCCCAGGACTCAGCCTGCCACTGAGAATGCATGAGCTGGCCATCTGCAAGATGACAATTGTGCTTACTTTCTTAGTTTGGAGGTCTGGCTTTCATTGTCACCCCATGACCTCCTTTGTTCCTCTGGGAGCTTCAGGGCTGGTGTGTTCATAGCAGAAGTCATCACTAGCCCTTGCGAGTGGAAATAGCCCTGGCGTCAGCTAAAGCAGAGTCAATGTGGGAAGTTTCAGGAGACTGAGCTCCCTGCCACCTCGCTCCATTGTGAGGGGCTGTCAGAATAGTACGCGTCAATTGCGTGACTTAGAGCAGGTCAAGTCCCTTCTGTGGTCCCATTCTTCTCCCTTGGCAAACAAGAGGGAGATGATCGAAAATACTGAAGCAGAAGAACAGTGAATCACAGGGAAAGATGTTCACAATAGGTTAGGTAAGGTGGGGGAACAGATTTAAGAAGGTGTTTGCTAGAACCCCAGTGTTATATACATCATGCCAAAGGATGGCAGGATGACATGTGATTTTTCAAAGCTTAATTTGTTGTTTCTGCTATGATTTTCCTTTTTTTTCTTTCTCTGTTCTGAACTTTCTATGTTTTCTTTAACAACATGTATCTTTTGTGGTTTTGAAAAAGGCATATACATAATTAATAAAGGGAAAAAGATGAAATGGACTCAATGCCAATCTTTGTTCTGTGTTCAAATATCTCTTAAACACCTGTGCTAGATGGGTCCTGGGAAAGCTTAGCAAGATCAGCGGGCCCACCTGGGCACACACCTAGAAGTCAGAGCCTCAACTAAGTCGTTCTTGACTCTCTGGGCCCAAAAGGATGGCTGTAAGAATCTCCAACCTCACGTGAAGAGCTTACTTGTGGATTGAATTCAAAGTTAACCAGGTGATATTGCTAGCCAACACAGGAAACCAATCAGCCGCTCAGAATCGGGGATGGCTCAGTGGATGGTCACGGGCCAGCAGTTTGACTCATCTTGTAATTCTTCAGGCTGCTCAGTCAGTTCCAGATGTCAAACATGGACCTTGGCTTGATCTCAGAAATCAATAGGGTGGATTAACATGATTGTATTTTCCTCCTTTTCTGTAGGATTGTGCTGAGAGGACAAGAGATTGTCAGCTCTGTTGTTCCCAAATCAAACGGCACCTTTGACTTCCAGAAAGCTTATGGGTTAACTGAAGAGCAGGTATGGCTGCCATCTTGTCTTTCTGTGCCACCATCCTGGGAAGATGGGTTGGCATCACTCTTTGAGATCACCACTAAAGACACAACATTGGGCCACTGGATTTGAATCTCAATGCTTATGGTCTCTGATTTGAGGGCCTGCCTAAATTTCTAAGTGAGCTGTTCACCAGTATGCATTCTTTTGGGTAACTGTGGGCATTTCATCTTCTCCCCTGAAGCCTGAATTTGCTCATCACTAAAATGAGAATGTCTCCTAATTCTCAAATTTATTTCCCTTTTATCCATACAGGCCCTGGATGTCAGTGACCACTTTCCAGTTGAATTTAAACTACAATCTTCAAAGGTTTTCACCAATCGCAAAAAATCTGTCTCTTTGAAGAAGAGAAACAAGGCCAGGCGCTCCTAGATACAAAGGCACCATTTTACTAACCATTCCTTGCCTTTAAATAAAACAGCTCTAACACGTTTGAACTGTTCCCTGCACTCAGGAAACAAAACTGGTCCCACTGCTTTCATTTTCAACTTGAATTAAATCTGACTTGAGTCAAATTGGGAGGAGAGTCTTCTATTACCCCATGTGGGCTCATACTTCCTCTGAATTGCCCAAAAAGAAACTGGGGGTTTTGCAGTCCCAAAAGGAGGGTCTTCACATCCTGAGCTAGAGCCCTAGCTGTCATGGCCACTGTGCACCCATGCTGTGGAATTGATGCTTCTCATCTCTCTCCCTTCCTGTCTGTCTGACCTTATCTGTCCCTCTCTCTGACTCACTCTCTGTCTTTGTCAAAAAAATAAATTTAAAAAAGGGAGCCTGACCGGTGGTGGCACAGTGGATAGAGTGACAACTTGGGATGCTGAAGACCTAAGTTTGAAACCCCAAGGTCGCCAGCTTGAGTGCGGGCTCACCAGCTTGAGTAAAGTGTCGTCAGCTTGAGCGTGGGATCATCGACATCACCCCACCCCATGGTCGCTAGCTTGAGCCCAAAGGTCACAGGCTTGAAGCCCAAGATCTCTGGCTTGAGCAAAGGGTCACTCGCTTTGCTGTAGCTCCTGCTCAAGGCACATATGAGAAAGTAGTGAATAACTAAGGTGCTGCAACAAAGATTTGATGCTTCTCATCTCTCTCTTCTCTCTCTCTCAAAAAAAAAAATAAGTTAGAGAGTGATTTTTACTGGCATAAATTAAGGATTAAAAATTAACAGTGCCCTCTAGTGTATTACAGTTTCTCAAAGAATATTTGAAGGCTATAAAATGGGACGGCAATAGGACACAAGAACTAAAACCTTAAAATCTACCTGAAGGTAAGCTTTACTGTGGTTCCTTAAACTTTCCCTTCACCCACTTGTCTTAGCCTCTGTGCGCGCTGTTCCTTCTGCCTAAAGCACCTCTTCCCTCTTTGCCCCTCCTCCGTGCAAGTACACTGTCTCTCTCTCAGTAGGTCTAAAAAAGCTAAAGCTTTCATGTTCTTCTAAGCTCTGCAAATCTCTCCACCTCTAGGACAAATGCCACACACACACACACCTTCCCCAAAGGTCTGTCCAGCTGACACATGTTCCCCAGGTGGCCCAGGTCCCCGCGGATCAGAGCAAGCCCATTTTCCTACCTCATCCAAGTTTCCTGCGGCCAGGATATAATATGCTAGCCATGTGCAGAAACTCCCACTGACTGTTTCTTCCATAGGAAACTTTTATTTCCCTCATTAAATACCCTGGAAGTTTCATTTAATGTTTCCAACTTCTTTATTTTGAGATTCCTGCTTGTTTGAGATATTTTAATAGTTTCATAGAGGTTAAAGCTGAAAATATCTTTAAATATAATAATAATAATAATAATAATAATAATAATAACTGCCATTTACCAAGGCTTGCTCAGTGCCAGGCGGAGTTCTAAGAAGATATGGCACATGCTATCTTACTAAATTCCAACTGCAGCACTACAAAGTTGGTACCTGTTGTCATCTCTATTTTATAGCTGAGGAAACTGAGGCCCAGAGAAATTAAGCAATTTGCCCATGGTCACACAATTTGCCTTGAGTGGGACCCACAGGGATTCTTCTTTAAGGCATAGTAGGCACAGGGCCAAGGGCCCACGATAATTTTAGGACCACAAAATGTTTTAATTTATCTCAGAATGAGAAGGGGGGAATAAAATTTTAAGTTGAAGAATTTTTTTTTTTTTTTTAGTGAGAGAGACAGGAAGGGAGATGAGAAGCATCGAGTCGTTGTTGCATCACTTTAGTTGTGCATTGATTGCTTTTCATATCTGCCTTGACAGGGATGGGGGGGTCCCTGAGACAGTGACACTTTGTTCAAACCAGTGATGTTGAGCTCAAGCCAGCGACCTTGGGCTTCAATCCAGCAACCCTTGGACTCAAGCCATTGACCACACTCAAGCTGGTGACCTAGGGGTTTCGAACCTGGGACCTCAGCATCGCAGGCCAATGCTCTATCCACTACATCATCACAGGTCAAGCTGAAGAAAAATTTTAATGTATAGTATTAATATATCTTTCTTTATACCAATGTAGTTGTAAAAATATAACTTTTTTTAACATAAGAAGGGGCTCCATGGAAATGAAAGTGCCCAAGGCCGATAAAAATCATAATATGGCCTTGGTGGAGTCCGATATCAAATCAGGAAGTCTGCCTCCAAAATCAGTGTTTTCGCTAGTTTAGGATAACCTCATTTTATTTGGAAATTAAAGTCCAGGGCTGGCCTGACCTGTGGTGGTGCAGTGGATAAAGTGTCAACCTGGAAACGCTGAGGTTGCTGGTTCAAAACCCTGGGCTTGCCTGGTCAAGGCACACATGGGAGTTGATGCTTTCTGCTCCTCCCCCCTTCTCTCTCTCTCTCTCTCTCTCTCTCTCTCTCTCTCTCTCTCTCTCTCTCCCCTCTCTATAATGAATAAATAAAATCTTAAAAAAAAAAGTCCAGGGCTGTACAGCAAATGGATGACAGAGCCCAAAGGAACAGGCGGGTTCCATCAGTCCAACCACCATACCTTACAGTCTGATAGCGCCACCTGGTGGTACTTCAGGAAACTTCCCTTTAGTCAAAGGATGAACCTAGAGAGGTCACAGGTTCAAACACCCCCAGGAAGCATCTATGAGTCACTCTGCCCTTAGGCTCATACTCCGCAGTAGAGAAACCAAGGGTAGGAGCTAACTCTACACTCTCTGGTTAGGTTGTCATCAGAATTCACATATCACCCCTACACACACACACACACACACACACACACACACACTCCTCTCCCAGGGTAACAAAGTTATCCCTCAGAGTTAATATTTGCAATGTGCTTAGATCCAATAGGGGTATCATGTGAGCCAACTTATAATTTGAAGTTTTCTAATAGCCATATTAAATTATAAACAAATAAAATTATTTTAATAAAATGTTTTATTTAACTTAGGGTTTAACAAACTATAGTGTATGAGTCCAATCTAGCCCAAGACCTGTTTTTTTAAATAAAGTTTATTAAAACACAGCCATGCCCATTTATTTATGTTCTGCCCATGGCTGCTTTTACTGCAACAGGAGAGTTGACAGGTTTTGCAGTTGAGACCGGATAGCCCACAAAGCTAAAGATATGTACCATCTAGTCCAGGGGGAGTCAACCATTTTACACCTACCGCCCACTGTTGTATCTCTGTTAGTAGTAACATTTTCTAACCGCCCACCGGTTCCACAGTAATGGTGATTTATGAAGTAGGGAAGTAACTTTATTTTATAAAATTTATAAAGTAGAGTTACAGCAAGTTAAAGCATATAAGAATAATTACTTACCAAGTACTTTGTCAGATTTTCGCTAAGTTTGGCGGAATAAATCTTTATAAAACAACTTACTATAGTTAAATCTATCTTTTTTATTTATACTTTGGTTGCTCTGCTACCACCCACCATGAAAGCTGGAACGCCCACTAGTGGACGGTAGGGACCAGGTTGACTACCACTGGTCTAGTTCTTTTACAGAGAAAGTTTGTCAATCCTTGATTTAACCCAATATACACAAATTTGGTCATGTTAACATGTAATTTAATACAAAAAATATTAATGAGCTATTTTACATTTTTGTCATGTAAATCTGTGAAATCCAGTGAGTCTTTTATTCTTACCCCACATCTCAATTGCGACACTTTTCAAATGCTCAGTGGATACGTGAGGCTCGTGACTACTGAATCGGACAGTATAGGCTTAGAAAAGGGCCTCTCCATAGCATTTATCATAGAGGTGCTCACTAACTACATAAATAAACTCTTCAGAGGAATTAAGCCCTAACATCCTGGGACACCCACTTCTTGTCATGAGTCAGCCTGCCTCCAGGCTGATGCTAGCTATGTAGTACCGTCTTTGGGAGAATTGAGAAAATAGTCACCCAAGTAATTTTCAGTAAGGCTTCACTGATTCACAAAATCCCAGCCGAGAAAGGCTGCCCCGGTGGCAGTCGGTGCTCTCCCAGCAGCCTGCAGGCTTGCTGCCAATAGAGAGCATCACCAACGTCACATAAATCTCAACATAGAGCCAGGTGCTTGCTAGACATTTCCTGAACATTGTTTTACTAAATGACAGAAATAATGGCGACCTCACGCAGAAAGCCTCCCGTGCTGCTTCGGAGCCTCCGCTGTGCTCCAAAGGCGCCGCTTTCCCCATCCCAGCTCTCCTCACTTCAGGCTGAGAGCTCCCCGGTCTCTCCCTGTATGCCCCAGTCTCCCAGCGTAGACCTGGCCCCCTGGAGCTGCCACAGCAATTTTTGTTGCTATCAGTCAAATGACCCCAAAGAAACCCAGGGAGCTGTCTGATGCTTGGTTGAATTGAGCGGGTCTGAGTCAGGCATCTCTGTTTGGCAAGGCTGAGGTGTGAGCTCACATTGGCCTGGTTCGTGCTCTCCACCTCTTGCTCTCTCCCACTTAATTACTTTCCCAAAATTGATTAGGCAGACCCAGGCAAGGTAATTCACTCTGCAGTGTTAAGTGGCCTAGGTCTTCCGTGACATTTCAGTCCCAGAGGCAAACCAGGAGAGACCTAGGAAACTCCTCTGGAGGTGGCTCCCACTGGAGCAGTCAGTGTTCCTGTCTCCCTCTGGTCAGCCCGGGGGGTGGGGCGGAGAGGCAGACCAGGAGAGACCTAGGAAACTCCTCTGGAGGTGGCTCTCACTAGAGCAGTCAGTGTTCCTGTCTCCCTCTGGCCAGCCCGGGGGGTGGGGCGGAGGGGCAGACCAGGAGAGACCTAGGAAACTCCTCTGGAGGTGGCTCCCACTGGAGCAGTCAGTGTTCCTGTCTCCCTCTGGTCAGCCCGGGGGGTGGGGCAGAGAGGCAGACCAGGAGAGACCTAGGAAACTCCTCTGGAGGTGGCTCTCACTAGAGCAGTCAGTGTGCCCATCTCCCTCTGGCCAGCCCGGGGGGTGGGGCGGAGGGGCAGAGCAGGAGAGACCTAGGAAACTCCTCTGGAGGTGGCTCTCACTAGAGCAGTCAGTGTGCCCATCTCCCTCTGGCCAGCCCGGGGGGTGGGGCGGAGGGGCAGAGCAGGAGAGACCTAGAAAACTCCTCTGGAGGTGGCTCCCACTAGAGCAGTCAGTGTGCCCATCTCCCTCTGGTCAGCCCGGAGGGTGGGGCGGAGGGGCACCGTGGTGCCTGACTAAGTAAGATGTGCCCACGAGCATTTCGGCTTCACAGAAACCAGTGTGCAGGGTGACTCTCTGGGCCCCCTCCGTGCACGATGCCTTGGGAGCACCAAGGCGCTCTGTGCACCAGACTGGACTGGGATTCCGGGAAAGACCTCGGCCCAAGGCAGAGAGGAAGGCCTGTCATGACTATGACTATGTCTATGACTAAAGTCACCCGGTTTGTGGTACTTTGTTACTGCAGCCCTAGCAAACTACTACAGGAAGGGACTTTGGAATTTAGGGTGGTGGCTGAGCAAATCGACCCCCAGATCACAAGCCTCACCAGGCACTGTGGCAGAAACAGGCGAGGCGTCAGGAACCCTTTCTCCTCTTCTTCCTGGGCACCTGGCTACCGTGGAGCCTTCTCACACCTCAAGTCACGTAGCCAATAGACTGTGGTAGGCAGTGATGTTTGCCCGCCCCACGCCAGGGAGTTAAGAATGGGCACCCCTCTCTTTGTCTCGCTTCCCCAGCCCCCAGCTGAGGTAGAGGGCTCAGGGCAGGACTCTGAGGCCCTCGAAGACTGCAGAGCCACCAGGTGGGAGAAGTCTGGATCCCCAGGTCCGATGTGGCAGGTGGTCACGGAATATCAGATTGCACTGTGCTTTAAGAAATGTCTTTATTGGTTTAAGCAACTGGGAATCAGGAAACAATTTCTTCCCTAAACTGTGGAATACATTGGGACCAATCAATTTGGCTGTGGGTCCCTGCAACAGAATGTGAGTGAGTGAGGGCAGGGACATATTCTCCATCCTCTTAGCACCTAAAGGCTTGGTGAGGCCTCCCTGACCCAGGCCTGAAGCTGGAGCACGTGGAGGCTCCATTGTTTCCCCAGGAAAGCGGCACAGGCTGAGGTCACTGAGGGCATACAAGAGGCAGCGAGCGGGCCTCCCTGAATGCTGGCGGCACCACTCGTGCCCATCCGTGCTAGGCAGAGGCAGGGCTGCACAGACAGGGAGGACAGGTGGGGTTGGGAGCATCTCACCTCCGCGGAGTCCAGACAGACCAAGGGAAAGGAAGGAGCCATTCCTGAATCCTGCGCAAGTTCACATTAGCTGGTCTGTTCACCGTGGAAAATGGAAGACGTCACTTTTCACGTAAAAGCTTTGTGTGAAAGCCTGACCAGGCGGTGGCTCAGTGGATAGAGTGTCAGACTGGGATGCGGAAGACTCAGGTTCGAGACCCCGAGGTTGCCAGTTTGAGCACGGGCTCATCTGGCTTGAGCAAAAAGCTCGCCAGCTTGGATGCAAGGTCACTGGCTCGAGCAAGGGGTTATTCGGTCTGCTGAAGGCCCGCGGTCAAGGCACATATGAGAAAGCAATCAATGAACAACTAAGGTGTCGCAATGTGCAACGAAAAACTAATGATTGATGCTTCTCATCTCTCTGTTCCTGTCTCTCTGTCCCTGTCTATCCCTCTCTGTCTCTGGGACCTGGCATACACTGAAGGCCTGCTGTCCTTCGTGGCACCCCTGAAACACAGCAAAGTCCTGGTTGAGCTGCGGCCAGCACCCCTCCAGCCAGCTCTCACCCAACCCGAAGAGCTGAGGGTCGCCAGGCGGACGCTGCTATGACTGCTCCGGTTGTTAAATACAACCTCTGTTCAGTTGGGAATGGCCACTGCCTCTTTTCCCCTTGACCCCCCATAGGACCCCCCATAGGACCCCCACTCCTCCCTGGGACCCAGTAACTAATGGGTATGCGTGGCATAGCATGGGGACCTTAAGACCCTGCTTTGGATCAGGAGCCAGGATGTGCCCTGATGGGTGGCGTGCAGGCCATTTCAATTGTTAACTATACTAACTCCATCCATACCCCAAGCTCACTTACCCCTCATCACATTGCTCTTCCTGTCTAGTGATATCCACCCATCCCACTGCTCCAGGGTAAGCACCTCCAGGGTCCTGCCCAAGGCTGAACTAGCCCTCTCCCCCCAAATGCCCATAGGTTGCAAATCCTGTCTGTTGGAAAAATAATAATAGCAATAATAATACCAGTCACCATTTGTTGAGCACTTACTATGTGCCAGGCATTAAACTGGTGCTTTCTATGCATAAGAGGGCATTAGGGGCTAACCCAGCTGGGGCCCAGACAATGCCTTTAACCCTTCTTTCCCATGGCTCTTTGCACCCACTGGGATGACACAACTTCGGTCTGTAACCATGTTGGGGAGGTTGAAGAAGGGGTCAGCAGAAGTCTCTCATCTATTCCCCATCTGGCCCCTGAACTGGTTGGGTTAGGGGCATGAGGCCAGAAGCTTACAGAATGTTCCAGAGCAACTGTGAGTTTAAGAAGACCACTATGAAGGAAAACAGTCCCCTGTCTGTACCCAGCATTGACCCTGTCTGAACCCAGGAGGACATCCAAAATCAGCTTCCAACGTTCAGGTTACTAGATAAAATACAGGATGCCCAGTTCAGCTGAATTTCAGATAAACATAATTTTTCAGTGTAAGAACATTCCACTCTACCTGACCAGGTGGTGGCGCAGTGGATAGAACATCAGCCTGGGATGCTGAGGATCCAGGTTCAAAGCCCCAAGGTTGCCAGCTTGAGCACAGGCTTATCTGGCTTAAGCATGGGCTCATCTGACTTAAGCGTGGGGTCACTGGCTTGAACATGGGATCATAGACATGACCCATGGTCACTGGCTTGAGCCCAAAGGTCGCTGGCTTGAAGTCCAAGGTTGCTGGCTTGGCCCCAAGGTCACTGGTTTGAGCAAGGGGTCACTGGCTTGGCCATAGTCCCGGTCAACGCACATAGGAGAAAGTAATCAATGAACAACTAAGGAGCCGCAACAAAGAAATGATGCTTCTCATCTCCCTCCCTTCCTGTCTGTCTGTCCCTATCTTTCCCTCTCTCTATCTCTCTGTCACAAAAAAAGAAAAAAAAAAAGAAAGAAAAGAAAAGCAGTGCTCTGTAGCATGGGCATGACATCACACATCTGTTGTTGTCCACCCTCTGTGACGGACTGTGTCCATCTTGTTCTCTGTGGTACCAGGGACAAAAAGTGCCTGACATATATCAGGGGCTTAATAAACATTTGTTGAATGAATGAATAAATGAACAAACCAGAATTCAAACCCAGACCTCCTAATTTCAAATTGAGTCATTCTTCTGAGACTGCTCATTCAAAAACTCATTCGGGGCAGAGTTGGGATTCCAAATGGAAGGATCACATGCTGAATGAATGAATGTTTGTCCTACCCACCTCATGGGGCTTTAGTGGGGATAATTCCTGTTCAAGGTGCTTTGTCACCTGATTTCCCCAAAACTCTGTGACATAGGAAGGCAGATACTAATTTACTCCCATTTTTCAGATTTGGAAGCTAATGCACAGGGAAGTTAAGGTTTTTGCTTGAGCTCATACAACTTGGAAGTGGGGTAGCCAGGACTTGAACTTACACTCCCTGGTTTCAAATGGAGGCCTCATTCACTAGTCCATATTCATTCCTTTGCTCATTTATTCCATAGTGATTGAGTGCCAGCCCCAAGCTGGGAGCTGGGAGGACATTAATGAAATTAACTAAGAAGTCCTGAAACCCAAAGAGCTCACCAGGCCAGACTGATACTCAAGGAATGGTGACACAGTGGGCCGGGGGCTTTTGAGACTCAGAAAGCTGCGGAAGCACAAAGCTGAACTCAAATCTACCTGGAGGACACTCAGAAGACTTCCCCAAGGTGGTGACATGTGAAAGTTAGCCAGCAGAACAGGGGACAGGAGTAATATTCCAGGTACAGAAACCAGAATGTGGAAAGGCTTGAAAGTGTGAAGGTGCCTGGGCTGCTCAGAGAGCGGGAGGGGGGGGGGGGCTGCATCTGCTTGCAGAGGCCTGCAATGGCGTGACAGTGGTGGCCCTTACCCACGTGCCAGCCGTACTCCCAGGATGACAAGGTCAGGTACTGAAACTTCTCCTGTGGCTTCTGCCGACGCCTCTCCCGGAGGTACAAGGCCAGGCCTTGGCTGTCGTGGGAGATGCCTTGGAAGAGCAGCTGCAGGGTGCTCGGGGGCACCTGCCTCATTTCTAAGCCCCCTGGTTTGGTCTGGCCTACTGGCCCCTGAGTTGCTCCTTGGGCCTCTGAGACTTTATCTTCCCTGGTCGGGGGGCTCTGGACACCCAATTTCCTTCATAGCTGATCCTGGACCCTTTTGGTGTCTCGCAGTCCAATCCTTCTGTCAGGGAAGCTGGTGGCAGGCAAGGACTCCACTCCCAGGGCTGAGCTGAAGGGGACATTCTGGAAAAACTTCCTGGGCAGAGGCTCCTCCTTCAGGTATTTGTGGCCACAGTTGATCTTCCAGGTGATCGGGCAGCGGCCTCTTTCCAGATCTGCTCCTGCCAGTAGGCTTGGTGCTGGGAAGTGAACAGATCCCTCATGGCAGGGAGGGAAGTGGGGCGGTTAGAAACACTCTGCTCGCAGTTCTCTGGCCTGTGTTTGCACTGCTGGTGGAGGTTAGGAGCACTCTGCTCACAGTTCTCTGCCTGTGTTTGCACTGCTGGTGGAGGTTAGGAGCACTCTGCTCACAGTTCTCTGGCCTGTGTTTGCACTGCTGGTGGAGGTGTGGAGCACTCTGCTCACAGTTCTCTGGCCTGTGTTTGCACTGCTGGTGGAGGTTAGGAGCACTCTGCTCACAGTTCTCTGCCTGTGTTTGCACTGCTGGTGGAGGTTAGGAGCACTCTGCTCACAGTTCTCTGGCCTGTGTTTGCACTGCTGGTGGAGGTTAGGAGCACTCTGCTCACAGTTCTCTGCCTGTGTTTGCACTGCTGGTGGAGGTGTGGAGCACTCTGCTCACAGTTCTCTGGCCTGTGTTTGCACTGCTGGTGGAGGTTAGGAGCACTCTGCTCACAGTTCTCTGGCCTGTGTTTGCACTGCTGGTGGAGGTTAGGAGCACTCTGCTCACAGTTCTCTGCCTGTGTTTGCACTGCTGGCGTCTTGTGTCCAAGGGTACGGGCAGTCAGTGAGGGTTAGGTGGTCAATGCCTTGCTGGAGAGGAGGGGCTGGGGCCTCGGGACCTGGGGCCATTCATAGCCTGTAGGGGAGACCAGGCTAGAAAAGAGAGCAAAGCCACCACAACCCACCCAGGGTGCTTGGCAGGAGGCCATGTTCTGCCCAGAGGGACTCAGGGCCCCAGGCCTCATACCGAGAAGGTCCTGGGGGTGGTGTATGGTGTGCCATAGCCTCCATTCCATTTAGCAAAGCTCAGTGTACAACTACTATGTACCAGGTATCCCTGGGGGGTCCAAAGAGAGACCTAGTCTCCTCCCTCAGGAAGCTCTGGACACATGGCTGGGGGGCGGGGTTTGCCATGGTGACTCTGGATGCCAACTGCAGCCCTGCCACTCCACAGCTGCATGGCCTCATCAGCCCAAGGGCATGATAATGAGAATCACCCTTAGTATTGAGAGAATGACATTAGGCCACTGTATTACATTTTGGGGCAGTGCCTGGCACGGAGGAAGCCTTCCCTGAGTGTCAGCGGCTGTTTAACAAGCAGCTGCTTGTCCCCGCTGTGGAGTGATGCTCCATCTGCCTTTAATTACTCCCTCGATTACTGGGGCTCTTGTGGCCTCCTTTTCAGATGGGGAAATGGAGGGTTAGGGAAATGATGTGCCTGCTCCAAAGCACATGGCTAGTATGTGGTGGTACCACTGTCCCAGGCCCTGAGCTGGGGTTTTACTGAGGGATTTCACTTAATCTTCACAGCAATTTACCAGCAGGCTTCTTACCTCACTTTTCCAGATGAGACACTGAGCTCAGTAACATTAAATGGCCACTCTGGAATTGACTCCAAAACCCATGTCATGTATTACAAACACAAAACTGCCATGTAAGTGTGGCAAGCACTATGAGAGAGACACAGGCAGGGTGAGACAGAGGAGGACCCACTGGTACTCCAGCAGCACCCTCTGCCTCCCAGACCAGGATCCTCTAGGGTTGAGTACCAGTGAGAAGGAGGTTACCCACAATGCCTTGAAGCCACTCAACTTTTCACTTTCTGCTGGGTGTGTTCTCATTTATTCATTCAACAAACATTCATTTGCTTTTGACCCTGTAGAGCCAGGTACAAAAGGTAGATGAGGAGGGACAGAGTCCATGTGCTTCCTGCCCTCAGGGTTTCACAGTCCAGAAGTCAAGACAGACTCATACATAACTGGGTGGGTGGAAGGGAAGGCAGGGAGAGTGGTCAAGGAAGGCTTCCTAGAAGAGGTGCCCTTTGATTGAAACCCAAACTATAAACAGGAGTGAGTCAGGCAGAGTGGGGGAAGATTGTTTCAGGTTGGGACCCCCAGTCTGAAAGACAAGAAAGAACACAGCTGCAGAAACTGTCCTCTGTGCCTCAGTCTTCCCAACTGGAAAATGAGAGCCATAGGGAGTTTGGGAGATTTGGGAAGATTAAGAGCCAGCTGGTTAAGTGGGACAACCTGGGTCTGTACATCTCCTTAGAGAGCTCACAGTAATCACTGATTAATTGTGCAAACACCTTTTTAATCCTGGCTTTTCAAACCTGGCCGTCAGCACCATTCTTTCCATACCAAGGGCCTTCTATGTGCCAGGAGCTGCGAGTGAACAAAACCGACAGAACGCCCGGCCTTTGCGGAGCTTGCGCTTCTGTGCCCCGTCATGCTCAGCACCGCATCTGCATGTTCAGTGCGCCTCTGAGGCTACTGCTGGGCCTACAGGCGGTGCTCAGAAACAAGCTCATGATGAGTAGCAGCATTTCACTTTACCTCGGTTGCAGCTGGGTGGGGAAGGATGGAGGGAAGAAAGTCCATGGTCGCTGGGCGGAGGGGTGGCAGCACTCAGGAGCGGGGTTTGATCCCAGAACTCGTGAAAATCTCCCTGACCCAGACCGCCGCCATTCCAGGCTGGCAATACAGGTGCCGAGAGCTCGCGTGGGCAAAGGTGGGTGTCCCCCTCTTCCGGGCTTCGAAGACCCTGTGCCTTCCACCCTCAGGGGCTGCCCTCTGTGCCCCAGTTTACGTGTCCAAGGCGACCCCTGGCGGCCACCATGGCGATGGCAGCCTGCTGGCTGTCCCTCGAGGCGGACTACCGGACTGAGCAGGCGGCGCCAATCTGGGCTCCGCTGCAGGGTGGACAGGCACCCCCAGGAAGGGAAGTGAATGGGGGATGCAGAGAGGAGCCCCAAAGTGCCGCCTTCGCGGGCCCAAGGACAGCTCACGGCCCACAAGGAAAGCCGCCTTCGGATGCCGAGTGCCCGCCCTGTGCCAGACCCCTGTTCCTAAATTTAGGCTTCCCGGGTTTTATTACCGCCTTGGTGACCGTTAGGCAAGCTCCCTAAAAAAAAAAAAAAAAAAAAAGTAATCATAAGAAGTGACTAGGGCTAACAAGAGTTTTTTTTTGTTTGTTTTTTTGTTTTTTTGCATTTTTCTGAAGTTGGAAACGGGAGGCAGTCAGACTCCCGCATGCACCCAACCAGGATCCACCCAGCACACCCACCAGCGGGCAATGCTCTGCCCATCTGGGAAATCGCTCTGCTGCAATCAGAGCCATTCTAGCGCCTGAGGCAGAGGCCACAGAGCCATCCTCAGCGCCCCGGCAAACTTTTGCTCCAATGGAGCCTTGGCTGCGGGAGGGGAAGAGAGAGACAGAGAGGAAGGAGAGGGGGAGGGGTGGAGAAGCAGATGGGCGCTTCTCCTGTGTGCCCTGATCGGGAATCGAACCCGGGACTCCTGCACGCCAGGCTGACGCTCTGCCACTGAGCGAACCGGCCAGGGCCACTAACAAGTTTTTTAGGATGATAATATTTTTACTCTAGATGTATTAACCCGTTTAAAACCCACCCAATAACTTCTGGGAAGGTACGAGGTCAGCCCCCAGGCCTGTGTAAGGGAAAGGGGACGCCAAAGCTGAGGAGCTAGGGGCGGTCGGGTGTCAGCTGGGCCTTTCCAGAGTGCGCCTGCTCCTACCTTTCGGGCCACTCCCTCCGGCCAACAGCCCCACCTTGTTCTGCTTTCGGTTGTTGGCCCATCCCCGCCCACTGACGAGGCTCCACCCCAATCCAAAGCCTGGGGCTCGGCCCAGAAACTTTTAAAGGTCGTAGTCTTCACTGTCCTTGTAGCCCCTCCTGGCTTTAAACTGTCAGTGCAGAAAATCATCTTAGGCACCTTACACACATAGCAGTAATTTTGTGAACCCTGACCATGCACCAGGCACTGTGATATGCTCTTTACGTACGTTTGTCTGTTAATCTTCAGGATACTCTTATCAAGTAGATCTGTCTTTTTTTTTTTTTTACACAAATAACCTTGTTGTTGTTGTTGTTGTTTTGTATTTTTCTGAAGCTAGAAACCGGGAGAGACAGTCAGACAGACTCCCGCATGCGTCCGACCGGGATCCACCCGGCACGCCCACCAGGGGGCGATGCTCTGCCCCTCCCGGGCGTCGCTCTGCGGGGACCAGAGCCACTGTAGCGCCTGGGGCAGAGGCCAAGGAGCCATCCCCAGCGCCTGGGCCATCTTTGCTCCAATGGAGCCTCGGCTGCGAGAGGGGAAGAGAGAGACAGAGAGGAAGGAGAGGGAGGGGTGGAAAAGCAAATGGGCGCCTCTCCTGTGTGCCCTGTCTGGGAATCGAACCTGGGACTTCTACACGCCAGGCCGACGCTCTACCACTGAGCCAACCGGCCAGGGCAACAACCTTGTTTTATTTATTTTATTTTATTACAGAGACAGAGTCAGAGAGAGGGACAGACAGACAGGAACGAAGAGAGATGAGAAGCATCCATCATCAGTTTCTTGTTGCGGCACCTTAGTTGTTCATTGATTGCTTTCTCATATGTCCCTTGACCGCAGGCCTTCAGCAGACTGAGTAACCCCTTGCTCAAGCCAGCGACCTTGGGTCCAAGCTGGTGAGCTTTGCTCAAACCAGATGAGCCCGCACTCAAGCTGGCAACATCGGGATCTCAAATCTGGGTCCTCCACATCCCAGTCCAATGCTCTATCCATTACACCACCACCTGGTCAGGCTCAAGTAGATCTCATGACCCCAATTCATTGGAGAGAGGGTGGAGGCACTGCATTCCGAGAATAAATACCTGAGGCTGTGGTAGAGTGGGGATTTGAACTCACTGGCCCATGCTTGTGACCACCATATTAAATGGCTTCCCCATAAGCCCCCTCTACTCGTTGAGGTTCCCTTCCACACTGCCTTGGTGCGCCATCTTTCTCCCCAACACTCCGGCAGCCCCTCTCCCAGCAGCTCTGGGTGGAAAATGGTTTGCCCAACCAGTTAAGGAATGGATGTGTTTTGGGGTCTTTCTAGAGGTTAATCTTAGGCTATGAATTTCCCATTGTTTTCCTATTTTACAGATGAGGGGACAGAGCAGGTAATTGTCTGAGGTGTTCCAGCTGCCAACAGGGCTGAACTGGGATGCAGACTTGAACCTGCAACATCCGACCCACTGCTTTCTGAGCCTTTCTCGCACACCCGGTCATTCTGCTGCTACGCATGCACACTGGCTGCTTGTAGCTGAGCCCAAAGCTGCCGTTTCCACCTCAGTCATTTTCCTTCTCTGAGATTACCCACCAGCGTTCAGCATGAGCTTTGCCCTAACAATGTCCACACGGGGCAGGGAGAGGTGTCCCGGTGCCTTGGGAAGGCGGAGGTCACAGTAGAGGGAGTAATGTGGGCAGTAAAAGCCTGCAGATTCTTTCATTATTTGAGCTTTGTCCTGGGAAGATAAGCAAGTCCAAAATTCGAAACACCCTTGGATATGAGTCACAAGTCAGGCTTGTCCTGCCTGCGTGCTAGAACTCTTGAGGGAGACAGAGGAGTGTGGGGTGGGCCACCCTAAATTCCTTGCACATGAGCTGGTCCCCTGTGGGCTCAGGGATCCAGACAACAGCCTTATCACAAAGCAAAAAGGATCCCTTTGTTTAAAAAGATTTCTCCCACCATGTGTTTGGGCAGTATCCTTAGGACAAAGCCAGAAGAAAAAATAAATAAATCAAATTCAAGCTTGCCTTAAGCAATGTGACATTTTAACCTGCTCCTAGAGGCATGATTTGCTATTGTGAGGAGGGGAAAATGAGCTAAACAAGAAGCGTTCTTTCTGGGAGTTTTCATTAGTGGACTCCTCTGCTTACAAAGCCCCTTCCCCTCCAAGTTAATGGAGACTTGGACAGATTCCATTTCTTTTCCAGACCCTGCTTCCATCAGGCCCAGCACAAAGGCCAAAGGTCACTTATATTAACAATCTTGTTCCCTGTTTTAAAATACAAATTTGGGGGATTGACAAAGATGGAGGGCTCATTTTGCCATTAACCTTTATTCTGCTAATTTTTCAGGCTGCTCAATTTTCAAGGGAAATTAAATCCCCATGTGCCTGATTCATTTTACACCAAACTCATCAAAATGTGGCTTTCTAGGCCGCTTTGAAGTCTTAAGACTAGACATGTGGTCAAGGGTCCAAGTATTTATAAGCACATTGGAAACAGAGACATGTTAATTAAATGTTTCCTTTTGGGCAGCACTGCTGATGAGTCTTCCCTGGGTTTCAGAAGGAAATCTGATGAGGAAGAGGCAGCAATCTGGGCTCAAAGGGGGCAGGGCCTCCCCTGGGTGAGAGTCTCTTCAGGGCAGCTGGCACTGGCAGCTGGCGTTGAAATAATTTCCTTCAGCCACTAAAGAGTGATGGTCCAGCCTGCTCCTGGCAGGAAAGGGCAAAGTCAACCAGGGAAAGTTGGAAAGGGTCTGGTACATGACCTGTCCAGGGTTAAGTTTGTTTTTAAGGTGTTTGCACAAACACTAGCTGGTTCCCATAGCAACCAGTCCAGGTGCAGATAAGAGCTGCCCTTTGGCTCTAGCCATTGACCAGCAGTGGTACAGATTTCACCCTGAGATGTCTTTGAAGTAACTGACAGGGGACAGCCAGGCGCAGCTCCAGGTGGTAGCAAGCAGCCCTAGTGGAGGCAGTCACCTCTAGCAGAGAGCAGTGGCTGGGACTCCTAGCTCCCAGCGGGGTTTCATGGGCAACCACCGAAGGGTGGCACACCGAGAGGTGAAGCAATCTCCCCAAGGCCACAAAGCCAGTGAATGGCTGAGCCAATGTTTAAGCCCAAAGGTACCTGATGCCAAAGTCCATTCTGTTACTGACAAGTGCTGCCTCACCAGAAAACAGCCAGGCTTCAACAGGTAGAGAAAACAAAGGCTGTGTCCGTGTGCTCCTCTGGACAAACCCAGCCTACTGTGGCCTGTCCAGACCCCAGGGCTGAGCAAAGCCTGCACTCCTCAAAGGCCACAGCCCTGGTTGGGAGTCCAGGCCACAGATAAGTGTTCCTTCCAGAAGGAGCAGGAGAAAACCTTTCTTCCCCTCTGACCTTCCCCCAACCCTAAAGGTAAACAAATGCCACCCTGATCAACAAAGGGGTAAAGAAGAGACAGTCTTTCCCCTGCCTTTCTCTATACACCTCCACCTCAGTGGTGGTGGGGGGCAGCTAGGACTTCCCATCACTATGGCAACTGCCAGGGGCCTATCAGGGGCTCCTGCAGGATAACCAGGAGGTAGAGCTCCCTCTCTGGAAGACACATAGGTGGGGACCCAGGGTCCGCCCCAAGTGAGCTCTGAGACTACAAACATACCATTGTGCACCTGAGTTAGTGTTGTCACCATAAAATGGTGTCACAGAACTGCTGTAGGGTGAGGAGGCAAGGAACTGGGTGCGTCCTAAGTGTGCAGCAAGCAGCTCTCTGTCACAGGAAGGAGCAGCAGAGGAAGAGGAGAGAGGACGACTGTAACACCTAACACGAGCCCTGCTGTCCAAGGGCAGTGGGATGAGAGGGGACATAGCTTTTTGTTTGAATAAATTCCCTAAAATTAGGGTCTCTCATATAATTAGGAAAAAGGCTTTCTCTTTCTTAAACCCCACCCTTTACCTAGGTAGGTTTCATATGTGGGGCTCCCCCAAGGCAAGCCCAGCAAACCTCTGAGCGGCTGTGTGGGTGCTGGGGCCCAGGCGGCCCCTGGCCAGGGCCACGCGCCCTCAGACGGCCCTGTCTGGGTAAACGCCCAGAGGCTCACGGAGAAGCTGGACCTCTACTGCAAAGAGCCAGGCTGCTAATTTTGTCCTTTCAGCCAGGGCTTGGAAGAGACGGTCAGACTTAAACCATTTATTCAGAAGTGACACTCTCTAAGAACACCAGGGGAGCTTTAAGGAGCAAACATTTTATTTAATAAGTTATAAGATACAATTTACAGTCAGCATTTGATTCCAGTTTTGCTTCCATGCCCCAGTTTATGAGGCCCGTGGTCCTTTCACATGAGGCTTCAGGCTGCACTTTCTGATATTGGGCTTCTGCCAACTAGCCTGACCCCCTGTCCCACCCACAGAGGCACCTTCAACCACAGTGCCTCTGAGCAGCAAATCAGAAGTGTGTGCCTGCCTGGACCACACTCCACACCTGGGCCTTGCAGTCTGCCAGTGTCCCTGAACACAGGTCTGCAGGGAGGTGGGCACAATGCTTTACACTCCATTTTTGGAATCTTGTACCTGCATATTGCTTCCCAAACACTGTCTGGATGACATGTGGCCAGGGCCAAATACACAGCCACCGTCAGCTACATAGCTTTTAATATTTCTGCCAAACAGTCCTTCAAACCCCCTTAGTGATTCCCTGGCTCTCAAAAAATAGCAGTTGTGTTCTTTCCAATCTATAATTATTTTCCAGAAAGAGTGACCCTGGAGACAGACTGGGGTGAGTGTGGAGTGTTAAGTCCCATGCAGACATGTGAACACATGGACCCCCCCCCCCCCCCGGTGACTTTGAACGCACTGGTAAGGTTTATCAGCTTCACAAATGGCTACAGTGTGTGTTAAGCACAAGGGCTAGTGTTGGTTAAAGAAGGAATCTTTGGCAAGTGGCGGAGGGGATGGCACTGCTTTTCACCACAGAATTTCCTCAGACCCGGCGACTGAAATGGATTTTAAAAACAAGAACAAAAACCTGACTGCCAAGGTGGTCACACGCTGTGACTGCAGGGAAATAATCAGCAGAAGGAGGGGAGGGGCAGTGGGAGGCCATTCAGGCCAGCCTGTCATCACGTAAAAAGGCCACAGAGCAGGGTGGGTGGTAATGACTTGTTACAACAACGCTGCCCACCTAATAGCCCTTTCTTACATATATGGGCACTGGGAGAGATGAAGCTGGTTTTAAGCCATCTAACTTTGTAAATGACACCTCATCTAGCTCTCCTCTTTTCCCCTGCCCCTTCTCCCAGTCTGGTTTCAGAAAAAGTGGTACCCAATTTCATTTGTTAGCATCAGCCTTGCCTGTGTTCTTGGTGTGCAGGAGATGATCAGTGCCACCAGAGGTCAGATTTGCTCAGCCCACTGAACAATCTTGCATTTCTTAAGAGTCCCCAGTACGTCCCTAATGAGTCAAGTCTAGGATTTCTTTCCAAAGGCACTTTAGAATGGCAATGTTTTCAGGATGGGGTTTCAGACCCGCAAACAGGTAAGGACTTTGTATAAAATGAGTTACAAACAAGCAACAAAAACCACCAGAAACTCCTCCCAGGATTTGACGAGAGCTGTTTTAAGGCACCGTGACGTGGAACGGGCTGCCAGGGATGTGTTCCTCTCCCCACTTCACGGCCAGAACATAATCCCCCTTCTCCTTGACGACATAGGTGACATTGTATTGTTGGTTGCCCACATGCTTCATGGATACCTCTTCGCAGGGTGTGGTAGGCCCATGGACCCCAATTAGCAGCATGTTGGAACCTGGGAGGCAGAGGAAGGTGGTTACTCTGTGAGGACCCATCCCAGAAGGCAGAGGAAGAGGAGGAATATGGGAACCGAAGGAATGGTACCAGCCCTGCCTGTTCGGCTTCTACGATCATGCGGATCACCTGACAGGTGGGAGAGCGTGGTGATTATGAGCAGTACTCATAGAGCCTGACACTGTGGGTTAAATCCCTGCCCTCCACTTCCTAGCTGGGTGACCTTGGACATAAAACTTCATCTCTCCTTGTCTTAGCTTTCCAGTCTGTAAACAGGGGGTAACACCAGCACCTATCTCTGGGGCTTGTTGTGACGTTTAGGGGAGTATTACATGGGAAGCCCTTGGTATAGTAAGGGCTGTGTATGTAGGTGTTGATTGTTTTGATCTCAGTTATTTTCAAAAGAACTTTATGAAAGGTGCTGTTATCATTCCTATTTTAGAGAAGAGAAAACTAACTTTTAGAAAGAGATTTAATAATTTTCCCAAGGCCCTGGCCGGTTGGCTCAGTGGTAGAGCATTGGCCTGGTGTGCAGGAGTCCTGGGTTTGGTTCCTGGCCAGGGCACACAGGAGAGGTGCCCATCTGCTTCTCCACCCCTTCCCCTCTCCTTCCTCTCTGTCTCTCTCTTCCCCTCCCGCAGCCAAGGCTCCACTGGAGCAAAGTTGGCCCAGGCACTGAGGATGGCTCTGTGGCCTCTGCCTCAGGCGCTAGAATGGTTCTGATTGCGGCAGAGCGATGCCCCAGAGGGCATGCCGGGTGGATCCCGGTCGGGCGCATGCGGGAGTCTGTCTGACTGCCTCCCTGTTTCCAACCTCAGAAAAATACACACACACACAAAGAATAATAATAATAATAATTTTCCCAAGGTCACAGATGTGCTCAATGCCAGACCATTGACATGCAAACAAATACCCAAGTCCAAATTGCAATTAAATTTAAAGTAATTAGTAGCAGAGAAGATGCCAAGTTACTGATTCATTCAGTTGGCTCATCTGTAATGGGGATAATGACACCTTCCTATCTACTGTGAAAGGTCATTTGAAAAAAAAAATCAAGAGGCAAAAGAGAGGAAAATCATTTAAAAATACTAAATGTAAAAGAATAAGGTAATAAACACAGCAACTTGCAACTGATTGGATGACATGGAAGGGTGGCAGACTGGAGCTGGGAAGAGCAAAGCAGCTGGTGGCCCCAGCTCCCCCACTCCCACCCACGAGCAGGACCAGGCTGCTTACCGGCTTTGCTGCAGTCCACCAGGAAGGAGCTCTTCTGGCCCACGAAGGCCTTTGAGAGCCCTGCCCCCTTGGAGGTCACCTTGCTGGCATCTGAGGATGCCTTAGGGATAGCGCTATAGCAGGTCTCTGTTGACGACCTGGTCACCGACTCCACCAGGATAGACGAGGTCTCGTTGGCCAAGCCAGGGCTGACCAGACGCTGGCCTAGGACATGGAAGGGAGAAAGGAGAGTATGAATGGCCAGACCAAGTGGGTCTCTCAGCCAGAGGAAGCAAGTGCCCCTACACCCCAACACTGGGATCCAAAAGCCACCCCTTCCCCATCGCATACCCATAATATCTTCTAAACCCACGGGGTCTCGCCCATACCACTGGATTCTGGCTTTCCAGGCCAATGGACGTGTTTGGCCTTGGCTGATAAGGCCTAGAGATCCCTCCCACATAATCACATGCCACTCTGTAGAATCCACACGTCTCCACTGACTTGACATAAAGTACTCTAAGGGTGGGGCAAAAGTGGGTTTACAGTTGTGAGTACATAAAACACAGCATTTGTGTGTTATTATTCATAAATTATTATTTAAATTTTTTTGTATTTATTAATTTCAGAGAGTAAGAAAAAGTGTGTGGGGGGGAGAGAGAGAGAGAGAGAGAGAGATTGATTTGTTATTCCACTTATTTATGCATTCACTGGCTGATTCTTGCATGTGCCCTGACTGGGGATCAAACCTACAACTTTGGTGTACAGAGATAACACTCTAACCAATTGAGCTACCCAGCCAGGGCTACTAATTATTGTATATTTTCCATACAAACAACTGTAAACCGACTTTTGCCCCACCCTGTATGTATAAGCAGTGTAGAAGTCTGGAAGGACATATAACAAAATATCAAAAATGATTCTCTCTGTATGCAAGACGATGACTTTTCTATCTGAATTTTTAATTTTTCTGCTGTGAACTTACACTGCCTATATAACAGTAAACTAGTAGAGGGAGACGCCTGGAAGGAATTTACCACAATACTTACGGTGGTTACCTTGACTGGGGCTGTGAGGTGGTTTTACTGTTTGATATTTTTTCCAGTGTTCTGAAGGAGGCACATTTTTATAAATTTAATAAAAACTTTTGATTATTTTTAAAGTAAAGGGAAATGTGGGGATATTTTTCAGGTCCTGATCTAATATATAATCTACCACATAGGATTTCAAATATGTAAACATTCCTTTTTTCCTGTTACAAACAGAAAACCACCTAAAATGTTTTCTCAACTTCTACACTCTGGTTCTACCTACTAATTTTATAAGTTTCAAATATGTACTCCCCTTTACCTGTCCTACCATTTCTTTACAATCAGGATTCAAAGTAGATTCAACATATCTAAAATCACCCACAATTTTTACCATCAAACAGTTCTGTTGATATTCTGACAAAGGGGAGGGGGGGAATAATTTCAAAGGCATTTGATTACCTGTCACCTTGGCTTTGAAAGGACTGCCCACTATGTGGTTGGGTCCACCATATTTGACGCCAATCAGGTAGTTGCCAGGGGCCATGGGGGTATACATGACTTTGTACCCTTCTGGGGTTTCCTGGCAATCCATTTTAACCTTGGACGGGCCTTCAATGGTGACGGATAACGTCCCTGGTCCTGCTCGGGTGGTGTTGATGAAAAATTCAGACTGGATACCTGGGGGAAAGGAAGTGGGAGTAAACACACCACATTGATGGTTTGGAGGGATGGCAGGGGCAGAGTTTGAGGACCTCTCCCTGGGTTACTGAGGCAGTGGCAGGGGCACACACAGAATCCCCTAAAGAGGGGTCACTTGGTGGCATGGGAACCCACTGGTACTAGCTTTGAACTCCTGGCACAGAGAACCTCAGGCCCTGGGGATGGTTTGCTCCCTTTCCAAGGCCCAGGCAGGAGTGTGGCTGACATTTCACCCACCAGTATCAACCTCCTGGACACCCTGTTCTCTCCTCTGGGCATGAGCAGGAGCTGAAGGCAAGAAGCCGGAGAGTGACTGTGAGCTTGAAGTGCTGCTTCAGCTGACAGGTCCAGCTCCGCCTCCAGGGAGTGGGGAAGCGTGGGCCCCTCTGCCCTTTCTTTTCTCCTCTGGGTGGACTTGGAGAAGCCAAGCTATCTGAGCACCTCCTCCTTTACAGCCTTAGACCAGAGACTGGAGCGGCCACACTGGGATCTGTCACCACGACCCCTCCTTTCACATGGAGAATACCAGCAACAAGAACAGGACCAACACAGCAGCTGCTGCCAGGAGCACCACGGACAGCATTCAGGCTTCAGATCTTGTGCTAACAAAGGACACTGAGGCCCAGGGTGGCTCAGTCACTGCCTGTCAGAGCTACAAAGTGGTAGGGAGAGCTGGGATTTGAACAAGTCTGCATAGATCTGGAGCCCAGGCCCATCTCTTGGCTACTGGACAGGCCATGAGGCTGCCTCAGATGCCCCAGATGTAGCTCCAGGACACCCTATCTGTGTCCTGGCCCAAGAG
The DNA here is from genome assembly GCF_036850765.1 of Saccopteryx bilineata. Classification (NCBI taxonomy): domain Eukaryota; kingdom Metazoa; phylum Chordata; class Mammalia; order Chiroptera; family Emballonuridae; genus Saccopteryx; species Saccopteryx bilineata. The sequence continues at coordinate 63,280,421 of NC_089499.1, read as the reverse complement.
GGTCTCTTGTAGATATCTCTGGGGCAAACCAATGTGTTTCGAGTGTGAAACAAGTGTGTTTAGTTTTGCTCGCTTGTTGCATTGGTGCCAAGCAGCACCATGTGCGTGTGGAAGGCTGCGGGTGCTCGCCCTCAGGGCGGCAAGTGGCAAACTGCAGAGTGCCTTCCTGCTTAAGAGAGGCCATTGTTTGCTGGAGAAGGGATTTTCCCCCCAGCCGGTTTTGGCTGGAAAGTCCAGGGAGAGAAAAAGAGAGAGCGTGCTGAGGGGCTTGGGAGCCCTGAAGTTTCAGCCCAGCCTGTTTGGCTGGGGAGTGCTGAGGCTGGTGGGGGGCCCATGAGTCTAGGACGGAGAAAGGGAAGTGGTCTTCCCTGCCTGTTTGCTTGTCGGCTGTTACGAGACTCTAATGAACGGAATGGCCCCCCATTTTCTGGCTCCACAGTTCTTTTACCATCTGCCCAAATCCAACGAGGACCTGCATCTGCATGGCCAGGGCGGTGGCCATAGCAGCCACTGTCCTCACATCTACACAGTGACAGAAGGAAAGCTGGGCCAGAACGCCACGGCAGCACTTCTGCCTGAGCCCAATACCCCGCAAAAGCCCCTCCCTCACGCCTCTCTCCAGTCCAGAGGGGAAGGAGCGGGCTTGTGAGGGCCACTTGGGGGCCCAGACACCACCTATATGCCTGCTATAGGCCCCTCTACGGGGCATCCCCTGGCATTGCAGCCCCATGCAGGGCTGTGCTTTTCCCAGAGACATGGACGCGCCCCAGCTGGGAATTATTTCAGTTTAATTATAGCTCTTAGGCCAGAGAAAAAAATTATTGTCTGGTTATCAATAAAACAAAGGAACTGCTATCATACTACTTCCAAACAACCCAGCTGTTTCTGGAAGCCCCGGAGGCTCTCGTCCCAGTATCCTCTGTCCTCCCCACCCCCATTTCAACCCTGAATGTAAACTGTGCAGCCTAGGAGCCCACTGGGCAGCAGCTGCTGCTGTGTGGGAAGGGTGGGTGGTGAAGAGCACGGGATCGATTCCCAGGAAGGAGCTGCAAGGCAACGTGGAAACCCACCCTTTTAACAAGCGCTCCATTTCTGATAAAACTCAGTTTCTCCAGACTGTGAGGGCCTGGAAGGCAGGGAAGATGTGGTGGGAAAAGGGAAGTAAGGAGCCTGACCAGGCGGTGGCGCAGTGGATAGAGCGTTGGACTGGGATGCAGAGGACCCAGGTTTGAGACCTCAAGGTCGCCAGCTTGAGTGCGGGCTCATCTGGTTTGAGCAAAGCTCACCAGCTTGGACCCAAGGTCACTGGCTAGAGCAAGGGGTCACTCAGTCTGCTGAAGGCCCACAGTCAAGGCACATATGAGAAAGCAATCAATGAACAACTAAGGTGTCACAACAAAAAACCCTGATGATTGATGCTTCTCATCTATCTATACACCCCTCTCTCTGGCTCTTTAAAAACAACAACAACAACAAAAAGAAGTAAGGAATTACAACAGCTACCTAGAACAACCTACCAGGTCAGCTCCCTCGTTATTCCCATTTTACAGGAAGGAAGTGAAGGCTCAGTGAGGTCGTATAACTTGCCGAGTCTCATAAATAGAGAATGGCAGAACGGAGATTTAACATGAAGTCTGTCCAACTCAGAGCTGACGCACTTGTCTGAGAGAAGACAAGAGAAAGTGCACACGCAGGAGTCTCCTCACCACTGCCTCCACTGGAACCACTGACACACCACACTACTCGGGCATCTTGTACGCACAACTGAGTGCCTGTGAGTGTAACTCACATGTAATGCAGCCCTGCTCCACCTTTAAGGTGGGCGAGGAGGGGAGGAGGCTCTTCTGTTCGTGCACATTGGGGTTACTAGAGCATTTCATCAGAACTGCTCTCCCAGCCCAGACAGTCTGGAACTCCCTTGTCTAACTCCAGACATCTCAACCCCTCTGCAGCAGAGTCCCATCCCAAACTCTCCACATGCCTCTGCTCCCAAACCTGCAGAATGGACCGTTTAAAACCTGAGCCAAGAGATACAGCAAGTCCACCCATAAAAACATGGGGAAGTTTGCTTTGTTCCAAAGGTCAGCATGCCAGCCCTCCGGCAGCCAAGCACAGACACCTTTTCATTCCGTGCACACTGCAGCTGTGTAATCTTGGGATGGATATTTGGGAGAAGGCTTGGGAGCAGGAGGGCTAGAAAAACAAGCTGCCTTCCCCTTGACAAGAGTAATATTTACACAGGGTTTGGAACAGACGTGCTCTGTGCCTCTCCCTCTCGGTTGGGAGTCTCCCTGCAAGACCAGCTCCTCTCAGTGGCATCCAGCGCTTGCAAAGCACAGCTTGAAACCCGAGCTCCTAAGAAGCCTGTGAACAGCCAAGAGGAAGCAGAGGCCCCTGACACAGCAGGTGTGACCCAGCAGGAGAGTGAGGTGGCTGCTGGCAGCTGCAGGGGACCTCAGTGGCTACTGTGGGGCCTGGAGCAGGGCCTGCTGTAGCTCCAAGTGCCAGGAGGACCCCACCTGGCCTCCAATGGTGGGTGGCTTGCCAGGGCCTGGGAAACATTCCAGGGCAGCTGGGAGGACAGGGGTCCTAGTTTATGACCCCCCACCACAAAGTAGGCCTGGGGTGCAGTCACTGCCCCTGGGTGAGACAGACATTTGGGGAGGCAGCAATACTCAAGGATTAAGGGCACAAGATCTGAGGCTGTGGACCCGGGCTGATTCTTAGTTCTGTCGTCTCCTAGCTAAGAAGCTTTGGGGAGCAACTCAACCTTTCTGAGTCTCACTTTTCTCATCTGTAAAATGGACATTGCCCAGGGTAAAGCCATACTACTATGCCTTTTACAAATTACAAGCTGCTGGACCAGAGTTCAGTGTGGAGCCAGACAAGCCTGGGGAATCCAGAAGCACTCACGCCACCCTGGTGGATGGTTTGTTGAGGCCACTGTTTGGCCAGAGTCCCAGATGACACATCAGTGGGTCAGTCATTCCTGCACCTGGGCAGGGCACCTCAGCTACTTACGACACTCACTCCCAGGTAAGCACGGCCATTCATCCCCCTGCCATGGAGAGGTGGGTCTGCTCTGTCCCACTGACACCTCGGGGTGGCTAAGAGCAGTGTGCATACACAAGGAACTGGAGAAACTGGGACCAGGTGGCCTTCCAGAGGCCCCAGAGTAACACCCACATGCGAACTGTGTCCCAGAACGCCCATGCCTGTAGACTCTCCCTGCAGAGAAGTGCAGCTGGACAATGCATTTCGCAAGGTGTGTAGCACTGTCCGTAATGGTGACACAATGGACACCACCCAGTGCCCACCTCCAGGTTCATGGTCTGAACACTAATGCAGCCATCACAGGGGGAGATCTGAATGTTCTGATGTGGAAAGTTCTTTAAGATATCAAGTGAAAAAAGCAAGCTGTATAACAATATGTGCATTAAGATTATTTCTGTAAAATATACTGCTCACAAAAATTAGGGGTCAGGGAACGTGCAGACACTTCAGTACTTCCAGCCTTTTGTACAGTGCATTTTCACCAATGAAATCAAAGTTGGTTTTGCATCTCATTTGCATAATTGAACAACTTTTTTTTACTTGTTTGCTTTTCTGATGTTCTTGTTTAATATAAAACAATCAAATACTTCTTTTATCGCTTCACATTCATTTTGAAATACCCCCTAACTTTTGTGAGCAATGTAAAAGCAAAACCACAGTATATGTCTACTATTCTGGTGCACCACTAGCTAAGCAACCAAGTGAACACAAGAATGGAGACTAACAAAGGGACAAGCCCAAGGGCTTCCCTGACCACTAGCTGTGGTTCCTGCTGGACGGGGTGGAAGAAGGATGGAGACACACATGGAATGAGTTTCACTTCATATACTTCCTTGCTACCTAAATTTTTCACAATCAAATGTGCCCCATCTGTAGCAAAGGTTAAAAATAAACTGTATTAAGTCCAAAAACTTCAGAATTCTACAACTGTTTCAGTTTTTTCTCCTCCTCCATTAGAATCAGAGTCTAAAAAGAGGAGCTAGACCGTGACAGGTCTTATTGCCAATTCAATGTGTTTCCAGGAGCCTAGGTACCAGTAAAGGCACTAACGGGTAGGGGGCCTCCCAGGAGGCCTGTTCATGCGTCATGAATTCTGTGCAGGCAAAGAAACCCTCAAAATGAATGATGCTATGACGTATTCCCTCACTATCAGCATCCTGGTCCTAAAATCAAGGAACTTGGCAAAGAAAGACAGCTGAAGTACAACAAACAGTAATGAGGTACAAGAGCTTCCAAAATGTGCCTTATCCCAGTGTCCCTGGGGACAGTGTAGGCAAGACTTGAAGACTGCCATTTGGCCCTGTCCCTGGAGCTGGCTCGATGAAGGATGAGAAGTACAGGTAGGTATGTTACCTGTGGTGCCTCCCTCAAGCCCCGTGCCATAGGCGGACACCAGGGCGGGATTCCCCGCCTGTCCCGGCTCCCCGACGCGGACTTTGAAGGGGCTTCCAACCACGTGGCTCCCGTTGAACTTGACATCGATTGTGTGGACACCATTCTCATGAGGGATGAAGCGAACAGCATACTTATCTAGGAGTGAGCAAAAGCACAGGGTAAAACCAAGCAAATGGACACCATTGAGTTAGGTGAGGACAAAGGACAGGAAATCAACCTGACGTGACCAATTTTAAATCTTTAAAAGATAACTGTTCTACTGGAAGCCTGGAGCCTGACAGTTTGGATTTCAAAATCAGACGGGCCTATTTGTGTGACCTTAGTCAGCTCTTTGGGAAATGCATCCAAATCTCGGGTTCCGTTTGATCCTCTGTGGCACAAAACACTTCCTTTATGAAAAGCTCACTTCTCACAAAGTTCCTCTACTTGGCTACTTGAAAGGGAAGAAAAGTGGTTCTACTGGGGTTAATGCTGCTTAGTTAAGCTCCAAGCTCGCAACTGCCCCCAGGGTGACAACCAGGTTTTTCCATTGTGGGTCTGGGTCACAGCATGTGGCAAGATCATATCTGAACTGAAATGGACACCTAGAATATCCATGTATCTGCACTGACTGACCACCCCTTCCGCCTCGAAGCACTCACCTCAGATGCAGGTAGCTGTTCTCCCTCTCGACTCACCCTTCACCCCTAAAGTTTTTTGTCCCCTAAAGATCCACCCACACCCTCTTCTCTTCTCCTCTGGTACTCTCCCTCTCTCCACAGGAAACTGCCCTCCGCTCACCCTGCAGACAGCACTGCACTCCCCAGTAGTCTCTTGCTGGGCAGCTGCCTCTCCTCCCTTAAAGTCACATCAGGTATGGTCTTTGATTGAATCAAGCTAATGTGTGTGGGGGAGCTCCTTCTTTCCCCAAGCCATCAATTACCAGATTTCCCAATGTATAAGACGTTCCATGTATAAGACGCACCTTATTTTGGGGGCCTGAAATTTGGGGGCAGGGGGAAGTATTACATAGTTATTGAACTCAAGTTTTATTCATCATAAAATTCATACAACTCCTTATCCGCGTGAAAAAGCAGGAAATGCAAGTAAAAAAATCTACAATCACTGTATAACAATCACCCAGTTTTTAGACCCCCAATCTTTTGAAAAATGGTGCATCTTATATTGAGAAAATATCATAACACATGGCATATAGCCACAGGAAGTGACTCAGGCGTGTTCAGTATTGTATGAGGTAGGAGGGATAGTTTGCTGGAGACCTCTGAAAAAGGACAAAGATTTTTGAGGAGAGAATGTTTCTCTTGATTGGTGTGGTATGAAGATGGGAAATCTGGTGTTGCTGCAGCCATCTTTTTTTTTTTTTTTAGAGAGACAAAGAGAGAGTCAGAGAGAGGGATAGATAGGGACAGACAGACAGGAACGAAGAGAAATGAGAAACATCAATCTTTAGTTTTTCGTTGCGACACCTTAGTTGTTCATTGATTGCTTTCTCATATGTGCCTTGACCGTGGGGCTACAGCAGACCGAGTGACCCCTTGCTCGAGCCAGCGACCTTAGGTCCAAGCTGGTGAGCTTTGCTCAAACCAGATGAGCCCGCACTCAAGCTGGCGACCTTGGGGTCTCGAACCTGGGTCCTCCGCATCCCAGTTCAACACTCTATCCACTGCACCACCGCCTGGTCAGGCGCCACAACCATCTTGTCACCAATAGGAAGGCCAGTCTCAGAAAGAGGCCCATACAGCAAAAAAGTGCGTAGAATATTTGGGACCTTGGAGAACATAGCTGAATGGCTGAATTTAAATTGTTGCTGAAGTTCCCCCTTATATCCTGAATTTTCCAGTTATGTGAATTAATAGACCCCTTTATTGTCTGAGTTGGTTTTGGCATCCTAAGTGTGGCATGTGGCAGTCTCAGATACCAAATTCCCTTGTTTGCTAAATCCTAATGGCTCTAGAGCTCTACATCCTTATTTGGATATCTGGGAGACACTTCAGAACTCCCCACAAGGCCTTATGCGGGCCTTGTAAAACCCTGACTAGTCCTCGTGTACCTGTAGCTTGGCTGTCCCTAGTTTGCTAACTGGAACATCATCTTTCTACCCAATTACCAAGCTACATGTAACTTTTCTGAATTTACCTGCATTCCCTATGGTCAATCAGTCACCAAACATTACAGTTCTCTGGCCTCACGTACCCCCTCTCCAGTTCCAAGGCTGCTGATTAATGTTACTTTCTCAAATGGACCTCTCTGGGAGCATCAGCCTGCCACTCCACCTGTCAGACATTTCAACACATTCTCTATGATGTGATCAGACTTAAACCAAGACTTCATCAGGGCACCTGCCTTCCACATTCGTGCATTCTGAGGCTCCTCATTGCTTGTTCCTTTATGCCCAGTGGGAGAAAGAGGTCTAAATGCTAACACAGGTCCTTGACCTCCATCCTCACTGTACAGGTAGCAGCACACACAGCAGATGCCTAAGGACAATGATCACAGAGCTCTTCCCCATGCAGCAGGCCCACTGTCAGCTCCCTTCCTCTGAGAAGCCCTCCTGACCTTGCCACGGCAGAAACTGCCCTTTCCTGCTCTGGCATCTTGACCATTTGGTTCTCCGTCCTCCTGTGGTACTGGTGATCACAGGGGGCCCTCCCCAGTGTACTGCAGGGTTGTGCTCAGGTCCTTACTTGACTCTGAGCTTCTCTTTGAGGGTAGGAATCATGTCTTGCTCAGCCTTACCTTCCTGCCAAATCTCTGACACCTCATAAATGTTCACTGGCAAAACGTCTCATTAAAGTGAATTGGCATCAGAGAATTCCACATCTCAAGGCAGCAGGCAAGAAAATCAATTGCCATGATACATCCTGGAGAACCAGGTTCTCTTTTAAATTTAAAGATGAACATCAGCTGACTTTCCCTTAAAGTGAGTCAGGTCAAAGTGTACTTATTTATGTTCTAAGTTCAAAATATAATAAAAATCTGTAAGATTTTCTTAAAATGACAGAAAATCACAATGACAGTGATGTGAAAGAAATCTGAACAGAAAATAAAGCAGTATTTGTGAAGAAGAAGGGGAGGAGGAGGAGGAGAAGGAGAAGGGAGAGGAGAGGGAGGAGAGGGAGGAGGGAGAGGAGGAGGGGGGAGGAGAAGGAGGAGGAGGAGAAAGAGGAGAAGCAGAAGAAGAAGGAGAAGGAGGAGGAGGAGGATGAGAAGGAGGAGGAGGATGAGAAGGAGGAGGAGGAGAAGAAGAAGAAGAAGGAGGAGGATGAGAAGGAGGAGGAGGAGGAGAAGAAGGAGAAGAAGAAGGAGGAGAAGGAGGAGAAGAAGAAGGAGGAGAAGGAGAAGGAGGAGGAGGAGGAGGAGGAGGAGGAGGAGAAGAAGGAAGAAGAAGAAGGAAGAAGAAGGAGAAGAAGAAGGAAGAAGGAGGAGAAAAAGAAGGAGGAGAAGAAGGAGAAGGAGGAGGAGGAGGAGGAGGAGAAGAAGAAGGAAGAAGGAGAAGAAGAAAGAAGAAGGAAGAAGAAGGAGGAGGAGGAGGAGGAGGAGGAGGAGGAGGAGGAAGAAGGAGGAGGAGGAGGAGGAGGAGGAGAGGAGGAGGAGGAGGAGGAGGAGGAAAAGAGTGGTTATTAAATCCCAAAGTGTCTCCCTATCTATCCCTTGCAGAAGCTAATGAGTCCTCCCCATCAGGGTGCACGGTGGCAGAAACATTTCTGGCAAGGTGCCGGTGCTGGGACCATACACCTTACCTCCTGCTTACCTGGTTCCAGCTCAGATACGTGGCATTCCTCCACGGCTCCAGAGGGGCTGTGCACCTTTGCATCAATCTTTCCTTTTGCCCCATTCAACCTTATAGCAAAGGAGGCTGGCTGGTTAACCTTTAATCCCGATTCCTGAGAATTTAATACATTAGACAAGGTTATGGCTTTCGGCGTTCCTGCCTAGTGGCACACACTGACCCAACCTGGGACTCTGGGGACAGTGCTCATGCAAACAGGCCCAGCATGTTCATCTAAATCTAATAAAAGATGAGCAGGTGAGTAATTCACATTTCTAGCAGGAAATATAAGAAAGCAGAGATATACATCTGCATGTTCTTGTGCCCAAACCATCTTTTTTTTCTTTTTTTAACAGAGACAGAGAGAGTCAGAGAGAGGGTTAGACAGGGACAGACAGACAGGAATGGAGAGATGAGAAGCATCAATCATTAGTTTTTTGTTGTGCATTGCGACACCTTAGTTGTTCATTGATTGCTTTCTCGTATGTGCCTTGACCGCGGGCCTTCAGCGGACCGAGTAACCCCTTGCTCGAGCCAGCAACCTTGGGTCCAAGCTGGTGAGCTTTTGCTCAAACCAGATGAGCTCGATCTCAAGCTGGCGACCTTGGGGTCTTGAACCTGGGTTCTCCATATCCTAGTCCGACGCTCTATCCACTGCGCCACCGCCTGGTCAGGCGTGCCCAAACCATCTTGATTCAAGCTGGAAGAGGTTACTGGGTTTGGAGACTTAAGACATCCTGATCAATAGGATGACTGTTTTAGTATCCCAAACAAGTCATCAACAAAACAAAACAAAACAAAAAAAGTGAAAAATAAGGGCCTCCTTTTTAGGAGGAGCCTGGCAGCTGACAAAACCATGCACTCAGTAATATAAACAAAGTTTAAAATCACTGCTATTTTTTTTTCTGGAGAGTAAGAACTTTTTTTTTTTTTTTTTTTTCATTTTTCTGAAGCTGGAAACAGGGAGAGACAGTCAGACAGACTCCCGCATGCGCCCGACCGGGATCCACCTGGCACGCCCACCAGGGGGCGACGCTCTGCCCATCCTGGGCGTCGCCATGTTGCAACCAGAGCCACTCTAGCGCCTGGGGCAGAGGCCACAGAGCCATCCCCAGAGCCCGGGCCATCTTTGCTCCAATGGAGCCTTGGCTGCGGGAGGGGAAGAGAGAGACAGAGAGGGAAAGCGCGGCGGAGGGGTGGAGAAGCAAATTGGCGCTTCTCCTGTGTGCCCTGGCCGGGAATCGAACCCGGGTCCTCCGCACGCTAGGCCGACGCTCTACCGCTGAGCCAACCGGCCAGGGCAAGAACTTTTAATAAACTTGTAAAGGGCTACATATACACTACCTGGCCTGTGGTGGTGCAGTGGGTAAAGCGCCGACCTGGAAATGCTGAGGTCGCCGGTTCAAAACCTTGGGCTTGCCTCGTCAAGGCACATGTGAGAAGCAACAACTATGAGTTGATGCTTCCCACTCCTCCCCTACCACTTTCTCTCTCTCTCCCTCTCTCTTTTTTTCAATTTTTACTAATTTTAATTTGTTGTGTTCTCTCTCTAAAATCAATAAATCTTTAAAAAATAAAGGGCTACACATGCGAGGGAAGTGGTCAGTTCTGCACAGCGGCTATGAATTAGCAGGACCTGGGTTGCTCCCTCTTCCTACCTATATAAATAAGTTGTTCAACCTCATTAGGCCTCAGTCTCCTCGTATATGAAATGGGCATAACATCTGAATCTATCTCAGAGAGCTGCTGGGAGGATGAAACGAAGTTATGCATTCAAAGCACTCAACACAGTGCTTCACCCATACATGCAAAGGCTCAAAAAGTGAACTTATTGTTAACTATTAAAATACATTTCAAAGTTGTCTATAACCCTAAAAGAGAGAGAAAGGGAATATAACTTTTGCTATTCACTGGATCAGATTCACTCTCTATGCTTTGTCTTAGAAACTATAGCCTCCCTGGGAGGAAGGGATTAGAAGTTCAGGTGCTTAAAATCAACTAATCCTGAAAGCAACATTTTACAATCCAGCAGTTTTGATGCAAACTTAGTTGGACAGCCAGTCCTCAGATAACTCTAAAGCAGCAGGGTTCACACTTACTGTGCAATCGAGGCACCCAGGGGTCTTGTTAAAATGCACATTCTGATTCAGCGGATCTGGGTTGGGGCCTGGGATTCAGGGTTCTAATAAATTCCCAGGCGATGCTAGGCTGCTGGTTCAAGGCCCATGTCAGGAGCAGGGCATTCAAGCTGTGCTGCCTACTTCAGTAGTCACCAAGTGCTCAACAGCCCCATGTGGCTAGTGGCTACCATATTGCACAGAGAAGATGTGGGCATTTCCACTGCTGCAGAACCTTCTATTAGACCGCACAGCCCTAGAGGTCACAGGCTGGGGTTACAGACCAAACTCAAAATTAAGGAGTCTTTGATCACCAGATAAACCCCATCCCACCACCCTCTCCTCCACAAAATGCCAGCCGACTCCAATTTTCTAAATGGCCTCAAAAGTGAGACAAAACAATACATGCCTCTCTCTCCTAACCAGCACCAGATGTTGCTGTGCGGGCCTCCAGTAAAATTCTGATAAATAATTTACATATCTCACGGCATCAAGTGACCGGGAAGAACAGGGAACAAGGCTGACACACCCTTCACTCCTGCTTGATGGATATACAGCCTGCTGCAAACCAATTTAAATATTTACGACCAAACTGTGATGACAGGACTCCACAGAAAAGTTTGCTGGAGAGGATTTCTGCAAACCAGCTCCCCATGGACAGAACCAGTTACGTTACCTGAGTCAGCTTGCTGCTAAACCCTCAAGAGGAAGATAAACACCTCGGAAGATCCAAAAGAATCTTCGAGACGCATGAAGGCAACTCTATGCCCTCAACAAATGCTGGGTTTATCTCCCTCCATAGGTTTTAGTGAAGTTGGCCACAAAAAGAAATTCTGTTAAGAAGCCTTTAAATGAAACACAAGAAAAACATCTGCACACAGTGACCAGTCAGCACCCTTGGTATTCTCCAGATGAGGCCTCTTCAATCTGTGGACTGTGATCCTGGCTTGGGTTCTGCTTGGGCTCTCATGTTTGGAACAACGAGCAGTAGTGATCCCCCTCAGGGAGAGATTAAAATCTCACATGTGAACCAAGTATAGGAACTAGATCCAGTGATATCACCCATCTGAGATACAAGACTGGGTTTCAATGAATCCAGGATTTTCAAGAATGGGGGAGGGGGGTGCAATTAAAGGCTATTTAGAAATCTGTTTAACGAGAAATCATATTTTGAGATTCTAGTATTATTCTACAACTGAATTGCTGCTACTCCTGATTCAGACACTGAATTATTTTTCAGTGTTTTGAGCAAAAACCCAGAGTCATTCTTAGTTTGGCTGAAGGCTCCAATGCAACTTTGAATTTAGTGACCTGTTTAAGACAGGAGGTAAATAAAGCTGCATTTCCTAGCATTGCAATAGGTTGGACTACACACTTACTGCCACAGTGTCAAGGTGGTGGATTAAGGAGGCCACGGTTAAAACCACATGTTCTGGAGCCACAAAGACCTCATTCTCCTCATATTAGCTGGTTTCTAGTATCTATAACCTCTTTGTACCTCAGAGTTTCCATCTTTAAAATGGGAACAATAGAAACCCACTCACCAGGCTGCTGCAAGGATTTAAATGAGGTAACACCGAGGAAGTTCTTAGCAAAGTGCCTTGCACACTCATTATAAATAAGTCAACATAAAACACAACTGACTTCCTTGAGGACAAAGAAGCCAACAACTGCAGGCTAAACATCACTGGACTGTTATGTTGTGTTTGTTCTGTTTTGAAAGCTCTCCTTATCCCTTAACAAATTATTAACAGGCCTCCTTTGTTTCTCTTGAATAAATATTTAAAAACAAACTTGTCCCCAAACATTGAGGTGTTTTATTGACTGTGGCTCTGTTTTGCTCTCCCAACTGTCTCCTGTCCCGAGTGGGGAGCTGACTCTGCCAAGGGAACGCTGCCCTACGATGGGCGACACGTGGTCAAAGCGGGCTAGGATTGGAGCGGCCTCAGGAGTCCGGGTCTCACTGGTCTGGCCTGTGGCTAAGGAGATGGATGCTTCCTTGCGTCTCACCTGAAGGCTCATAACAGTGAGGCGGCGGGCGTCGTCAGAGGGCGCGATGACCGGCACCAGGTAGGGACTTTCGGGGATGTGTTCGTCATTAAACTTGATAGACACCTCGTAGTTACCTGTGGGGACAAGAAAGTCCCATCATTCCAGAGATTCTAGGAAGGTGGCTCTAGTGAGGCCTTCTGCTGCTTTCCCTGGGCAAAATGCCTTCTGAGAGGTCTGCCCTCCTGCGGGGGCCTCAGCTGATTGGTTCAGGGCGTGCTGCCTGGCTCAGGCTGGGCCAATATGATTTGCATAGTTGGGCAAGGGCAGAGATTCTGAACTTGAGTTCACAAGATCTCCTGAAGGACCTTTGTACAGAACTCAGGAAATCCATAAAACTTGCATGGGGAAAAAAATTACATCTCTCCTTTCACCAAACCTCCAGCTGAAAATTTAGCATTTTCTTTCTTTAGGAATGTTGACAAGAAACCACGGCACGTTAAAAGTACTTGTGATTTTGTCACCAACAAAGTGCACAGATATTTTCATATCATTTGACAGTTTTATATATACCTTGACATATTCACTCATTGATATTTTTTTTTATTTTTTTATTTTTATTTTTATTTTTTTCCATTTTTCTGAAGCTGGAAACAGGGAGAGACAGTCAGACTCCCGCATGCGCCCGACCGGGATCCACCCGGCACGCCCACCAGGGGCGACGCTCTGCCCACCAGGGGGCGATGCTCTGCCCCTCCTGGGCGTCGCCATGTCGTGACCAGAGCTGCTCCAGTGCCCGGGGCAGAGGCCACAGAGCCATCCCCAGCGCCCGGGCCATCTTTGCTCCAATGGAGCCTTGGCTGCGGGAGGGGAAGAGAGAGACAGAGAGGGAAAGCGCGGCGGAGGGGTGGAGAAGCAAATGGGCGCCTCTCCTGTGTGCCCTGGCCGGGAATCGAACCCGGGTCCTCCGCACGCTAGGCCGACGCTCTACTGCTAAGCCAACCGGCCAGGGCCCTCATTGATATTTTGAAACTAAGGTAGTTAACAGGCTGACACCAAATTTTAGACTCAATGTATCAATGAAGATATGCATGCCATGGTATGTTATACATTTGTTCCTCAAAGGTTTTGATAACTATGTTTTAATTGATTTCCTTTTCTTTTTCATTTTCTAGAGAGAGATGAGAAGCATCAACTTATAATTACTTCACTTTAATTGTCATATGGGCCTTGAACAGGGAGCTCAAGCCAAGCCAGAGACTCCTTGCTCAAGCCAGCAACCCTGGGCTCAAGCTGGAGACCTCGGGGTTTTGAACATGGGACCGCAGCATCCCAGGTTGAAGTTCTACCCACTATGCCACCACCAGTCAGGCTTAATTGATTTCTTTTATAGTCCAATGTAATTTATATCATGTATTTCAAACCATTATCATGAGAACAGTCCCCACAGGCTTTAGATGCCAAAAGGGTCCACGGCACAAAAGCTTAAGAACCCTTGCTCGAGGGAGTGCAGATGCTAAATAAGTAAGGTCCCTCTGTGGGACAGCAACACCAGCCAGTGGCCAAGGTCGGGAACAGAGGCTGGTCAGTGGAATGAAAAAAGCAGGTGAATGAAGGCACAAAGTAGGCTGGCAGCAAAAGACCAGACACAATGGTAACAAGAGTTCCTGCCCCTTGGAGGCCTAGCTGCTTTCCTGCAATGGGATTTCTAGGAGGTGCTCCCATGTGCCCGTAAAGATACATTTCTCTTTCACTTGAGCTAGCTTGATGGGTTCTGTTCCTTACCACCCAACCATGCCCAAACAAACAAACAAACAAACAAACAAAAAATGTCTTCAGTTGGTTCTTGAATACATACCAGGCTCTTGGGCAATATAAGACACACCACATGACCCATTTTTGTGGTCATCGAATGTAATCTCAGCCTTACTGGGGCCCTCAACGGCGATGGAGAGGCCCCCCGCACCAGCTTCCCGGGTCCAGATGCTGAACTCGGCTGAGACAGAGAAATGCCTGGTTAATGACTGAGCCTGGTGGGGGTCCCTCTTCTTGCCCAAACCTGTAGTGCTTGGTGACTTTCATAGACAGGACTTTTCTCTTTCCCTGAGCCCATCAGAACCCAAGCAAGGGCACTGCTGACATTTCTTAGGTGCCTACCAACCATGACATACCACGTTCATGGGATACTGGATGTCTTGTGAACACACCCAAACCAATCCAGAAAAAGATAAGAATGTTTAGCATTGTCCCCACAGGTGTTCCCACCAGCATAACCATCAATTTAGGGACCTTCACAAGGAGTTTGTGGAAATCTAGCATGTGCCACACAACATGAGCCCTGCAGGACACTCGGATATTGCTTCATTGCTCTGCTCCCCTCTTCTCCAAGACTCATTACACAGAGTAACAAGGAGCTCCTCAGTAAGAAGCTTGTTAGACATTGGGTAAAGGAGCAATCCCAAATGAATTTTAAAGACTGCGCCTTAATACTACCCATCAGAATCCCACAAACAAGGCCTTCTCTTTAGAACAGGGCCAAGAGCCTGACTTCTGGTGGCGCAGTGGATAAAGTGTGGACCTAGAACAGGGCCAAGAGTGCAAGGTGCTCTCACCACCAGGCTCAGCTGTTACTCAAGTCACAGCCCGCCCAAACGCTCACCTGGAACTCCTGCTTCTCCTCTCTCCAGGCCGGGGCCTCCTGCCCGGACCTTGTGGGCACCGCCCTCACCCAGTGGCCCCACAGTGAACTGGAAGGGGCTGCCGGTCACGTGCTGGCCACGGTACTTGACACTGACTGTGTGCACGCCCATCTCCTGGGGCACAAACCGGACGCAGTGTGAGTTCTTCCCCATGGGCACAATCTCTGCCTCGGTCACGCGGCCAGAGGGGCTAGTGACGTGGGCCGACATGTCACTGCTGTTGATTTCTGAAAGGTAGCGAGACGTTGGGGAAAGGGGAGGAGGGTTAAAGTGAGGGCCCAAGGCAGAACAGGACGTGCAGGGCAGACAGCAGAGGGCAAGGTGGGTGCAGCCTAGAGGTGTGGGGGGCTCAGGCTGAACACCTGCCCCCTTGTCTCCCTCAAACCCTGGGCAGCTGTGGCCGGTACGAAGAGAGCCAGGCCCTTCCAGCCACCAATGCAGAGAACATTCTAGGGGGACTGACGCTTCTTGCCCCACTGAATACTCTTACAGCCTTGCTGGCTGGAGCTGAGTTAATTCCACACATCACTTTCAAACTGGAGCCTGAGCTGATAGTTAGAGCATGTAAACATAAAAACTACAATAGCTCAGCCTGACCTGTGGTGGCGCAGTGGATAAAGCGTCAACCTGGAAATGCTGAGGTTGCCAGTTCAAAACCCTGGGCCTGCCTGGTCAAGGCACATATGGGAATTGATGCTTCCTGCTCTTCCCCCCTCCTCTCTCTCTCTCTCCCCCCCTATAATGAATAAATAAAATCTTAAAAAAAAAAAAAAACTACAATAGCTCAGATGTGTCTCAGCCAAAGGTGCCTATAGTCATGTGTATAGGAGCTCTTTTCCATAGGCAGGTAAAGGCAGAAAACATAAGAGCTGTCATCCCTGTCAAGAAGCCTTGACATTTCTTTTAGGTAACAAGGCAAAATGCACTTAGAGGAAAAGGTGAACACATCAGTCCCAACAGCATAAGGGAATCCGTGCGTCAGCAAAGCTTCGAGCAAACTGAACACCAGAGGCCACACTTTCAGGAAGGCGGTGCTTTAGGTCACCCACGCTGGGAAGCAGACTGTGTCTGCTCCATCGAGGTGCTCATGCCATGCCAAGGACTGTGCCTGCAATGTGGTGGAGACAGGCATGCCACATGCTGGGTGACCAAGTAGTGCCATCACCTAGAGCCATATGAAACTGCACCCTCCAGCCCTACAGGATCTGGGCTGAGCAGCAGCTCATGACTTTTAAGTCCTAAGGACAGAGAAAGGAAGGGAGGTTGAAGACAGGGCCACTCCACATGGCCTGAATCCAAGGACATCTGGAAGCTGGTGAACCGTCCTCCATTCTAACCGATAAGAGAGAATCATTTAGGCAACAAGAGGAAAAGTGAGTCTCACCACACCATTTGGTACCAAGTAACTGAAAAGGGTAAAAGGAAGTCAAGACCCAGAAAAGAGGATAGGGAAAGAGTAACGGTCCACATCAGGCAAAAGGAACAGAACAGATTATTTGCAAAATGAGAAGTGCGAAGCAAATAAAAGAAGTTCCCTGTCACTAGTAACGAGAAATGAAGTTGAGGACTGGATACCATCCATACTTTTCCATCAGCTTGATCAAAGCGAGAGTGAAAAACTGCCCAGTGCTGGTGAAGACGCGGTGAAACGGCACCAGCTCACATTCTGAGGGCAGGCTGCCACAGCCCAGGCAGCAGCGTCTGAGACTCGTGGGCTCAGCAGCCCCCCGCAATGTGACATCAGCCGGGGCAAACAGTGGCCAAAGTGAAGGCCCGTGAACAGAGAAAACCCAGCAAAGGGTGGTGCATCTGGACATGAAATGCATCCTTGTGAAGCCCTTAAAAATAACCTTTTTATGGTCACAATCCATGCAGTTTTTTGTTTTTGTTTTTGTTTTTTTTTTGTATTTTTCTGAAGCTGGAAACGGGGAGAGACAGTCAGACAGACTCCCGCATGCGCCCGACCGGGATCCACCCAGCACGCCCACCAGGGGGCGACGCTCTGCCCCGCCGAGGCGTCGCTCTGTTGAGACCAGAGCCACTCTAGCGCCTGGAGCAGAGGCCAAGGAGCCATCCCCAGCGCCCGGGCCATCTTTGCTCCAATGGAGCCTCACTGTGGGAGGGGAAGAGAGAGACAGAGAGGAAGGAGAGGGGGAGGGGTGGAGAAGCAGATGGGTGCTTCTCCTGTGTGCCCTGGCCGGGAATCGAACTCAGGACTTCTTCATGCCAGGCCGATGCTCCACCACTGAGCCAACCGGCCAGGGCCCATGCAGCTCTTTTTTAAGTGATTCTGTCTGGATACCATAGTCATGAAGCTTTCACCACATTCACACATGACCAACACTGTCTTTGCAGGAAGAACCCATGAAATAGTGCTTGGCGGGCAGAGCAAGTATGTGACATGTTAGGAAAGTTAGGAAACACAGTGTGGGAAAAGAACCCCACTGCAGACCAGAATGTGAGCGTCTATGAATAGTAGATTTCCCATCTCCACGGAATCAGGGCAACGAACCTCACAGCATGTGCCAGCCTCTGGGCACGGAGCCTCAAACCTTCACCGTACAGCGGCCTTTCCTTTAGAGGACTTCCTACAGAAAAAACCTGGGCTACATTTCATAAAGACTTGGTGGTATACTGACGAATTTGGCCATATGGGGAACAATTTACAGCCCAAGGGCACAGCCTCATTCTGACTTTAGGAATGAAAAGAAGATGGGTGAAAATTAGAAGCTGCTGCTGGGCTGACATCTCTGACACTCCAGGTACCGGCCTCAGCGGGGTCAGTTTTCTCACTGAGATTATTCTACCCAACAAACAGGAAATAAACATCTAAAAGCTCCTCCATTTTCTCTGAAGCGATACAACAAAGCTATTTTCATTTGTAAGAAGAAAAAAGTATAAGGGAAACAGATTTATTTTTCCTGAATGGGCCTCTGTGAAAATAAGTATTAAAAATATCAATTCATGAATTGAAATTTAAAAAAATAAAATAAAATAAGCTGCCCACAGTGGGCCTGGATGGTATGTTCTGGGCCATGTGTGGACTTGGTTTCCAATGGCACCCACGGCCCTGACCCACGAGCCCCATGCTCACCTGGGATTTTCAGGTTCAGGTCGCAGATGCTCCCGACAGTGGCCACAGATGGGGCCCGACTGGTACGAGTGATGCTCTCCTTGACTCTCCCCTCTCCACTGATCTTCACAGTAAATGGGCTCCCTGCAAGAACCGAGAAGGCCCATATGAGCAGCCCAGAGCCCAAGGCAGACCACTTTCAGAAAAGCCAAGCACCAGACGGAGGGGCAGAGGGGACCATGCATACCGGGCACATGCTCGTCAGCAAATTTGGTGGAGACGATGTACACCCCAGGCACGGTGGGGAAATAGGAGACCTTGCAGGTGCCATCTTCCAGGTCCTCCGTCTGGATGTCTACTTTGCTGGGGCCTTCCACCGCCAGGGATATGCCACCATAACCTGCGACACAGTAACCGGGGGCTGCTTTGACAGCAACTCTCTTGGAAGGGGAAGCTCTATGCATGCAGAAAGGACAGCAGACCTGGGAAATGCACACTGCTTTTCAGAGAGCAAAAAGAAAGTAACTGTGGCCCCCGATGGAGAGAGCCCCAGGCAGAGGAGCAGGTCAGAGGCTCTGAGAAATCCTGTAGAGAAATGACCTGCTGAACAAGGCTTTGGTCACAGAACCCTCTTCTCGACAATATCTACTATTACCCTGCAGAGCGCCTGTCTTGCAGAAACCACTGGGGAAAACACTCTGCCCACATGCCTCCAATAATGGCATGAACTGCCTTGCAGGTTCACTGCCAGCCACAGGCCTGAAAACTTAAATTTTTGAGCTGCCTCACCTCCAATGTCTAGCAGTGAACCACTAAGACAGTAGATCTGAAGGTTTAAAATCAAGAGGGAGCATCAGCCCATCAGGACCAGAAATTCTCCAGCCCTTTCCCCTGGGACTATGTCTTTGTCTAAAAGTCACCAATACGGCCATCACTCAAGAAAGTGAAAGCGGAAAACTCTGGGTGTGGCACAGGCGGGTGAGGCCCAAACTGATTCAAACCATTTCCAAGAGGAAACAGGAAGAGATTCCTCATTTCTGCAAAAGCCCTGTGAGCAGAACATGACCTTGGCCACCTGGCCCAACAGCCTTAGCTTGGGATGAGTCCAAGAGACCCTGGGAAGCTGAGAACAGTGGTGGGAGTACAGATAACAAGAGAGATCTGTTGAGTTGTAGTGGCTCTGGGTTTAGGTGCCAGAAGCAGAGGGCTGTTGACCCTGTAAGTCTCAGGTTCTTCATCAGGAAAATAAGCGGTCATGGGGCTTTTAGGATAATGCAGGGGTATGGACAGGTAGCTGAAAGGATGCTCAGAAGGAAAAGGGGTTGGTAGGATGAAAACATGAAGTGGCTGGAACAAAAAGCAGCCCATTCCCACAAGGCCTCTTCCTGAGACCATCCCACACACCTGCATCCCTTGTGTCCACGATGAACTCAGACATCTCAAAAGTCCGCCCTTCAGACAGGCCTCGGCCATAGACTTTGGCTCTGCGGGCATCACCGATCTCAGACTGGACCACCATGATGGACACAGGACTGTTGGCCACGTGGTTTCCATTCTTCTTGATGCTGACCAGGTGTTCACCCACCTCCCGGGGGATGAAGGAGATGCCTGGACCAGGGCACATATTGGGGCTCGTAAGGGGCAGTGAGAGTGGGGGGAGGCGTGAAGGAGAGCAACTAGTAGACACATTTGTGGGGATAGAAATGAATCCCTGACTTTCCGGCAACCCCAGAGCGTCCCCAAGGGTCAATCTTACAACACAGAAATGTACTTGGACCACTATCATGTGTGTGACCCAGCAGGTTTACCATATCACACTCCAAGGTGTTACCTGTTTCCCAAGAAAGGACTAAAGGAATTCCCACCTCCCAGTTTAAATGTACCAGTTCCATCTAGGAAGGCCACCTGGGCTCACCAATGTGATTGTTAGGCAGCCTCTTCAGGAGACAGGGCTCATCCCGGCCGGATGGGGCCTTAATGCTGGCCGTCAAGGTGCTGAGATCGGTCTCGCTGATGTCAAGCAGGAAGTCGGCGGCAGAGCCCAACTTCACCTGAGAGCACCGTCTGCTGTCATCTGGGAACACCCCAAACACGGCTCCCATCACACACGGTCACCTAGCTCTCCAGAGCCTTCACCCCACATGCCGTTTACAGATGAACAGCCAGAATTAACTGCCCACACTTAAGTGAAAAAAACATGCCTTCTAGACCTAACCAACAATGAATGACTTCTACTTAGTTGTTGGCAGAAACTGAGCCTTGAGTCCTCAAGGACCACCATTAAAGGAAGCTTCACCATTTAAAGTGAAGGCATCTGCTACCTGCCTGCCATCCCCTGGGGCATTTCTTAGGTAAACACTTATCATAGTCTACAAAGGACTGCTGGCTGCTTCACAAACAGTTCTAGACAACTGAGGGGCAAGAACTTCATCTTGTGCATCTTCTTCATGACCCACTGAGAGCAGGATCCAAACACAGTGAGCACACAGAGGGTAGCAGCGGCGCTTTGAATCAGATAACCTCAAGAATCCTAGCATACCCACATGTAGACTTGGCTAAGCCACTCTCTCCAAGCCTCAGTTTCCTATCTGTAAAACAGGAGAGAAAAAGCTATCCAGCAGTGAGGCTGAAGGGCATCTCTGAGCTTACATACTCGTGCAATAAGTATTACTTGAATGCCTCTATCTGGGGGCCTGCTATTGGTGTGGTGGAGTCAGACTGGCACAAAATAACTGCCCTGCAAATGGAGTGAGTGTTTTTCCCTGGATTACCAGCTAAGGGAGGAATCAGCCTGTCCAAAGTTGAGCCTGCACCCCCGATTCCTCCCCCATCATGAGCCCGCTGCCCCCGCTCTAATGTGGAAACAGGCTGTCAGAGCACCTCCCACCTGGAAGCTCCCCGCAAGATAGGCAAACTCTACCTGTGATTTTGGCTGTGAAGGGGCTGCCAGGGATGTGCTTGTCATTGTACTTGACCAGAATGCTGTAGTCGCCTGGCAGGGTGGGCAAGTAGGTCACTGTGCACGTCCCATCCTTGTTGTCAATGCAGCTGATTTCAGCCTTTGAGGGCCCCTCAATAGCCAAGTCCAGACCTCCTGTGAATGGGAGCAGGAAGAGAGGACCATCAGGGAGTGTTTCCTTGTTTCCATGGGGACAACTCATCCAGAGCAGCCCTGAGGCTGGGAATGCCAGACTGACACAGGCCATCTGAGTTGCAGGCAAGGGGCACAGGTCTAAACTAAGCAATGTATGGCACAACACTCCACCATCTGGGTTCTTCACTACAAGTAACCCTGAAAGGCTCACTACTCTTCAGAATGAGTGGGACAAGAAAGACTGGAGCCCTGCATGTCCACCACACATATGAAAGAGTGTCACACGCTATCACTGCTGGTCAGGCACTGGAGGCTGTTGGGGAAATCCCATTAGAAACACAAATTTAAAAGTCTCTACACACACAAAGCTTTATCTAGAATAAGCCACTAATCACTCATGCAGTCCCATGGATACACACACATGTGCAAAAACAACAAAAACAACAATGGCATCAGCCAAAACACTTAAATTTCAGGCAAGTCACAGAAAACATTTTACAGCATGAATCGGATTTCAAAGAGAACCCAAGGAACTTTAAAAAATCCTGTTTTGGTTAGAAGACAGAGGAGCTGTACATAAGAGATTGACATGAAACAAAAAATAAGGCAAATACTACCATCTAATAGTCTTATTTTTAAAATATGCCCAGGAATCGTGTCCACTTAACTCTACAAATGAAAAGCATATACTCTGAACACATATAATCACATAAATGACACAATACCTTCTCCTGCATCCTCGGTGACGATGGTGAAGGTGGCAGTTTTGTTGGCCACTCCATACACCAGGCCTGGACCATAAGCAGAAACACTCCCACTGTTGGGGTAGTTCACGTAGAACTGGAGAGGGCTCTCTGGGTTTGCAAAGAACACAAACAAAATTGAGACTCAGCTGGGGTGGGGGTGCATACTTCAGATAGCCCAGCCAGTGTCTTTTTTCTTTTTAATTGATTGATCTTAGAGAGACAGAGAGAGGAAGGGGGGAGGGAGCGAGAGAAGCATTCATTTGTTCCACTTAGTTGTATACTCATTGGTAACTTCCTGTATGTACCCTGACAAGGATCAAACCTGCAACTTTGGGCCTGACCAGGCGGTGGCGCAGTGGATAGAGCGTCGGACTGGGATGCGGAAGACCCAGGTTCGAGACCCCGAGGTCACTAGCTTGAGTGTGGGCTCATCTGGTTTGAGCAAAAATTCACCAGCTTGGACCCAAGGTCGCTGGCTCCAGCAAGGAGTTACTTGGTCTGCTGAAGGCCCGCGGTCAAGGCACATATGGGAGGGCAATCAATGAACAACTAAGGTGTCGCAATGTGCAACGAAAAGACTAATGATTGATGCTTCTCATCTCTCTGTTCTTGTCTGTCTGTCCCTGTCTATCCCTCACTCTGACTCTCTCTCTGTCTCTGTAAAAAAATAAAATAAAGCCTGACCTGTGGTGGCGCAGTGGATAAAACGTCGACCTCAAAATGCTGAGGTCGCCGGTTCGAAACCCTGGGCTTGCCTGGTCAAGGCACATATGGGAGTTGATGCTTCCAGCTCCTCCCCCCTTCTCTCTCTCTCTCCCTCTCTCTGTCCTCTCTAAAAATGAATAAATAAATAAATTAAAAAATAAAAAATAAAATAAAATAAATTTAAAAAAAAGAAAAATGTTATTTAAAAAAAAAAAAAAACCGAGGAGAGACAAGATGGCGCTGGAGAAGGTGGATGCACCAGCATCTACCTCCCAGAACCAATGTGGATTACAAACTAATTTTATGAACTATCAGCTGGAAAAACCAACTTTGGACTAAACTAAAAGGACTCTTCAACCCAGGAACGCTGAAGAAGCCACCCAGAGACTGGTAGGAAAAGTGGAAACGCGGAAACGCGGAGAGGGCTACCCAGCTCCTCCCAGCGAACGGCAGCAGGGAGAGACTCGCGTGGCGGGAAGTGAGTTTAGCAGAGGGGAAAGGGTCCTCAGCCCCAGGAACAAAGCCCCAGCCTGCAGCCCCAGAGCACAGAAGAAGCGTAAGGACAGTATTTAGCTGGAAACAAGTCAGGATACTGTTTGTGAGAGTCTGATTTCTCAGACCCAGGATCCTTCTTAAAGGGACCACGCAGAACATCTCTCTCACAAACACTCACCCGGGGCTCCTGGGGACGGAGGGAGAGGGGAGAGAACCACAGTAACAGGAAGAGAGTGCAATCTAGGAGGCATAGGGAGAAACATTTTGGGAGATAGCCACCCTAACCCCTGGGACGAGGCACTCCCCAAAGCTGAAGTGAATATTTCCCCCGGAAACAGCAATACCAGCAAAGGGAAGCAGGAGAGCAGCCAAACAAGCTCCCCCGCAGCATTCAGAGCAGAGTCGCATAGAAGGAGGGAGCTTCCGGGTCTACGGTAGTGAGTCTTAGGGTCCGAGCTGCAACGCCCCCACCCACGCGGCTGAGGGCGCACCGGAGAGCGGAGAGCAGGCGGCAGCGGGAGACAAAAGCGCAGTTCTGCTGGCAGGGGCGGAAGCCGACTGGCCACCAGTGGGCTCAGGTGTGAGCTCAATCTTGCCCGGCTAGGGAGAAGGTGGCGTGCAAAAGCGGCCAAGCTCAGCTGCCGGCAGCCTGTAATCCAGCCTCCGGGAAAAGGGCGGGAAACCCAGAAAGAGTAGAAACCAGCCCCGGAGCAAGGGCAGAGGAGCACATCCCTGCCCCACCCGTGCAACCCAGGCTTGTGGTCTGACTTGGTAGCCAGCTCCTCCCGCGAGGGTGGAGCCAAAAGCCCAGAAGAGGCGGAGTTCCACTACGAAGCTAAGCTTGGGCACGCAGCCCTGCCTGGCGGTAGAGCCAAGGCTAGCAGCTGTTCCTTGAGTGGGATCATCCTGCAAAGGCAGGGCGAAAGCTCGGAAACAGGCTGAGACCCGCAGCTGAGCAAAGGTGCTCGCCAGTGCCCTCAGGACCGAGCATAACGTCACACATGGGGGCGGGGCAAAGGCCAAAGCCACCAACCCTTGTGCACCCAAGCACGTGATCACAGCCACTCTCGTGAAGAGAAAATGCGGAGGCAGAGAAATACAACACAAATAAACCAAGAGAAATCCCCAGAAAAGGACCTAAGTGAATCAGATATAACCAAATTACCAGATGCAGAGTTTAAAATAACGATTGTTAGGATGCTCAAAGATATTAGAACCACCATAGATGGCCATTACAAAAACCTAAATAAAGAGATAACAAATATAAAAAAGGACATTGAAATAATAAAAAAGAATCAGACAGAAATGACAAATACAATAACTGAAATAAAGAATACAATGGAAGAAATTAAAAGCAGGATGGATGAAGCAGAGAATCGAATCAGTGAGTTAGAGGACACAATAAATAAAGGCACGGAAGCAGAGCAGAAAAAAGAAAAGAGACTCAAAAAGTCTGAGGAAACTCTAAGAGAGCTCTGTGACAACATGAAGAGAAATAACATCCGCATCATAGGGGTTCCTGAAGAAGAAGAGAAAGAACAAGGGATAGAGACTTTGTTCAAACATATTATAGCGGAAAACTTCCCCCAATTAAGGCAGGAAAACATTTCACATGTTCAGGAAGCACAGAGAACTCCATTAAGGAGAAACCCAAAGAAACCAACACCAAGACACATCATAATTAAATTACCAAAGCTAAATGATAAAGAGAAAATATTAAAAGCTGCTAGAGAAAAAAAGACTATCACCTACAAAGGAGCCCCCATAAGGATGACTTCTGACTTCTCAACAGAAACACTTGAGGCCAGAAGGGAATGGCAAGAAATATTCAAAGTAATGCAGAACAAGAACCTACAACCAAGACTACTTTATCCAGCAAGGCTATCATTTAAAATTGAAGGAGAAATAAAAAGCTTTACAGACAAAAAAAAACTCAAGGATTTCACTGCAACCAAACCAAGGCTGCAAGAAATGCTAAGGGACCTGTTGTAAACAGATCAAAGGAAAAAAAGAATATAGCAAAAAAGAAAAACAGTTTTAAAGAAAAAAAATGGCAATAAACAATTACATATCAGTAATAACCTTAAATGTTAATGGATTAAATGATCCGATCAAGAGACATAGGGTAGCTGCATGGATAAGAAAACAGGACCCATACATATGCTGTCTACAAGAGACACACCTTAAATCAAAAGATGCACACAGACTGAAGATAAAAGGATGGAAAAAAATATTTCACGCAAATGGAAATGAAAAAAAAGCTGGGGTAGCAATACTTATATCAGACAAAATGGACTTTAGAACAAAGACCATAGAGATAAAGAAGGTCACTACATAATGATAAAGGGAGCAATACAAAAGGAAGATATAACCATTATAAATATCTACGCACCTAATATAGGAGCACCTAAATATATAAAGCAGACGTTGATAGACTTAAAGGGCGAGATCAACAGCAATACTATAATAGTAGGAGATTTCAATACCCCATTAACATCATTAGATAGATCCTCAAGAAAGAAAATTAACAAAGAAACAGCAGACTTAAAGGACATATTAGATGAACTTGATTTAATAGATATCTTCAGAACCTTTCACCCTAAAACAGCAGAATATACATTCTTTTCAAGCGCTCATGGTACATTCTCTAGAATAGACCACATGTTAGGGCACAAAAGCGGGCTCAACAAATTTAAGAAGACTGAAATCCTATGGAGCACTTTCTCTGATCACAATGGCATTAAACTAGAAATCAACCACAATAGAAAAATTGAAAAACATTCAAACACTTGGAAACTAAATAGCATGTTATTAAACAATGAATGGGTTAACATTGAGATCAAAGAAGAAATTAAAAAATTCCTAGAAACAAACGATAATGAGCATACATCAACTCAAAATTTATGGGACACAGCAAAAGCAGTCCTGAGAGGGAAGTTTATAGCATTACAAGCATACCTCAAGAAGCTAGAAAAAGCTCAAATAAACAACTTAACACTGCATCTAAAAGAACTAGAAAAAGAACAACAAGTTAAGCCCAGAGCTAGTAGAAGGAAGGAAATAATAAAGATCAGAGCAGAAATAAATGACATAGAGGCTAAAGAAACAATACAGAGGATCAATGAAACCAGGAGCTGGTTCTTTGAAAAGGTAAACAAGATCGATGAACCTTTAACAAGACTCACCAAGAAAAAAAGAGAGAGGACTCAAATAAATAAAATTAGAAACGAGAGTGGAGAAATAACAACTGACACAACAGAAATACAAAATATTGTAAGAAAATACTATGAAGAACTGTACGCCAAAAAACTAGACAACCTAGATGAAATGGACAAATTCCTTGAATCATATAATCTTCCAAAAATCAATCTGGAAGAATCAGAAAACCTAAACAGACCAATTACAACAAATGAGATTGAAACAGCTATCAAAAAACTTCCAAAAAAGAAAAGTCCTGGGCCTGATGGCTTCACAAGTGAATTCTACCAAATATTCAAAGAAGAACTAACTCCTATCCTTCTCAAGCTATTTCAAAAAATTCAAGAGGAAGGAAGACTTCCAAACTCCTTTTATGAGTTAATTCTGATTCCAAAACCAGGCAAAGACAACACAAAAAAAGAAAATTATAGGCCAATATCCCTGATGAACTTAGATGCAAAAATCCTCAATAAAATATTAGCAAACCGGATCCAGCAATATATGGAAAAAATCATACACCATGATCAAGTAGGATTTATTCTTGGGAGGCAAGGCTGGTACAATATTTGCAAATCAATTAATGTGATTCATCACATAAACAAAAGAAAGGAGAAAAACCACATGATAATTTCAATAGATGCAGAAAAAGCATTTGATAAAGTCCAGCACCCATTCATGATCAAAACTCTCAGCAAAGTGGGAATACAGGGAACATACCTAAACATGATAAAGGCCATCTATGACAAACCCACAGCCAACATCATACTCAATGGGCAAAAATTAAAAGCAATCCCCTTAAGATCAGGAACAAGGCAGGGGTGCCCCCTTTCACCACTCTTATTCAACATAGTTCTGGAAGTCCTCGCCACAGCAATCAGACAAGAAAAAGAAATAAAAGGCATCCAAATTGGAAAAGCAGAAGTAAAACTATCATTATTTGCAGATGACATGATATTGTATATAGAAAACCCTAAAGTCTCAGTCAAAAAACTACTAGACTTGATAAAAGAATTTGGTAAGGTGGCAGGATATAAAATCAATACTCAGAAATCAGAGGCATTTTTATACACTAATAATGAACTGTCAGAAAGAGAAATCAGGGAATCAATCCCCTTTACCATTGCAACCAAAAAAATAAAGTACCTAGGAATAAATCTAACCAAGGAGATTAAAGACTTGTACTCGGAAAATTATAAAACATTGATAAAAGAAATCAGGGAAGATACAAATAAGTGGAGGCATATACCGTGCTCATGGTTAGGAAGAATAAACATCATTAAAATGTCTATATTACCCAAAGCAATTTATAAATTCAATGCAATACCAATGAAAGTACCAATGACGTACTTCAAAGATATAGAACACATATTCCAAAAATTTATATGGAACCAAAAAAGAACACGAATAGCCTCAGCAATCCTGAAAAGGAAGAAAAAAGCGGGAGGTATCACACTTCCAGATATCAAGTTATATTATAAGGCCATTGTACTCAAAACAGCATGGTACTGGCATAAGAACAGGCACATAGATCAATGGAACAGAACAGAGAACTCAGAAATAAACCCACAGCTCTATGGACAACTGATATTTGACAAAGGAGGTAAGACAATACAATGGAGTAAAGACAGCCTCTTCAACAAATGGTGTTGGGAAAACTGGACAGCTACCTGCAAAAAAATGAAACTAGACCACCAACTTACACCACTGACAAAAATAAACTCAAAATGGATAAAAGACTTGAATGTAAGCCGTGAAACCATAAGCATCTTAGAAGAAAACATAGGCAGTAAGCTCTCTGACATCTCTCGCACCAACATATTTGCTGATTTGTCTCCACAGGCAAGTGAAATAAAAGACAGGATAAACAAATGGGACTTTATCAAACTAAAAAGCTTCTGCACAGCTAACGACAATAAGAACAGAATAAAAAGACAAACTACACAATGGGAGAATATATTTGACATAGCGTCTGATAAGGGGTTAATAACTAAAATTTATAAAGAACTTGTAAAACTTAATACCAGGAAGACAAACAATCCAATCCAAAAATGGGCAAAAGAAATGAATAGACACTTCTCCAAAGAGGACACACAGATGGCCAATAGGCATATGAAAAAATGTTCAACATCACTAATGATTAGAGAAATGCAAATTAAAACCACAATGAGATATCACCTCACACCAGTCAGAATGGCGCTCATCAATAAAACACAGAATAAGTGCTGGCGAGGATGTGAAGAAAAGGGAACCCTCCTGCACTGCTGGTGGGAATGCAGACTGGTGCAGCGCTCATCAATAAAACACAGAATAAGTGCTGGCGAGGATGTGAAGAAAAGGGAACCCTCCTGCACTGCTGGTGGGAATGCAGACTGGTGCAGCCACTGTGGAAAACAGTATGGAGATTCCTCAAGAAATTAAAAATCGAACTGCCTTTTGACCCAGCTATACCACTGTTAGGAATATACCCCAAGAACACCATAGCACTGTTTGAAAAGAAGAAATGCACCCCCATGTTTATGGCAGCATTGTTCACAATAGCAAAGATTTGGAAACAGCCCAAGTGTCCATCAAAGGACGAGTGGCTTAAAAAGCTTTGGTATATATATACTATGGAATACTACTCAGCCATAAGAAATGATGACATAGGATCTTTTACAACAACATGGATGGGCCTTGATAACATTATACTGAGTGAAAGAAGTAAATCAGAAAAAAACTAAGAACTATATGTTTCCATACATAGGTGGGACATAAAGATGAGACTCAGAGACATGAACAACAGTGTTGGGGTTACAGGGTGAGGGGAGGAGAGGGAGGGTGTTGGGGGAGGGGAGGGGCACAAAGATCATGGCTTTTCAGCATTTGCCATATTCCCCCCTTAATCTACAGACAGCAAATATTTACGTATGGTGTTCCCACTATAAAGACTGCTGTCTTAGGGACAAATGCTGATAAACTATTTCAGCAGTTCCTCCTTCTTCAAAGACTTATAAGTAAACATAGAGCTCCATGTTTCATAGGACATACTCAAGCTCACTCCATGCTCCCTGGAGCTTTAGCACAAGGGAATGCCCCCCCCTTTTTGTGTTTTTTGGGTTTTTTTAAAGTATTTTTTATTTTATTTATTTATTTATTTATTGTATATTTCTGAGGATGGGGATGGGGAGGCAGTCAGACAGACTCCTGCATGCTCCTGACTGGGATCCACCTGGCATGCCTACCGGGGGGAATGCTCTGCCCATCTGGGATGTTGCTCTGTTACAACCGGAGCCATTCTAGCAACTGGGGTGGAGGCCATGGGGCCATCCTTAGTGACCAGGGTGGATTTGCTCTGGTGGAGCCTTGGCTGCGGGCGGGAGGAGAGAGACCAAGAGGAAGGAGAGGGGGAGGAGTGGAGAGGTAGATGGGCACTTCTCCTGTGTGCTCTGGCCGGGAATCAAACCCAGGAATCCTGCACACCAGGCCAATGACTCTGACGGGTCTACCATATCATGCTTTTTACTTAAAAAAAAAAAAAAAATTTACATTTCTTTTGAATGCTGATGAACAGGAGACACCAAATCTTTTTTGCCTGCAAACTACTACCTTCTTTATTAGATCTAGCTAATAACACTGTTCTGTCTTTTTTCCAAATAGCTCCAGATATATGGAAAAGATTTATATAGGTGGATGGGGATCCTCAAACCCCTCAGCGAGATCTTCTGAGAATGGCTTTTAAGATACCTAGAGGCAGAAAAAGCCCAATAGAGATCAGGGGAACTACCAGCTTTTAGGATACACCCTTAAAGGCTCCAACACCCCAAAGGGGTCTCATAGGATGCCATCTGGGTCCTGCTTCAATAGTGGAAAGGAAGGTCATTGAGCTAAAGCCTGCCAGGCTTACACGCCTCTGCTGTGAGGAAAAAGGGACACTGGAAGGTGGGCTTCCCTCTCGCTCCTCTAAGGGAGGGTTCAGTCTCTTCCAGCCCTGCTCCAGCCACCTATGACCTAACCTTGCCCAGAAAGCTGGGGCTTGCCACTGAAGGCTGAAGGTGCCCAGGGCCGTCGGCCCCATCTACGACACTGTGGACGAGCCTAGGGTATTTCTTCCAAGAAGCAGGTAAACTGATCTCATTCGCACAAGGGCCACTTAACTGTTTTGCCTGAATAGTCAGGTTTTCTATTCTTCCCTCAAAGATCTCTGTTGTGGGTGTTGATAGTCCTATTTTCTGCTGCTTTGCTTAATATATAGTGTTTCCTTTATCCCTCCTACCTCAATGCCCCACTCATATTTCAGGCTGGGACCTACTCCTAATTTAGAGCTCTCTTTCCTCCTTTTGCCAACTTGTATTATGAATTTACCTTTGCCACCCAGCTTAGTGTATCCCAAGGTTCTCTTTACCAGGCCACAGTCACAGAGCTCCAGGGAAAAGCAACCTGGTCTCAACTCTCTAGGCAGAGGAGAACAGAAGCTCCATATCCACGCATGCTGCAAATGGCTTTTTCCAGTCTACCTGAATCATTCATTACCAGCTAGAAGCAGCGGTCAGTGGGACTTGGACATGAGCTGCTAAGTACAGAATGGTGAAAACAATTCCAGTGCCATGCGGACTTTTCCTGTGGGGAACTTTCCTGGACTCCTGCTCCCTGTGACAGTTCCTAACAGACTGAACTGTGGTTGGGTTGCATTTTTCAGGGATTTGGCATGGTGATGGGGTCAACTTGGACTTGGGGAACATGTTAAGGACACTACTCATTTATGGATTCTTGCTGTATTCGCCAAGAGTTTGCTTAAAGGCTCTTAATCACAGTAAAAAAAAATAGAGGACTGGATGAAGAAGATGGGGCACATATACACCATGGTATATTATTCAGCTAGGAGAAATGGTGACATCGGATCACTTATAGCGGAATGGTGGAGTCTTGGTAGCATTGTGCGGGGTGAAATAAGCGAATCAGAAAAAAACAGGAACTGCAGGATTCCATACATTGGTGGGACATAAAAGCGAGACTAAGAGGCATGAACAGGAGTGTGGTGGCTATGGGGGGTGGGGGGAGGGAAGGAGGGAGAGGGGGAGGGGGAGGGGTACAGAGAGAACTGGATGGAGGGTGGCAGAGGACGATCTCTCTTCGGGTGATGGGTATGCAACAGAACTAAATGACAAGATAACCTGGAAATGTTTTCTTTGAATGTATGTACCCTGATTTATTGATGTCACCCCATTAAAATAAAAATTTATTTATAAAAACAAAACAAAACAAAACAAAAAAACCTGCAACTTTGGTGTTTCAGGATGATCTCTAAATGACTAAGCCAGGGGTTGAGAACCTTTTTGGCTGAGAGAGCCATGAACACCACATATTTTAAAATGTAATTCTGTGAGAGCCATACCACAACCTGTGTACATTACGCATTATCCAATAAAAATTTGGTATAGTCCTGGAGAACAGCTGTGATTGGCTCCAGCCACCCGCAACCATAAACATGAGCGGTAGGAAATGAATGGATTGTAATACATGAGAATGTTTTATATATTTTTTGTTTGTTTATTTGTTTTTGTTTTTTTGTTTTTGTTTTTTAGAGACAGAGAGACAGAGACAGACAGACAGGAATGGAGAGATGAGAAGTATCAATCATTAGTTTTTTGTTGCGTGTTGCAACACCTTAGTTGTTCACTGATTGCTTTCTCATATGTGCCTTGACCGCAGGCATTCAGCAGACCAAGTAACCCCTTGCTCAAGCCAGCAACCTTGGGCTCAAGCCAGTGAGCTTTTGCTTAAACCAGATGAGCCCGTGCTTAAGCTGGCAACCTTGGGGTCTCGAACCTGGGTCTTCCGCATCCCAGTCCAATGCTCTATCCACTGCGCCACCGCCTGGTCAGGCTATTTTTAACGTTATTATTTTTTTTATTAAAGATTTGTCTGCGAGCCAGATGCAGCCATCAAAAGAGCCACATCTGGCTCGCAAGCCATAGGTTCCCGACCCCTGGACTAAGGTAACCAACTGGTGTCTTAATATTCTTCTAACAGCAGGCAGCTGTGGCTTCTCCTATGCAGGGGCAGCAGAGGCAGAACGCAAAATGAACCTCTGATAACGTCCTATGATACCCAAGGGGGTTTCTCACTCTTGTTCCTCCAATGTTACTCAAGAAAAACAATTCTGAGGCTACTCCAAAGAGCAGGGATCAGGCAGGGGAATCCAGCTCAACTTGACTAATTAGGAGGAAAGAGCCTACCATGTAAAGAAATGACCCCTTAAAAGAGGAAACACAGCTGGCAAGGTCTTTTGGGAAGGCCATTTGCCTGTGACCTTCAAAATGTAAGGCCCTATAAGCCTAGCCCACAGAGCGGGAACTGATGCCACTGTGGTCCTTGGTCCCCACTCCCAGCCCTATACAAGTACTTCCATTTTCACAGTGATCAGATGCAAGTTAGGAAAAGAACCCAGTGCCCAATAATAGGGGGTTGGTTAAATAAACAATGTTCTACTCTCAGGTCATTAAAAAGAATGAGGGAGTCTTCATGCACTAACTTGAGAGATTATCCATAATGTGTTGAATTAAAAAAAGAAAAGGGCAAGTTGCTATATAATATTAATACTACTATTTTATTCCTTTAAAAAACAAAACTAGAACAAGCTTGTATGCATGTTTGTAGGTACAAAGAGAAAAATGTAGAGAGGCCAGCAGGGAAAAGACAGTTTTTTCTTTCTCTACATCTGCATCTTTAGAATATTTAAATAGAATCAGATAATACATTTTTTGCTTTGAACAAATATTATGTACACACATACACATAAACTAAAGCAAACATCAAACTGGGAGAAACAACTCCTATCACAAAAGAATAATCTCTCCAGTATTTAAATTGCTCTCAGAAACTGATAAGACAAAGGCCAATAACCAAACAGAAAAACCAAGCTGTGGATACAAACATTCAGTTCACAGAAAAAGAAATACAAGTGACACTTAAACATATAGAAAGTTGCTCAGTTTCATTCACAAGAGAAACACAAATAAAGCAACACCGAGATACTGTTTCTTCAACGGATCAGTTTGACAAAAACCCAAACTAGCATAATCCTCTGGCCAATCTGCGGAGAGGCAGGTGTTGTACATTGCCGGTGAGTGTGTGAACTGGAAGAGCCCAATGAAAGGCATTTTGGCAAGTTCTAGTAAGATGACAGGTGCCTGTACCTATGCCCAGAAATTCCTCTCCGGGGAACATCTCACAGATACTACGCAGAATGTGAAAACCTATTAACTGAAGCAAAAGGTGGAGAAGAAGCTAAATGTTCTCCAACAGGACAAAATTAATTTGGATTTCCCAAGTATTTATGTGTTAAGTAGCAAGGATGTGATTAATGTGCAAAACAGAACTGAAAAGACCTACTGTCATGAAGTTTAAAGGCTGTATCTCCCTTCTCCAACCCCAAAAAAGTCTCAAACTCAGCATTTTCGTCTGTCTAGGATTTCAGTGTGCATACTTTGAACTAGTTCTTGCAAAATGAAAAAGAATAGTTTTTAAACAGCAAACTGTTTTTTAAACCGTTAAATGTTGACGGTTCACCCTGTGGTAGGAAACTCTGAAGAAGCTCTGTGATTCAGACATACAAAGCTGTCCTGCATATACTGTTAGACAAAAAGGACACAACAGAATCATGTGTAGAGTGTGCTACTAACAAATGAGGAGGGATTAGGAATCTATGTTCCTGCCAGACCAGGCAGTGGCACAGTGGATAGAGCGTAGGACTTGAATGTGGAGGACCCAGGTTCGAGACCCCGAGGTCGCCAGCTTGAGCGCGGGCTCATCTGGTTTGAGCAAGGCTCACCAGCTTGAGCCCAAGGCTGGCTTGAGCAAGGGGTCTCTTGGTCTGCTATAGCCCCCCAGTCAGGGAACATATGAGAGATCAATCAATGAACAACTAAGGAGACGTAATGAAGAATTGATGTTTCTCATCTCTCTCCCTTCCTATCTGTCCCTCTCTCTGACTCTGTCTCTGCAAAAAAAAATAAATAATAAATAAATAAAAAATCTACGTTCCCGTTTGCTTGTAGAGCCTTAAAAATATTCTGAAATCCAACACAAAAAATTAACAGTCAGGTTCAAGGGAGGGCAGATGGAGGTTATAAGTGGGAAGGAAACCTTTCTCCACACCATTTTTAAAACTATGTGTATATTGCCTACTCAAAATATTAAATTAAAAAGTAAAGAATTTAACCAATCTTTTTTTAAAAAGAAAAAAAAGAACAAGAATAACAGTGCTGGTGGTGGACAAGAAGCTTGAGCTGGCTTTCCTTGTCAAGGGCAGCATGACAACAGGGCAGTTTGTCCTCTCCTCACAATCTTTTCCCCACGCCACAGAGGGTCCTGCAGGCCAGGCTGGAAAGTCCCTCAACGCGCCTCACATTCTTCTCCCAGCTCAACCTTTGGCCACACTCAGCACAGTGACAAAGACAAACAACCATGAACCTAAGGGCCTGCATTGAGACCCAGGACACTTAGCTGCATCATCCCTTCTGCAAATCAGCTGGATCTGCTGGGGTCACAGGCTGTTTCATTTCATAGGGACGCCAACACTGCATTCCTCAACCTGCCACTGAGAACTGTTTCCCACACAGCAGTTGGCTGGACATCTGCAAACTTCCCAGAAGCTCAGGAATGAGATTGGAGTCCTGCAGGGCACGCGCTTAGCCCAACTCACCGGGGATGTGGCTGCCCATGTATTTGATGTGCATCTCATGGAGGCCGACCTCAGTGGGGGCGTATCTGACGGTGACTGTGCCATCCTTGTTGTCCACAATCTCAGGTGTGGCCGTCTTCCCAGAAGGCATGTGCACCTCTCCTATTGGGGCACAGGGAGACAGGGCAATGAGCCCACCGGCTACTTACCCTAGAGAATCTCAGCACAGAGGTGCTGGTGGCCTTCAAAATAAAAGTTTTCAGATCCAGGAATACTCACTTCTGCCTAAAATGTCCAAATTCCAGTAAAGGGAAATGCACACATTTGCCTTTATTTTTTCCCTTTTGCTCCCACAGAATGCAGCAGGCAACTCCTATGTAAAGGGCTTTCTACTTTGCAAAGACAAACTAGAACCTCAAGCAGGACTGGGGAAGACCATGAGGAGATGACTAGTAAAAACAGCATCAATTACTCAAGAGAAGAAGGCATTAAAAGCAGGTGGGCAGAGAAAGTAACTCCTGCACGATAGACCTCTGTCAGCGTACTACCTGGAAATGTGGGAGACGAAGAGAAGGTAGGAAAAATGGGGAGCAGGAGCCTGACAGTTGAGAGGTATCTAAACATAGTAGTTCTCATCCTGGAGAGAACCCCCAGGTCTCTCCACGGTGTGATGCAAGTTATAAACAAACCCCCTCCTCAGAGGCAGACACAGATACACAGAACATACTGCAAGCTCAGGGGCTCAGGGACTGACCCCAGCGTAAGAACCAAGATGCTGAGATTAGGAACGCAGGCCTGGGGGACAGGTGGACCACCACCCAAGCACCATTCTGGAAAGCGAGTGTGAGCGAGCATGAGTGAGACAGCCTTCAGGACCGTGCTTACCAGTGATTTCTCCTTTCCTCACCGCAAACGGAATGACTAAGTCGAAAGGTTTAAACCCCAGGCCGTTCATGTCATTCACTGGGACATAGGCCTCTTCAGTGACCTAAAAACAGGAAGCAGTGGTCACTGGGTAAAGTGGACAACAGCATGGGCCAGTGAAGCTAGAGGGAGCAGAGCAAGAGGGAATTCTGCAAGCCAGTGCAGCCAGGATTTGGGGAAGTGGCTGACATGTGGCAGTGGCTTTGTCTAACTGGCCCGGGGCCAGAGCTGAACCTGAGAGTTTGGAGAAGTCATGCTGACCAATTGCTAAAAATCACTAGGCAATTTGCTTGTAAAATTCCCAGCAGTGCCCACGGGAAAGTGGAGGAGAGACAGAAACGTCTGTGAGTCCCCAGAGGCTCCACCTGGAAAGGTTTAGTTGCTTGTGGCCTGGAAAAGAAGGTGTGTTTTAAGTGGCAGAAAGGAGCAGCAGGTGGCTTTCCCTCTGATAGAAACCAAATGTGTAGGTGGCGGCTTTCAGAGTCAGCAGGAAGGCTGAAGACAGCTGTCCATCTTTCTCTTTAAACAGAGACAAACTGCACCGAGCGTGATCACAGACATGATGGCTGGCAATTCATGGAGCAAGGACGATGACATGGCTGGGTCTCATTACAGAGAAAGCAGGATCATTGTGATGGACTGATCAGTGGGGGACACACCAATGACCAGGACACCCAGAGGGCTTAAGCCATCCCCAGAAGCAGGCTGTAGCTTTTCTGAAATGAAGGCTGAGTGAACACAGAAATGCAAAAGAAAACAAAAACAAAGTATACCCAGGGCCTGAATCCAGGGGAACATGCATTTACCGGTGCCTCCTCCACGGCCGTGACTTCCCCATCCGTGGCCTGGTTGGTGGCAAATGGAGATTAGTAGGGAATCACATTGGAGGGACATTGCTACTCAGTAGGTCCTACAACCTGAGGGCCGCTTCCTCCCCACCTGCTCTTGCACTTCAGGGAGCCACTCGCTCTAGCCAGAGCCACCTTCTTCCTACCTCTGTGGGGAGCAAGTTGGAATCCTCTCTTCAAAAATAAAACCCACATACCCTTAGAACGCATGACCCCGCTCCTAGGAAGCAGGTCTATATAAACGCTAGCAGGAAGGTCTAGGTAAGTGAGGTATGCAAGGGGTGTTACTGGAGCTGTCCATGGTCATAAGAATGCTAAGTAACCTAAATGCCCCACTGTGAGGGAGTCAGCTAAGCAAATATGGGGTCTGTACAGGGGAACGCTGCAGCCCTTCTGGAGGAGCAGTTAGTTGTGTCTGGTGAATCAACATGGAGGGGTCTCTACACAGTCAGGGAAGAGAGCAAGTGTAAGGCAATGGATGTGGTGTTATCCCAGGTGCAGAACTGTCGCTACCTCTAGGCACCTCTGCGGCATGAAACCGGGCACGTGGTCTCTTGTTACTTGGTGTCTCCAATAGTTAATGTTTTAAAGGTCTTTATAAATACACTTTGTAAAAATCACAGATTTCATGTTGCTGAGCCAACGGGCCTGAGAAGGGAGGGTCCCTCTCCTCCTGTAACGAACAAGACCTGGAAGGCCTCCCCTATGGAGGAAGGCCTACATGCCCAAGCTCACTCCTTTTCCAGTCTTTTGGCATCTGCAGAAAGGGGGCTTCAATTACAAAGGCAAGTTCTTGAGCTTTCACATCTGGAACAGCCTTATTGCCCCCCACCCCACTTCTAGGGCCCTTTCCATGCATGTCTTCTGTGTGGTATATTTAATTGAACCAGTCTGCCAGGTCTCCTTGAGACATTTGCTGCAAAGGAAGTTCTGGGTGTTCGTGTCCTTTTGGGCCCAAAACTCTAGAGGGAGGCAGAGAATCTACCTATAAGAAGCCAATGAACAGAAAGTCAGCCCATCTAGGTAAGACTGGAGAAAGCTCAGAATGGGAGAATAAAAACCTAAACCTGGTACTGCAGGTGATGCTCCCTTTCTGTAGTCGGTAGTGGTTAGGGGGCAGTGTGTCTCTACAAAGTATCCTTTGTTCATTCCAGGGTTAAGGGGACATTTATTCCTAATGAGTTTGGTGGCCCCCACTTCAGGTCCCTGACTCATCTGCCAAAATGATCCTTGACATTTTCACACCAATTTTCTCACTCAGACCCTCCTAACATGATCCGTTATTCCACGTTCACTGCACCAGCAGGGCTGTGGCCTTGGCCCAGAGCTGCTCTCCATCCTGCCCAATTCTAACCAACCAGATGAAACCCACTACGGGCAAGATCCTTAAATCTACAACTGGGACCCTGCTCTGTGGACAAAAACGTCAACTTTCTAGCTGCATTTCTTTCAGCCCTGAAGGAGAAAAACATTCCCAAATGAGCAGTGTCAAAAGCTGACAAGTGTTTACATCCTTGAGACAGAAGAGAGCCTCCAGGCCCCTGGCACATTTCCATATAAACACATGGCCTCCTCGGAGGCTGCAGAAAGGGAAAAGAGACACAACAGATTACTTGGGCTTCTGTTTGAAATGGAGTACTCGCCTCCTTCTCAGTTGCTGCATAACATGTGGTCCTTAGAAGGGGTTTGAAAGCTTTGCATGGGTCAGATCACCGAGGTCTATGAAGTGTATAGCCAAGTGTGCCTGCTGCCCATGGCATCAAAAGACACTGGGTGAGGGGACCACAGAACACTTGGTACCTGTCTAGATCAGGCACTCTGGGCTCAGTGGACCTGAGTCTGATCCCTCCTCCTATACCTCTTTTGTAAAAGGGCCAGCAATGATTACTTTGAGGATTAAATGAAGAAAAATTGCTAAGGTTTCTAAATCCCTCTCCTAGTTGAAGAACATTAATTAGAGAAAGATCTAAAAGTCACTGGGATTAAAAATTAAAGAGCTAAATCATTCTTTGGCCCAAAAGTATACATAATAGTTTCCCTTTTTCCAGATGTTTCTAGCTTTAAAAGACAAGCTATTTCTCTTCATATGCAAAGTTTATATCTTTTCAAAACACAACTGGAGGTACTCTGAATCATGAAATATTAGAATCCAGTCTCCAGACAAAGAGCATCAGAAATCTTCCTCCTCCATGGAGACCATGGAAACGGGGCAGAAAGGAGGAAGAAGAACAGAACAAAAAATTGTCCTGTTTTATTTACAAACATTTTTGGTCAAAGTGCATCTTTCTGAATTGTGCTTATGCCAGGATACTGCCTAAGACCCTCAACACGATGGATACGTTGGTAGCCAATGAGATTCCCTGAAAACTCTTAGAGCCAACAAGGGTCTCTGGGATTCCAGAGTGTCCTCTAAGACCCTAAAAGGTCATGTCCGCTTAAGAAAAAAATTTTTCAAGAAAAAAAAAAGTGGAAAGGGATGTCTTAGCAAGGATTTAACAAATGACAGCTGTCATTGTTTTACCAATAAAAGCACACCCTAGAGAAGGAACTTTCCTTACCATGACAGTGAAGGGGCTGTTGGGGATATCGATGCCACCAAAGCGCACGTAGATTACATAGGTGCCTGGCTTGGCGGCTGTGTAGAAAATGTCATAGGTGCCATCCTCATTTTCGATGACATCGGCCTCAGCCTCAGTACCATCTGGGGTCAGAACTGTGCAGGTCACTTTCCCCTTCCCAGCAGTCTTGGCATCAACCACAAAGCCCACCTCCTCGCCGGTTTTCACAGTGGAGGCAATTCCAGGACCTGGAGAAAAGTTCATGAGAAGAGAATAGAAGCTTCAGCTGTGGACGGTTACCTCAGACGGTTACAGGAGAACAAAGCACATACAGAGAACAAAGCACATACTTTCAGGTTGTCTGTCTCTATAAATGTTAGATACGCTGCCTTCAGCTACCACCACATACAGGGCTGTCCCAGAGACCACCTGGGGAAGGTACTGCTCAAGGGAGCATTTCATCCATTGTTTATTAAACAAGAAGTATTTTGGGCTCTGAATGTCAACCAAATGTTGATTGAATCTGGCCTGCCAGCATTTAAGGGTATGGGGATGGGAATCAACTCTCATCAGCAAACATTTATTGGGCATGTTCTTAAGTGCCAGGTACACACAAAGGTAAGCAAAATGCAGTCTCTGCTCTCAAGATGCTCAGAATCTCACAGAGCAGTGGATGCAGGTTGGGCCCCAAGAATGACAGCTCCACCTGCTGTGGAAATGCTGTGTGTGTGTGGGGGGGGGGGGGCTACAAAGTTATAGGAAAAGCATCAATTGTCCCGTAAGTGTCCCGTAAAAGTCCTAAGAATACATC
The DNA here is from genome assembly GCF_036850765.1 of Saccopteryx bilineata. Classification (NCBI taxonomy): domain Eukaryota; kingdom Metazoa; phylum Chordata; class Mammalia; order Chiroptera; family Emballonuridae; genus Saccopteryx; species Saccopteryx bilineata. The sequence goes on along the minus strand of NC_089499.1, from coordinate 63,240,284 downwards.
CCAGGCTTGCCAAACTGACGGAGGACTTCCTGAGAAAAGAAATGGCTGAATTCTGAAGGACAGGTGCTTCTGGTTAGGGGAGATTTTCAACCTCTGTTCACAAACAATAACTGGCCCCTTCTCTCTTTGAGGATCCCTTTACACAGAATCCATACAGCATCAGAGAGTGCAGAGAAGTGTAAATTAAAAGCACACTGGCAAAAAAAGGGGGGGGGGGCGTGAGAAGCAACAGGGATAAGAGCATATTGTTCAGACATGAGTAGAAGAGAAGACTGGAGCCAGACTGCAGAAGCCCTTGACAGACCAGAGGTGTGGCCTAAAAGAGGCCCTAGGCTGAGCAGAGTATCTCTCAGGATTCTGCCTGGGCCAAAGAAGGAAAAGGGCCTGGAAAGAAGGAGGGAGTCACTTCCCAACATTTACAGTGCCCTCAGGTCAGCAAAGACAGGCTCTCTGTCTCTGGCACAGCACAGACCCAGCAGATGGCAGATGGGCCATTGTTTCAAAATTTCTCAAATTTTGTCACGAATGACACAAAAAGGGCGAAGGTGAGCAATTTATAAGTTTTTCCTGAAAGCCAAAAGATTTTTTTCCATTCAAAACCAGATGAAATATGAGAATATAAATATCCAGGGTGCACCTACATTAACTAATTTAAAAAGAAGCAGGTCTCGTTCATTTTAGAGATGGGGACTCATGTTTTGAAATTGACTTGAAGCACCATCAGAGTTGCAGGAGCCGTTTTTAGAAACTGAAGCCCTAAGGTACTCAGAGTTGTCTCAGAAATGGAAGGAACTGTGATGCTCAAATGTTCCTGGAGAATTCCTAAGAGATTAGATATAAGTCCCAAGTGTTAAGGGTAAAAATCTAGATCCTTGAAGGTGCTTCTCTCACAGTGGCCCGCAGTGATCTTGAATAATTAAACTACCTACAGATAAAAAGCATAAATTTGCCCTTTTCATGGGAGCAGCCATCACAGTTGATATCTCAGTAAATGCACCCACTTCAAAAGTACAATAATAACAGCTTCCATGTGCCTGGCACTGTACTAAGCATTTTTCATGCCTGACCTCATCTAATCCTTGCAATAACCTTGTGAAACAATCTCTGGTCCTTAGAAGAGGTTCTTGAATTTAAATGTTCTCAAAAAGATCTTCAATCTATGTCTGATTGAAGCTCAGAGTGGTTGAGCATCCTGCCCTGATCACACAGCTATTAGGTGGCAGGAAAGGTCTAGACTTTGGCTTTTGGACTCTAAAGCCACACCCCTGACCTTGACCTGGACTTACCTGTGGCCAGGCACTTGCTGGCATCGCCTGTCTGTGTGGCCCGGATGCGGTAAGGAGAGAAGGGGATGTCATCCCCTCCATAGGTGACCCCAATCATATAGCGTCCAGTCTTGTCAGGGATGTAGGTGACAGCATACGTGCCGTCTTTATTGTCCTGGACAATGGCTCTTTTGGGTTTTCCCTCTTGGTCCTGTGGATCACAGAGAAATGCTATTTAGAATGCTGTCATCGAGATATAAAAACAATTCATGGACAACTTTGACATATTTTGCTCATTAATTAGTACTTTAATGGGAGGAGACAGAACTACTGGCATAGGTAGGGAGATGAGAGGGTCACAGATCCTTTTAATAACATGATGAACACAATCAATTTTTAGTAATTTTTCTGTCAGGTGAACAAATAATGCTTTAGCCCTAAATCCATTGATACACAGGGAGGCAAGGGGCCGAGGCTCCTGCCTGCATGTCACCACATTCACTTTCCCGTCTCTCTCCAGGAGCAGGACCCTACTTCTCAGCTAGGTGCACGGCTCCCAGAATACAAGACTCCACTTCCCAGCATCCTTTGCCACTAGGTATGGCCATGTGACTCGTGACAAATTTCTAGCAAATGAGAAGGGAGTGGAAGTCTTGTAAAGAACTTATGACAGGGCCGTTGAAGAGAGCTCACTGAGTTGGAAGGCCCTGTTCTTCCTGTCTGCCTATCTTCCTCCTTCTGGCCCAGGGCACCAGCAGCCTCACGGCCCATGAGGAGACCGTAAGGACAGATGACACATGATAGGACAGAGGAGCAGAAGACGGAGCCTGCTTCACTGACAAGCCACACAGCACCCAGGTGCCTTGCCCCTGGCTTATTTAACAAGAGAAAATAATTCCATGTGTTTAAACCACTTTTATTTTGGGGCTTACTGTAATATGAAAGTAGAATTTAGTCCTTACTCATCCAATGAGTAATTTACAATATTTAAATATAAAAGCATAGAGATATAACAGAGAGCAAATACGTGAGATTCACCAAAACGTGGTCCTGGGGCCATCCCCTCAGACCTCTCAGGCAAGTGTGCATGTTTTCTTGCCTAATTACTGACTCTCTGGTCTGTGAAACATTGGCAACAGGTCAGAAGTTGGTTACTGAAATTCTGGTTCTCATCCCTGGCCAGGAAATTAGGCCTTATTAATGAAGTCTGACTACAGAAAATAACTCCAAGTTACCGTTATCTGGACAGCAAGCAAGCCTTCCCCAGCATCTCTGGCATCAATTGCAAACTCCACAGGCAGACTGGCGGGCACACCATAGGAACTGAGGCCGGGGCCACTGGCGGTCACTTTGCTGGCATCATATGTGGGAAGGACCTTGACCTTAAAGGGACTTGATAGACACACACATACCCCCAATCAGTAGGGATACACGTCAACCCTGCTACATCTGACCTCTCTTACACAAAGACGCTGGGATTACAAAGAGGATTCCAACAGCAGATAAACTGGCGACTTTGTCAATGCCTTAAGTCCAGCAGAAATGAGCAATGATGAGGTAGTAACCAGCTTTCCCTGAACTGCATTCGAGGGTATACAAACTAATTCAAAAATTAGTTTGGAAAATACAGGCTTAAACACGTTTAATCTACTTTTATTATGCTAAGCCAATGGTCACCAAAATAGAAAGAGAATATTGAAATTTCAGTTTTAATATTTTATCTCATCTTCTTATTTTCTGTTTTTGATATGCTTTAGATGGTATATCATTAGTAAAGTAATATGTAATTATTATTGATAAACCATTTTTCTATATACATATTTTTATGTAAAATATGAATACTGGGTAAAATTTCTTAATTTAAGTATGATTTTTAAAAATCTTTGAAGGCTGTTCTGAAAAGTGACAAATGTATGCATTTTTTTTTATTAATAAAATATGAATAAGAAACAAGGTTCTATCCAACCCTTTGTGGGAATGTTATTGTCATCCAAATCCTCAAGTAAAGTAAAAATCTCTCCCCTAATCAGAAAACAACCTGCAGGGTAAGCAGAAAGAAGACTTTGATAAACTAATGCATTTCCTTCCCCCCAAATTCCCAACTCCTTAATTTCAACTCCTCTTTAAGTTAATAATAGCTGAAAGGAACAGGGGGGAGGGGCAAGAGGGCAGGAGCCACAGTCATCAAGGATCGTCTGTTCTGACGTCTGCGCAGGCCGTCCTTGGTGATGCAGTACTCGCAGCTCAGACAGACGGATGGATGGATGAGCGGGCCACCGAAGCAATGCCGTGAGCCCTGCAGAGGGGTGGGAGAGTCTGGTTCGGACCCCTTCCCTCAGTGTCAGGAGCTTACCTGCGAGGGATCTCTTCGTCAGCATATTTAACGGAGACCATGTAAGGCCCTTCCTGCGATGGGGTGTAGGTCACTGTGTGTGTGCCGTCCCCATTGTCCACCACATTCACTGGCTCCACTAGGCCTGAAGGCAGAGATGAGAGGTCTGAGGAACTGCTTAGCCCCCCTACTAAGAATTCCCACCCTAGGCTAAATTCAGAAAGGATCACATTTATCCTGAAGAACTATTGGTTTCCACTGATGAGTAACATAAATGCAAGCAGGCTATAATCAGAGGCCTAAGAAATCACAGGAGACAGGCGCTCCAATTCATGGTTGCAGAAATGACGCCAAGAGACACCTTTAGTTTGTTATTGCCTGAAGAACACACAGTAGCCCTAGAGTGCAATTAAGGAGACTGCCTGCACTTGTTCCTGGAAGGCCTATGGTGAAGACGCATGTTGCAGACATGTTATAATATCCTTTCAAGCTGGTTACGCATGCTTGAGATGTTGCCAAACTTGACTCTATAGCTGAGAAAGGGCCAAAGTGTCCAGAACTAGAAACAGCAAAGAGTAACCAATGGGCTGGTCAGTGAAGATTTGTGGCAACCTTTGAATAAAGACCAAAGGTGCCAGCACACTGCCTGTAGGTGCAGAGCAGGTGAGGGTGCCCCTCGTGGGGTGAGAAAACCATCAATGTTATGCACTCAGGGGATGATTGGAGATTATATTATAACATAATCAAGGCATGCATTGGGCTGGTAGAGTCTAGATCCCAGTTCTAAACATAAGCCTCAAGGATGGGTCAACTGCAGGGTAGGTTAACCAAAGCATAGCACAGTCATTAAGCAAAGCAAAGGAGGCAGGGACAAGGCAGTTTCAGGGGTGCAGCTAGCAATAGGCATAAAGATTACATTAATTAGAGCAGCAGCCAATAGGAAAATGCAAACCTGTCTCCATAAAGTCACCCTTCGGGTCCCCTTTAAAGAACTCTGAAATGGCTTTCAAGGGGCTGCGCCATGACTGGGAATCTGTCTCATCAGCTAAAATTAAAAGTCTGTTACTTAAGGATCTTCCATAATAGAGGTACATATCTAAGCTTCTCTCTCTCTCTCTCTCTCTCTCTCTCTCTCTCTCTCTCACACACACACACACACACACACACACACGTCTTGAGGCTCAGTAACTCTGTACAAACAGACTAGCCACATGACCTCATTCCCCCAAACCACTTCTAACCTAACTGTTAAGGGGCATAACCTCCTACTGAATCAACTCCATCAAGGGAAAGTTCCTCTTCAAAAAAGGAGCCCCCTATGTGCCACTACTATGAAGCCAAGAACACATCCCAGGGGACAAAGCCAGGTAATTTATAAGAAATCAGGCAGAGACTGACACATTTTAAATGCTGAACGAGGAAATGCGGTTGCACCAAAAACAGTGAATTTTAATGCACTTAGGTGCTTTGCCCCCAAATGGCCTGCTTACCTTACCAAACCACAAAAGGGTGGACCAAATTGCCAGCAAAGCCCATCCCCTGAACAGACCCCCTTTCTGTAGGAATTTGGGGCAATGACAAAGCCATGTGCCAGCAGGCCGAGTATGTCAATTCCAGAAATTATGGGTATATGCCCCCAAGGTATCTCAAACAGAAGTATGATCTGCAAACCCACCAGCCACCCAGACAGACTAGCCCAGCCACCTCACCCATGCTGAAACACAAAATGTAGCAGCTGCACAATTATATGTGTGGGAGTCCAAACACTACCTGCTTCGGCTCTCTACTTTAAAAAAAAAAATTGAGAATAGAAAGACATTTAGAGCCCTATTATTAAACTGGGTGGCAATTGTTTCATTAAATAAACAGAAAAGAGACCGCTAGAGGAGCAGTGGGTCTGTCTACTGTTTGAACAGGAACCTCTATTTAGCTAGAACATGGAGCAATAAAGTAATTTTTTAAAATTTAACTTTAATTTCATGACCAAACTCAAAAGCAACGTGCCTGCTCTGAGTCATAGCTGCCTCTGCCCTGGGCAAGTTGAATGTCAGCAGGAAGTAGGATGCATACTCACCTCGTGGGCCCAAGACCCTGACTTCCAGTGGGGCCAGGCCAGCCTTGCTGCTGTCCACAGTAAAGGACTGTAGGATGCGGGCTCGGACACCCGAGCCCACCCCAGGGCCAGCAATCCTGACCTTGCTGGGGTCCACAACATCCTTCACAGGAACCCTGAAGGGGCTGCCTGGAAAAGAGGTCATGGGATTCAGAGCCTCCATTGGAAGCTGTCTGAACTTAGCATCAGAGCAGCCAAGAACCAACAAACTTTAAGTCCAAGACAGCAGATATCAAGCATTCTGTGCCATTCTCCTGTTCCAGACCCCAGGCAGACATCATCAATCAATCACAGCAGACCTTTTTCATGATGCACTCATCCCAGTTGATCCAGTGGTGTAAGCAGTCACCACAAACAGACCACCAGAGGAAACCAGTATGCCCTTGTGGGTAAGACAGGATACCTTGTTAAAAATAACCCCACTATGGGTTTGTACCAGGTCAGGAAACACTGGGCTAATGTTTAACCAACCAAAATTCCCATGAAAGCAAATTAGAAACTAGCAGGTTGCTGAATGTTTCACCGCAACACCTCACAAGTTACCTTAGCTATGAAACCTGACTCTTAAGACAGTCAGCCAACACTTTACTAAATGGCTGTGCCTTGGAACATTCTGGGGTCCAGGACAAGTTGGCATTTGGCTCTGGGAGGCAACAGAGAGCCTGAAACATAAAAAGTCACATTGAATGGGAAAACTGTAAACGGGCCTCTTTCTGTTGTTATGCTCAAAGATGGCCAAATGTCAAGCTCAGATGTTAGCCACAGAGGCCAAAACTCTCACCCTCTTCTGCAAGGGGAATTTCAGTGCTGATGGCACCCTCTAGGTTTCCTGATAAAGTCAAAATAGCTTCATTGCCTCCATAACCAGTAGATGTTCATCCCTACTGCCACCTGTCCGGTTAGAGCCACCAGGTCATCTCTGGCAACATTCTCTGGCTCTATTCTCCATTATCATGAATTGCAGAGCTATAAAACTCATAAAGCTCTGTGTTCTGTCACTAAGCCCTGCTGTTTTTTCAAAGCAGTTAAACCATGAATTTTAGTGCCAAAAATGCCAGACAAGCTTCCAGAGGGCAGGAGCTTTGACTGTTCTGGTTCATGGCTGAATCTCCCTTGAAAAGTGATTACTGGCCCTGGCCATTTTGTTCAGTGAATAAAGCACCATTTTGCTCAGTGAATCGGCCTGGCACATGGACATCCTGGGTCTGATTCCCAGTCAGGGCACACATGAGAAGCAACCATAGGCTTCTCTTCCCCTTTCGCAGCCAGTGGTTCGACTGGTTTGTGCATTGGCCCCAGGCACTGAGGGTAGCTCAGGTGGTCCAAGCGTCAGCCTCAGGCACTAAGGATAGTTCGGCTGATTTGAGGGTTGGCCCCAGATGGGGTCTGTTGGGTGGATCCTGGTCAGGAAGTATGCAAGAGTCTATTTCAACTCCTCTTACTTAAAAAAAAAGTGATCACAGGATTCCATTATAAAAATCTAAAATGAAAGAGCTGCAAGGACAAGTTTGAAGAGAAATAATGTTTTAAATGAGTAGAATTACTTGGAGAGGACTGTCAATGCTTTCTGACCAATGTGAGAAAAAGGAAGAGTTAAGTGTGTAACTGTGAATGCAGTTGCACATGATAAGGGGAGAGAGCAGACACAGTCAGGAAAGTATGTGTGGTCAGGGCACACTCCAGTTTTCTGGGAGCCTATCCAGAAACCTGAAAGTAGGACCATCCGCCTCCTCCCCATCTCACCCTGGCTTATGGCCTTCAGGGCAAGAACAACACTGACCCACCCAAGGCTCCTCCTGCTCTGGGGCTTTCAGGGTGGGACTCTGCCCTCTTTCTCACCTGAGATAAGGCATAAGCTGATTCAGGAGCAGCTCTAGAGTCCTTGGACTTGTGTCCACACCATACCACATGCTCACCTGCATTTCTGGATGTGTGTTGAGTGGCAAATGTTTCATTAAATAAACAGAATTAGAGCATATGGAAATTCCCCTCTGCTGGAATATGAAAGTTGGAAGGGCCTTCATTACTTAAGTCGTATATTTCTTTATTATTTCAATTGCTTATAGCAGTGGTTCTCAACTAGGGGTCATTTTGCTCCCCACTTGACATATGACAATATCTGGAGACATTTTTGGTTGGCACAAAATGGGACGCTAAATACCCTACAATGGACAGGACAGCTTCCACAACAAAGAATTATCAGCAGTTCTAAGGATGACAAGCCCTGTTTTTCAGTAAGTGTATATACTCCATCATTCCATAGAAAAAATATTAATAAAATAAGATTTGAATTTGTGTGTTTCTGTCAGCTATTAGGACTGTCAATTGAAAAATAAATTGATAGTATAAGATACATGTAGAAGATGATTAAGAACCAACTACAAAATAAAGTGGAAATTTTCAATTTTGTAAAGAAACAGCTTTTCTTTTTTCTTTTTTTAAATTCAGCGAGGAGGGGAGTCTCTACAGTCTCCTACTTGCACCCAAACCAGGATCCACCCAGCAAGCCCACTATGGGGCGATGCTTTGCCCATCTGGGGCATTGCTCCATTGCTCAGCAACCAAGCTCTTCTTAGTACCTGAGGCCATGGAGCCATCCTTAGTGCCTGGGGCCAACTCACTCCAATCCAGCCATGGCTGCAGGGGAGAGAGAGAAGTGAGACAGGAAGGGGAGGAGAAGCAGATGGGCACTTCTCCTGTGTGCCCTGACCAAGAAATCAAACCCTGGACATCCACACGCCAGGCTGACACTATCACTGAGCCAACTGGCCAAGGCTACAGTTTTTCTTTAAAACAAGAACTAGGTTCTCCAACACACGAAAAATCATTTTCAGTCAAAATTTCAAGTTAATACTTTTTGCCATATTACTTGTCCTATTGGGAGTTAGTATATTTTTGGAGATGCAGGCCTAAGGAAAATTCTCCCTTTGCAGTGACTGCAAATGTCAGGCAATTTTTCTTATTCAAGGAGATATGCGAATTAAACGTTTTCATGCAAAATCAACTATTCTTTGGGTTCCTTTCTGAGGAAGAGCTTACCAGGGATGTGATCTCCTCCATATGTAATATTAACATCATAATCCCCTGGAGCAAAGGGGATGTACTCAGCACTGCAGCTGCCATCTTTGTTGTCTCTGCAGTTTATCTTCGACTCTGATGGTCCCTCAACAGTTATGCCAAGCCCACCAATTCCTGCCCCTCTGGAAAGTGTGGAGAAGAAAGCAAAGTAGTACTAGTAGTTCATAAAATTAATTTAAAATCACTCTATAAACTTCCCGTTTAACCAACCCAACTCAATTACTGTGACACTTCTCACAGGGAATTTCCTAATGATCTAATATAAATAAAGACAGCTTTAACCTCTCCTTTCCAATGTTTATCCAATGTTTTTCTTATCTAGGAATATAAGTACAATTTAGGTCTATGCTTTGTGACTTATTTTAATAGGAATTCTAGTATTTCACTTAAGTGAGATTGGCTCTCTGTTTATGCATTATCATTCTCATTTGCTCAGCAGTTTACGACTATTATTATCAGTACTTTTTGGTACCTTTTTGGTATACTTAGTCTTTTTCTGTAACTTAAGTCTCTATAAAACAAAATGCCTCCTGTATCATGAAAAATAAAAACCCTCTCAGAAGCTGGGAGACTTTACACATATGTAGGAAACACCCATAAAATTTCTTTAAAGCAGTTAAACTACTTAGGGTTGCTCCTTTTAGAGCAGTGGTCCCCAACCATTTTTGGGCCACGGACTGGTTTAATGTCAGAAAATATTTTCACAGACCGGCCTTTAGGGTGGGACAGATAAATGTATCACGTGACTGAGACAAGCGTCAAGAGTGAGTCTTAGACGGATGTAACAGAGGGAATCTGGTCATTTAAAAAAAAATAAAACATCGTTCAGACTTAAATATAAATAAAACAGAAATAATATAAGTTATTTATTCTTTCTCTGCAGACCAGTACCAAATGGCTCACGGACCGGTACCAGTCCACAGCCCGGGGGTTGGGGACCACTGTTTTAGAGAATCAGCACACAAACCTCCGGGACTTGCTTACCTGGTAACCACAGTGAAGACATTGGGTTTGTTGGTAAAGGCCTCTATCAGTCCGGGTCCTTGGGCTTGAACCCGAGATGGCTGGCAGCCTTCGGTTACAGCCACTTTGAAGGGACTATTTGGGATGGGCACATCGTCATACATTACCTCCACTACATGGAGGCCTGTTAAAAACAACAAACCAGAACATATTGTACAGGAATCACCTATTTGTGAGAAATGACATTTAACTCCAAGGTTTTACCTACCATTCATGGCTATGTGCTTTACCATGTTATTTTAAAAAGGAAGGTTAAAGAAACAGTAATATTGATATAATCTGATTTTTAAAAAATACAAATTGTCTATTTATGCTTTTGGTTAACTTGGCATTCACTTAACCCAAACACCCCCCTACACACACACACAACCTCTCCTCCAAACAAATATCAGTGAGTCTCCATTGAAGTCAGTCATCTTAAACATGCTACCGTGTTTTAGGAAAACTCCATCTAATCATTAAACAAAAGACAAAGAAAAATACATATAATAGAAGATACATGTATCTATAAAAACAGATTCAAATATCTGTACCAGAATATTTACAGGGATCATATATCCAGGTTATAAGGATATATGGTACCTTTTTTCTTTATGCGTTTATCACTTACCAAAATGTTTTTCTAATTCTTAATGTCCAGGAAATAAATCAATGTGCTAAAAAAAACTACATGAATGATCAATATCCATGACATCACTCCATACCTGGCTCTGATGAGGCTTAGGCTAAACCCCGCCCAGCTGTCACCCAACAGGGCCGGGATGCCAGGCCCTGAGTGGGTGGCTCTGTTGGGGAAGAAGGTCTTCATACTGTATTTCCCTGTCACTTTGCAAGTGCCTCTGCTGAGATGATGGGCTGAGCTCACGGGGCAGAAATCAGCATCAGCCACCAGGAGGAAATGACCAAGCATAGTTTTTTAACAAGGTTCATGTCCAAGGAGAAGCTAACTCACCTTTCTCAAAGGGTGTATACTCCACCTGGTAGGTCCCATCAGCATTGTCTGTGACAAAGCACTCAGTGGAGGCCCCTGAGGGGTTGGCAATGTGGGCCTTGATGTGGTTGCCCCCCACCTTCGTCAGGGGCCGTGAGTCTACAGTGAAGTCAGTGGTGGCTTCACGAAACACGTCTGCAGAGCAAACACACAGATAAGAATGTCACCAATACCTGGGACCCAGGAGCACTTAAGACACAATTAAGTGACAGCAGACAACTGGTTTAACTCTCAAAATCGGAAAAGAGAAGCCCCTTTCAGGGCAGCCCCAGCCAGTGACAACATAACCATTGCATACATTTTGGGACAAAGGTAGGGAGTTGTAGCCTCTCTCCTTTTTTAAATGGAACCCACCTTTTCCTTCTATTCCTGGCCCAAAAACTTTGACCCTGCTGGTGTCCACAGCGGGTTCCACCTTGACACAGGCAGGGAAGTGGGGCACGAGCTCACCCCCATACTTCATAGTCAGCGTGTACATGCCGGCGGTCAGGGGCACGTAGGTCACTGCATAGGTGCCATCTTTGTTGTTCTCAATATGGACCTCAGCTTTGGCTCCTGAGTCTGAAACAGCTTCCAGGCCCAGGGCCCCGGGCCCTGCTTCTGAACAGTCCACGCTGAGCAGCCCAGCCTCGCCCACTTTCCCATGCTCCAGACCTGGTCCCGACGCCACGACTTTAGAGGGATCAAATGGCATTTCAATGTTGGCCTTGAAGGGAGAACCGGGTATGTGGACTTCCTCAAAGAGGATGTTGACGAAGTACTCCCCGGGCTTCGTGGGAAGGTAAGAGACAGAGCAGGTCCCATCGCCATTGTCAGAGCATTCGATTTTAGCCTCGCACGGACCTTCTACAGTCAGGCCCAAACCTCCGGTTCCAGCTCCTTTGGTGTCAATGGTGAACTCAGCAGGTTTGCCTACAAGGCCACCCTCCAGGCCAGGACCATGGGCCTTCACCTATTTGAGGAAAGAATAAAAGTCAAACTCTACCTGACAGTAGCATTTTGCTCAGCCAGTTCTCCTTTCCACACCCAAGCCTGTAACCAGCAGAAACTGCATCTCGGTTAAGTGGGCCTTTTCCCTAAGGCCAAACTTGAACATACTCACCCATGCTACTGAGTTACAGACACAATGCAGGCAATGCTGCAAACAGCTAAGGGAGCCATGCTGTGAGCTCAGTAACATTGAAAGCCATAGCAGGGAGGTGTGGCCTCTGATGCACAGAGCACAACATCCCTGCCTCCTGCCGCACCCAGCTCCTTGGACCCTGTGGGGTACAGCTGGAGACTAAACATCCAGTCCCACAAACACAGCAGGTTTCCTGGTTTGAGTGCTCCTGGAACAGCTTGCATGGACCTCACTGTGCCTTTGGCTGCTATAGCTCCCTCAACAAACTCTGCATACTAAAAAGAGGGAGGAGGGAGGAGGGAGGAGGGAGGAGGGAGGAGGGAGGAGGGAGGAGGGGGGAGGGGGAGGGGGAGGGGGAGGGAGGGAGAGGGAAACATTGATTTGTTGTTCCACCCATTTATGCATTCATTGGTTTAATCTTCTATGTGCTCTGCCCGAGGATCAAACCCACAGTTCTGGCATATCAGGATGACACTAACCAACTGAGCTACCTGGCCAGGGCTACAACTAGACTGTTTTTAAAAGAGGGAGAGGAGAGGGTGAAGCTTTCATTTCTGATTCAAAAAACAAGACAGTGTTACAGGATTCATGCTGTTCAGACCACTGGGAATACTCTAACACCCGGGATTCAGGACTACGAGGAGGAAATGGCAATGAGGATACTCTATTTTTATATTTAATTATAGTATTATAGCATGTGTGGGTGAGTTCACTCTGGGCACCAAACACAGGCCTGGGGCCTCCACACTCACACATCTCCCCTACCCTGACAGGCATGCTTTGAAGTGAGTCCCATTATCACACTAACAAAGGAAGGGACAGAATTCAGGGACAGGGAGCCCCTCACACCCAGACAACGAGGGGAGGAGGAGTGGGACCCTGCTGCATGCTGAACTGTAGGAAGAGAACTACTGCCAACCATTGAGAACTGACTTTTAGCACAACACCATTGTCTAAAGGTGTTTTCCAGGATCAAAGGACTGTGTACGGTGTTATATTACACAACAGGGAACACGTTCTGAATAAAAATCAAAGCTGACCTTGGTGGGATCCGGGGGTAGAGAGGCCTCCACGGCGTAGGGGCTCCCAGGCACAGGGTGGCCATCGTAGGTCACATCGACGGCGTAGAGCCCCTCCTCGCGAGGGATGAACTTGGCTGTGCTGCTCTCCCGGCCCACCACAGGCGCCACCAGACACGGCACGACCTTCCTCGAGGGACTGAGGATCGTCACGTCCAGCTTCCCTTGGCCTCCCGCCCCTCTGGTGTCAATGGCGAACTCCTGATCCTTCCCAACTTCCACTCCTGGACAAATAAGCCAATTAATTAATTATTCATTGACAATTGTTAATATTAATTATGATAGCCATCATTTACTGAATGTATTTTGTATGCCAGGACTCAGTAAAGCGTATAATCTACTTTCATTTTTACCTCAACCCTATAGGGCGTTGATTAGTCACCAACAGCTTTAACACAAGGGGAAACTGAGACTCAGAAAGGTTAAGTAACTTGTCCAAGGGTTCTCATCCAGCAGAACAAAAAGCTGGGACTAAAATTTACTTGACTCCACAATCTGCTTTGCTGACCAATAAATTATAATCTGACACTGTCTTCTCTGCTTCCCTTACTCCTGGTGTATCAAAACATTTCTGCCTGTCTGGTGGTGGCATAGTGGACAGAGCATTGACCTGGGATGCTGAGATCCCAGGTTCATGGCCCCAAGGTTGCCAGCTTGAGCATGGGCTCATCCAGCTTGAGCGCAAACTTACCAGATTGAGCGTAAAGTCGCAGCCTGAGCATGGGATCATAAACATGATCCCATGGTCACTGGCTTGAGCAAGGAGTCACTGGCTCGGCTTGAGTCCCCTGGTCAAGGCATGTATGAGAAGTAATCAGTAAACAACTAAAGTGACCACACTACAAGTAGATGTTTCTCATCTCTCTCCCTTCCTGTCTGTCTCTCTCTCTTACAAAAAAAAACATTTCCATAAGCCAGTGTTTTATTTACTAACTTTTGGCAGCAAATGTAACTTTACAACCAAAAACGTAAAAGTCACAGAGCTGATATTTGAAAGGTCTTTGCAAAGCAAGCCACAGAAAACCATGTGTTGTATTTGACATAAACAAGGAAAGGACTTAAGGACTTTGAACCAAAACAAAGGCCCTGGTAACACAGCTCCTCCCCCACCCAGGGAACTGCCTAGATGAACACTGGGGAGCCACAAGCAAGGTGGAGCTCCAAGTCCCAGAGGATTTTCCTGATTGACACTGTGATTTACCTGGTCTGGAGCTCAAACCCTGGCTGTCTTGGAGAAAGGAGTGAAGAGAGGACACTTGTAGGGTTAGACAGTGACCGTGACCTTTCATATGCTCAGAACTGGCTGCTCACCCCACCTCCCGGGGACAAAAGCCAGCATCGAGCTCTTGTTTCAAAGCCCAAGAGCTGGGAGCTAGGAGCTGGCCTCATTCACAACTCCTACATTTGGGTCACAGGTCTATGAAGGCGCTCACTGATGGTCTCCATGGAGACCCAGAGAAACTCTCATGGGTGGGACAAGAGGTTTTCCCTAGAAGTGTGCACTGAGCCCCCCATGTGCCTGAAAGCAGGTGGACATATGCCACCCAGGTGCAGCCAGGCTGTGGTCATGTGACAGCTAATGCCAACAGGGGATTAAGGTGTGAATGTTCTTCAAGAAGGAGGTAAAAGGCAGGGCAATGACAATGGGGATGGCAGGATAACTTTAATGCAAAATAAACACTGCCCAGTGTTTTCTGCTGGCAGATATACACATGCAGATGCAGAGAGAAGGTCTGGAAGGATAGAAAATGAACCAGTAACTTCAGTTAAGCCTGCAGAGGAAAGCGGTGATGTCTAAAGTGGAATCTACTCTTAATTGTGATATTTTTTAGATGAAAAATCAATTTGTGCACTTTTTGGGTAAAAATATAGTTTTATAATCAAATGCTGAACTTCTGAAGCTAAGTGATAAGTACATCAGCATTCATATTGTGCTATTTTCTTTAGTATGTTCGAAATTTTCCCTAATAAAATTTTCCTTAATTTAAAGGAAATGAAATGAGCATGTAGTAATAAGATGCCTAATAAGCTCAAGGAATATTGCGGTGGGAAGGGGTGCATTGTAGTTATGCTTTCTGAGTGCCAGGAAGCTGGCTTTTATGCTTGATTCCCCTCCTCCACGTGGACTCCATGGCCAAGGAGAGCTGGCCCCACAGCAGCTCGCCAGAGAGCAAGGTGCCCAGCTTCCCTGTGATGAAAACATTCCACTGTGATGCCAGCAGCTAGAGGGCTGGTCCTGAGTTACCGGGCCAGCCTCTGAGTTCATTGTTAGCTCATTTAATTTTTTCACTATTCCCATGAGGGTTATTGACCACCTCAACTCCCAACTACACCACACAAAGATGAAGCTTGAGGCTTGGTGACATTAAGTGGCAGGTAGGTTTCCACTGCATGGCCTTAATTCTGTCTTATTACAAGCCTGTCCTATTACACAGTCTCTTAAGTCAGAAATTGCTTCTCTGCTAACTGTCTTTGGAAGGGAATCTAACTGACAGACCCTGGTGGTGGTCTTCAATGACCCGTCTCCCCTCCATTCACACTTACTGTTTGCCAGTCCATTAATTTTTATCTTGCTCAGATCCAGCGGAGCAGCCACACCCACAGTAAAAGGGCTTTTAGGGATGGGATCGCCACCATAGGTCACCAGAACCTGCATGCTGCCCTGGAAGAATAGAAAATCGAGTATACCTTTGGGTACATCAACATAGTAACCTGGTGTGCACACCTGCCTTCTGGATCTCTCACCCTTCCCGGAGACATAGGGCATCTGACTCTAGTGGACAGAGAAAGCACCTCAGGCATTTCTCTATGCATCTGGCCCAATGGTAAGAATGTCAGAGACACCAGATAAAATAAGAGCAGCTAATAACAACAGGGACAACTGAATGAGCACACTGTGGCTGTGCTTTTAAGCATTTCCTGGATTCAGTCTCAAAAATAGTCCCAAGTTGTAGATCCCTCTGTCATTCTAACTTTTTCAGGAAAGAAAACTTGGGCTCAGAGAGGTAAAGTCACTTCCTTCAGGCCCTGGCTGGTTGGTTCAGTGGTAGAGCGTCAGCCTGGCGTGTGGATGTCCCGTGTTTGATTCCCTGTCAGGGCACACAGGAGAAGCACCCATCTGCTTCTCTACCCCTCCCCCACTTCCCTCTCTCTCTCTCTCTCTCTCTCTCTCAATCTCTCCTCCTCCCCTCCTGCAGCCATGGCTCCATTAGAGTGAGTTGGCCCCAGGCACTGAGGATGGCCTTCACCTCAATTGCTAAAAAATGGCCCCCTCTGCAACAGAGCAAGGGCCCAGATCCGGAGAGCATTGCCTTGTAGTGGGCTTGCTGATGGATCTCGGTCGGGGTGTGTGTGGGAATCTATCACCCCTCCTCTCACTAAACAACAAATAAATAAAAGTCACTTCCCCTAAATGTCACCTGCCCGATAAGTTAAGTGTGAGCTGGGCCTCACACCCACAACACCCAAACCTCAATCTCAGCAGCTCTGCCACCCCACCTCCACACCTATTACACACCCAACCTCAGCCATGGAGAAAGCAGCTGGGCCTAGGGGCCTTTACCTGAACAAAATCAGTTTTTTTCTGTGTCCTGGGAATCTATTTCTGGCCAACAAGCTGAGACAGAGATCTCCAGGAGTTCACCTGGAGCTCTTATAAGGCCACTGTGTAGTATATAAACTCCCACATCTACATCAAGGTAACAAAAGTTGCCAGGCTGGGCCTGTGGCTTCCCAGGGTCCCCCGCGAGCAGCCTTGTGGCTACAGCATGGCCTTATGCGCTGCTGCTGTTCCCCCTGGGCCGTCCTGGCCCACTCACTGCAGGCTGCCTCGCTCCACGCCCCCTCCCTCTTAACCAAGCCTCCAGGAAAGCCCACAGCTGTCTCCATCAGTTCAGATCCCCCTCACCTCAAAGGCCTGGGCACAGAAAGACAACAACATGAGAGGGAAAGGGGAAAGGACAGGGGAGGGAGACAAGATCCTCTTCAGGAAGCCAGCCCCTGCTGAAAGCTGTCACTGATCAGTGTTAGAAGGGTGTAGCTTGTGGCCTGTGTATAAGTTGGCCGTATCAATGAAGAAAGAAGGACTGATTTTCCAGGATTTATTTGTACTACACACAAAACCAACTGGCCATCCCGCCCCCAGAGTGTAACATTTCATGGTAAAACGTACACAGCGGGTCAGATCTGACAGAGCAGAGACTGACTTGTTACTTTGGCCCCCTCGGCATTCCAGACCTGTCAGCTTATCCCGAGCTTCATTTTGCCCCCAAGCCCCTAACTCCTGGAGAGCTTGGCCTCACAGCTAACCCAGGGGCCTTGAAAAACCTTCTTCAACACCCACTGTCTGTTTTTTGATCACCTCTTTGGAGTGGCAAAGGAGAGGGAAAACTTCTCTTCCAGTTAAGCTGCCCATCCCATAAAAGAAAATATGTTATTACCAGTCATAAAAAGAAACAATAAAACAAAAACTTAGATAGGAAGTTGACTCTACCTTAAATAACCCGAACAAGAGGGAAGAAGAAGGTTCGAGATTGACACCTGCGATAGTCGCGCATTTTAAGGCTGACTGGGAGGCTCCAGCCAGGGAATGGCCTATGCCTTTTCCCCAGGGGACTGTGAAGGGAGGAATGCTTGAGCAGTGCCCTAACAGAGACTTCTCCAACTGCAGGATTGTTTTACTCTCCCCCTATGCGCTTCTGAGACCTTCATCTTATTCTGCAAACCGCATGTACCCAAGACAGAAACCTGAGAGCTCAGGTGAAGACAGGACAGAGAGCTACCCACCACCACGTCTTCCAGAGGCCTCTGTGACACCCCAGCCACCAGCAATAATAATACTTCAACACTATGTCTTCCAGAGGCCTCTGTGACACCCCGGCCACCAGCAGTAATAATACTTCAAGGGAGGGACTATTATCCTGTGAGGCTCACTGAGCTCATGGGGTTTCCTAAAGATGCCACAGTCACATGTGGCGTTTTCAATGATCAGAGACTCCTGACTCAACATGTCAGGGAGCTGCCGCCACCAGCTTGTCTCACCACTCTGTTCAGGGAAGCTTGGAGTGAGAAATTGAAGTCATTGAAAGTCACAATCAAAAGCACAGAACGCAAAATCATCAGGGGAAACTGGCATGTATAATTTCCCTTCCATAACATTAAGTCTTTGTCTGACCTTTTACAGGTCCTCAAGCCCCAGCCCAACAAGTTTACCCCTTGAGGCAAAAGGAGCTCTGACCACTACCTTCTGGTAAGAGCTACAGGATCAACCAGCAACAACCGTCCCAGCACTGCAGGCAGGTGAGCGCCTGAGGCGGTGGCTCTGGGGCCCTGCAGGAGACAGCAGCAGCCTGCAGGGCTGGGGAGCAAGAAGCCAGCCATCAGGGGAGGCCGTGGCTCCTCCCACTGCAGTCTGCATTCTGAAGGCAAAGCACTCACCCCAGAGCCAGGACCCATCTCCATCTCTCTACTAACACCAAACAGCTGCAATTCTGGAAAGTTCCAGCCTGTTATTCCCTGAAACCACCACAAGGTGTGTC
Organism: Saccopteryx bilineata; assembly: GCF_036850765.1. NCBI lineage: Eukaryota > Metazoa > Chordata > Mammalia > Chiroptera > Emballonuridae > Saccopteryx > Saccopteryx bilineata. The sequence goes on along the minus strand of NC_089499.1, from coordinate 63,221,743 downwards.
TGTGGGTGTCAGCCCACAAAGTATGCTCCCCGCCCTGGTGTCAGGCACAGCCTTCTGGGCTGACCTAGGCCTCTAATCTTAACTATATCCAAGAGAAGAGCTCAAAAGTACACTTATTTAATCCAGTCCTGAGCTGTTCGATGCTCTTTAGAAAAGATAGTTCAAAGGGGAATGAGGATGTGTAGGCAGCACTCTCCTGGAGATTACAAAGTTCTCAAATTGTCTCTGTGAGTTGAGGCTTTATTTATTTACTGATTTAGCCACAAGTCCACACAGAGCACCCACAGCATCAGGCCCTGTGCACAGGGATGGGGATGGAAAGATAGACTATACATATATATATATAACATTTTGTCCTTGGGGAACTCACAATCCAAAAAGAGATTTAATTTGTTTCTATGCCACACAGAAATATGCAGAATTGGAAGGTGCCCAAATAACAAAACACTAAACCTCACTCTAAACAACAAAGGACCAGAAAAGTACCGTGGGGCCTTTCACACTAGAGGTCATGACCACCATGACCTCACCATGCTCCTTGGATGTATGATGGGACCCATTTGCACAAACAGCCCCAAGTGGCCAGTGAGTGTGCAAATAGCCTTCAAACCTTCTGCTATCAGGGAACTGGATGAACTTGACCTTGAGGTGACTTTGGAGTAAGGACCCTCCCACTTTAGCTTCATATCAAATGTAACAAAACAAGACCTGGGCTCCTGACCTCCTCAACTGGCAGCTGGGGTCATCCAGGGCAATGGGTTCTAATGTCCTTTCTGGGGATGCAGGTCAAAACCTGAGCCTGTTCTGACACCTGCAACTGACTTTTTAGCAGTGTGGCTGACATACAAAGAGGAAAGTAAGTACAGGATAAAGCAAGCGTCTCAAAATGTTTTTAGAAGACTCTGTAATAGGACCTTGTGATCTGACCAGTGTGTATGCCCACACTTCATGGGACCTTCTCTTACAAGATGAGGTGTGTATTGGCAAGAACGACATCAAGCTCGTGCTCCCAGAGGTAAGGCTCCCATAAACCCTCAAAAGCATCAGCAGGAAGATAATTACCTACTTAGCACTGAGCAGTCTGGTGAAAAAAGGGTATTCCATCAAGAAAAGTACATTTGTTTTACCACTACTAATAATAAACACCTCACTGAAGTAAACAAACAAACAAACCACAGGAAGAAGCACACAAAGAGGTGAGAGGCCACACTCGTGATGGGCACACACCTGCCCCAGGGAAACCCGAGTGCCAGGGAGCGCTCACAGTGAATGTTCCGTCTTGAGGATATGGACGGGGCCCCTAGGGCCAGGGGACACCGACACCTTCCCTCATGATCACTGTCCCCTGCTCCTCCCCATACACTCTGGTCAGCTCCACACTGACACTTTTCTGCAGAAAGTATCGCCTTGCTTTCCCTACAGGTGGCATTTCTCACACAAGGGACTCTGTTCTTCAAGAAGGAAGGAGTCGCAAAGGTGTGGAGTGACTTTCTAGAACACTGCAGAAGCAGTAAAACCCAGGCTTTTCTGCAGGGATACCTGCTCCCTAGATCTTAGAGGTGTGGACATTAAGAGGAAAGAAAAAAAAACTTCAAACAAATAGCAGGAATTTGTACAGAGATGCCGTTTTTTTAGGCCCTTATTGCCTAAAATAATCAGGGCAAAAATCCCTGGATGATAAAATCCTGTCTGTATTCCTGCGTTTTCTAAATGGGGACAATCTGGAGGCCTAAACAGTATTTCGGGTCTGAGGGCCTAAAGACTGAAACAGGCTCTTTGAGGAAGACTGAGAAAGACCCCACTATAACAACTTGTAAAGACAGTAAACTAAACTAAAAGGGCCAGGGGAAACAAAAACAAAGGCGTGGCAACTCTTGCTCTCTGATTAAACAAAGATAAAAGACAACTAGTAAGGATGGGAAGAGTGTGTATAAGAGAGAGGTAGATATAAGTAGTGAATCTTAAGAGCATTTCTCTGCTAACACTCAAAATGGAGGTGGAACTTGGGGTGAGGAGAGACGGGCTAGCTTCCTGCTTGTCCCTGAGAATCCTTCAGGTCCTCCTGATAGAACCATCGGGCTTTGTCAGCACTCCAGAGAGCTTCAGAACAGAAGGCATGAAGAGCTGTCTCCCACAGGGGGCACAGATTATACCAGTGACATCCAAAGTGACCCAGGACAGCACTGTGGGGGAAGGGGCCTGACCAGGGCCAGCGGGCAAGGGGATGGGAAGGACCCTACCTGCTGAGTGGGTGTGTATTTAACAGTGTGGGAGTAGTCGTAATTATCGATGATGTCCAAATCCTTCACCGCGTCCCCAGGAAGGGGGCTGCTGAACTGAACGTTCAGTGGGGCTTTTCCAGCGCCTTTGGTGTAAACGGTGAAGTGGGTTGGTTTCCCATTTTCCACACCTGGAAAGACAAACCATGAGGTGAGGAGACAGGTCTGGCTGGAGTGGTTTCACTTTTAGAACCAGTTTGACAGGTTCATCATCACCTGCTCCAGCAAGGCAGCGGAGACGGCTGTGGCTTAGCCACTGCCAACAGCCCAGGCAGGAGCTCTGCCCTGCTAAACTGGAGCCCCGACAGAACACCTGCTCTGGGTGGAGATACGTCCCTCGAGACTCTGGACGAAACACGCCTGTCGCACCGGCCTGCAGAGCCTCCAGGATGGCCTCACACGCCTGCCATCTTACCTGCTTTGCTGAGGCCTGGGCCTTCTGCCTTCACCTTGCTAGCATCGTGGGAAGGGTCGACTTTGACTCTGAAAGGGCTAGCAGGGATTTCCTGTAACAGAAACACTATCTCAGTAGGAAAGCCCCTGAAGCAAGTGCCAGAGCTTAGCCTTCTGCATCCTCAGCACAACACTGACTTTAGCGGGTAGTGAGCAAACTTTTGTTTCCATAAGTCAAGTCTTCATACTTTAGCATCAGCTAAGGGGCACAATTGGTCACTTATGAATGTCTGGGTCCCCTACAATCACAGGCTTTCGTCCATTTTCTTCATGGCCAAAAGAAGGTTTCCCTCAAACAAATCTGGAAACGCTAAGGTTTAACACCAATTGTTGAATACTTAGGATGCAAAAAAAAAAAAAAAACCCACCAAGAATATACAGGATCCTCTAAGAATACCTGAGGGCCATATTTCTGCAAATGAGGTTTGCAGAAAGTGAGGAATTGATCAGAAATAGAATGGTTATAGCCTGACCAGGCGGTGGCGCAGTGGATAGAGCGTCGGACTAGGATGTGGAAGACCCAGGTTCAAGACTCTGAGGTCGCCAGCTTGAGTGCAGGCTCATCTGGTTTGAGCAAAAGCTCACCAGCTTTAGCCTAAGGTCGCTGGCTCGAGCAAGGGGTTGCTCGGTCTGCTGAAGGCCCACGGTCAAGGCACATATGAGAAAAGCAGTCAATGACCGACCAACTAAGGTGTCGCAATGCACAATGAAAAACTAATGATTGATGCTTCTCATCTCTCTCCATTCCTGTCTGTCTGTCCCTGCTTATCCCTCTCTCTGTCTCTGTAAAAAAAAAAAAAAAAAAAAAAGAATAACTTTAGAAACAGAACTTCCTCCTGATGTCCCTATTTTTATGTAAGGTTAACTTGAATCACCAGGACGCCATCATCCCGTTTTAGGTACTGCCTGCCCTATCTTCACGGTCGCTCACAAACAGGAACTCTGCCTGAAACTTCGAAACTCCTCTCTATAAAAGTTTAAAGGCTGAGGCCGAAGTCATTGCTTCCAAGAGGTCCAAATAGAACACATTTAGAAGTTAATTATATTTCAGTCAAAGAGTTGATGAAAGTTTATAACAAATCAATTTCTTTCCAAAGCCCTGGAAAACACACTGAACCATACCGAATACACTGTCTACTTTTTTTTAAAAAAGTGTAAAAAGTTTTTTAAAAAGTAGTAAAATTTTAGTTCTGGGTTTTGTTTTGTTTTTCCTTTTTGGTTTTAATCAACCAGAGAGAAAAACTATGGAGCAAAGTTCTGAAGACACCTTCCCTACTGCTAAAGAAACAAAAGGAAATATGCGGACAGGTGGCCTGCAGAGACTCAGACCCACACACCTGAGATGCAAAGAGAACTTTGATAGTGTATCGCCCGGCAGCAGGAGGCACATATTTGACTGTAAATGTGTCGTTGGCATTGTGAATAATATCAAAATCCACGTCTTCCTCATCCTCACTCAACACTCGGGCATCACATTTAATGCCAACGCTGACATCACCTGGAAGAGACCAGCTTATTAGCACCAGTTTACAAGAAAGAGCATGTCCCAAGCAATCACCTCCAGTTCAGGCGAACACCCCAAAATAATTAACTGGGAAGTTTCAGGTAAGAACACAAGAAAGGGATGGTGGTAAGCCAGGGTTTTAGAGAAAGAATAGAAGATTAGCAAAGATATCGCCAAGGAACCGGCACTGATGCTTATTAGATTACCTATTCAAGTGGACTATTTCCTGATTCACAGTTCACTGCCCTTGAAACGTTATAAAAAGAACTTAAATACTGAAGGAGCAGCAATCGCTGCGTTGGGTGAAGCCCGGCTCACCTTCCCCAGCCTCAGTACAGTCCACTGTGAAGTGAGTGGGCTCATTTGCCTTCAGTCCACTTCTCTCCACGCCTGGCCCAAACACTTTCACCTTCTGGGGATGGCTACCCTGCCCAATGTTGACCTACAGAGGACATGGAGAAAGCTGTAATCAAGTTTTCCTCCACTTGGACTCAGTAAAACACTGTTAGTTCACATTGTTAGAAACAGTACTTTTGGGCAATCTATAGCACTCTGCCCTTCAGGGTACTCCATCTCTCAAGGCTCTGCCCAGGAATCTGCGGTGGTCATCAGGCATGGGTGGAGTCCAGACCTGCCCCAAGAATGGGCTTCTTTATACCATGGCTAAGATCCCACTTTACAACCTACCCGGTAGGGGCTATTTGGGATGTTCACACCTCCCCAGACCACGGCAATCGTGTGCTTGATGGGTTTAACTGGGGTGTATGAGCAGGCGTACGTGCCATCCATCCGACTCTTCATCTGGATGTCAATGGGCTGGCCTTCTCCGTCCTGCAAAAGAACAGGAGCTAAGAACAGAACTGGCCCTCAACTATCTTCATCAAACAGGCCACCGTGGCCTCCCAAGACAGATATGTCCCCATACACTCATCCAACAAAACCACATTGAAAAACTAGGACATACCATATTCTCACAATTCAATGATCATGACCACAGGTAAGAAACTACTATGTGCACGTGCATTTATTTTTAATCATTATGAGCAAATGGCCCAAAAAGAAAACCATGACTACTCAATGCTTAATTTCAATGCCTACATTTAAATTCTTTGGCCAAATCCAATTAAATGAACATATACTGCTCACAAAAATTAGGGGATATTTCAAAATGAAGCTGAAGTGATAAAATATCCCCTAATTTTTGTGAGTAGTATAGTTAATAAATCCTTGTTTACATGAATCCTTGTCATCATGGCTTAAGTAGCTTTAGCCATACCAAGACATTTGAGGAGAAGTCTGAAACAATCAAGCCTTGTTTACACAGAATACAAAGCATAAACATAAGCACCCTGCTTTACATGTAAATGTAAATGAGTAAATGGAATCTCATTCACTCCTCACATAAACCATGAGATAAATATTCTTATTGTTCCCAATGTGTAGATAAGGAAACTGAACATCAGATGAACTGAGCCACTTGCCATTACACTGAAATCTTGTCACCTGACAATTATCTGCACAGGAGGCCCCTGAAACTTACCTGAGCAAATATCTTTAAGGGAGCTTTTCCTGCATCCTTAGGATCCACAGTGAACTCAGCCAAGTTGTTGACAATGCATCCAGATTTCTCCAAACCTGGCCCGTATGCTTGGACCTGGGGCAAAGGGCCAATAATGATTCTCTTTCCATTTAATGCCCCAACTAAATCCCTCTATGAAGACTGGCGACCAGGGCACAGGGAAGGACAAAACAATTGTGTCTAGTTTTACAACACTTATGTAACAGGATGGTTTGTGATGAAAAATGCTAAAGTAGGCTCTAGCTTAAAAAACAAAACAAAACAAACAAACAAAAAAAACCCCCAGTATCATTGATGTCTCACTAAAGAGAAAACTCTCTAAAACCAGGACCCAAACTAGGCTGGGCTCCCTGCCTTATTCTGAACTGACACAGAAAACTTCTAGTAGCCAGGGCAGGGACTTCCAGCCATACCCAATTTCAATGTTACTCTCTGAAGGGACTCAGAACATTGGCCACCAACAACAGTCTAAATATCTGCAGCCCCCAGAGGGCAGAGGGCCGGCAGACAGCCTAGGCACCGCTGCCCACGTGGGCTAACAGCAGCACACATAGGGTCTGGGGGCCTCCTCCTGTCAGCCAGGCTGGCTCAGACTTGATGCTTATCAGCCTGCAAAGGATTTGAGAGAAGCTCTTGGAAACATTGCTCCAATTTAAGAGAAAGGAGCTGAGGAGGAAAGAAAAACACCGTTATCCATGGAGCATCTTGAAATAATAACTACAGAAAGTGGCAAGACTGAAATATGACACTCCAGGTGGCAAGCAAACAGCTTCTCAGGGAGCCTCTTAATGGGCCAGCACTGGGCTGAGGGCTGTCTCTATGCATGTTAGTCACCTCCTTGAATCAGTCCAGAAACTCTAGGAAGCAGACACTGCTGTCATTCCTACTTTATAGTGGAAGAAATGAAAAGTCAGAGGTAAATTACTGCCCAACGTTAGAAAAGTACTCAGTGGTATTCCCAGGATTCCAGTTTAGGCCCATTTCCTTCCTAGGCTCTAAAGGCCCCTCTTTGCCATCTTTCAACATGCTGCTTACGGCAACTCTCCAGGCAACAGGGAGAGTACTAGGAACCAGAAAAGAGAAGCCAGAAACATAACAAGCTGACTCACCAGATCTGGGTTATAGTCTCCTGTGGCTGGGTGGATGAAAGCCATGTACGGACTGTCCTTGATATCCTCGTCATCACACATGATGTGAACGGCATATTCGCCAGGCTCCTTGGGCCAGTACTTGACGTCACATGATCCATCATTCTGGTCGTTATACTCAATCTTCGCCTGAGAAGGGCCTTCGATGGCAAACCCTGGGGGATGGGATGGGAAGGCCTCCTGGTTACATGGTGAAAAGTACCTACTCTATGTTACTACCAACTCACTCCCTCTGCCTGCCAAAAAGCCAAGTATTGACCAGAAGATTGAAATCTGTTTGTGTCCCTTTCCCACAAAACCAAGCCTACTGATTCTTCACTAGAGATGGAAGAACTGAATTTTATATCTTTTTTTAAGTGAGAGGAAGAGAGATAGTGAGACAGACTCCGCATGCACCCCGACTGGGATCCACCCAGCAACCCTCATCTGGGGCTGATGCTCGAATCAACTGAGCTATTTTTAGGCTAACTCGCTTGGACCAACCAAGCTATCCTCAGTGCCCGGGGCCAATGCTCAAACTATTCCAGACACTGGCTATGGGAGGGAAGAGGGAAAGAAGGGGAGAGCAAAGGGGAGGAGAGAAGCAGATGGTTGCTTCTCCTGTTGAGTCCTGACCAGGAATCGAACCTGGGATGTCTATATGCCAGGCTGATACTCTATTCACTGAGCAAACTGGCGAGGGTCTGTATATATCTATATCTATATCTATATATATATCTATATATATCTATATTTTTAAACATCATCTAACAATAAAGGTTAACCAGCAAACCTTTCTCTTTTTCTTTAAGGTTTTATTTATTTATTTATTTGTTTGTTCATTTTTTTATTAGAGACAGAGAGAGAGAGTCCAAGAGAGGGACAGACAGGGACAGACAGACAGGAATGGAGAGAGATGAGAAGCATCAATCATCAGTTTTTCTTTGCGACACCTTAGTTGTTCATTGATTGCTTTCTCATATGTGCCTTGACCGTGGGCCTTCAGCAGACCGAGTAACCCCTTGCTCAAGCCAGCGACCTTGGGTCCAAGCTGGTGAGCCTTACTCAAACCAGGTGAGCCCATACTCAAGCTGGAGAGCTTGGGGTCTCAAACCTGGGTCCTCCGCATCCCAGTCCGATGCTCTATCCACTGCGCCACCGCCTGGTCAGGCACCAACAAACCTTTCTGTTGGCAATATGACAACATGTACCAAAAGCCTTAAACCAGTATCTACCCTTCCCCCCACCAAATCCACTGTGAAGGAAATAACCAAGGATGTATATATAAACAGTTAGACACAAGCATATGTATTCAGCAGTGTTCTTATAGCAAAATCCTGGAAATAACTGGAGAGTTCAATAAAATATATCCATGCAATGGAATTCCATGGAAGCCAAGAAAAATCAAGACATGTTCTTTATTTCTCTTAGGCAGAAAGATATAAAGATTTCCCCCAGATATTTTTTGTGGCAGATAAATATCTATATATGTATGCAAGACAAAATCATGAAAAGATATGCCTAAAGATTTAGTGTTATCTCTAGTCTACAAAGATATACTAAAATATTATTTCTCTAGAAGGAAAAAAATTTTTTTGAGAGAAGGACAAATAGGGACAGACAGGAAGAGAGAGAGAGATGAGAAGCATCAATTCTTCATTGCAGCACCTTAGTTGTTCATTGATTGCTTTCTCATATGTGCCTTGATTGGAGGGCTACAGCAGAGTGAGTGACCCCTAGCTCAAGCCAGCAATCGTGGGTTCGTGTCTATGATCCCACACACAAGCCAGCAACTTCAGGGTTTCGATCCTGGGTCCTCTGTGTCCCAGTCCGACGCTCTATCTACTGCGCTACTGCTTGGTCAGGCTCTAGAAGGAAAAATTTAATGTGATTTTTTTTTTTTTTTTTTCTGAAGCTGGAAACAGGGAGAGACAGAGAGACTCCCGCATGCGCCCCACTGGGATCCACCTGGCACGCCCACCATGGGGCGACGCTCTGCCCACCAGGGGGCGATGCTCTGCCCATCCTGGGCATCGCCATGTTGGCGACCAGAGCCACTCCAGCGCCTGAAGCAGAGGCCACAGAGCCATCCCCAGCGCCCGAGCCATCTTTGCTCCAATGGAGCCTTGGCTGCGGGAGGGGAAGAGAGAGACAGAGAGGAAAGTGCGGCGGAGGGGTGGAGAGGCAAATGGGCGCTTCTCCTGTGTGCCCTGGCCGGGAATCGAACCCGGGTCCTCCGCACGCTAGGCCAACGCTAATGTGATTTCTTATTTTCTCCTTTTTGCTTATTTCTATTACCTAAAATTTTTTTTTTTTTTTAAAGAGACAGAGAGTGAGTCAGAGAGAGGGATAGACAGGGACAGACAGGAATGGAGAGAGATGAGAAGCATCAATCATTAGTTTTTCATTGCGTGTTGCAACACCTTAGTTGTTCATTGATTGCTTTCTCATATGTGCCTTGACCGCGGGCCTTCAGCAGACCGAGTAACCCCTTGCTGGAGCCAGCGACCCTGGGTTCAAGCTGGTGGGCTTTTCCTCAAACCAGATGAGCCCGCACTCAAGCTGGCGACCTCAAGGTCTCGAACCCCGGTCCTCTGCATTGCAGTCTGACGCACTATCCACTGCGCCACCGCCTGGTCAGGCTCTATTACCTAAAATTAAGGTCATTAAATTATGGCCAGTAGGCCATATCCATTCACTTCCTATTTCTGTAAATAAGGTTTCACTGAAAGACAGCCATACTCCTTCACTTACATATTTTCTACAATGGAAGCACTTAATAGTTGTAAGAGAATATGACCCACAATACAAAATATTTTCTCTCTGATTCTTTGAAGAGAGATCAGTGTTGACCACTGATCTAAAATAATTATATATACATCAGATGTATATTTAAAATGTATTCAGTTTTGCTCCAAAGAATATTTATCCCCAAATTTCTGATTTCAAAAAAAATTAATTCATATCTAAACTAAGGATCAGTCAACATCATCTGCTGTGTGCTCACTATGTTGGAGGAACAACACCCATAGAAAGCCTCCACTCTCAAGGTCTAGTGATGGAAAGAACGAAGCAGAGGGCAACCAGAGGACAGGAGGGAGATGGGGACTGTAATTCCACAGCCATGTGCAGAGGTGGGTGGCCTCAAGGTGGTGAGGAGACCAGGCAGTTAAGGGTAGTGAGGCTCAGGAGGCCCCAACTCTCGGCAATGCCAGACCCAAGCCCCCTGTAATCTCAGACCTCCAGAAGCTGCGGGTCAGCTGCTCCCACTTACCCAGAGACCCCACCTCAGAGCCAATGGACTCCACCACGAAGTCTGCCGACCGCCCAGCAATCCCACCATGGAGGCCAGGGCCCCATGCTCGGACTTTCTGCATGCCTGCTTCAGGGCCAACTTGAACTTCAAAGGGGCTTAATAAAAGGAACAGAAGAAGCATTAAAGAGCAAAGCAGGTGTGAAATACAGCCATAAGCTGCTTACACATATTCTTTCCACTTGCTGGATCCTTAAACCTGCAGGCCCATCTCCAGCCAAGCCCTTCCTTCAAGCAGGTCCCCCCACAGCCATTATTAGGTCAACAATATAGAGTAAAGTGCTGTCCAGGGCATGCAGGTGGCCACTGGCTTGGCACTCAAGCCACACTGCCTTGCAATAGCTCTCTGCTCAATTACTTTTGTGTGCAGGGCTCACGAGACTGTGAGCCCTGGAAGGCAAAAAGGTGCATACTTTTCCACACCCTGCTTATGCTGCAACAAGAAAACTAGGTTGAACTGGCATTAGCCCATGCATGAATGAATGTGCTTTAAGTTTCATGCAGGAAATGAAACAACAGTCTGCTTAGATTCTCAGAACCCTATAATATGCCCAGATATTTCTCAAGGTAAACTAAATTTATTCAGAGTTTAAAGTTGCCCCCAAGAGAGCTGGAAAACACAGAAACACAGGGCAGGCAAACTGCACCGCCCCCATGGCCAAGCTGCAGACGGGTCCCTTGGTTCCTGACTACACTCACGGAGAGGACTTTAATGTAAACCAGAGCAGATTTTACCCCCATGGCATTCCTGAACAGAGGCACACATTGAAAGAAAGAGAATCTCAGTTTATATAAGGGTGTACAGACACACAGCCCATTTGCTCTCTATTACTGCTCCTTCTGGCTTCCCCACCTCCCACCAGCCCCAAACCACCAGCATCTGATTTAAAGCAAGGCAGCCGAAACCACAGTGACTTTCTGCTGCTTTTGAGAACAAGCCAAATGTCTGTGAGCTATGCTAAAAAAAAAAAGAAAAGAAAATAAAAATAAAAATAATGTTTTCAACAAAGCGGATCTCTTTCCGTCCTGCAGCCCAGGAAGGAACTGCCATGAGCCGGGCCTGGGCTGAGCACACCTTCAGAGGGACCCAACTCCAGCTGGGGACTCACCTCTTTGGAATGTGGTGTCCCCCCCATGTGATGGTGACGCTGTATTTCCCTGGGTTACTGGGGTAATACTCAAATGCATAGACTCCATCCAGAAAGCCTTTCTGCTTCACCAGCTCCTCCAGACCCTCTGTGGGAAGGAAGCACACCATCTTTCCAATGCAATCCTAGGCTCAGAATGAGAACCCAAAAGACAAGAACAAAAAGACAGCAATATGCACAAAACATAAGCCACAGGGGAAAGCTAAGTAGGCCGCCTCAGAGGGAGGGACCCCTAAAACCCAAGAGATTCATTCAAAGTTAAAAATGGACCCATCTCTGCTTCAAATTATGGGAAAGGAGAAGATTTTCAGCTGACTTACTTTAGGAGGCTCTCTCAAGTAGGAGGGGGCTAGCAGGTCTTGAACCTCCTGGGTTTGTGCAGAGATAAATCTAGTCACATCTCAATTTTTCCTTAATATCCTACCCATCTTAGCTCCTCCCCTCCCCCAATAAAAAGTAGTGTCAAGAATGAATCTTTATGCATATTTGGCATGAGTTTCGGGTTAGTGTCCTGGCATATCTTTTTTAATGAAAGCTGGCAAAAGTGAGAAAGCCCTTGTGTGCTATCTACAAGAAGGCAGGTTTTAGATGCTATACCACAAACTCCAGAGCAAGCTATCAGGCAGGAACTTGTTTTATGTTGAGCCTTGAGGTTTGGCCAGGAAAGTCATTTATTCAAGTTAGAATCCAATGTTAGAGAAAAAAGAAATGCTTCCTTGGCTCCTGTAGCAATAAGCTCGGAGGGAGGATAGCCCCAGAGCACCCTGGGTCCAGGTCTGAGCAGTCTGGAACCTTGGCTGCCCTTGGGCTCAGCCTGCCCCAAAGCTTGGTACTCCGAGATAAAATATTAACTTTCTGGAGCTCAGAATACCCTGGTCCAGCCTGTTGGGAGCACAGAGGGTAAGAGCAGTCCTAGCATAGGAAGCTCAGGATTCTACAAGCCAAGGGCTACTATACCTGCAACTAGATATGCTGAGCTGCTTATCTGGTCCAGGGAAAAACTCGAGGATGTTGTCCTTGTATCTACTGTCTCCTTTCCCAAAAGAGGGAGCAAGAATGAGTTGCAGGGTACAACCCTCCACTCCACAATTGGTCTTTTTATTACAAAAAAACTTAACCTTAGGGAATTTGGTACCCTTTCTATAAGCACTGGTAATAGTAATTAGGTACCTGACATAATTTCATAGTCTATAAAACATAACCTGTCGTGGGAAATCAGTGGCTTTGGAGACTGCCTGGATTCAAGTTCAGATGCTTACAAGCTGTGGGACTTTGGGCAGGATCCTTTTTCTCTAAGCCTAGATTTACCCAAATAAAAAAACGGACCTCTTCAGGTTGTTGTTCCAAGGACAGCATTTCCCAAACCTATTAATTACATCACTGCTTTTTCTACTCCCATAAGCCTTAATATAATGTGAGTCTACCCAAACACCACTGTCCAGACCTGCAACCAGGGCAGACATTACTAATCAATCACTGCTTCCTTCCTTATGGAGCACAGATAGCCTCAAATCTTTGACACATCTCTGGGATACATGGGGTGAAATCCATATGCCACAGCTACAAACTTAGCTGAAATCATACCTGAGATGAGGGAACAAAGGAGCACTTACTAGGACCCTTCACGGTTATGCTGAGCTCCCCGCTTCCAGCAGCTTTGGTGTCAACCTTGAAGTCTGCAGTCTCCCGGATGCGGATGCCTTTGGGCTGCAGGCCTCGACCACTGGCCCGGCAGGCATTTGGATTGCAGGCTGCAAGCAGAGTTTCGACATCAATTCAACCTTTCATTCTTTAGTCAGAGTTGAGTGAGCCAAGGTAACTTGGAGCCACCCGCCAAGAAAATATTTGCTCTGCACAAAGAGTATGAGGCACTTGCTGAGACCAGGGGTCCCATTTAGGGAGCACACTAGGCTAGCTAATAAGGACACAACATAACTTTGTCCAGCAACACCGCAGAGCGAATGAGGAAAAGTTACTTTGGCAAAGAAAACCAGAGAGCGGTGTGGATTCCCTGGGCTCTGGGTACCAGCTGAATCCTGGCATTTATCCTCTCAGTGGTAAAGGGGAATTAAGACCTAGTGCTGGACATTGTTCAAACCTCATTGCTATACTCAAGGGCCCACTAATTGGGAAGACTGGATTTTTTCAAGTCAACCTGAAAAATATAGTGCTTGAAAACAACTGACCAGGTTCCAAACTTTGGGCCAGTCATTTCTAAAAGTCTAAACATTGTCGTCTTCCACATAAAGAGCCAGAGGATAGCTCAAAGGGAAGCCAGCCCCACTCTGGCCAAGGAGACAGACACTCAGTACCTTCTGTCACAAGGTCCTAGGAATGCGGGTGGCTACGAATGAAACTATTAGCAATGAACATCACTCTCAAGTTGATGTCTAGATCTGGTAAAAAAGCTAAAGTTGTAAGTCTAAAAACTAAGGACAAAGATAGCTTCTAACATTCCTTACATAGGTCCACAAAATTAGTGCTCTATTGAGTTCATCACAAAGTTGATAAAAGACATCCTTGTACCCCAGGAATTCATTGTCAACATGGGCATCCTTCTCATTAAGTATAGAAATGAGAGATTAATGGGTAAAATGTCAAGTTGTTTATTAAATGGCTTTTCCTTTCCAAATTTGACACTGTATATTTGATAGCTCTCTATATACTATGGGTCACAAACTCCAGAGAAAAAAACTCTTTAGTTTACTCCACAGAAGGAAGGTCATTCCTGCCCTCCACAATGTCCTCAGCTGGCAATCTGGCAAACAACTAGTTCCCAAAGAGACACACAGCCTTGGAGTTAGAGACGATTTTAGGTGGTTCATGGACGTATTTAAGTTTATGGTGGAACTTTGTGGCAAGTACCATTGGTTTTCATTGTGAAAATGATATACAGCTTCTTTTTTCTAAAAAATCATTTAATTGAAGGAAGGAGTAGTATATCAAAAGAAAAACTCTATTACTTACATGCTATAGAATACAAGTGACAGAGAGATAGGCCAGGAGTGAAAAGGGTAATCCATGACAGAGGACGTGGGAAAACACTACTGAACAAGGAAAGCCATTCAAATTCTTTCTAGTGTTATGTCAAAGAGTTTTGCTTATGAATATGTAGTGTTTTTTTTTTTTTAATTTGTCAAGGGGAGAAATGTTGGTTATATCAAGAATAAGTCACAATGAGATGACAGGACCTCCCTTGGAGGGTTTAAATGTGTCTTTAAAAAAATCAAATACTCATAAAAATTGTGAACATGAGCAATGATTTCCATATCAAAAGGGTAACCGGCCTGACCAGGCGGTGGCGCAGTGGATGGAGTGTTGGACTGGGATGCGGAGGGCCCAGGTTCGGGGCCCCGAGGTCGCCGGCTTGAGCGTGGGCTCATCTGGCTTGAGCAAAAAAAAAAAGCTCACCAGCTTGGAACCGGGGTCGCTGGCTCGAGCAGGGGTTGCTCGGTCTGCTGAGGGCCCGCGGTCGGGGCACGTGTGAGAGGGCGGTCAATGTACAACTAAGGTGTTGCAGTGAAAAACTGGTGATTGATGCTTCTCATCTCTCTCCATTCCTGTCTGTCTATCCCTCTCTCTGACTCTCTCTTTGTCTCTATTAAAAAAAAAAAAAAAAAAGGGTAACCGCTCAGTTCTTATAAACACTAAATAGAGCTAGAGTTTGAAGGAAACTACCAAATTCTCCACCATTTTGAAATGTTTCATCATAATAAGAGGTGGGCTTGTTGTCTGGCTGGACATGTTGTGATAACACCTACAGTGTCGTTTCCTGAGGCCACAAACAGCTTCGGCTCAGCCCACATTTGCAGGCAGCACAACAAACTGGCAAAGAAGCCCCACCCAAACAGCCCTTACCAATCAAGGTGCCTCAGGCCCAGTGCTCTCAACTAGGAAGCCAACAGCTTCAGGGTCCAGGCTAGCCCAGAGGCAGGATTCAGAAGAGGACACCAGGTCTGCAGGTGCAGATGCAGGACAGAACAGGAAAAGGCAAGTATTGATTAGAAAAGGCAGCAGAGTTGGGGGTCGGGGTAGGGAACAGGACGAGCAACACAGAAGAAGGCAAAAGTCTAATAGAAAAATACATGTTTCTGACTACAGAGGGAGTTTAGCAGTGTGGTTAAGGGGTCAAGAGACCTGCATTCTACTCCTACTGATGCCTAGCCTCTAATCAACATTATCTTATGTCATCTAAGCCTCGGTGTCTCCACTGCAAACTGGGAATAATAATAGCAGCTAGAACAGAGGCTGGTGTGATGATTAGATGCAGTGCCTGGGAGCCAGTAGAGGCCAAGCAGGGGGGGGGGGCCGGCGCGGGACAACAGCAGTGCTACTGCGGCTAACCTTGGCCACAGACGCCAACGCCTCAACGGCCTCAGTCCTACATTTCTCAGTGGGGATAACTGACCCTCCTGGACAAGTGTTTCGGGGAGGATTAAATGAGTTAATATTAAAGCTCTGAGGTCATTTCACAACTCACAGAGAGATATTAGAATGAATATCTTGAGGACATATGAAGCCACTTCCCACAGAAACGGGATAGGTGAGAGTTCAGTTCTGGTCCTTGACCATTCTCCTAGCCGTGAGAATGTGCACAGTGAGCCTGGATGCCAGAAGCACATGTGACATGTGGTCGGCCCCCCAGCACTCACCTTCCCCAACCTGTACAATGAAGGGACTCTTAGGAATGGTGTCCCCAGCAAAGGTGACCCTGACCACGTGAGGGCCGGGATGCATTGGTTTGTACACACATCGGTACACCTGGTTTCCTTTGTCTTCCACAAGCAGCTCCACGGTGTTCTTCCCCTGGGGGTCTTCCACCTCAACACCAATGTCACCCACGCCGGCACCTATGACAGAGAGCATTCCATGAGCCCCAGCACCTTCTCAGAAAGCTCCCTGCTGATCAGTATAAGAGCAAGTACAAACTGCAAAGGAAAGAGGCAGAGGCACTCAGAAGGGCCACACGATGATGTGCACAGCTGTTTTCTGCCAGCAGAGAGGGACAGGCACAGCTGAACTTTCCTCCCCTCCCATTCTCTACACCAGAAAGAAAGCGGACATTTCAAGAATTGTATCTTATTCACTCCTCCCCGCCCAACCCACACAGGACCTGGTACAGAATTTGGTCTAGTAGAAGATTCTTAATACTTAAGTTTCTTTGGAACATTTATTTAGTCAAATAAGAAATGTGTACAGAAATTGACTGATTCTTAATAAACAATGTCAAGCTCGTATGTAAGATTTTAGGAGGGGAAGCTAGTTTTGAAAAATCTAAAAATATAATCAACACATTTAAAACAGAGAACAGATTGATGGTTACCAGAGGGGAGGGGACTTGGGGACCTGGCTGAAAAGGTGAAGATATTGAGAAGTACAAATTGGTAGTTACAGAATAATCATAGGGATGCAAATAACAGCATAGGGAGTATAGTCATGTCAGGTAGGTATTTGAAATGTCAGGGTGACCACTTTATAAAAAGTTTATAATTGTCTAATTACTATGTTGTACACCTGAAACTAATACAGAATAATACTGCGTATAAACTGTAATTAAAATTTTTAAAGATAAATTTATCAAGATAGGGGGGAGAAATTGAAAAAACTATTTTTATTGTTGGCTGTTTGATTTAAAAGACAAAGGTCAGGCACCCCAAGCCTTCTCTGGTTTTACAAGAAAGCCCAGTTCGTGGAGGAAAGGCATGGTACCTGCTGTGTAGATGTCAAAGTAGGTCGGCTTATTGGCGATGTTTCCTGCAGCTTCCAAACCCGGGCCTTTTGCAGTGACTTTAGTAGCATCTCCCTGGGCCTTGTCAACATTCACTTCAAATGGGCTCTTGGAGATGTGCTGTCCTGCAAAAAGTACTGTGACCTACAAGTGACAGAGAGACGACATGTAATCACTTCTCCTTGCCCAGCAAGACTACCAGATCAAGCCACATGCTTTGTGATTTTTCTCTTCCAACCTCCTGATTATTCGCACAAAGGGGGCTGAAACCAGGAGCCCTGCTGCTGGCCTGAATGAGACTCACCCGGCTCCATCAGCCATGTGGTGGGGCCTGAGATATCTGGCCTTCAGCAAACTAAAAATGCTTCCATCAGATATATTTAGCCTCTCCAGTAGGATATGATCAAATATTTGTACTTGAATCTTTAGAAAGGCAGCCCTTTAAGGCAACTGCAGAAGGGACCACTCTTCCCCTAGAGTCAAAGTATTTCTCAAGGGATTAAGTTCATCATTCCCAGACACATGGATTCAAGAAAAAATACAGATTTCCACCTAAAACTTTTAAAGATTTTGTTTCTTTGTTTATTTAAAGAGAGAAGGGAGAGGAGCAGGAAGCATCAACTCCCATATGTGCCTTGACCAGGCAAGCCAGGGCTTTCAAATGTTGACCTCAGTGTTCCAGGTCAACATTTTATCCACTGCACCACCATAGGTCCGGTCCATCTAAAACTTAAACTAGAGTCCTCACCTTTTAAATTTTTCAGGGATATTAGGTTAGGCTTCATATGAATTGAATATATTAATTACATTATAAATGCTCTCCTCAAGATTTTTTCCCCTAACCTCATGATGTTCTAAGGGTGTAAATCTATGGCCATGGTTCCAGATGAATTCATTAAAGATTAAGATGGTGAGTATGGTCGATGTCTCAATCTTGTCATGGTTCACAGGGACTGGACTGTGTGTGCTGTTGAAGGTTTCACTCCACTTTTCTGCAAGACTCCCTTAGCCCCCACCCATAGGCCAAGTGAACATCAACTCAAATAGAACTCAGAATGTTGCTGAGACAAATAGCCTGGGGCTGGTTCCTCATCAATTCTCCATGTACATGAGTGGGCCACTGGCCTCCACTATAGTCACTGGGCCTTCTCCATGCTCAGGCTTCAATGCTGATAGATGCTCCAGAACACTTTGAAGGGGCTACTTAAGGCAGCATAAAGACAAAGCCCATGGCTTAGCATCTGTACTCCAGGTATGCAGTTAGATAGGCAGAGTTCAAAAATTACAAAAAAATGCCTGGCCAGGCGGTGGCACAGTGGACAGTATCAGACTGGGACGCAGAGGATGCAGGTTCAAAACCCCAAGGTCGCTCGGCTTGAGCATGGACTTACCAGCTTGAGTGAGTGAGGGGTTGCTGGCGTAAGTGCGGGATCATAGACATAACCCCATGGTCGCTGGCTTGAAGCCCAAGGTCTCTAGCTTGAGCAAGGGGTCATTCACTCTGCTGTAGCCCCCCAGTCAAGGCACATATGAGAAAGCAATCACTGGGCCCTGGCCGGTTGGGTCAGTGGTAGAGCGTCGGCCTGGTGTGCAGAGGTCCTGGGTTCGATTCCCGGCCAGGGCACACAGGAGAAGCGCCCATCTGCTTCTCCACCCCTCCCCCTCTCCTTCCTCTCTGTCTCTCTCTTCCCCTCCCGCTGCTGAGGCTCCATTGGAGCAAGGATGGCCCAGGCGCTGGGGATGGCTCCTTGGCCTCTGCCCCAGGCACTAGAGTGGCTCTGGTCGCGACAGAGCGTCACCCCCTGGTGGGCAGAGCGTCGCCCCCTGGTGGGCGTGCCGGGTGGATCCCGGTCAGGCGCATGCAGGAGTCTGTGTGACTGTCTCTCCCCGTTTCCAGCTTTAGAAAAATAAAAAAAAGAAAAAAGAAAAAAGAAAAGAAAGCAATCACTGAACAACCAAGGTGCTGCAATAAAGAATTGATGCTTCTCATCTCTCCCACTTCCTATCTATCTGTCCCTGTCTCTGTCACTCTCACACAAAAAATAAATAAATAAATAAATAATAAAAAACTTGCCTGACCAGGCGGTGGCGCAATGGATAGAGCATCGGACTAGGATTCAGAGGACCCAGGTTCGAGACCCCAAGGTTGCCAGCTTGAGCGCGGGTTCATCTGGTTTGAGCTAAAGCTCACCAGCTTGGACCCAAGGTCGCTGGCTTGAGCAAGGAGTTATTCGGTCTGCTGAAGGCCCACGGTCAAGGCACATATGAGAAAGCTATCAATGAACAACTAAAGTGCCACAACAAAAAACTGATGATTAATGCTTCTCATCTCTCTCTCCCTTCCTGTCTGTCTGTCCCTATCTATCCCTCTCTCTGACTCTCTCTCTGTCTCTGTAAAAAAAAAAAAAAGAGGCCCTGGCCGGTTGGCTCAGTGGTAGAGCGTCAGCCTGGCGTGTGGGGGAACCAGGTTCGATTCCCGGCCAGGGCACACAGGAGAAGCGCCCATTTGCTTCTCCACCCCCCCCCCCCTCCGTCCTTCCTCTCTGTCTCTCTCTTCCCCTCCCGCAGCCAAGGCTCCATTGGAGCAAAGATGGCCCGGGCGCTGGGGATGGCTCTGTGGCCTCTGCCCCAGGTGCTAGAGTGGCTCTGGTTGTGGCAGAGCGACGCCCTGGAGGGGCAGAGCGTCGCCCCCTGGTGGGCGTGCCGGGTGGATCCCGGTCGGGCGCATGCGGGAGTCTGTCTGTCTGACTGTCTCTCCCCGTTTCCAGCTTCAGAAAAATACAAAAAAATAAATAAAATAAAAAACTTAGTGGAATTCAACAAATCTAGATAGATTTGCTAATGTCTCAAGTCTGATTCATGGGGATCCCGAATTTTCTATAATGAGCATGGGTACTTTTATAATCAGAAAGGAAAATCAGAAGTTATCTTAAGAAAATTGCTCTTTTTCCTAAGATATCCTTCCTTCCACACATATTGAAGCAAGCTCCGAAGAGCATTCCAAGCAACAGCCATGACACTTCATCTTACTTTGTGCAGCCCGGTGACCTTAGGCAGATACTCCACAGAGTAAGTCTTGTTCTTGTCACTAGCAGGGGTCACTTGTGCCTAGGACAGAAGATGAGCAGCAGTTAGAGAAGGCACCAGGTATGAGTAAAAGCATTCTGATAGAGCCAATCTCTTGCAGAGAGCTGGCAGGTCAGGAACCTGTCCTGGCTATTTCCTGCCCCATCACTCCTACAGAACTGCCCAGGAAAAGAGTAGCTTGAAGTCACAGAAACAAATAATGTAACACAAAGGTATAACCAAGTCAGGACTCTCTGCTGTCATAGGGCTGAAACTCTCCAGATGAGAGAGATTATAAAGCAAGTAACTTAAATCTTTACTGGCCATATATGTTAGGTATTCATGAAATGCTGGGCCCAGTGTTAGGTACCCCCAAATAAAGAAAATCAGGTATAGAAAAAAAGAAAAGAAAAGAAGAAAATCAGGTAGAATCCCTGCTAGAGTGGAGGAAATTAACAATATGCCAGTGAACTTAGAATTTCAGATATTATGAAGCACTAGAAATAAAATATAGTCTTAAGAAGATACGTAGACAAAAGGAACAGTACTTGCAAAGTCCTTGAGGGAAAAACTAAAGGATGATCAGAGTAGGAAGAGAGGAACACCTCAGAACTGTATTGTTACCGTTATTCTGGCCATCAGTATCTAAAACCTCAACTAACTAGGCTTTTGCGAAAATCAAAGTATACTTTATTTTATTAAACATTGTGATCTTGGGTATCAATTTATAATTTTCAAGGCACAGCCTTTAGATAAGTAACTTCAACCATGGAAGCCTCAGGATCCTTTTGGTAAAAAACAATTTTTGTTGTGAGTTTTAATGAGAAAAATGGAGGCACAGCCCCAGCCCTGTGACAAATCCCATGGGATTCTTACAGAGGAGGCAGCATTTTCCACCATACCTCTTCTTTGTTCCCTTCTGGGTCCTCGACAAACACCATCAAGTCTCCTTGCCCGGCGCTGATAGTGTCCACAGTAAACTTGGCCGGCTGCTTCACCATGTTTCCAGTGGGCTCGATTCCTGCCACAGGTTTATACAAGCACATTACAAGCTGGGCCAGGCCCTGACACAAGCCATCAGCCCTTGTGTCTCCTTCAGGACACCCAGACATAGGACTCGGCCCTGCAGCCACCACATGGGAGACAGGGACAAACTGCCATGCCAAGAATAACACAACAACGAGTTCCAATCCCTAATTTTTTCCTTGTTATGTAAGCAACAATCAATTCTGAAATAATCAGAGCAATTCAGAAATCTATACAATTATGAAAAAAGAAGGGAGACTGACAGTGGAGCTGGCACTGAGGGAGGCAACTTTGAAAGAGGAGGAATGGCCCTGGCCGGTTGGCTCAGCGGTAGAGTGTCGGCCTGGCGTGCGGGGAACCCGGGTTCAATTCCCGGCCAGGGCACATAGGAGAAGCGCCCATTTGCTTCTCCACCCCTCCCCTCCTTCCTCTCTGTCTCTCTCTTCGCCTCCCGCAGCCAAGGCTCCATTGGAGCAAAGATGGCCCGGGCGCTGGGGATGGCTCCTTGGCCTCTGCCCCAGGTGCTAGAGTGGCTCTGGTCACGGCAGAGCATCACCCCCTGGTGGGCAGAGCTTCGCCCCTGGTGGGCGGCGTGCCGGGTGGATTCTGGTCGGGCACATGCGGGAGTCTGTCTGACTGTCTCTCCCCGTTTCCAGCTTCAGAAAAAGAAAAAAAAAAAGTATTTAAAAAAAAAAAAGAAAGAAAGAGGAGGAATGAAACAAGGGAGAATGGCTCATTTTTCATTAAAGACAATTTTGTAGTAAAATGTTTAAAAATTGCATTCAATTATTTTTTAATTAACCTTTTTATTTTGAGACAACTGCCCAATTTAATCTGAGACAGATTCACATGCAAGTATAAGAATTAATATACTTTTATTCAGTTCCTTGACAGTTACATTGTACAAAACTCCAGTGCAGTATCATAACAAGGTCGCTGATCTTGACACTGCCAAAATAAGAGTATTTCCACCTTCATTGGGATCCCTCATGTTGCTCTTTTCTAGTCACATCCTCTGACCTCCCACCTCATTCTCTTCTCATCTGCTATCCATCTCTAATTTTATCATATCCAGAATGTTACATAAATGGAATCATACATTATAATATTTTTTTAATTAAGTGAAGAGAGGTGGGGAGGCAGAGAGACCGACTCCCACATGCAACCGGCCTGGGATCCACCTGTCAGGCCTCCTACTGGTTTTCCCATCTGGGTCCACTTCTCTATTGTTCAGCAACGGAGCTATTTTGGTGCCTGAGGCAAGGCCATGGAGCCATCCTCAGCACCCAAGGCCAACTTGCTAGAACCATTTGAGCCATGGCTGTGGGGGGAGGGGGAGAGAGGGAGAGAGAAAGAGAAAGGGGGAGGGTGTATCTGGGTTGTTTTCAATTGTCTGTAACTGATAAAACTGCTATAAACATCACATATAGATTTGTGTAAGACCATGTTTTCATTTCCCCAGGATAAATGCCAAGGAGTGCAACTGTTGGGTCAAACAGTAGTTGCATTTTAATTCTTTTTAAAAACTGCCTACAACACTCTGTTCCAGAGTGGCTGGACCATTTTACATTCCTATCAGCAATGTGTGAGGGATCTGGCTGGATCCAGCTTCTCTGCATCCTGGCCAGCACTTACTGTTGTCACTGCTTTCTACTTTAGTCATTCTAATAGGTCTGCAGTGGTTTTAACTTGCATTTCTCTGTGGCTTCAATTTTCAACTGCTGTGCTGCAACAATTTTTAAAACATGCAATACCTGACTATTTAGTCTGGGGCACTGACCTCTTTTCCCTTAGATTGTCAAATAAAAAAATAACAGCAACACATTAAACATCTGGTGTGAATGAATCAAAATTACACCTATTTTTTTTGTCAGATCAGCAAAAAACACTCAATATATTTTAGTAATTTTAAAATTTTAGTAATTAGTTAATGTTGAATTAACTATAATGAAAAGGTTGCAAGTCGCTGCTCTATGCAATGGCACTGAATACCTTTTCCCGTGCTGCTGTGCTATCTGTACAGCCTAGTCGGTGAAATGACAGTTTCTATCTGTACAGCCTAGTCGGTGAAATGACCGTTTCTATCTGTTCAGCCTAGTCGGTGAAATGACCGTTTCTATCTGTACAGCCTAGTCGGTGAAATGACAGTTTCTATCTGTACAGCCTAGTCGGTGAAATGACCGTTTCTATCTGTACAGCCTAGTCGGTGAAATGACCGTTTCTATCTGTACAGTCTAGTCGGTGAAATGACCGTTTCTATCTGTACAGTCTAGTCGGTGAAATGACAGTTTCTATCTGTACAGTCTAGTCGGTGAAATGACAGTTTCTATCTGTACAGCCTAGTCGGTGAAATGACAGTTTCTATCTGTACAGCCTAGTCGGTGAAATGACAGTTTCTATCTGTACAGCCTAGTCGGTGAAATGACAGTTTCTATCTGTACAGCCTAGTCGGTGAAATGACAGTTTCTATCTGTACAGTCTAGTCGGTGAAATGACCGTTTCTATCCTTTGCCTATCTTCTAATTGGGTAGTTTTGATTATTTTGTTTTATTTTATTTTAACTATTGAGTTTATATTCTAGACACTAGTGCTTTGTTGAATATGTGGTTTCCAAATATTTTCTCCCAGTCGTTAGCTTATCTTTTCATCCCCTTAATTTGCAAGGTTTGAAAAAGTCTTCCCAGGCCCTTGGAGCAACATTTGAGTCCTATCTGAGAAGCTGTCCAGGTGGCCTGTAGCATGGTGCAGGCTAAGGGAGCTAGTCCCGCAGAAGAGTGGGGGACCCAGGAATGCACCCTTCAATGAGAAACTCCCTAACAGAACATACAGTCACCTCCTTGTGCACCTGCCTTAAGACAAACCATACTTTCCTACATTTTTTACAGTTTTTAACTTTGATATGAACTCCAACTTACCATTTTCTTTTTCTTTTATGGAACATGCTTTTAGTGTCAAGTCTAGAACTCTACATTGTCTTAGATTCCAAAGATTCCCTTCTGGTTTTAAGTTTTACAGTTACATAGTCTTACATTCAAGTCTATGGTCAATTGACTTAATTTTTATATAAAGTGTCAGAGTTAGACTGAGGTTCCTTTTTTTTCTTTCGGGCATCATGTGTTGAGAAGTGCTTCTGCACTTTTGTAAAGAATAAGTTGTGCATATTGAAATGGGAATCTTTCTGAGTTCTGTACTCCATTCTATTGACCTATATGCATCTATCCCTCCAACAGTATCACAGTCTTGATTATCGTAGCTTATTTTAAGTCTTGAAATCAGGTATAATGACTCTTCCTTTATTGTTCTTTTTTTTTTTCAAAATTAATTTCCCTACTATAGTTCCTTTGCTTTTTCATATACATTTTGAAATAATAATCTTTTTTATGTCCACCAAAAAAATCTTGCCAGGATTTTGATAGCAAATGTGTTAAACCTATATGACAATTTGGGGAGAACTGACATCTTTACTTTGACTTTTTTTAATTTATAAAAACAGTACCTCTGCCCATTTATTTAAAGATTTTTATTTATTCATTTTAGAGAGAAGAGAGAGAGAGAGAAGAGGGAGGAGCAGGAAGCATCAACTTGCATATGTGCCTTGACCAGGCAAGCCCAAGGTTTTGAACCAGTGACATCAGTGTTCCAGGTCGACACTTTATCCACTGTGCCACCACAGGTCAGACCCCCATTTATTTAGATCTTCTTTGATTTATTCATTAGTGGTTTTGTAGTTTTAAGCACGTAAATCCTATACATATTTTGTCACACTTACACTTATTTCTCAAGTTCTTGAGCGACTGTAAATGGTATGGCATTTTTAAGTTTGGTGTTTTTTTGTTATGTCTAGTAGACAAAAATATAATTGGTATTTGTATGTTGGTTTTAATATCCTGAGACTGTGTTTACCTTATTTAAAGAGAGCTTTTTGCTGTTTAAATATTTTCTCATGGACTATTATGTCATCTGCAAATAGGGACAGTTTTATATCTTACTTTCCAATAGGTGGCTTTTATTTCCTTCTCCTTGTACTGTGTCAGCTAAAACCTACATCATGACATTGAATAGCAGGGCTGAGTGGACATCTTGCCTTATTCCAATCTTAGGGAACACACTGTCTTTCACCATTATTTATACTGAGCTGTAACTATTTTGTGGCAGCTACTCTATATTGAATTGAGGAAGTTCTCTATTCCTTTTTTTCTGAGTTATAATCATGAATGGCTGTTGAGCTTTGTCAGATGCTTTTCCTGTATCAGTTGATATGATCACGTGATTTTTCTTCTTTAGCCTGTGAGAATAGCTTTTGCTAACTTTCTAATCACATGTCAGACTTGTACCCCACCCCTTGAATAAACTTCATTTGGCTTTGATGAATAATTATTTTTATGTACTACAAAATTCTATGGGGGGATACTGGTCTGTAGTTTTCTTTTTTGGCATTTCCTGTGTGTGGTTAGAGCAATACTGGGTTCATAAAATGAATCGGGAGGTATTTCCTCCTCATTTTCTGGAAGAAATTGTGTAGAATTGGTATTAATTCTTCCTCCAGTTAAATCATTTGAGCCTGGAGATTTGTTTTCCAAGAGCTTTTCAATTACAAATTTGATTCCTTTAATAGTTATAGGACCACTCAGGTTATTTACTTCATCTTGGTGAGCTTTGGTAGCTTATGGTTTTTTGAAGAAAGTCTCTTATGGCAATCCACATTTTTGCTTACCATGTTCATTCTTCCTGTTGTTCCAAGATTCTTTTTTCATTGCTTCCTTTCTGTCCAGAGAATTTCCTTTAGTCATCCTTTTAGGGTAGATGTGCTCATGACAAATTCTTTTAATTTTTCTTTATCTGAGAATGTCTCTTTTTGTTGTTATGTTTGTTTTATTGTTGTTGTTTTTTGTGTGGCAGAGACAGAGAGAGTCAGAGAGAGAAACAGATAAGGACAGACAGACAGGAAGGGAGAGAGATGAGAAACATCAATTCTTTGTTGCGGTTCCTTAGTTGTTCACTGATTGATTTCTCATATGTGCCTTGACCGGGGGGCTACAGCAGACCAAGTGACCCCTTGCTCGAGGCAGCGCCCTTGGGCTCAAGCTGGTGAACCTTGCTCAAACCAGATGAGCCCGTGCTCAAGTTGGCGACCTCGGGGTCTCGAACCTGGGTCCTCAGCATCCCAGTCCGATGCTCTATCCACTGCACCACCACCTGGTCAGGTGAGAATGTCGTAATTTCCTCTTCATTCTTAGAGGACATTCTCATCCCTGGATATAGGATACTGATAGTTCTTTTCTTCCAGCACATGAAGAATGTTGTGCCACTTTCTTTGATGAGAAATCTGCCATAGTTTCCCCCAACAGGTAAGGTGTCATTTCTCTTGTTGCTTTCAAGCTTTTACTGTCTAGTTTCTTGAAATTTGTCTAACATGTGGCTGGGTGAGAACATTTTTCTTGGTGTTTATCTTGTTTGGGTTTAGCTCAGCTTCCTGAATCTGTACCTTGCCAAATTTGGGGAATTTTCAGCCATTATTTCTTTGGGCATTTTTTAGCCCTGCCCCCTTTCTACTCTCCTTTTGGGTCTCCTATGATATGAATGCTAGATGTTTATTATCTGTTGTTCCACAGGTCCCCAAGGCTGTGTTCATTTTTTTCTACTGTCTCTGTCATTCAGATTGGGTCATGTTTGTTGCTCTATTTTCCAGTCTTCCCACTCTGCTATTAAACTCACCCATTCAGTTATTTTAGTTATTCCATTTTTCAGTTCTAAAACTTCCATTTGGACACTGGCAGGGTAGCTCAGTCGGTTAGAGTGTTGTCCAAATGTACAAAGGTTGTGGGTTGATCTCTGGTCAGGGCACATACAGGAACAGATAGATGTTTCTCTCCCTCTGGAATTTATAAATACATTTTTTTAAATTAAATAAATAGTTTGACCGGTGGTAGTGCAGTGGATAAAGCATGAGTCTGTAATGCTGAGGTCGCAGGTTCAAAACTCTGGGCTTACCTGGTCAAGGGACATATAAGAAGCAACTACTACAAGTTAGTGCTTCCTGCTCCTCTTCCCCCCTTTTTCTCTCCACTCTCTAGTCAATAAATAAAATTTTTTTAATTATTCTTAAAAATTTAAATAGATAGATAGACAGATAGATAGATAAAAACTTCCATTTGGTTCTTCTTTATATCTTCTACTTCTTTGCTGAAATTTTCAAAATTTTTTCATTTGTTTCAAGTGTACCTGTGATTGTTTGTTGGAGCCTTTTATATAATAGCTGCCTTAAAATCTTTCAAATAATTCTGTCCTGGCTGGATAGCTCAGTTGGTTAGAGCATTGTCCCACAGCACAGAGGTCGCTAGTTTGACCCCAGTCAGGACACATACAGGAACAGACCGATATTCCTGTCTCTCTCTCTCTCGCTCTCTCCCTGCCTCTCTCTAAAATCAATAAAATAAACATTTTTAAAAAATAAAATCTTTATCAAATAATTCTAACATCTCTATTTCCTCAGTGTTGGCATCAACTAATTGTCTTTTTTATTCAGTTTGAGATCTTCCTGGTTCTTGGTATAATGAGAGATTTTTGTTATTGAAACCTGGATATTCTGAGTGTTATGAGACTCTGAGGTTGCCTTTGTATAATAGCACTTCAGCAGGGGCTGGAGGGGTGCATACCCTGTTACTGCCAGTGGGGGAAGAAGTCCAGGCTCCCTATTCAACCTGCACTGCTTCTCAAAGTGAGGGGGCTCCTAATTACCGGTGTGTGCGACTGGGAATTCCAGCTTTTATCAGCCCTCCCCCACCAGCGGCTGAAAGGGGTAGGAGTGCCGCGCCACCACTCAGACGGCTCCCATTGCCATCACTGTGGTGAAGTCCAGGCCTGCACTTGGCTGTGCTGGTGTGAGCGGGGCTGGGGCCACAGCCACTGCAGCTGTGTTGGGCTGCGGCAAAGCAGTGAGCGTCTAAGAGAGGGCTGCCTTGCTAGGCTGCCCTTTCCTGGTCTTGTGGTAGAAAGAGCAGGCTACTGTTGGGACTTTTTGTGTCTGTGCTCACTGGCATTTCCAGGCTGTCAGCTTATTCAGTTCCAAGTCTGGGATTTGTGAGGCAGGAGTGAAAGCAAGGGACTCATTACTGTGTCAGTCCTTGGATCCCCAGGTCCCTAGTTAGTCTGCCTTACTTACTGTCTTCAGAGCCTTCTTCTGTTTGTTCTGTATAAAATGCCCAAGGATTTTAGGTGTACTTAGTGGGAGGAGGTAGAAAAAGTACTTCCACTCCATCTTCCCCGCAGCAAAATTTGCTCAAGAATAATTTCGTTTTCAGTTTTTCATTATAAAGAATTAAAACCTATACAGACACAGAAAACTGGAGACGAACCCCGTCACCTGGCCTCAGCAACAACTAACTCACACCTGTACCCCCACCACTTCCCTCTTCCTGATGCAAATCCTAGTCCTCACTCTCCTCTCATCAACATTCACTATATATCTCTAAAAGACATGTTTAGACTAGCTACATCAAAAAACTATCCCATCAAAAAAATTAACAATAATTTCCTAATAGCAAATATTCAGGATTCAAATTTCTAATTATCTTATAAGTATCATGAATTTCTTTTTAACGGTTAGTTGAAATAGGGTCCACGTAAGGTTCATCTATTACAACTGGTTGCCTGGTTACTAAGTCTCTTACGTCATGTTAAATCTCTCGGTTTCTACTACCTCTTCTTTCTCTCATCATCAGTCCATTAAAAACACTGGGTCACTTATTACTACATACCCTGGATTTGTATTCGTTTTTCCATAAATAATTTAGTTTAAGAAAAACTGGTGGTTCATTATTATAGAACAAGATAATATTCACACATTGTTAGGAAAGAAATGCAAATTGAAGGAAATACATAGCCGAACCTCATTGCCAACTATGTATAAATAGAACAAGACAGGAAAGTCTGGAAAGAAATACCTCGGAATGAAGCAAGGGATGGGACCAGCAGTAGGGAAGCATGCTTTCAGTTATTTTATACATTTTTCTTTTGTTTCAAATTCACAGAGTGATCACATCATTTAATAACTAGATTTAAACATGCACTTACTATATTCATAAAAACCCACTCCATCTGACTCCAACAGCCTGAGAGAAACTACTAACCCTGCAGCTCAGCCATGACTCTGGCCAGAAGGGCTGGTTAGGAGGCTGACCCACAGCTTGCACTCTAAACTCCCGGGAGCTTCGCTCACCATGCGGACAACCCTTCCCCACATCTACTCGGAATAAAAAGGGTTCAAGTCTTGCTGTGCAGTGAATGCTTCACACAACCATGGGTTTTGAAAAATGTCTCTGCTTAGCTCATAGATGCACACTTTCAACCTACCTAAACCTACAAGGAAGCCCACTACGAAGATCCATTTGTGGCCACAAGTTTACCTCAACCCAGCCTTCTCGCCTACAACCCACTGGAACTAAGCTCGTCAGGGCTCAGGGAGCAGATAACCAGCAAGGGTAACTGCCTGGTAACTGCAGTCTAATTTACACCCAGAGGGAAATAAAACAAACCTCTCAACCGTTTAGAAACCAGAAAATAAAACATTCTCTAGTCCCTGGTTTAGCAGGCAGGAATGAAGCAATGTGGCCACACAGGAAAGAGCAAACTATCCCTGCCCTTTGTCTCTCCACGGGACAAGTAACATCTTAAGGCCTACCCATGTGGTCTTATGTATGACCCTGTTGCTGAAAATGACTATTTTTGTCTTCCTACTTAAAAAGAAAGAAAATGTTAAACACAGAATTACCATATGATCTCGCAATTTCCACTTCTAAGTAGATACCCCAAAAAATGAAAAGAAGCAACTGAACATACTTGTATAGCC
Source organism: Saccopteryx bilineata (assembly GCF_036850765.1). Taxonomy (NCBI): domain Eukaryota; kingdom Metazoa; phylum Chordata; class Mammalia; order Chiroptera; family Emballonuridae; genus Saccopteryx; species Saccopteryx bilineata. The sequence continues at coordinate 63,191,672 of NC_089499.1, read as the reverse complement.
ATGCTCACAGCACATTATACACAGCACTGAAAGGTGGAAACAACCCAAATGTCCACTGATAGAAGAGTAGAAAGATACAATGTAGTCTATATAAACAGTATTGTTCAGTTTTAAAAAGGAATGAAATTCTGATACATGCAACAACATAGATGAACCTTGAAAACACACTAATTAAGCCAAACACAAAAGGTCAAATACCATATAGTTCCACTTACATGAGGTACCTACAATAGGCAAATTCACAGAGACAGAAAATAGAATGGTAGTTGCCAGGGCTGAGGGGAGAAGGGAATGAGAATTCCTGTTTAATGGGTACAGAGCTTCAGTTTAGGAAGGAGATGAATAGTGGAGATGGTTGCACATCATCAATGTACTTAATGACACTGAACTGTGCACATGAAAATGGTTAAAGTGCCTGACCAGGCGGTAGCGCAGTGGATAGAGCGTCGGACTGGGATGCGGAGGACCCAGGTTCGAGACCCCAAGGTCGCCAGCTTGAGCGCGGGCTCATCTGGTTTGAGCAAGGCTCACCAGCTTGGACCAAAGGTCACTGGCTCGAGCAAGGGGTTACTCGGTCTGCTGAAGGCCCACGGTCAAGGCACATATGAGGAAGCAATCAATGAACAAGGTGATTGGGACACCTTCGTAAGGCGTCCCAAAGAAAAACTGATGATTGATGCTTCTCATCTCTCTCAATTCCTGTCTGTCTGTCTCTATCTATCCCTCTCTTTGACTCTCTCTCTCTCTGTTGAAAGAAGAAAGAAAGAAAGAAAGAAAGAAAGAAAGAAAGAAAGAAAGAAAGAAAGAAAGAAAGAGAAAATGGTTAAAGTAGTGAATGCTATGCATACTTAGCACAACAAAAAATATAAAGAATACATACATAATACATATATGTATTTGTACACACACATGCTTTTTAAAAAGTATTGATTCTCCGACTATATAACATTTACAAAGAGGCAGATGAAGGAAATGGCAATGACTTAGCACATTCCTGAACTATATAGCCAGTTGTCGTTTTTAAAAAAATAGCAATAAAAGGAAACCATTTCACATTAACAATGGGGAAACTGGACAATCAGAGATAAGGTTATTGCAAACAAGCATTTTATGCCTTGATTAGATTTAATCCATTTGAGAAATTTTATTGACAAGATATTTATTTGACTATTTGAGCTTTTTGCCTTTTAGGAAGCATAACCTTTAAAATCAGAGATTCCTTTAAAAAATGAAATAAATTTTAAGAAACAAAACCAGAGATCCCTTAATCCAGCTCCCATCTTTGGTGTGGCTTACAGAAAGCACTTTCAAAGCAAGCATGGACATGCTGACCCTGGAGTGATGGCAGGTTGGGGAGGCCATCAAACAAAGTCCCCAGTCTATATGTATCATAAAAGGTTACAGACACCCACCTCTTTGCCAAAGGGACCTCAAATGGCATGTGGGTTTGTTCCAGAACAATCAGATTGTCTTCTGGTCTGAATCATACTAGAAAGACAGGTGAGAAGGACCTGGCCATCAAAGTTAAGAACAGCACATGGTCACCACCGGCACCCTGACTGCAGGTCCTCTTAGACTGAGCTCACGCCAAATACAGCAATGCTATCTTCAAAGAGAATGAGTGTATGGGGCATCCCACAAGACAAGCGCTCTGCACTCTTCAGAGAGTTGATTCATTTTTTTAAAAAGTCAAGGAAAATTATTCTAGATTAAAAGAGTCATAGGACAATAAATTTGAAAACAAAACTGGATACTAGTTGATACAAAATTGTTGTTAATTTGCTTATGTGTGACAAGGAATATTGTGGTGATATAAGAGGATGTCCTATTCTTAGGACAAGTTTTGCTGACGTGAAATGTTACCATGTCTGAAATTTATCCGCAAATAATTCCAACAATCACACACATATATGTATGTAAACAAGCATGCAACACACTAAGGGTGAGAAAAAACTACTCATTAGAATGGTAAAAACTATAGATGCTATGAGAGGATATACAAGCTATTTTGTGTGTCTACATGTTTTTCAATTATATTATGAAAATTAAGATACCCAATGCACTCCTATAGAAAAGGGAATAAGCTGTATCTCACTGTGCTGACCCTTATTAACAATCACACTGGCTGAGATACCACTGTTGTCCTTACACACTAGTTAGTATTCTCAAAAACTATATATGGGGCCAGGTAGGTACTTGAAATATTCGGGGAAGCACATGATTGTCTTAACCACTCTGCTATCCACTAGAAAATAACACAGAATAATACTGAATGTAAACTGTGATTAAAAACAAGCAAACCAACACAAAAACTAGCACGCTTAAAGTCAAGTGCCAACCAGAGCACCAAGTACCTCAAAATTCCTTCACCCCAACATAATGTTCAGAGCAGAACATTCCTGGCAGCTGCATAAACAGGATGTCTTAGCAAGGAAGTGTCTGCCAGGGGTTATCAGTAGCTCCCACCCTGTCTGGAAACCTGAGGCAGTTTTAGCACAACCAAAGGAAAACTGAATCATCAAATCAGCCCGAAGACCCAGGCTTCCGTCTCCCACCCTCCCACTCTGTGGACTATGCCTCTGATTTCTCATCTGAAAAATGGGAACAGTCATTTATTCATCCCAAGGTTAGTGCACTAAAATCAGAAAGCAACAAACCCACTCATCTCCATCACATTAAATCAGCAGTGGTTCTTAAACCCTAGATTCATCAGGCAGAAAAAGATGGCCATAAATAAGTGGGCCTTTAGGTAAAACAAACACCGACAAAGGAGGCTTACAATGTCTTCTAGGATTTAGCCTGTACATTCTTGATTTTGAGAACCTTCCTCCTGAAGCCATACCATAATTACTAAAACCAGAAGACAAGCCTCAAACCTAACACAACCAGTGCTTACCTCTGCCATAGGCTCTGGCTTTCTTGGGGTTGAGTTTGGGTTTAAGAGGAGCCCCTGGCTTGAGCTTGGCCTTGGGGAACTGGGACAGGTAAGTCATTACCGAGTGCTCGTCCACATCTGGGTGAATGATTTCTTCAGGAGTGATGACCTAGAATAATGACATGGCAAGTGAATACCAGAACATATCACTTTGCAACTATTGGAGCTTTTGCAAATGTCTCTTAAACACTACAAATAATAAGAAAGTGAGTCAGCTTCTCAAGTAAATGAAATTACATTAAGGCGACACACCAAGATCAGTGTGTTTTTTAACCTTTTAGAAGTATCACCATTGCCTTTGGAAGCTGAGAACCCTCTCCAGACAATTCTGTATATCATTTTCAGAGACACATGCTTTCCCTGCACCCCAAAAAATAACCAGCTCACCCTCCTGGTCAAACTTTCAGTGGGATAAGCTACATCAAGTGAGGAGGATGAAGGAACAACTACATATGAAATTATAGCATATTACAAAAAAGTGCATAAACTGGCCTTTTTCCCTTGTTCATCAATTCATTGTGTACATCTCTGTTAACTCAGTTACTAATTTAAAAAAATTAAAATAAAAAAAGTGACAACACAGTGACATATCTAATATGTGGCCTTATATACTGAGTCTTTGTGCCCTCTCAAAATTCACGTGTTGAAGCTCTAACCTCTAATGCGATGGCATTAGATGGTGGAACCTTTGGGAGGTAAGCAGGTTTAGATGAGGTCATGAGTATGCAGCCCCCATGACAGGATCAGTGCCCTTATAAGAAGAATAAGAAAGACCAGAATGTGTACACACCCACCCACCCTCTTTTCCCCCACCCCTCTCAAGCCAGGAAGTGGGCCCTCACCAAAAATCGAACCTGCTGGCACCTTGATCTTCAACTCCCAGCATCCAGAACTAAGAAATAAATGCCTGTTGTTTAAGCCACCCAATCTATGGCATTTTGTTATAGCAGCCAGAGCTAAGACAGGTCTCTACATTAGGAGCCATTAAAAAAATGGGGAGGTGACAGATTTCTACAGACATTCATTTTAGGAGCAAGAATATTAGTCAAGTTATTTATAACCCATGCTGGACAGACAGCACAAAAAAATCCTCCTGCTGGTAACAAGAGGTAAGCCACACCTCTTAGACAGAAGACCGTGTCTCACGAGCCAGGTTAACCAAATGTAGATGAACAACATATGTACCCAGCTTCCCTGCAGCAACAAAACAGCTCTTTTTATAATATGAAGGATATCCAATGATTTGGCATTTCTCTAGGCAGCTCCTTCAACAACTTTACAGTGCCAACATCACATGAACGTCAAAAGGAGATGGTTTTAAGTTTAAGAGATGAAAAAATACCATACCACTTCCTGAGGATGGAAAAGCCAGGAAATGGGCCATGAAGCAGAGACAAGATGCCAAGACCAAACCAAAGAAATACAGGCAAGTTTTTCTACCTCCCAAGGGATCCTGTTGCAAAATACACTGAACTCAGCTCTGAATACCAACTTAGACCTTAATGGAGCCTGTGGTGAGGTCATCCATCCCATGGCATTGGCTACCCACAACTTTTCTTGACCAGGGCTTTGAACATGGGAGTCACTGTATTCAATTGTCAGGGGGAGGTTTTTTCAGACTCCTTGGAAGGACTTAGAAGACTAGACCTCAGTGTGGCTACTGTCAATGGTATCTAAGACATTATAATTTCTCAGCTCTCTTGCTATATTTCTGTGATTGGATTATGGGCAACACAAATTCTTCCACAATTTTCATTAATTGTAAGTTATCCTGGTTTAAATTGTTCAAGAAGTTCTAAATCCTATGACTTTTCCCCTAAGATATGAGATTTTTAAAAAATTTAAATAGGTAAAAAGTGGTTAAATATTGGCAATTCTTACAGTCCAACCTAATCATTAGGGTCCTCATTTGCCGTCTGGTGTCTGGAGATAGCCCTTTTGACAGTTTTGGAGCAGAAACACTAGAAAATTTGCCATATGTGACAAAGAGTAAAGATTTTTGGGTGATCTTTAAGCACAGTCAATAGACTGGTTATATTACAGGTAAACTGAGGAACATGGGAGTGTGCCACAAGCCAATACTCTTTGAAGGCTAATGCTGAGGAGGTCAGACCATCTGCTAGGCCCATGCACAACCAGGCAAGCTGGAGGGTGGAGACAGCCCTGAAGGACATGCACGCTGGTAGGAATACCTGGGGGACACCCAGCCAGTCGTCTGCCTGCTGCATGGCTTCTCGTGCATTGTCCACTGGCTTTCGTGGGTCCCAGGATTCCCAGTCTGGGCATAGACCTGTTAACACAAAAGATGTTGTTAGTGTTAGCAGACTCAATAGATTTTGGACTTTACAATGGTGCAAAAGCAGTCTATATTCAGTTTAAACCATACTCCTAATTTTGAATTTTGATCGTGTCCCAGGCTAGTGATACATAACATGATATTCTTGTGATGGCTGGGCAGTGACATCGAGATGATTTTGCCCAACCGTAGGCTAAGTGTTCTAAACACGTTTAACATAGGCTAGACTAATCTAGGTTTGGTAAGTTGGGTATGTTAAATATACTTTTAAATTATGGTTATTTTTCAACTTACAATGGGTTTATCGGGACATAACCCTATAATAAGTCATGGAGCATCTGTATATACTTTATGGGCAAAAAGCATAATGGATGTGAGCATGCAAGGGTGGGACTATTCTGTCTTAGCTGAGGCCTCTTCTTCAGGATGTTATCTTCTTGCATTAAGAGGGAGGTTAGCCACTCCTTAATTATGTGATATAAATAAACAAACAAACAAAACCAATTGGGCCTGGTGCCTTTTGCAGGAGAGACTTTCTTCTAACCTCCACACTCACATTTTTGTACCTTGATCACCAAATGTGTGGGGTTGACACCAGCTGAGTGTCCTACAATTGAGCTCAATTCTGACACTATCTACCTGGGAATAGCATCAGATCCCAAACATTATAAGCTCAGTCCCACAAGACTGCAACCCTCCCTCCACTTTAGACACCAATCTCAAGTCCAGGTTGTCATCTGGACTTCTGACTGACCAGCTACAATACACAACTCTTTCTTCAGGTTTAATTATTTACTGGAGCAGCTCACAGAGCTCAGGAAAACACTTTACTTACTAGATTACCAGGTTATTATAAAAGGATACAATTTAGGAACAGTAAAATGGAAGAGAGGCACAGGGCAAGGTACAAGAAGGGGTAAGGAGCTCCCATGTCCCCTCTGAGGGTGCTGTCCTCTCAGGACCTCCATGCATTCACCAACCTGGAAGCTCTTTACATTCCAGAGTTTGGGGATTTTTGTGGAAACTTCGTTACATAAACAGGATTGATTGAATAGCTGGCCATTAGTAGTTAACTCAACTCCCCTCACTCTTTTCTGGAGGTCAGAAGAGAGCTGAATGTTCCAACCCTCTAATTGGTGGGTTTCCTGACACCTAGTCCCCACCCTTATGGGCTTCCAAAAGTCGCCTCATTGACATAAACTCAGGTGTTGACAAAAGATTCCATTATCATGGCTCCTTTCACTTAAGGAATTCCAAAGATTTTACAAGCTATGCCAAGATAAAGGGACCAAAACCAAATATGTATTTCTTTTTTTCTTTTTCTTTCTTTTTTTTTTTTTTAAAGAGAGACAGAGACAGAGAGAGGGACAGATAGGGAAAGACAGGAAGGGAGATGAGAAGCATCAATTCTTCATTGCAGCCCTGGCCGGTTGGCTCAGCGGTAGAGCGTCGGCCAGGCGTGCGGGGGACCCGGGGTCGATTCCCAGCCAGGGCACATAGGAGAAGCGCCCATTTGCTTTTCCACCCTCCCCACTCCTTCCTCTCTGTCTCTCTCTTCCCCTCCCGCAGCCAAGGCTCCACTGGAGCCAAGATGGCCCGGGCGCTGGGGATGGCTCCTTGGCCTCTGCCCCAGGCGCTAGAGTGGCTCTGGTCGCAACAGAGCGACGCCCCAGAGGGGCAGAGCATCGCCCCCTGGTGGGCAGAGCGTCGCCCCTGGTGGGCGTGCCGGGTGAATCCCGGTCGGGCGCATGCGGGAGTCTGTCTGACTGTCTCTCCCCGTTTCCGGCTTCAGTTTAAAAAAAAAAAAAAAAAACTTCATTGCAGCTCCTTAGTTGTTCATGTGCCTTGACCAGGGGTGGGGGGAGATTGGGGGAGGGGGTGGCACAGCAGAGCAAATGACCCCTTGCTCAAGCCAGCGACCTTGGGCTTCTAGTCAGCGACCTTTGGGCTCAAGTCAGTGACCATGAGGTCATGTCTATAATCCCACGGTCAAACCAGTGACCTCGGGGTTTCGAACCTGAGTTCTCTGTGTCCCAGTCCAATGCTCTATCCACTGCGCCACCATCTGGCCAGGCTATATTTCTTTTTTTTTTTTCCTGAAGCTGGAAATGGGGAGGCAGTCAGACAGACTCCCGCATGTGCCCGACCAGAATCCACCCAGCACGCCCACCAGGGGGCGATGCTCTGCCCATCGGGGCATCACTCTGTTGGGACCAGAGCCACTCTAGCACCTGGGGCAGAGGCCATGGAGCCATCCCCAGCGCCCGGGCCAACTTTGCTCCAGTGGAGCCTCGGCTGTGGAAGGGTAAGAGAGAGACCCAGAGGAAGGAGAGGGGGAGGGGTGGAGAAGCAGATGGGCGCCTCTCCTGTGTGCCCTGGCTGGGAATCAAACCCGGGACTTCCGCACGCCAGGCCGACGCTCTACCACTAAGCCAACCGGCCAGGGCCGGCTATATTTCTTATTTTAAGTCACACTATCACAATCCCATTCCTGGATATATCTAAAAAGAATGAACTAGCATCCTATATAATTAAAAAATCCACTTGCAAATGCTGAGGTTGCCGGTTCAAAACCCTGGGCTTGCCCGGTCAAGGCACATATGGGAGTTGATGCTTCCAGCTCCTCCCCCCTTCTCTCTGTCTCTCCTCTCTCTCTCTCTCTCTGTCTCTCCCTCTCCTCTCTAAAATGAATAAATAAATAAAAATTAAAAAAAAAAAAAATCCACTTGCTCAAAGGCCAAACCTAGAATTATCTTAAAAACCATTGTCAGCACGAGAAGTATAGAACTAGAGTAAAAAATTTCCATGTTTAACTGGAAAGAGGTATTCTACAACCTGTCTCTGGATGCAAGCAAGGAGGGCACTGGGAAGTGAACTGCTGCTGAGCTCTGAGTTACTTTTGAATGACTCTGGCTCACAGGCTCTCCAGGAAGAATGAGGCCTAGACTCAGCGCTCCTTCCCTATCTGACACCAGACAGCTCTGCTTTGAGCATGTGGAGACCACCAACTTATTAAATATTCACGTGCCCAGCACATACATAGCCCTCAGTAAATGGAGATATGATTATTAGTTTTTTATTAAAGACAATTTTGAAAGGTACATATAAACACAGGCTCTGGTTTTTCTACTGAGTATGTACCAGCAAACTCTACCCATCGATCTAATCTGCCCACAAGGATAATTACTGCCTCGGGGCATGCTCAACCACTCAGAAGAGGGTGGAAAGACTCCAACTGGATCCTGACCAGCCCTGTTTCACAGCACCAGAGAGAAAAGAGTGGAGAAAGCCATATATATATATATATAATCAAGCCAGTGGTCAATAAAAATGGGTACTTTCCACTCAATGAAAGCTATTAGATTTTCAAGCCAAGCCACCTAACAGGGCCACATGTTTTTGCCAAAGGCTATGGAAAACTAGGCACCAACTTTGGAGTCTAGAAGCTACACCCAAGGCCTGCTCTGAGCATTAAAGCCTTGATTGGGAATCTGGATAAATAACTGAATTCACTGCTCAAACAAGTCAATAGATGTATAAGACCAGCCAATGGAAAAGTAAATGGAGCCACTTTGAATTCCTTTTGCTAACTTACAATGGACTAAAACCAGAAGGAATGCACCAATCACAGAAAGCCTAGCTTTCCCAATTGAAAACCAAGAGATTTAGGGCCCACATAACCCATCCCAAGGAGAAGGCCTATACAGCCATAGGCACTTACCTGGAGCACAGCTGTCTACCAGTGCACCCAGGGCTTTGCCATCTTGCCAGTTCTGGTTAAAGTTGGTGATGGGCAAATAGGGGATCTTGTTCTGAATCCATCCCAGCAGCCTCTGCTTTGGAGTCTGCTTCTTGGCATCATCATCCCCTTCATCCTCCCAGACAGGCATGGAGATGGAGTAGTGGAGGATCAGTGTCCATACCAGGCCCAGGATGAGCTTCAGGTTGCCATCCACAATGGCTTTGCTATCTGGGGAGAGAAGCACAGGCTTGGTCATTGCTCTGGGTTGCACAGGTGTGATTCATGCTCTTGGTAACTAAAGTCCTCATCTGTGAGAACCATACTGAACTATTTAAAAGTGAAAATGTGCAATGCTAAAATTTGCTTCAAAATGCTTGAAGACGGGAATAGATGAAGTAAGATTCCAAAATGCTGTAAACTGGCCACACTAGTACATGGAAATGCATTCTACTATTGTCTCTTCTTCTGTGTATGTCTTAAATTTTCCATAATAAGAAAGTGTTTAAGATTTAAAAGTGTTCTTTATTTCCTTTAAGGACATCCTTCACCCCATCCTCCTGCAGGACAACCCCTGGGTCATCATTCAACGGCCAGAGTTGACAGTGGGTGGCCCTTCACTCCCACCAGCATATGTGACTGTGCCAGAATCCTCTCAAGAGACAAGGACCATTCACTACTCAGCCACTATGTCTCACTACAGACTGTTGTAGGAAAATGACTGGGAATTAGACTGTTGTCCTGAGACAAGTCTTTGGTGTGGACTTTGGAACGTCAAGTCCTGTGGGGGCAGAACACGGCTCCAGCAAGCACTACTATGATTGTTTATAGGAAGCAGCTGATCCCTATAGCCATTATCCTACATGCCTAGGGGCATCAGTTGGTCATCTTTCTCTGCACCTGAATCCATTGTAGACTAATTTGACCTAGGCTCTGCTAATTTGCTTGATGAGCAAAAGACACGAATAAATACGATGAAGCTGCAGAGATCTGGGCTCTCAGTCCTAGAGGCTGGGAGTCCCCTGTACCCATCTTTTCTGTATGTTGTTGTGTCTTGTGTGTGTTTTTTCTTAAGTCCTGCAGCGCCTTCCTTTCGTGCACACCCATTGCTGAGTTGGTGGCGGCAACTGTGAGCACCTGCTAGGGAGAAACTGAGCCTTCCTCATCGTAGAGCTCTCCTCACCACTCCCACCCACTGTAAACCACCTTAATATTGGTTAAACATATGCCAAACTGAACTTAAAATGAAACCCAACTACAACCACATGAAAAATATACTCACTTGCTGTTAAGGAGTAAATAGTATGCCATTCAAAACTGAAAGGGTGGGGGCTTTTTTTTTTTTCAGTTAACTTGTTTATTGTTACATGATCTTACAAGAAAAGACCCTCTTAAAAGGCTACACCCAAAACCATGGAAACCAAAGGTAATTTTATGGTTGCAGATTCAGTCATAATAAAGCTGGATGAGTAAAGATTATCTTGAACTGGCTGGTAAGACCAACTAAATTCAAGCAATCCTCATTCAGAATTATGCTGTCCCATGATTTTCTATGTAATAAACTGTATAATCACTTTTAAGCAAATCTGTCTACATTGATTCACAGGCCCAGTGAAAAGTGAAAATGCGGGATTCCTTGTCCAAAAAGTATTAAAATTTCAAGATGGCAATAGCAGGGCATTAAAGCAAGCCCCGAGCCCTTCTGAGCACAGGTTGTGTGACCATGAAGCCAGCTCTGCTTCTGAGGTCCTGTGGTCCCTAAAGCAGCAATACTCTGAAAGAAACACAGGCTACCGCACAGAACTCAAGTACCCAAGGAATTCATGCCATCAGATGCCAGTAGGCAGTCCTCAACCATGACTGAATTTTTTTGATTAGACGAGGTTGTCTCTGAAGTGCTACCAACTGATTTTAAAGAAATTCCAGGTCACACAATTTTCCATGTTAGCTTTCCTTATTCAAGCTAAAGGGAGAAGAGTGTGTGGGGGGGGGGAGGTTATATGCTTATTTATAGTTAGGGTAACAGGGGTGCCCAGGTGGGGTCTGGTCTTGCACCAAGCAGGATCTAAACAGGCCCAAGTCTCATCTAGCCACAGGCATCAGTCTGCAAAGCTCAAACTTCCCTGAGTTGTGTGTTAAATGTTTTTTCAAATGCAAACTTGCAGATTCCTTTCCTAAATCAAAATACAAAACCAGTTTGCTCTATCTTTACTCAGCTTATACATGCTGATCTAAAAAATGAGACATGAATCTTTTCCAGAAAGATTTTGGGGGAAATATGACCCAGTAACAGTCTGAGTCACATTTATGAAAAATACAATGCCCAGAACTTCTGTTTTCAATAAATTCAAGGTGGGTGTCCAAATGGGAAAGCCCCCATTAAGGTCTCACTGGGATAAATGATACTTTCATTCTGCTATTCTAAGAAGTTGGAGAGATGGCAATCCTCATTCCAAAAGTGGTTTTGACAGGTGAAGGTTCAGATGCTTTACCAAACTCTTGCAACAATAAAAAGATGGCAACTTGCCCAAAAGGCCTTCCCCATCCCCACCCACATGAAATAGGAGACTCCCAATGCCTTGAAAATGAAATGCTACCCAGCATCACAGTACTGATGTCTGACCATCACAGCAGACCACAGAACTTCCAGACCCGAGTGTGCACTGCGTTGTTTATGTGGAGTGTAAACGCAGAGCAGGTCAGCCAAAAGCCTCTGCCAGCAGAAGAAAGTTAATGAGAGCCTCTTTCAGGAATACAATAAGCCAGCCTCACGCCCACCCCACCTCCTAGAATTTGCTTAGATTGACAGTGGGTTGGAATCTAGCCCCAAGTTTCTCCTCCGCAAATCACTACCAATCACAATCCCCACTTAACTGGTCCTAGCTCCGGACAACACTGACCCTCAAACCACATCCACCTTCTGGAAGCACTTAAAATTATCCAGCATTGCTTAGAAGTGAGGGCAGAGGCTTTCTTTTTTTCTGTTATAATAGCTAGAAAGTTAACTTGAGCTACTGCAAATTCTAGGATGGAATGTTTCCATGTCATTTCAACACATCAGTTCTCCAAGCCTTGTTAAGCAAAATTCTGGAATGGGCGTATTTACGGGAGTGGAAACCAGCTATTTTTAGGTCATCTTCAGAAGCATCTTAGACACAGCCTTTGCAGACAAGCTCCCCAGAGGTAAGGGGATGGTGATCTTTCATCTCTCTCTCTCTCTCTCTCTCTCTCTCTCCATATCAGGAGGTGTCGGATCCACACAATCAGCTGTGCACCTACTATATGCACTGTGCCGACCCCCTCTCCTAGCTCTATTTACCAGGGTGGCAGGGTTGGGGGCCTGAGAGGACAAGCCTGAGTAGGCTCCATTCCACAGTTTCACTCTCCTGGCTGAGGATAGCTGGTCATCCACTGGCCACAATGCAGCTGGCTATTGGGTCAGAAACAGCCACATGACTGTAAGAACCACAAGGAGGTAGGGGTTTCAGCAAACCTCCTTGTAGTGTATGTACCTGGGAACAATTCACCCACCATACTCTGCAGTACGGCTTGGCCACCTGGGGAACAGACTGCTCCAGGCTCTCTCCCTGCGCTCTCATCTCTGTTCTTCACTGAGGCAGTGTGGCAGGATGGTTAGCAAGTACAGATTCTGGAACCAGCAGCCCAACTAGATTTGTCATTTTGAACAATCCATCCACCCTCTCTGAGTCTTCTTTTTCCCCACCTACCAAGGGGAATGATCATAGTCAACACTTCACTGGGCTGCTGTAAGAGTTGGTGGGTCAGAGAATGCCATGAGGAGAAGACAATGCCAGACACACCGTAGGTACTTAATGTCACCTTTCCCCTTTCTTCATTTACCTAACTTCCAAGTATCTGCTATGCACCAAACACTCTTCCCTAGACCCAGAAGCTATAATGCCAATGTTGTGTGCAAGCAGAAATAAAAAGGAAAGAAAACACCTTGTGAATTAACAGAAGGCTGCTCTGTTCAGTATGTTACTTCTCTGAGCCAAGCAATTCATAGGTCATGAGACTTTGAGGTCTCTGCTCTCTGGTTTCAAGAGCAGGCTGAACCACAACACTACCGTGAACCCAGGACATCAAGGTAGGTGCACAAGCGACACATCTGGGCTGGACAGTTTAGGAGACCAACATGGCATGGGATCACCAAAGAGGAAACAAGAGTCATCCAGGAACGGAACTACTGATAATTTATCAGACCTTCCTGAAAGAGAATACGGTACAAAGAGCAGCCCACATGGGGCGCGTCTGGCTCCTCCTGGACTTCCTGGCTTCACGCTGCCCCAGGCTCACCCTCCATCCTTGGCTCCAGCCTGCCTTGCTTGAAACCATCTCCCCACCTCCAACTCTGCAAAGCTAGAACAGGTTGGTTCCCTGTTAAGCGCCCCCTCACTGCCATGTGCCCTCCTCTTTCAGTGTACCTACAATGGTGTTTAAATAAAATCTGTGTCATGTCTGCCTCCTCTGCTCAGTGCCAGCACCATGAAGGCTGGAATGAGTCATTTTGCTCCCTGCCAGTGCCACAGCCTGGACACTTGGCTGTCAGAGGAACCGGCCGCCACACAGCTCCTTTCCCGCTCACCTCCAGTGAGGCTGAGAGGCAGCACTGCCTGTTGTGAAGTGGATACAAAAAGTGCACAGAATTCTAAACTGCTCCAGACTTTGGCCACCTCTGAACTGTCAGCAGACAATACAGCATGTGGCACAGAGGGGAAGCCAAGGACAGGCCCGTAAGGATACAGACTCTGCAAGTGTAGGCTCAGTGCCACCATACCAGCTTTGGACCCTGGCCAAGCAACCAATCCCTATCTGCCCAGTTTCTTTATCTGTAAATTGGGTATAATGTTGGAACATGAGAGTAGGGCTACTCAGAAGGCTAAATGTGATAACGCATCTTCAGCACTTACTCTTCCACACAGTCGGGGGCTTTTAGATGCTAGTATTCTTACCACTACCAACTTCAGCATGCTCTTATCAAGCTTGAGACAAAAAGGACAAAGGCTGAAGGAAAGAGTGAAAGCTTAGCTGTTGCAGGTGGTGACCTACAAGTCTGCACTGGGGTTTCCCTATCAGCCTTGATTGCCGGGGTGAGCTGACAGCAGCGTGGCCTGTGAAAGGCTGCCCCAAGGTAACCCCACCTGCAGAGCTCGGTCGCCTGGGCCCGGAGCCCATTGGCAGACCCAGTGCTTACTGACATCCCAGACAGGCTTTGAAGTTTTTCTCCATCCTGCCTCCCATTTCAGCCTGAACAAACCATGGCTGAATTGTAGGCCTTGGCCGTCCCAACAAGAGGGCACCCTCAACTAAATGGAGGCAGTTTACCACTTGCATTAGTTTCATGGTCAAAACCTAGCCCAGATGTCACTCATTCCTGAGGCCATGTTGAGGAGGACCGTCTCAGTCAGCTGCCAAGAATGGGGGTCACATAGCTGGGGTTGCACTGTTCTCCCATCCACACAGCAGAGGATGGCCTGTGTATTTGGGCTCGGGCGCCCAGAGGTCTGGGGCAGGATGAAGGGGCCAGGCTGGCTTTCTGCCCCTGCTCAGGGCTTCTCTCCAGGGCCTTAAACCAACAAAGGATAAGACTTACAACCAGATGACTCACTCCTCTGATGACTAAGGACATCTGTGGCTAAGGCCACTAAAATCCTCCTCTCCTTCTCTCAGGCATGTGGCTTCCTACTAGATTACCCTTTCCAGCCTCCTTTGCGACTGGGTGGTGTGGTTGCCTCACCAATTAACAGTGAGTACAAGGAAGCATGCTGTCACCTTGGGGCCTTGGGCAGTAGGTGTGCCTTGTCCAAACACTCTATATTACTGCCAGCCAGAGCCCCTGACATCACAGTCACTTAGCTTTGATTTGCCCTAGGAGAGGCCAGGCAAGGTGAAGGAAGGAACCTGGGCCCAAAAACAGGATGTCCCACCAAATTCTTAATCTCTTTGTTACAGCAGTTTAACTGCAACAAGAGGATGTTCTGGGCCTTGAAGCCCTAGAGTCATGTGGGCCTGTTTCTATTGGTAAAGTAAAATACGGGCCACAATAAAGTAAGAGTGGATTGGGCACTGGGGTCAGCTGGACTTCCGATTCATTTTCCTGCTCATGAACTACTCAATAATAACAAAGAAAGTGTCTGAGTTAACAATTTTCACACATCACTGTGTCAGGGTTCAGTTAATAAAAAGTTCATTCAGAAGGCCTTTGTATGTGAGTAAAATTTTTCAAGCAAAATGGTGGCAAATGGTGTTGGCAGGTGAGTTGAAAACTCAGAGTTGAGAAAGACTCTGAGGCCCCATATGGATTAAACAAGAAAGACTGCCAGAATGTACACTCTGCCATGAATGCGTCATGGGAAACGGAGGCTGGGCAAGGAAGATGACCGTGCAGGTTAGCAATTTCCACCCCGGGAGTGGCATGGAGTGGTAGCTAGGATTTCCCTACAACTGAACTGAGTAAATATTCCAAACCACTCATTTGAGATTTCTACTATAGACCCTTTATAAATAACCTAAGACTTCAAATTTCCTACTTTGCCAACTCTTTCTTCTGTTCTCTCTCACTTGTTGGACAATGTTTCCCTGGAATAGTTGGAACAAATTATTTCCAAATACCTTTATTATATTTTGGTATAGAGTTTTCGGTGGACTTTCAGCTCATAGATACTATGGTGACACACTGCTTCAATATGCATCCCAAACACCCATTTTTCTGTTCAGAAGCATCCCTTATTTAAAATCTGCATTATCACCCAATGGGCTTTCTTTCTCAATGTCATTTAAAAAGGGGGGGGGGTTAATACTTTTGAGAACTACTTTCTATCCAGCAACAAAACCACACTGGACTAAATGAGATAGCACGTGAAAGGGTCTGGTACTTGTCTCTCTACTTAGTGTTCCTGGGAAAGCCTTGAAAGTTAGAATAAGGAACCTCGCCTAATTAGAAAGGTTGACAAAATAAGGAAAAATATCCCAAAACAATCCAAGCAGTGCATGCTACACTAGGTTTTTGACCTCGAAAACACAGTCCCTACACTCATTCTGTTGCTACCACACCTGTCCTGGGCGACAAGCAAGACAAGGGCCCCAGGGACTGAGCACAGGGCGGAGGAGCCCGGAGTCCGGCCACGGGAATGGAGTGTCTGTCGGAAGGCTCAGAGCTTCAGCCACCACTGCTCTAAGAACACACCCAGCTGAAATAGTAATGGCTGGCTGTGGATGGAGGTCTTCTGTCACCCTAGACTCTGGCTCATCTATCACATGGCAAGGCTAATTCGCCTGAAACACAGCTCACGGTCCATCCTGTGCGTGTGTGTGCAGCCCATGGGAGGCCCTGGAGGAAAGCAGCGAGGGCAGGAGGAACCATGCAGGGAAGACTCCCAAGCGCCTTCTCTCTTTACATCAACAGCAACCAAAACACGACAGCAGCTCTCTGTCGTCCAGACCTCCCCTCTGTGCCTGGCCCTGTGCCACGGGCCTTGCCTGGTTAATCCCATTTTACAGATGAGAAAACAGAGGCCCACAGAAGCACTTGCCAAAAGCGACATAAAGGAGGGCCTACAAGCGTCCCCAAACTACGGCCCCCTGAGGCCATTTATCCGGCCCCACCGCACTTCCAGAAGGGGCACCTCTTTCATTGGTGGTCAGTGAGAGGAGCACTGCATGTGGTGGCCCTCAACGGTCTGAGGGAC
The DNA here is from genome assembly GCF_036850765.1 of Saccopteryx bilineata. Classification (NCBI taxonomy): domain Eukaryota; kingdom Metazoa; phylum Chordata; class Mammalia; order Chiroptera; family Emballonuridae; genus Saccopteryx; species Saccopteryx bilineata. The sequence continues at coordinate 63,174,993 of NC_089499.1, read as the reverse complement.
AGTGAACTGGCCCCCTGTGTAAAAAGTTTGGGGACCCCTGGCTAGATTTTAGCCCGGTTCTCTGTTGCCAGAGCCCAGACTCACCCTCCCTAATTCTTTGAATGTATATTATGTGACACGGCCCTGTGACTCATTTCACAGACGAGAAGACCGAACACTGGGAAGGAACCCACCCCCAGCTCCATGGCCAGGAAGCAGCCAGGCTTGGGAGGGGAAGCCAGGCAGAACCTTTGGACTTCTAACTGCCCGGTCATTCCCACCATCCCTACACTGACAAGGTTTCGGGAGGACAGTGGTAGAGGAACAGCATGGAGAGTGACAGCCCAAACCCTGGGAGGTATACGCAAGGGTCAGAGCTGGGTCATGTGAGTAAACCCCTTATCTCACCATGACTCTTGGCTTCTACCACATCCGACGAACTGGGGGTTCCAACCCTGCCCCTGAATCTGGAAGACCCGCCATACAGTCCTCACTGTGGGCACAGCTCCGCCCACACCTACTAACCTGAGCTTCCCCTGGAAAATAAGAAACTAGGATCATTCCTAATACTAAAAGTTAAATTAAGAAAGCTCAATTTGTCCTATTTGTTCTTCTCACACCCCAAAAATAACTTCTTCACTGCCTACTGAGTGCCAGGCCTTGTGCTGAGTACAAATTATGCTTTAAAGTAAGAAAATAAGTTAAACTGGCTGTAAAACACTCCACAAAGAGAGGACAACATTATTGTACTGAAAATCACCGTCCCTCCACGCAGGGTAAGACACTGGAGATCCTGTAAGGGAAAAAAGAGAAAGAGGGGAAAAAAAATATTTGCCTTTGGTCTTTCTCTCATGTTAGGCCATGTTTCTGGAGAGGATTTTTTCTTTTATAATTAAGACTAAAATTTAAAAATAACAATGATGAATAGGATGGGCATTCACCCTTCCACTGCAACCTTAGAAAAGTTGAGCCTTGTTGCCTGACCTGTGGTGGTACAGTGAATAAAATGTCGACCTGGAACGCTGAGGTCACTGATTCGAAACCCTGGACTTGCCAGGTCAAGGCACATATGAGAAGCAACTACTACAAGTTGATGCTTCCCACCTCTACCCCCTTCTTTCACTCTCTCTCCCTTCTCTCTGAAAATCAATAAATAAAATCTTTTAAAGAACAAAAAACAGGCCCTGGCCAGTAGAGCGTCGGCCTGGCGTGCAGAAGTCCCGGGTTCGATTCCTGACCAGGGCACACAGGAGAAGCGCCCATCTACTTCTCTACCCCTCCCCCTCTCCTTCCTCTCTGTCTCTCTCTTCCCCTCCCGCAGGGAAGCTCCATTGGAGCAAAGATGGACCGGGGGCTGGGGATGGCTCCTTGGCCTCTGCCCCAGGTGCTAGAGAGGCTCTGGTCGCAACAGAGCATCGCCCCCTGGTGGGCAGAGCATCGCCCCCTGGTGGGCGTGCCGGGTGGATCCCGGTCGGGCGCATGCGGGAGTCTATCTGACTGTCTCTCCCTGTTTCCAGCTTCAGAAAAATACAAAAAAAAAAAAAAAAAAGGAGAAACAGTTGAGCCTTGTTACAAAATCAGATCAAGGTGACTTCCTTGGTTTGAAAGGGGAGAACCATTTCCCCCCGTACCTCACCTTATGTTATAGAAATGGCCACCTGCCCAAAGACTGTGAACTCATAAAAGGAGCAAAACTCTCAATTTAAAGTCTGGAAAGAGAACCAAGCTGGAGGAAATTCTAAATAATTTATAACTGCTAGCTCTCACTGTAATCGACAGAAAGTGATGAGAAATTCTCAGAGGAATTTCTCTAAGGACAGATATGGAGGCCTGTTCCCCACTTTACCTGTAGTGACACTTGTTGACAGTTCCTCCTTGCACCAGCTCAGCTGAAGGTTCAAGCTTATACCCCCATATTTGGACCTTCACCCACAATTAAGTGAGGAAACCTTCAGGTACATACGCACCCAAACATAACAGAGTTTTTGCAGCCCAGAATCCACGCTCCTCCCTGCGGGTAGAATTCCACACCAGCATCCACGTGTCGAGAACACAGGCATGGGAGCAACTGAACCCACTCAAACAAAGGGAAGCTCACTTGCTTAAATAATTGGTGGCCAAGTAATCCAGAGATCAGGGATACTGAGTTAGTAGTGATGGGGCAGTGAGAGTCTGGAGGCCCTGCCTAGTGGTCAGAAAAGCCAGCTTCCCTTCCCAGCACTGCCACTGTCTGGCCCCGGCCTGAAATGGGTACTTCTCTGCTCTGCTATCCATCTAATCTGTAAGATGAGAGTCATAACGGCACTCCTCTCACAGAACTGCTGTGAGATAATATAGCAAAGCAGGTAATAATCTGCCTGCTGATATTTCCCCGGTATCAGTGGGGACTACTACAACTGCTATTTTATTACTATAATGTTATATACACACACAAGTTTGGGGGCTAATGGTGCCCCCCTCAGCATTGTGAAAAATTCAATCAAGACTGCTCAGAGCCAGATACCCCAGAATTCAGCCTTCCAACACAGACAAGCATTCCATCTGCTAACAACCACAAGAACCAGCCCAGCCCAGTAGGGATCTGGGATTAAAGCTGATGGAATCAAGATGTTCTCTGCTCAGTGGGCTGCTGAATGAACTGGCAGTTTGCTAAAATCTGCAGGCCACCCCAACTCCTCCAGCAGATTCCTGAGCAGTCTGCAGGGGCCAAGCTGGCCACCACTGACAGAAAAGTAAATGCAAAGTCAATACATTCGGTCTGAAGCACAAAGTATTTAAAAAGTCCCCTGACACGAGATCTCTTTTTCTAATGGGGGAAGGGGAAAGTTTTGGTGATTTTTAACCATGAAAGCAGTTCATTACTAACTTAATGGTGTGGGGTTCATTACTAACTTAATGCTGAAAACAACCTAAATGCCTTCCTGTGAACAAATGGTTAAGTAAACTTTGCAGAATGTTCAGGGAAAAGTGTAACAGGCTGCTCTGAGAGGAATGAAAAAGATTTGTTTGTTCCAATAGGAACAGGCCTCCATGACATATTGAGGGAACAGGACAATGTGTAGGAAACTATAGATCATAAAGGCATAACTGCCTCTGAATGAAAGCTCCAAACTGCTCACTGGTTCTCTCTGGGAAGAAGGCTGGGGTGATGGCAAAGATGAGCTTTCTTTTTGTTATTACATGCTCTTGCATTGTCTAAAACTTTTTTAAAGATTTTATTTACTGCTTTTAGAGAATGGGGGGAGATTGAGGGGGGGGCGGGAAGCAGCAACTGACTGGTGGTTGCTTCTCGCATGTGCCTCGAGGGACAAGCCCAGGTTATAAACAGGCGACCTCAGCATTCCAGGTCAATGCTTTCCCCTGGGCAACCACAGGTCTGATTTTTTTTTTTTTTTAACTTAAGCTACATACATTACTTTTAGAATAAATTTTGACACCTCTCCCCAAAAGAGAGAAACACAGTAATGTGTACCTTAAGGAACCCTTCATTTGAAAAGCACTGCTCTCCAGGCTCTATAGGCCTGAAGTTGGAAAACTGACGTGCTGGATGAAACAATGAGAGCGACCTGTATGGTAAGTTTGGATTTGAGTAGAGTGGTGGTTGGGAGAATCACATAATTCGGTTCATACATGCACAGTCTCTCAAAAAGACAAGACCCTGGTCACTGACACTGAGCACTGACATGAGAGGGGGAGCTGGTCTCTCATCCTTTTACACCACATATGATTTTTACCAGGTGCTATGCTACCGATCAACAAACAAGTGCACGAAGGCTTTGCAGGTTCGTGGTTGTCCTAGAGATCATCTTTGCTCAGCTTTTACACAGTGGCCGTCCAAACGCCTTCTCATTCCTCAGCCAGATGCACCCCTGCTGAACAAGCAGTCTCCCTGCCCCCGGAGATGGCCTTTGTGATTTCAAACTGCTTGCCAGAAGAGTGGAAGATGTTGAAGATTACATAGCAAGAAGATGGGGTCATCTCATTGCTTTGGGCATGTTTTTCAAGCCAATCCATCAACCTACCAAACAAACAACCGCCCACCTTCCTGATCTCTTCACACCTGCAACTCAGTTACACCCAACAAAGTCTCACAGCTATCTTATGAGGTACCACTGTCAGCCCCCCATTTTCCAGATTACAAAACAGATAAGCAGATATAAGCTCAAAGGCACAGAGCTTCTAAGTGGTGAAGCTGGGATTTGAATTTCAGCCATCCAGCTCTAGAACCTGCTGTTGAGCATTCTGCCTGGAGACCAGGATGGGGCTGCAGAGAAGAGGCCCGTACATGGACAAAATGGTATTACAAAGGGTTCCAGAACTGGCCGAAGCCAAAGAGGAAATAAATGCTGAGGCTTACATCATCCTCCTAAAAGAGATTTATCGCCATGCCCTGAACTCGGTCCCATGATAAACGGCCGTGGCAGTAAGATAAACAGCTTTGGGAACCCGTTCTAACATTCCTGAGGCACACTGTCCAAGTGCAGGGCAAGCGACACAGGCTACATATCCTTCACCCCAACCACAGCTGCCGCCGTTGCTGCACACACAGAGCCCAGTCAAACATCTTTCTTGCCAGCTCTCCGCCTAAAGAGTCCTGAGCTGGAGTCAGAAGCTGCTCGCCAGCCCAGCAAGAACACCAGCTCCGCCTAAACTAGCTCTGAGGAGAACACTCTCAAACCTGGCCCTATCTCCTGCGAGTGGGGATACTTACTAGGGTTTTTTTCCTTAAATCAACTCACTTTTTCTTTTTTCCTAAGACTAATTTTTTTATAAACACAGATGGATGAGCATTCCACCTGCCAGCAACCACAAAAACCAGCCCATCAGGGACCCAGAATTAAAGCTAGAGAGCTGGAATTATATATACAAAAAAGCAACTAGTGCCTGACCTCCGGTGGCACAGTGGGTAAAAGCGTCAACCTGGAACACTGAGGCCGCTGGTTCGAAACCCTGGGCTTCCCTGGTCAAGGCACATATGGGAGTTGATGCTTCCTGCTCCTCCCCCCTTCTCTCTCTGTCTGTCTCTCTCTCTCTGTCTCCTCTCTCTAAAATGAATAAATAAAATCTTAAAAAAAATAGATAAAAAAGCAACTAGTGCATCAAATACACACACACACATACACACACACAACATGTGAAAATATATAACTGTTACAATGTTAAAATGTAGGTCATATAACACCTTGAGTAGCACATCTTAGAAAAGATGGTACTAGAGCATCTTTAGTGCTCTCAACCTTTCTAATGCTGTGACCCTGCAATACAGTTCATGTTGCGGTGACCCCAAACCAAAAAATAATTTCGGTGGCTACTTCATAACTGTAATTTTGCTACAGTTATGATTCAGAATGTAAATACCTGATATGCATTATGTATTCTCATTGCTACAAATCAAACATAATTTAAACATAGTCATTAATCACAAAAACAATATTTAATTATATTGTATATTGAGAAATATTTATTACTAATGAACCTCCTTACCTAGTGTATTGGGGCTACCATTCTGTAAATAACTGCTTAACTAATGGATCTGTTTTTTCCAGATTAGTGGCAAGTTTTCTATATAGAACAGTGTGAACTACGTCATAGGATACACTGCAGTTTCTGCACAGCATGGTATCTTTCAGGGCTCTTTCACACTATAAAGCAGCGGTTTCTGCGGTGGAATCCACATCTCATTTACTTCAATGGGAGACCCGTGGATTCCGCAGAAGAGAGATCCCCTGTAAGGCAGAAATGCAGTTCCGACACATTTCTTCCTCTCCTATTCAAGTCAATGGGAGGCCGCAGCAGATTCCGCTCAAATATAGAGCATGTTGCTTAATTTTTTCCATGCTAGAACTTTTCCTAGAGCAGAAAAATTCCAAAGGTGGAATCCGCCACCCCCAATAGACTTCTACAGGAGGCAGATCTTTTACACTACAGAATCCCCACAGCAGATTCCTCAGTGTGAGGCCTCTTTCAGTATATTGGGGGTGGCAGATTCCATCTTTGGAATTTTTCTGCTCTAGGAAAAGTTCTAGCATGGAAAAAATTAAGCAACATGCTCTATATTTGAGCGGAATCTGCTGCGGCCTCCCATTGACTTGAATAGGAGAGGAAGAAATGTGTCGGAAACTGTCATTTCTCCACCTCCTATTGAAATCAAAAGGAGGCTGCAGCGGATTGTGTGGTAACCCGAGATTCTTGGGAGCTCTCTTCCACAAAATCCACCGCACTCCCAATGAAATCAATAGGAGGCGGATTCAATGCCGGAAACCGCTGATTTCAGCAGTTTCCTCATTCAGATTATGGGAAAATAGTGGGAGATATGGGAGATAATCATACATTGGAGAACAGTGTGAACTACATCTTATAGTGGTCTCTTATAGTATAAGACCGATGTAGTTCACACTGTGTAAATGTATGGTGCTTTGTGTAAGTGTAAGCTGCTTTGTGTACTGTGTAATGATTACACACAAAGCACCTTACACTTACACAGTATTGTGTGTATGGTGTGTGTACTGTTTTTACATTATTAACCTTTTTTTTTTTTTTTTTCATTTTTCTGAAGCTGGAAACAGGGAGAGACAGTCAGACAGACTCCCGCATGCGCCGGACCAGGATCCACCCGGCACGCCCACCAGGGGCGACGCTCTGCCCACCAGGGGGCGATGCTCTGCCCATCCTCGGCGTCGCCATGTTGCGACCAGAGCCACTCTAGCGCCTGGGGCAGAGGCCACAGAGCCATCCCCAGCGCCCGGGCCATCTTTGCTCCAATGGAGCCTTGGCTGCGGGAGGGGAAGAGAGAGACAGAGAGGAAAGCGCGGCGGAGGGGTGGAGAAGCAAATGGGCGCTTCTCCTGTGTGCCCTGGCCGGGAATCGAACCCGGGTCCTCCGCACGCTAGGCCGACGCTCTACTGCTGAGCCAACCAGCCAGGGCCTATTAACCTTTTTTACACCAGCAGGCTGTCTTACAAGCTCTCTTGCCTCCTAGGCTTCTGTCCTCCAGCACTTGCTGCACCCGCCCACTGATGACGTCAGCAAGCACCTGACACACGTAATGCGCTGCTATGGCCTGTGGAGCATCCCCCCCTTCCCCCGCCCCTTAGGCCCCGGGTGGATGATGCAATCACGTCTGCGCATGACCGCAGGCATTCAGTTTGGAACGCAGTCCATAACGGCGTGCGTTCAAGCTGAATAGCGCTGCTGCAGACAGTAGCGCGGCTTCTCAGCGGCTAAAGCCATCGGAAACATGTATTTTCTGATGGCTTTAGGCGACCCCTGTGTTTTGGTCTTTCGACCCCCGCCAGGGTCGCAACCCACAGGTTGAGAACCGCTGTACTAGATGTTAGCTGGTTTCCCAAGACTATAGAGTTTCTGTGGTCCAGTAAGCTGGGGACATATGGAGTTGGACAATTTTAAACTGCTGCAGGACTTCTCAGACCCTTTAATGTGCAAGTGTACACTGACGATCTCCGAGAGCCCTAGGAAGCCACATAGCATTTCCCAATTTATTGTGGACTAAGGAACTTTTAAAAACTTTTTCTCAAAGGACATTAATATTCTCCAGAAGATACTTTGGATAATTCTACCTTCAAGTGCCCTTCTCCTTAACACTTCCATAGGCTAGAATTATATGTTTTAAAACAAACAGGTGTGGGGGTGAGGGAGACAAGCCAAAGGCACAAGAGGAAGATGGCAGATAATAAATTACTGAGGATTTCTCTCATCTACAACTGTTTCAGTGGCAATGATTAAGAAACTAAAACCTGCCTGACCTGTGGTGGCGCAGTAGATAAAGCATTTGACCTGGAACACTGAGGTTGCCGGTTCGAGACCATGGGCTTGCCTGGTCAAGGCATGTGTGGGAGTTGGTGCTTCCTGCTCCTTCCCCCTTCTCTCTCTCTCTCCACTCTAAAAGAAATGAATAAATAAAGTATTTTAAAAAATAAAGAAACTAAAACCTTGCTAATTGGAATCAACAAGTTTTACAGATAACAGACAATAAAAGCAGATTCTCAAAACTTCGTTCCTGATTAAGGATGCTAAAGGGAAACACACCCCTTCACCACATGCTTATGAAATTCTGGGGATAACCAACTCACTTAAAAACCACACTGAGAAACATCTTATTGTTCCAGTGCAAACTATAATTCTTAAACAGGCAATGATTTAGGAATCCAGGCCAAAACCAGTCTCCTCCCTCCTGGGTTTGCATAGAGCTTCCAATAACAATATCCTCATCCCCAGACAACTTACTGCCAAGGGGGAAGAGTGGAACTGGTAATCTGGATGACCACTTAAGATGGCAGAAAGAGAGGAAGTGGTCCCAATGTGGGTAATTGGAGTGAGCAGGGGAATGCTCTAACCTAAACCTCCACCCAACTGACACTTAGCTCTTAACTTCCTAATAGGGATTGGGGAGAACTTATTAAAAGTTAGTAAAAATGACTTCTATGATAACTGAAACACATCCAAGTAGCACTCCTACTGCTACTTAAGGATAAAATACTCATAAGCATAACACAACAGCAATGAACCACACCTCTTGAGGGCAAACTAAACCCAGTCTCTAAACTTGTTTAGTGCTGGATCCAAATCAAAGACTTAGTCACCTGTAATGTAAGTGTCCTAGGGACAGTGCACAAGGCTCTGTCTTCAGCATCACTGTGATCCCAGTACCTAGAAAGAAGGGAAAAGGGTAGGGGGAGTGGTGACTGCCATCTACTACCCAACCAACAAACACCCACCATCAATAAACCTACCAATCAACAGTCAACTTGCCAACCTAACCAGACAACCACTAATCAACAAACCTACCAAACATGCACCCACCACTCAACCAACTATCAAACCCAACTGGACTGATCCTGGACCACACTCCCCCAAAAATCTGCTTTCCCCTGCAGTCCTGGCTGGTCACCTCTAAACTGATCCCCAGCCCAGCAGTCATCAACTGATGTGAGTCCCCTTTACTGACCACTCCCTCTTAGCCCACATGTCCAAGCTCTTCCCACATCTTCCCACCAGCCCAGCAGGCTCCGTATCCCTCAGGCACAGCTCCTTCTCAGGAACCTCCCTAACAATTTGATAGTTGGTTAGGGGCAGATGGGGGGATTACTCCGAAACCATAAAAAACTGAAAGAAATTGAAGTGAATAAATGTTTTACTAAATGCCTAAATTTAAAATTTTATCTTTTCCACTAATTGCTAAATTTAGTATTTACAAAAACTGTATTACATTTGAAAATGAGTTACAGGTTAGTTTTCTCAAATCCCCAAAATTTCTAAATGGGCATTACAAGTACTGAAAAATCAGTCAATTGGAAAATAGTCATGGCCAAATGTGGGTCAAATAAGTTTGCAACTATGATGTATATGTTTGCTCGCTTACTGTCTGCATTGGGTGTGGGAGACAGGTTGTAAGCAGGCAGGGTCCTTAAAGCCTAAGGCAGGGGTAGTCAACTTTTTTATACCTACCACCCACTTTTGTATCTCTGTTAGTAGTAAAATTTTCTAACCGCCCACCAGTTCTACAGTAATGGTGATTTATAAAGTAGGGAAGTAACTTTATAAAAGTTATAAAGCAGAGTTATAGCAAGTTAAAGCATATAATAATAATTACTTACCAAGTACTTTATGTCGAATTTTCGCTAAGTTTGGCAGAATAAATCTTTATAAAACAACTTACTATAGTTAAATTTATCTTTTTATTTATACTTTGGTTGCTCCGCTACCGCCCACCATGAAAGCTGGAACGCCCACTCATGGGCGGTAGGGACCAGGTTGACTACCACTGGCCTAAGGCTTAGTTTTAAAACTAAGCCGTTCCTACCCTTTTAATACTAAAATCTTAACACTAAGCTTTTCCCCACACCCTTGACTGTTGCATGATGTGGGGTGGTGCACTCTTATGAGGAATCTCATTATGCCTCAGATAAGTGACTTGTATCAGAGACTTCCTTGTTTGTATATTGGCTTAAAGGTTTTGATTTCTACACTATAAAGTCGGGCAGACCAGAGGCTCACTCTCTTTCTTGGTTCCTGAAATTAGCATTACAGAGGAGAAGCAGCCAAGATGGCAGAGTGCTGAAGCAGAAGCCAGTTTGTGCAGAGAGAAGGACATGGGGAACAGAGGTGAATAAGGCTGGTGAGGTAGAAACCTTTGATTTTAGGAAACTCGGATGAGTCTGTGGCTTTGGGAGCCCTGAATGGAAAGGGAAGTGTTTTCACACTGTGTGTATTTCTTGCCTTCTGGGTGCAAGCTAGTTGATTAAAGCTAATGGCCCACCAGTTCTTGGCTCTGTTGTTTCATTACCATCTGTCCGAATCAAATGTGAACCTGCACGGGCCAGGCGGATATGACGGTGACTGTGACTACTGGCTTTACACCAAATAATAAAACAAAGGACAAATATAAATAAAAGCAAAACTAGCCTGACCAGGCGGTGGCACAGTAAAAAGTGTAGGACTGGGACGCAGAGGACTCAGGTTTGAAATTCTGAGGTCACCGGCTTGAGTGCGGGCTCATCAGGCTTGAGCGCAGGCTCAGCAGCTTGAGTGCAGGGTCACTGGCTTGAGCATGGAATCACAGACGTGATGCCATGGTCACTGGCTTGAGCCCAAAGGTAGCTGGCTTGAAGCCCAAGGTCACCACTTAAGCAAGGGGTAACCTGCTGTAGCCCCCCCACAAGACAGATATGAGAAAGCAATCAATGAATAATGAAGGTGCTGCAACAAAGAATTGATGCTTCTCATCTCTTTCCCTTCCTGTCTGCCTGTCCCTATCAGTCCTTCTGTCTCTGTCACACACACACACACACACACACACACACACACACATCAAAACTATTTTTAACAACTCAGATTATTTAACAGAAATACACACAAACATGCTTTATTATTATTATTTTTAATGTAAGAGGTAGGTGTGTTTTAGTGTGTTTAATATGGTGTGTTCAGGGCCTAAGGTCTTAAAACATCCCAGCATTCCAAAGTCCAAACTCAGCAGGGTCACAACACCCCTCACAGCCTATCTCTGCCCCTCTCCCCAGCTTACCCTCACCCAGTCATGCTCCAGCTGCTGGTAGAAACCCTGAGTGCATGAGCCTCTGGGTCTCTGCACAAGCTGACCTCTCTACTCGGAACTCCCTCCTGCCCGTCTTTCACTCTCCGGCTCTTTCTCATCCATTCTTCAAGATTCAGCCTCTTCTGACACATTCCCTTTCCCTTTGGCATCATGCTTTACAATAACTGTAGAGAATATGTCACAAAGTAGACAGAGTGGAACTTCCCACAAGATCACCTATGAACCTAAATGCCCAGAACATTTAGGAACACAGACCACCATCCTCAATTGCCCCACACCTTCCTATGATTGATGGTGATGGTCTAAGTCAGGGACTCTTGCAATGGAAGGTATGTGTGTGGGGCGGGGCGAGGAATCTATGAACTTGAAAATAACAAAGATAATTTTTTTTTTTAAGAAAACAAAAATAGGACATTTATTCATAACAAAAAACAAACAAACAAAACTCACTAAGCAATAGGGTAAGAGAGGAAATATAAACCATGAGTTCCACCTCAGTCCTATTTCTCCAAGGCTGCATGGGAATACCCATCAGTGAAGCCGCCAGTCTAGACTTCTGCTGGGTCTTCGGCCGCCTCTCCTTTCACCCTTGGGTGGACCCCAAACAACCACAGTGCATGCTGATTGGCTGTCCCATCAAGTCTGGCCAGTGCGTCCCTCCACAGCAGCCTGGGCCTTGAGCTCGTTCCACGCTGGACTAGAGTACACCCCTCTGGTATCTTGTTTGCCTGTCCAGGTTGAGGTGGATGTTTATTTCCTCAGATTCTGAAAATCTGTCATGGATGTCTCCTTTAGTGGTTTCCTCATGGACTCCAGTGACAAAGGGAATTAATTCAGCCTTCAGCAGTGTTGTGGTCCCTGCTAGGGCAAGCCACAGTCTCCTTTCATAGGGACCCTGGGAGGTCCCTGCAAATGGGTCTCCCCACCAATCTGATCCACCCACCAACACCATACAAGTTATCCATTCAGACCACTAATGCGATCATTTACGTTACTCCCAGCTTGAACACTTTTTTTTTTTTTTTAATTTATTGATTTCAGAGGGAGAGAGGGATGGTGGGGGGAGAGACAGGTTGTAGTTGCTTCACTTTGGTTGCCCATTGATTGCTTCTTGTATGTGCTTTAATTGGGCAACCTCAGTGTTCTAGGTAGATGCTCTATCCACTGCACCACCTCAGGTCAGGCTGAACCTGCTCCCTGTGGACTACAACAGGGTTTGGCAACATTTTTCTGTAAAGAGCCAAATAGTAAATATTTTGGGCTTTGCAAGCCTTATAGTCTCTGTAGCAACTGTTCAACTACACCATCATAGTGACAAAGTGGCCATAGGCACTATGCAAATGAATGGGCATAGCCTGTGTTCCAGTAAAACTTTATTTATGCAAATAGGGCTGGATTCGGCCCACAGGCCATAGTTTAGACTACAGCACCACTGTTCAAAAGAACTTTCTGCGGATGGTTGAAATGTTTTATACATACACTGTCCAATACAGTAGCCACAAGCCACACATGGCTATTGAGAGCTCCAAATGTGGTCAGTGACTGAGGTGCTAAATTATAAAATTTATTTAATTTTAATTAAACTTAACTAGCCACATGGGGCTAGTGGATAGCACAGTCAAATCAAAGCTCTTTGCCATCTCCCTTTTCAGGCTCTGCACAACCTAGCCGACGTCACAATGATCTAGGCCAGTCAGTGGGTAGTCCCAGGTGTTCCCACATCCCTGCACTCTCCACCCTGGGTCGTCTTTGCCCTCGCAGGTCTGCAGCCCAGAACACCCTTTGTTTCCTGAATCTGCCCCTTTAAACCACACTGCTCACCAGCCAGCCTCTGCCACAGCTTTCTCTGACCCCCAGATGGAATGTGCTGCCCCCGTGCCTCTCTGGGGGCCATCCTGGGAGCCTGGTCCTATAAAACATTCCGCAGTGACTTGTGTACACATTCTCTGTCTTTTTTTCTTCAGTCTAAGATATTTAAAGATAAGGCCATGTCCCTAGCACAGGGCCTTTCAAATTAATAAGAGTGCACTATATTTGTAAAATGAACACACTTGAATTACAGCTGAGTACCTAACACAAGCTGTTCAAAAAACACTTTCTAAAATTAATAGATTTATCTAAAACCAGTTTTTTGGTGTTGTTACTGTTTTTTAAGGGCTGGAGACTAGGTTAGAGTAGAGTCTGAAGCCCAGATGGATTTCAGATCTCCAGTGCAGAGGGATCAGCCCCTTGGGTCGACACCCCATTCCACGACCAGCAGATCTCACCTGCCCAAAGTTTTGGTTTTCCTCATTTGTAAAATGGGTCTACAATGTGTACACCTGGCTGAAATGGAAAGCACTTAACACAGTGCCAGAGATGTGAATGGCAGCTTCCCGGTGGATACAAATGCCCCTGTGAACACAGGGAGTGGAGGAGGCATACACACTAGTCTTGTCAGAGGCAGAAGTGCAGAAACACCAGGGTGACCGTGGATTCCAGTACCAGCCCTTTGTGCAGTCTAACTCAAGGCAGTGGGTCATGACCTTGACACAACAGCTGTGTTCCCTGTCCTCTGACAACCCTGCTCACACCAGCACTGAAGTCACTTGGTGTGGGGTCAGGGCACACGGAGAGCATCTGCCAGCCCGAGAGCCGTAAAGCTGTGTGCTGCTGCTCTGACTGCTCAGATGACAAAGTGCCGTCCCCATAACCGTCAAGGCCACTGCACACAAAACAGTCTGTAAACTGCAGTTTTTGCAGCTTCTGGGGATTCTCTGAAGAGATAAGAAAATCTGGCCCTTCATTATCCCGGTTTTTTGTGACCTAAGGCACTGTTTCCCCTCTTACTCAGCTGTCTTACTCACCAGGCTGGGTGCCAAGTGACTGGGCCATTGTTAACAATCAAATCTGCTCTCAGAGGGAGAGAGGGAGGGAGACCAGCCACTGCTGAGGGAATTCAAAAGAGTGGGCTGGGGCCATTTTAAACCGAGTTACAAAGAATGGCTTTGACCTGTGGCTGCCCTGTTGGAAGTTCTTAATTTGAAGGAATCCAAGTCACCTCATATGTTAGTACTGAAATATATGAAGTGTTTTTTCCTGATCATCATCAGTTTCCCTAGTAATAAAATACCCCATTACAATTTCAATTATATTCAAAGTGTGAGTAAAACTAAGTGAGTCTCTCCCCACGACCCTATCCATACAGGTCAGGGTTGCTTTGCTGGGTTAAAGCTGAGTGTGACCTCGGCCCATCTTGGGCTTCACTTACCCAACATTCTTCTCAAGCCTCAACACTTCCGTTGCTCACAGAAATCACTTGAGCTGCAAGCCTGGCTATACACTGGAACCATCTGGAAAGACTTAGAAAACCAACAAAACAAAAAGCACTGGCCCTTCCAAAAAGAAATCAAAATAAGCATTTCTTGGGGGTCAAGCCAGGGTATAAGTAATTTTTAAAGCTTTTCAATAGGTTCTAAGGTGCAGCCATGAGGCCAAGCTTCAGAACCACTGTTGGCAACCAGATCTCACATGAATCTGATCACACCAGAATGTTCACCCAAGAGGCCAACCCATTCTTCAACTGCAAATGGGCCTGAAGTAGACCCCAAGAAAGATGAATAAGGAAAGAGAAAGGAAAGCTGTTTGCCCAGAAACTCAGTTGTGCCCAAAGCTATTGGGTCAAGCCTCCTTTCTCAAAGATGTGATGGAACACTTTCCCCACAAGAATGAAACCACAGTCTAAGAAAAAGATGCGGCTGCTAGTCCCTCTGCATAAATACGCTGCGGTGGTGAGCAGAGGGCCAGGAGGGTCCTCCTGAGAACTGTGTTTCAATTTTTCTTTTTTAAAGAACACCAATAATGAAATCTTACACAGGGGGTGGATGTGCTGCACAAGTGAGGGGCAAGCCAGTGATTCACTCAGAGGCCTTCCTGTGGTTCCTGGGGCACCCCGTGGCACACCCACTTCACGGAGGGGTCAGAGAGCTCAACGGTCAAGAATATTCAAAAGCTACGGTGGGCTTCCTCTAAAATGGCCAGTATCCGCCACCCCCAGAGTAACAATTCATATATCTAAGCTCCCTGGCAGCAGTATTTCACAGGCAACAGGCACAAATAGTATCCCATTTTACGGAGGCCAAAATAGAGGTTTCAAGAGGCCAAGCTATTTGCCCAGTGCCACTGTACCCATAAGTGGTAAGGCCCCTGGGGATGATGTGGCCGGAAGGGGAGCTGGGGAAATCCTGTCTTAGTCTCCCCAGTAGGTGAGCCGACCTGGAGGCTCAGGGTCAATGCTTCCAAATTCTAACTTGACAAGAAAGCCAGGTAAGGTGGAATCAGATCTTCCTCTGCCGAGCTCTGAGCCTCTCACCTGCTCTACCCCTGGTAAAGTGTGCCGGCCATTAGCACCTCAGCCAGACAAAAGTACATTGGGTAATTGCTTAAGTCTGGGACCTCCAACAAGTCAGAGGAACTGAGCTACAAAACCCAGCCCAGGATCAGAACCCACCTTTTTCCAGAATGTTGAATGGGATATTTCAAATAAAATTAAATGGCTAGAGTTACCACATTCAATATTTGATTTAAGCCTGGTTCCCCTTCTAGTCTGACAGCCCATTCATGCACAACAAATTATCCTCTAAAAATAAAAAAAGTTTAACGCTCATTCTGTTTCTTCCAATTCACAAGGTAAAGAGAGCTTTGTAAGTGTTTAAATCCAGAGGATTTTTCCTCCCTCTGCACAAGGGGCCCTTCCACAGTAGAGGGAAAGATGAGAGAAATAGGGAGGGCCCAGCTGGTACCAGGTATGCATTTTCTAGAACTGCTCTGAGCAGCCTAATAAACAATTTCCACATCAGCCTCCCTTCCTCCCCAATTTAAGGGCCCTGCTCAGAGCTGCAAAACAGTCCTGACACCCCCTTTGCAGCTCCTAAGTGTTCACAGGGAGCAAGCCAATTTTTCCAGGGCGTCGAGCCAAAGGCGCGATCACACGCCGCATTAGAAGCTTCTGGTTGTTCATCAGAACACAGAAACCAGGCTGGGGCTGCGTACAGGCAGGAGGCTCCACCAGGCTTCCTGTTGTAATAAATTCCTCCACACCCACCTGTGAAGCTTCACTTCCATTTATTACCAAAACTGGAGCCCTGGCTTTCTAGCTTTTTCCTGAGGCCTGGAAGCTGGCTTTTCCAGCTGATGACATCACTGACAGGCTTCTGACAATGGCTCCGGAGAGGTTTAACCTCTCACTAATACCTAGCAAGAGCACATTCCATATGGGTGAGGTCATGTTTAGCTAATTACTAATCCCGCCCCTACCCCAGCACCAGCACCGTGATGAGATGCCACTACAATTCTCTGAGGACACAACCGAAGCTGCAAACACCACCCACAACAAACGTGGAAAACTGGGAATCTCTGAGGCAGCGGGACCTAGGGTTGCCAGATTTTGCCGATAAAATACAAAACATCCAGTTACGTGTGAATTTAGAGAAACAATGAATATTTAGTGTAAATATGTCCCATTCAATGACTTGTAACATGAGAGAATTGCTTGTTATATAAGGAATATAACTTATACTAAAAAGTGAAATTTGAATTTCAGATAAACAGCGAATAACTTTTTAGTGTAGTAAGTATGTTCAAATGGCTAACAGCATTTGAACCAGGAGATAGCACTTAGCATTACTACTAGCAAGACAAATTGGCATGACATACCTCCTGGTGTGATGTGGTTGGAAGCACTCCTGACCTTTGAAAGTGACCTTGTTAAAAATGGTTAACTTGAATCCAATCACAAGAAAACAGACAAATTTAGAACATGGAACATTCAATACCTTGCTACTCCAAGTGTAGTCTGCAGCTGTGCAGCACTGGTATTCTCTGGAAGCCTGTCAGATAATGCATTCTCAGTCTGACCTGTGGTGGTGCAGTGGATAAAGTGTTGACCTGGAATGCTGAGGTTGCTGGTTTGAAGCCCCAGGCTTGCCTGGTCAAAGCACATATGGGAGTTGATGCTTCCTGCTCCTCTCCCCTTCTATCTCTCTCTCTCTCTCTCTCTCTCTAAAAATGAATAAATAAAATCTAAATAAAAGATAAAAAAGAAATGCATTCTCAGGCCCCACAGGTCTTCTTGAATCAGAATATGCATTTTACCAAAACCATAACAAATGGAGGCTCTAGAAGAAGGTTATACAGGAGTGTCTACACAGTTCTTTCATACTGTCTGTAGGATTGAAAGTTTCCAGTGAATTTAAGAGGGAAAAATACATTATTGCTAAAATTAAAAAAAAAATTTTAATAAGTCAAGCATTAGAAAATAAATATAAGAAAAAATTCATTACAACTCTGGCTCTTGAGCTTTGTGTTAATTAACACGTGTTAACAAGAAAGAACACACTTTCTTAAAGTAATCAACTTTCCTCCCAGGTGTCAAAACATTTTTAAAAAGCAGCAACTACTTAGGTACAGGGATGCTGAAACAGACTGCCATTTCATCTCCACATGTAGAGACTGGCTTTCCAGGAAAAAGCTTACCAGGCAAAGGAAAGATAAATCTGAAAACTTCCGAGCTTTATTTTCAAATTCAAGCACTAGGCATTCCATCATTTGGCCAAAAAAAGGAAAGCAGTATGGATGCAACATGGATGAACCTTGAAAACATTCTGCTAAGTGAAAGAAGTCAGTCACGGCAGACCACATGTCTGATTCCACCACACGAGTGTCCAGAAACAGTAAATCCAGAGACAGAAATAAATCAGTGGTTGACGGGGCCTGGGGGGATGGGGGAGGGGAAGATGGGGAGTGACTGCGAATGAGTACAACAGGGTTTCTTTTGGGGGGATAAAAATGTTCTAAAATTATATAGTGGTGATAGTTGTACAACTCTGTGAACATACTAAAAGTATACAGTTTAAAGGGGTGGATTTTACAGTGTGTGAAGATCTCAGTAAAGCTGACTTTACAAAATCCAATACATTCCCCCAGGCCACCAGGTCTGCCTTATTCTTCCTAGCAGAAGGCAGTTAGTTACAGGCAGAACTACAAAAGCCTACTCTCCGAGACCTGGGACCCAGGAGGTCTGGGTCCCAGTCCAGCCACCACTACTCGCAGTGTGACCTTGGGCATATCCTGTCCCTCTCTCCCCTTTACCTTCCAGACTGCAAACTCAAGCTGGCCCAGAAAGCATTTCAAGTTTCTCCAAGACAGTCTATGTGAAACAACTCTAAGACTTTTACCACTATTTCAAACAGCATAGTACTGAACTTCCCTTAACTTAATAACAAAACTTCATTTGGTTCATCCAAGATCAAGATGCACATTCACAGAATTTTCTTACTTCCTTTAGCGATCTTGGAGTTTGATAACAAGGCATCTCTGCTCATACTCAGCATTTTGACTCAGTTCAGAAGATATAAAGTTGGAAAGAAGAGGACATTTTTAACTGAGCAAGGATTTTGGAGAATATTTTCCCCACACACTTTCAAGATTTCCTTTGAGCCCAGCAATATTATGTTCCCCCAATTCCAACCCCACGTGTTAATGTTGGGAGGAAAGCCCAGCCAATGACTTGTGGGTCTGGTGATTTGGGTTTCTCACACACAGTAAAGGTCGGGATGGCAAAAGGACACAGCCCTTTGCCCAGACTCATCTCTACAAACTTATTTCTCATCTTCTGGGCAGCAGGAGCCAGAGACTGCAGCCACAGTGGACAAAACTTTCTGCAGAGCCAAAGGCATCATGCTGGAAGTAATCAGTGCTGATTAGTGTTTGGGGAAATCCTTGGCCGAAACACATTCTTTGATTCAGTTTTTCCAGTTGAAGCCATCCCGAGTCAGGCTGACTTGGGCCTGCAAGGAGGAAATTCCCATTCATGCCTCTTGAGCAGTGCCGTCTCTTCCTCAGGAAGGAGCGGAGAGGAGAGCTCAAGAGGTCCCAAGGACCTAATCCTGGGCCTCGCTTCCAGGCAGGAAGCAAGCATCCACCTAGCTGGGCTGGCCTGACCTTTACCTAACATTTTCCTAGCTTGGGACAGAGGCCCTGGGTAATACTTATTATCAACAGCCTGAACTTAGAGAAGACTTCTCAACCAGATAAGGAAAAGCACCCATTTGTCCCTTCTGGACCATCAGCCTACATCACTTCTTCTGCAAGAACAAGCATCACCTCACAAATTTGTCTTAAAGGGCCCAACCTTAGCTTCCACAGCTGACTGGATTAGGGTGGAACCTCCAAAGGGAGCTGAATCACTTTCTCCCTTTGAGGTACCAGCATAAGGCTAGAGTGAGTGAACTGTAAAGGGCCAGGAGCCATGGGGCAGCTGTGTTATATATGGTGCTAACCAAGTCCATCTACAGAGAGGGGAACAAGACAGACACGAGGAAAACAGAAACCAAGGCCGTCTCCCTGGTTTTCTGCTTCCTGATCCCGTCTTCCTGAGGCCCCGATAGAGCTGCACTAGGTCTGTGAACCCATGGTAGTGCTCACTGGTTGGGTTCTTTGTGGAGATCATTGGTTGTTTCTGAAGCCCACCTGGTACAGTGCGGGAGGGGTGCAAGAGAGGCTCCATAAGCACAGCGGCTGGTTCAGAGCTAGGTACAGAATTCAAGGGGACCTAATCAGTGAATCCTGGACCTTGTACAGGAGCGACTAGAAAAGTTTTGTGCTTGCCACTCACTCAGTCTCTCTCTTCTGGCTGGGCTTGCTCTGGGAGGCCTAAAAGGCCAGAGAGGCAGCCGCCCTTCTGCTACCATGTGGAGCCCAAGAAGATACAGTAGAGATGAGGAGAAAGATCCTACCCTAATAACCCATTTGAGCCTCAGGACCCAGCTTTTGAGGGTAGTCTACTACAGGACTTCTCAATTGCTGGGCCAGTGGTCCCATCTTTTGTCTTTAAGTAGTTTCAAATGGGTTTCTACCACTTGCCACTTAAAAAAAAGAAAAACTTTGATAAAACTATCCTAACAATATTTTAAGTGAATTCCTCTGACTTGTACTTAAAACAACAGTGCCTAGTCAATTACCAAAATAATTTATTCATTCTACATAGCTCGAGTTTAAGACATATTATTCTCAAAATTACCCAACATTGCAAACAAAAGTCCATAAAATTACCCAATTCCCACTCAATTCCTGTGCCATCAGAAGAATTGAAGAGAGTCTAATGACCTTGGTCAACAGCAGGGCACAGTCCCATCCTCAGCCTCCTGAGATCAACTCCCTCAGAGCACCACGCTCCAGCCATAAATATTCCCAGCACACAATCGCCAACTGGGTAAGAATCTGAAAACCACTTTGTGGCCCAAGATGAAAGAGGATAAATCTATAGACACTGAAGCTCCTAAAAGGTGAATAAACAACAACAAAAACTAACCAAACAGAGTTAAGGCAAATCTGAGGTTTACCCAGTATGAATGAGGTGACCAAGTTCACTAAAGCTGGTTTCCATGCCAATTGGGAAAACCAGGCTGTTATGAATCAGGAATTGTTCAGGATTCTTGAAGACTTGTTCAACCTAGGTTGCAGAAAACCCACAAAAACCAAACACAGGTGGCTTTGCCAAGAATGTGAAATTGGCCTGTACCTAAGACAGTCCCTTGAAGGGCAAGGGAAAGTATGGGGTCAATCGGGAAACTGAAGAAATGAAATGGTTTGCCTAACTGGCCACAGAAAGAATCTCAAGAATTCTAAAATCTCTAACCTCTCTAAATGAATCTCAGAACTCTAAAAAGCAAGCAATGGGGGCACTCAGGGCAACCCAGCTGGGTGAGCTCCCTGGCAGGGAGGGGGCGGCTTGACTGCAAAGTTGTGTGCTGGGACCACCCATCCAGCCAGTTAAGATGGGCTTCAGACGCATCACAGGAGTCCATAAAGACAAGTTAAACAAGGATTTGTGAGGTAGGTTTGCAAAGCACAGCCCAGATGACCCCTGCACAATCACACAACTGCTTTAATCTCAGCTTGCTTAATCAAGGGTCTGTAGATCCCAGGGCTGTAGTTAAAGCTGTTTAGCTCAAGGCACATATTCAAGGCAGGTATGTCTGGTTTCCAGCAGCTAACTGCCTAAGATACCAAAGCAACGGGGGTGGATAAGTTATCTATTATTCAGAACTTAAGGAAGAGGTTGGCTAAGAGCTTATGGGCTTACCCCACTGAGTTGTGGCAGATGGTTGTTCAGGAAAAGCAAGGAGCCCTCCCAGCCCAGCCACAACCCCACTGAGACCTGCGGCATCCTAGCCTGACAACCTGACAACCTGACAAGGGTTCTTTGGCTCAGCGACTAACCTAGCAGCCCAGTGGGATGTAAACAGCCACCAGGTTGCTGTTTGGCTCAGCGACTAACCTAGCAGCCCAGTGGGATGTAAACAGCCACCAGGTTGCTGTTTGGCTCAGCGACTAACCTAGCAGCCCAGTGGGATGTAAACAGTCACCAGGTTGCTGGCCAGAGGCCAGCTCCAGAATGAAGCTGTGTCCTCACACTCCTCTGCAGTTCCAGGGACTGTCCCTCTGCCTGAGATGGATACACACACCTGACCACTCAACTGTGCAGATCCTGCTTACACGTCGTTCTGTTTTATAAATGAGGATAATCCTATGGCTTTTCTTCACTGTGCTATATGTGAAAGGATTCGAATTAAGTAAAATCCTTCTGTCGTCACCCAGAGCTCTAGTCTCCAGGTTCCTCCAGACCTGGTGCTTGCTTACTAGCTGGGTGACCTTAAATGAAGCCATGGTTTTCGCCATCTGTAAAATGGGTATAACACCATTCCTCAGACCTTGTGTGAGGTTCAACTGAGATGAGGCATAAAGAGCTGCCTAGTATGTGGGTAGGCACCCGAACATTATGGTTAGCACACAAATAATATTCTAACTAACTTCCTGTAACAATCAAACTTTAAAAAAATGTCAATTTTGTGATCTGAAAATAAATCCCCAAGATTTAGGGAAAGATTTAAAGAGAAAAAAAGATCAGATATGCTCAGTTCGCATATATAAATGGGATGGAGGGGAAAGCCATGTCCTCAGACCTAACTCCCTCTCCCCAGTCAGATCTGGCCTGGCATCTGCTAGGAGGCTGTCTGCCCACCTGAACAAGAAGGCCTGTGGCTTCATGAGAGTGGGCTGTAAACAGCCACCAGGTTGCTGGCCATAGGCCAGCTCCTGGGATAGAATGTAACTGTTGGCTCACACTCCCCTGTAGTTTCAGTGACTGTCCTATTTGCTTTTGCCCCCTGGGTCAGGGTGTACTATTATTCAACAAACACTAATCCCACGGGATTGCCGGGGTCACATACTCCTGCTCCTGCACAGCACTGGGGGACTTGCTGTCGCAGCACCCCCAGGATCTGACTTGCTTCTCTGTATTTCCTCACAATGTGAGACTTCAGCTCCTCACTAGGAGCAGGTACTGAGGCCAAATCCTGAAACTCCCCCACACACACCTCCACCACCACCAAAAAAACCCAGGGAAACATTCTAGGAAAAAAATAGAATAGGCGATAAAGTTACTAGCATCCTTCCAAGAGCAAATCAGAGTATTTCTGAATCTTTTGTAAGGAAAAGCACCCCAATAAGATTCCATCTTCAGAGCCCAAGAAGGCTAGTCCTGTTCAGTCTAGTCACTGTAGTTTTTTTGTGTGTTTTTTTTATTTTTTATTTTTTCTTTATTGGTCACTGTAGTTTTTGTCACTCAACAACTTGAATTACTGAAGTAGAACCGAAGTCTGGCTAGGAAATGTATTAGCTGAGAAAACATGGTGTGGGAGTGGTAACCTAGTTTGACCACAGTCAGACCAGCCTCAGGTCATTTGTTAACCTCTGGGCATCAGTTTGCCTATCTATGAAGTGGGACGTCCACATCATTGGGTCTCCCCGAGATGGCAAAGAACAAAGACCATGAGAATTTGCTCAGAGATGGAATCACTGTTCTATACAATTTTTTCATCTATCAAATTCTAATCCAGCAAAGCAAAGCAATGAGTCCTTCCCACCAGTAACCAACCAAAGCCACACGTGACTGATTTTCTATTCCATGGTTCTGATAATCCTTACGTCATTCTTATTTTCAGCAGTAAACAAAGGCACTTACATGAGATGCTGACATTACAGTATCAAATTGTTCAACATCTACAGAGATCTGAGCTTCTTCCAGGTGCTAGACTTCCTCTGAGAGCACAGCTTTTCCCAAAAAGGGGGAAGACAGACAAAGCAGGTGACTGAGGTGATACCTGATGGATTTGGGGTGGTTCACAAAGCATCAGATTGCGATTCTAAGTAGGTCTCAAACTCAGTCTTCAACAATAGCCTCAGTAATTTATTATCACTGTTTTTATTGATTTCCTTTTTATAGTTACTTTTTTTTGGGGGGGGGGAGAAGAAGGAAGGCAGAGACAGACTCCCACGTGCACCCCATTCAAGATCCACCCGGCAAGTCCACAAGGAGGCGATGCTCTGCCCATCTGGGGCCCTTGTTCCGTTGCAACCAGAGCCATTCTTTAGCACCTGAGTCAGAGGACATGGAGCCATCCTCTGCGCCTGGGGCCAACTCGCTCTAATTAAGCCACGGCTATAGGAGGGGAGGAGAGAGAGAGAGAGAAGCCAGAGGGTGAGGGGTAGAAAAGCAGATGGGTGCTTCTCCTGAGTGCCCTAACCAGGAATCGAACCCAGGACATCTATACATTAGGCTGATACCCTACCACTGAGTCCACTGGCCAGGGCTATGGTTACCTATTCTTTATTGGCAAGTGACAGTGTTTTTCTATTGATGATCCTGTTGTACTACTTTCTTTTGAAGTGAAGAAATATAAAAATTAGTAGATGTAGCCCTAGTTGGGTTGCTCAGAGAATAAAGTGTCATCCTGGTATGCCAAGATTGCAAATTTGAGCCCCAGTCAGGGTACATATGAGAAGCAATCAATGAGTGCACAACTAAACAGAACTAAGTAGAACAACAAGTTGATGTTTCTCTCTCTCTTTCTCATTCTCTTCCACCCTCTCTTTCTCTTCCTCTCTCTCTAATGAATGGAAAAAAAATTTTTTTTTCTGTATTTTTCTGAAGCTGGAAACGGGGAGAGACAGTCAGACAGACTCCCGCATGCGCCCGACTGGGATCCACCCGGCACGCCCACCAGGGGCAACGCTCTGCCCACCAGGGGGTGATGCTCTGCCCCTCCAGGGCGTCGCTCTGTTGCGACCAGAGCCATTCTCGCGCCTGGGGCAGAGGCCAAGGAGCCATCCCCAGCGCCCAGGCCATCCTTGCTCCAATGGAGCCTCGCTGTGGGAGGGGAAGAGAGAGACAGAAAGGAGAGGGGGAGGGGTGGAGAAGCAGATGGGCGCTTCTCCTGTGTGCCCTGGCTGGGAATCAAACCCGGGACCTCTGCACACCAGGCCGACGCTCTACCACTGAGCCAACTGGCCAGGGCCTGAATGGAAAAATTTTTTAAATTAGTAGATATAGGCCCTGGCCAGTTGGCTAAATGGTAGAGTGTCGACCCTGGCCTGTGAATGTCCTGAGTTCAATTACCGGTTAGAGCAAACAGGAGAAGTGCCCATCTGCTTCTCCACCCCTCTTGCTTCTCTCTACCTTTCTCTCTCTCTGTCTTTCTCTCCTGTAGGCATGGCTCAATTGGAGCGAGCTGGCCCCAGGCACTGAGGATGGTACCATGGCCTCCACCTCCAGCACTAAGTAGAACACCCCAGGTGGGCAGAGCATTGCCTCCTAGTGGGCTTGCCGGGTGGATCTCAGATGGGGCGCATGCAGGAGTCTATCTCTGGCTCCCCTCCTCTCGCTGAATAAAAAAGAAAAAAAATTAGTATATGTAAAGAAAAAATATTCAGAAAATAATACTAGCACTTTCAGGAGGCAGGAATCATGATAGTGGCATAAGAAAGCCTAAAGGCTTAGAGGCTACTCTGAGAGGCTATGGTCATAAACAGCATCACGGCCATGGTATGAACATTATTTGTGTGTACAGTGCTGTGAAACACAAGAGAAGAAATTACTAATTCTTTGGGGGGGGGGTGTTAAAGAGGGTTTTTCCAAGAAAAGAGGCATCTGCATTGATTCCTGGACTCTGGGGGAAATGAGTGATCAAGCAGAGGGAGGAGCAAGGCCAAAACATGGGGGTGTGATGGAGAGAGCATGGTCAGCAGCTAGGGGCTCAGAGGCTGCTGTGAACGCTGAAGCCCACTCCAGCAGCCCACGGGACATAATGTGCCTTGCAGGCTCTTTGCAGGGTAAAAAATCTGACCAGTGGTGGCACAGTGGATAGAGCATTAACCTGGGACGCTGAGGTCCCAAGTTTGAAACCTTGAGGTCGCCAGCTTGAGCATGAGATAATCAACAAGATCCCATGGTCGCTAAAGGTCACTGGCTTGAAGCCCAAGGTACTGGCTTGAGCAAAGGGTCACTTGCTCAACTGAGTCCCACATATGAGAAGCAATCAATGAACAACTAAAGTGACACAACTATGAGTTGATGCTTCTCATCTCTCTCTGTTCCTGTGTCTGTCTCTCTCTTGCTTTAAAAAAGAAAAACCCAACCATTATAAATAATAGTTTCATCAAGACCTTAAATGGATTTCATCTCAAGGACCTAAGCTTCACCATGTTTAAAGGAAAATAACATCAGTCATGATGAGAAAAGAGGACAGCCCCAGAGCCAGCTATCTGCTGACTCTGATTCTGGATCAAGGCTCAAAGTTTACAGATGAGGAAACTTGAGGCCCAAAGACAGAGATGATGATGGGGACAGTCAGAATAAGAATTAGGTGTGCCTTCTCCATGTTCTTCCCATTAAGTGCTCCAGGGTTCCCCTTTCATCTGAGCCAGGAACATGTTTAAGGCTACAGATTCAGGGGTTTTTTGTTTTTTGTTTTTTTGGTGACAGAGACAGAGAGAGAGATAGAGAGGGACAGATAGGAACAGGCAGGAAGGGAGAGATGAGAAGCATTAATTCTTCATTGTGGCTCTTTGTTGCAGGTCCTTAGTTGTTCATTGATTCCTTTCTCATGTGCCCTGATGGGGGCACTATAGCAGAGCGAGTGATCCCTTGCTCAAGCCAGCGACCTTGGGCTCAAGCTAGCAACCACGGAGTCATGTCTATAATCCCACATTCAAGCCAGGGACCCCTTGCTCAAGCCAGTGAGCCCACGCTCAAGCCAGTGAGCCCACGCTCAAGCCAGTGACCTCGGGGTTTCAAACCTGGATCCTCTGCATCCCAGTCTGACGCCCCATCCACTGCACCATTGCCTGGTCAGGCCAGATTCAGTATTTTTAAAAAATCACATATGCTCTAAGTCTCAAGTCTATTAAAGCGCTTAAATTTATGGATCTAAAACAATTAATCTCTGTGGAATAAAGGCTCTGGTGAGATCACCAGGGAGAAAGGGAGGGTCTCGTCTGAAAGTACATCACTGTACAAAGTTAATCCCAATAAAAACCTTTCCTATGTTGTTGCCCCAAGCTGAGTATGTCTTGCTGGACCAGACTTCACACGTGGTCAGCTCATCTGTGAATAGGGAGGGCTCCTCCCACTGGGGCTATGATGAGGAGCTACTCTGAGTGTCCAACAAGGAAATTCTCAAAGCTTCCATTTTCCTCTCCTAACAGAATCTTCCAATCTGGAATAACACTCAAAACGACTGAGGCTGCTGGTTTGTCAGAAGTCCAAGCCCCACAACCGCGACCTTTTTTTTTTTAGTTTTTAATTGGGGATAGTCACTGTGGCTGAGCTACACTTTCCTCTCCTTCAACACTGATCCTGGAAGGTAATCAAATCCCCTATTTCTCATATATTCATTCTTTCTTCCAATTCTTTCTCATAAAAGGGGGGGGGGTGTAACTGCTGTTTTCATGAAACTGCCATTTTGCACCCTCTTTAGATGGAACTCTAACAGGTTAGAAAGACCAAGGACCACAAATTAAGTTAGCTGGCATTTAAAAGGCATGGATGCCACTTTAAATTTTGAAGTCAGATTTTATTTTATATCTAAGTCTAACTAACACCTTTTAATTATATAGAGAGCTTAAATGAAACCTCAAGCATGCTACAATTTACATTTTTTTCCTCTTTGATCTGCCTGTGAGGTGAAGAGGTAATCTTGCTTCAAGCAGGAGACAGAGGTGATTACCCTAAGTCACAGGACATATAATACCACAACCAGTGACACCAGAGTTTCATAAAATAAAAGGGATTTCTAAAGAACAAATAGCAGCCTAGTAGAGCAGTAATCCAATGGGAGAACACTCCCTGAGATCCATTCTCTCATCCCCTGTATTCCCAGAATTTGGGGGTGAGAGGTAAGACCTGGGATCTAGGTTAAGCCTTTGCCAACAAACACCCTGGCCAGTGACTGGTTGAAGAGAAGGCAGATGACCCAGTCTGGTCCAATCACAATGAGCCTCAGGGCTTTCCTGAGACTGCTGGGACCAGAATCTGTTAACAGTGAAAATGAAAACCTTTGTGGTAAAGGACAGAGAAATTAAAAAGTGACTAAAGCCACAGCTGCTTTTACCAACCAAATTTAAAAATACTGCTTTTTAAGAAAAAACATTCCTTGTGGCTAGGATGTATAAGAACTGGAGCTCTCATACACTGTTGGTGGAAATGGAAAATGAAAAAACTGGAAAACAGTTTGGCAATTTCTTGAAAAGTTAAACACACACCTACCATAATGGTCCAACCATTTGTTCAGAATAAAAAGGAAATATATGTCCATACTCAGACTTCTACAACAATATTCACAATGGCTTTATTTGAAAACATCTCAAATGTCATCAAAACAAGAATGTATAAACAAATTATGGTCTGACCTGTGGTGGACACAGTGGATAAAGTGTCAACCTGGAATGCTGAGGTCACCAGTTTGCAACCCGAGCTTGCCTGGTCAAGGCACATACAAGAAGCAACTACTACTAGTTGATGCTTCCTAACCCCTCCCTTTCTCCGCCCTCTCTCCTCTCTCTAAAATCAATTTTTTTTAAAAAAGTCATACTACTTGTGGCAGTGTAGTGGATGGAGAATCAACTTGGGATGTTGAAGTCCCAGGTTCAAAACCCTGAGGTCACTGGCTTGGCTTGAGCAAGGGGTCACTGGCTTGGCTTGAGCCCCCCAGTCAAGACATGTACGAGAAGCAATCATTGAACATCTAAAGCAGCGGTTCTCATCCTGTGGGTCGCGACCCCGGCAGGGGTTGAACGACCAAAACACAGGGGTTGCGACCCACAGGTTGAGAATGCTGATCTAAAGTGATGCAACTAAGAGTTGATGCTTCTCATTCTCTCCTTTCCTGTCAGTCTCTTTCTCTCTCTCACACACACACAAAAATTTTTTTGAAATAAAAGCAGCCCTGACCAGATAGCTCAGTTGGTTAGCACACTGTCCCGAAGCACAGAGGTTGCTGGTTTGATCCCAAGTTAGGGCACATATAGGAACAGATTGATGTCCCTGTCTCTCTCTCATTCTCTCCCTTCCTTTCTCTTTCTCTCTCACTTCCTCTCTCTCTCTCTCTCTCTCTCTCAGATTTTATTTATTCATTTTTTGTTTGTTTTTTTACAGAGACAGAGAGAGAGTCAGAGAGAGGGATAGATAGGGACAGACAGACAGGAACGGAGAGAGATGAGAAGCATCAATCATCAGTTTTTCGTTGCAACACCTTAAGTTGTTCATTGATTGCTTTCTCACATGTGCCTTGACCGTGGGCCTTCAGCAGACCAAGTAACCCAGTGGTAGTCAACCTGGTCCCTACCACCCACTAGTAGGTGTTCCAGCTTTCATTGTGGGTGGTAGCAGAGCAACCAAAGTATAAATAAAAAGATAGATTTAACTATAGTAAGTTGTTTTATAAAGATTTATTCTGCCAAACTTAGCGAAAATCTGACATAAATTACTTGGTAAGTAATTATTATTATATGCTTTAACTTGCTGTAACTCTGCTTTATAAGTTTTATAAAGTAAAGTTACTTCCCGGCCCTGGCCGGTTGGCTCAGTGGTAGAGCGTCGGCCTGGCGTGCAGGGGTCCCGGGTTCAATTCCCGGCCAGGGCACACAGGAGAAGCGCCCATCTGCTTCTCCACCCCCCCCTTCCTCTCTGTCTCTCTCTTCCCCTCCTGCAGCCGAGGCTCCATTGGAGCAAAGATGGCCCGGGCGCTGGGGATGGCTCCTTGGCCTCTGCCTCAGGCGCTCGAGTGGCTCTGGTCGCGACAGAGCTACGCCCCAGAGGGGCAAAGCATCGCCCCCTGGTGGGCGTGCCGGGTGGATCCTGGTTGGGCGCATGCGGGAGTCTGTCTGACTTTCCCCATTTCCAGCTTCAGAAAAATACATACATACATACATACATACATACATACATAAATAAATAAATAAAAGTAAAGTTACTTCCCTACTTTATAAATCACCATTACTGTGGAACCAGTAGGTGGTTAGAAAATTTTACTACTAACAGAGATACAAAAGTGGGCAGTAGGTATAAAAAGGTTGACTACCCCTGGAGTAACCCCTTGCTCAAGCCAGCGACCTTGGTTCCAAGATGGTGAGCTTTGCTCAAACCAGATAAGCCTGCGCTCAAGCTGGCGACCTCAGGGTATTGAACCTGGGTCCTCCGCATCCCAGTACAACGCTCTATCCACTGCGCCACCACCTGGTCAGGCTATTTATTCGTTTTAAGGAGGGGAGAAAGAGGGGGAGAGAGAGAGAGAAGGCGGGATGAGCAGGAAGCGTCAACTCTCATATGTGCCTTGAGCAGGCAAGCCCAGCACTTCAAACTGACAACCTCAGTGTTCCAGGTTGATGCTTTATCCACTGCGTTACCACAAGTCAGGCCCTTCCTCTCTCTAAAATCAATAACAAGGCCTGACCAGTGGTGGCGCAGTGGATAAAGTGTAGACCTGGAACACTGAGGGTGCCAGTTTGAAACCCTGGGCTTGCCTGATCAAGGCACATATGGGAGTTGATGCTTCCTGCTCCTCCCCCCTCATCTCTCTCTCTCTCTCTCTCTCTCTCTTCCCTCTAAAATAAAATTTTAAAATATCTAGAAAAAAAATTTAAAAGTAAAATAAAATCAATAACAAAATAAACATTAAAAAAATTATGGTAAATCCATACAATGAAATATTGCTCAACACTAAAAAGGAATGAAATGTGATACATGCAGTAAGAAGAGTGACTCAGATTATGCTGAGTAAAAGGAGACCAAAAAAGGGTATATACTATAGATTCCATTTACATAAAATTCTAAAAAAATGCAAACTGACCGACAGTGACATAAAGCAGATCAGTGACTGGGGAAGGGAATGCACAGGGAGGGATAAGAGGGAGAAATCAGATGCACAAAGAAAGCTTTAGGGGCTGGGTAGAGATGTTCACTATCTTGGTAAAGGTAATGCTTTCCCAATGTTGGCATGTATGAATGTATATATGTTCATATGTATATTACAAAAACCTATCAAACTGTACAGCACGTGACTGGTGTTTAGAACTTTACATTTGCCCTCACTTCAGTGGATACAATCACTTCTATCCCCTTTTTTTATATTTGTATATATTGCAAAATGATCCCCACAATAAGTGTAGTTAACATCTGTCATCATACATAAATGAAAATTTTTTTTCTAGTCATAGTTTTTAAGATACAATACAGCATTCTCTTAGAAACTTTCAAATATACAATTAACTATAGTCACAATGCTTTATATTATATCCCTGTGATCTATTTATTTTATAACTGGGAGTTTGTGCCTTTTGATCCTCTCTATCCATTTTGCTTCACCTCTTGCCTCTGGCAACCACCAATTGCATTCATCCACTGATGAACACTTAAGGTTGTTTTTAGGTCCGGGTTACTGTAAATAATACTGCAATGAACGTAAGGGTAGAGATATCTACTTTGAGTTAGTATTTTTGTTTTATTTGGGTAAATACCAAAAAGTGGAACTGCTGGATGATATGGCAGTTCTATTTTTAATTTTTTGAGGAATCTCAATATTGTTTTCCACAGTGGCTGCAGCAATTTACACATTTACATTCCCAGCAACAGTGTACAATGGTTTCCTTTTTCCTACATTCTTACCAACACTTGTTATTTCTTTTCTTTTTTCTTTTTTTTTTTTCATTTTTCTGAAGCTGGAAACAGGGAGAGACAGTTAGACAGACTCCCGCATGCGCCCGACCGGGATCCACCCGGCACGCCCACCATGGGGCGACGCTCTGCCCACCAGGGGGTGATGCTCTGCCCATCCTGGGCCTCGCCATGTTGCGACCAGAGCCACTCTAGCGCCTGAGGCAGAGGCCACAGAGCCATCCCCAGCGCCCGGGCCATCTCTGCTCCAATGGAGCCTCGGCTGCGGGAGGGGAAGAGAGAGATAGAGAGGAAAGCGAGGTGGAGGGGTGGAGAAGCAAATGGGCGCTTCTCCTGTGTGCCCTGGCCGGGAATTTCTTTTCTTTTTGATAACAGACATTCTAACAAGTGTAAGGTGGTATCTCATTGTGGTTTTGATTTGCATTTTCTTGATGATTAGTGATGCCAGCATGTTTCCATGTTCCTGTTGGCCATTTGTATGTCTTTGGGAAAATGTCTATTCAGGTCCACTACCCATTTTTTAATCAGACTGTTTGGGGTTTTTGTTTGTTTGTTTGTTTGTTTTGCTATTGAGTTGTAAGAGTTCTTTATATTTTTTGGATAATAACCCCTTATCAGACTTTCGGCTTGCAAATATTTTCTCTCGTTTGATAGGTTGCTTTTTGGGGCTTGTTTTTGTTTTTGTTTTTTGAAAGAGAGGAGAAGGGGGAAAGATGAGAAGCATCAACTCGTAGTTGCAACTTTAGTTGTTACTTGATTGGTTCTCATACATGCCTTGATGGGGCGGGTGTCAAGCTGAGCCAGCGACCCTTTGCTCAAACCAGAAGAGCCCGCACTCAAACCAGTGACCTCAGGGTGGGGTTCAAACCTGGGTCCTCAGCGTCCAGGTCAATGTTCTATCTACTGAGCCACCACCAGTCAGTCTATAATGGTTACCTCTTCATTTTGTTCATGGTTTCCTTTGCTGCACAGAAAACTTTTAGTTTGAAGTCATCCCACTCATTTATTTTTACTATTATTGCCTTCAAACTGTACATTTTTAATGTGTCATTTGTTGTATGTCAATTATACCTCAATAGTTTGTTTGTTTTAATTAAACACTTCTGAGCTCATATGTTTAGGTGTCTGGGACCACCAAACCACAACATGGACAGACTTGATTTCGGCCCTAGTGCAAAAAGGTGTTCTTGGATTACAACTCTTTTATAACATTCATTCCTCGGTTGAAACATCCCTTACTATGGATTGTGACTACTTTTAAGGGCTATGTAATAGTTCAGCAGTCTCTGGAGATATTTCCTTGAAAAATAACTCTTTCACTTGGACAAAAAGCAACTGACTGGAACCTCCCAAAGGCAAATGTTTAAAGCTCTGTGCCTTTGAGAAACTCAAGCCTGCCATGTTCACAAGCTACCCAATGGGAAGGGCCTTACATTCTAAGGTTATTAGCTCAGGAGTTTCAACACATGCTTAAGGAGTAGGAGGGAGAACTCCTGCTAAGTGTGAATGTCTTTTGTCTTAATATCATGCTGACATCTTGAGGATGATCTGTTTTCTTTCTTATAAACTGGGCCCAAGCTTGTCTTTAAAACAAATAAAATAATAACAGTAGGGTAATTTTTTCCTTCCCTTGGTTAAGCTTAGTAATGCATTGTAACAGCATGAAAATTTTAGATATACTTTTTATAAGAGAAATATTTCCAACAAACAAACACACATACACACAAAAGGGGGGCAGAACAAATAATATAATCACCATGCAACTGAAGAACTAAAACGGTACAAAAAGTAGTAAGCTCCTGCTATATACCATCCTCCCCCTTCCTGGGCAACTACTATCGAAGTCTGGTCCTCATTCTCATGAACAAATCTGTATTTCTATGACACTTGTAAGACTTTATATAACAATATCATAGTGTATGTAGCTTCCTGCAATTTGCTTCTGCCTAACATTGTTTGTAAAACTAATCCAAGGTGATACATTGGAAATGCTGCTGGTGCCTGTGTCCAGCCCCTTGGCCCACATCTGATTACAGTGAGTGGTTCTGTGCCAGCTCAGATCACTTCTCTAGACAACCTACCAACAGCAAAATACTTTTCCTTTTTGCCCCAGCAGAGTTGACATGCATGGGTGCTCAGCCTGGAAGTTTGAAAGAATTCAAGCCTCCATCACTGGGGAACAGGAGCTGGTGGGTCTCCAGTTTCCTGACCTTCTCCAGGTGGACAATTACATAGGCAGTCTGCAAATTTCTCAGAAGGTTCCAAGAGAACTGAGCTCCTGCTGCCCACAGCAGCAACTTTAATAATTCACCCTAACACTGCATCTCCTCCTTCCCTGTCCCACTCGCTGTGTTTCCATCCTGCTTCCTGGAATCATCTCCCCCAAAAATAGCACTGCCACTTGGGTGCAGGTCCTAGTTACCAGCCCACTCTCAGGGAAACCCTAACTAAGCAGCGTTCTAGTTTATCCATTTTTATTGCTCTGCATTCCCCTTTCATTGACATAATTTACTTTTTTGTTTTGTTTTGTTTTTTGTATTTTTCTGAAGCTGGAAACGGGGAAGAGACAGTCAGACAGACTCCCGCATGCGCCCGACCGGGATCCACCCGGCACGCCCACCAGGGGCGACGCTCTGACCACCAGGGGGCGATGCTCTGCCCCTCTGGGGCATCGCTCTGCCGCGACCAGAGCCACTCTAGCGCCTGGGGGGGCCATCTCTGCTCCAATGGAGCCTCGGCTGCTGCGGGAGGGGAAGAGAGAGACAGAGAGGAAGGAGGGGAGTAAATGGGCGTTTCTCCTATGTGCCCTGGCCGGGAATTGAACCCGGGTTCCCCGCATGCCAGGCCGACGCTCTACTGCTGAGCCAACCGGCCAGGGTCTAATTTACTATTTTTATTTATTGATTTTAGTGAGAGAGGAAGGGAGAGAGAGAGAGACAGAAACATGGATCTGTTCCTGTATGTACCCCAACCAGAAATCGAACCAGCAAAACCTTTGTGCTCTGAGACAATACTTCAACCAACAGAACCATCTGGGCTGATGTAATTTACTTTTAAAGGGTATGATTTTTTTTTTTTATGATTGAATGTTGTAAGAAATCAAGTTGTTTTTTTCTTGCCTGACCAGGAGGTGGTGCAGAGCATAGAGCGTTGGACTGGGATGCGGAAGACCCAGGTTAGAAACCCCGAGGTCGCCAACTTAAGTGCGGGCTTTTCTGGTTTGAGCAAAGCTCATCAGCTTGGACCCAAGGTCACTGGCTCGAGCAAGGAGTTATTCGGTCTGCTGAAGGCCCACGGTCAAGGCACATATGAGAAAGCAATCAATGAACAACTAAGGTGTCCCAACAAAAAACTGATAATTGATGCTTCTCATCTCTCTCCATTCCTGTCTGTCTGTCCCTATCTATCCCTCTCTCTCTGACTCTGTGTCTCTGTAAAAAAAAAAAAAAAAAAAAAAAATCAAGTTTTTAAGTAATATTTGATAATAGAAAAATTATCATTAAATGATGGAATATAGCTTGACCAGGTGGTGGCGCAGTGGATGGAGCATCGAACTGGGATGCGGAAGGCCCAGGTTCGAGACTCCAAGGTCGCCAGCTTGAGCGCAGGCTTATCTAGTTTGAGCAAAGCTCACCAGGCTTGAGCCCAAAGTCACTGACTCGAGCAAGAAGTCACTTGGTCTGCTGTAGCCCCCAGGTCAAGGCACATATGAGAAAGCAATCAATGAACAACTAAGGTGCCACAATGAAGAATTGATGCTTCTCATCTCCCTTCCTGTCTGTCTGTCCCTATCTATCCCTCTGTCTGTCACAATAATGAATTAAATAAATAAAAAATGATGGAATATAAAACTACTTACAGTCTAGGTATATGTATATAGAAAAAGGAAAATAATGTTATCTCTGGAGAGTGAAACTATAAGCAGATTTCCCACTTTTACTATTTTTATGCAATTTGTCTATTTCTAGCAAAAACATGCACTGTTGACCCTGGAACAATGCTGGAGGTAGGAGTTTTTTTGTTTGTTTTTTCTTTTTTTGTTTTGTTTTTTTTTACTGAGACAGAGCAAGAGTCAGAGAGAGGGACAGACAGACAGAAACAGAGAGAGATGAGAAGCATCAATCATCAGTTTTTTGTTGTGGCACTTTAGTTGTTCATTGATTGCTTTCTCATATGTGCCTTGACCAGGGGGCTACAGCAGACCAAGTGACCCCTTGCTCAAGCCAGTGACCTTGGGTCCAAGATGGTGAGCTTTGCACAAACCAGATGAGCCCGCACTCAAGCTGGCAACCTCAGGGTTTCTAACCTGGGTCCTCTGCATCCCAGTCTGACACTCTATCCACTGCGCCACCGCATGGTCAGGCTGGAGGTAGGGGTTCTGACCTCCAGTATATAACTCCACATATAACTTTTAACTTCTCTAAAACTTAAGGTATCCCTCAGTATCCACAGAGAACTGGTTCCAGGACCCCCAGAAGATACTAAAATCCATCGATGCTCAAGTTCCATACATAAAATGGCGCAAATCAAAGGATTTGGTTAGCCTTCCACATCTGTAGACTCCAATCACAGATAGAAAACAGCACACAAAGTTATTGAAAATACCTACAAGTTAAACTGACAACTTGGAAAAAAATAATAAATGCTATACAAATACACAATTGACATCAGTAGTATTCCTACAATATATCAGCATGGAGGAGGTCATGTGGAAGGCGGGGGAAGGGGCGGGAGAGCCACAGGGCTCAGGGACAAGCAGATGATGTGGGCATGGCCCCTGGATATGGAACAGAGGTAGAGAGATGGAGGAAGAACCTTTGGAATAATGCACACATCTCCTCATCATACTCCTCCTGCTTCCCAAGGATGTCTATCTCCTTTTCTTTTTTTCCTTTTTTTTATTATTATTTTTATTTTTGTTTATTTATTTATTTATTTATTTATTACAGGGACAGACTCAGAGAGAGGAATAGATAGGGACAGACAGACAGGAACGGAGAGAGATGAGAAGCATCAATCATCAGTTTTTCATTGTGACACCTTAGTTGTTCATTGATTGCTTTCTCATATGTGCCTTGACCGTGGGCCTTCAGCAGACCAAGTAACCCCTTGCTTGAACCGGCGACCTTGGGCTCAAGCTGGTGAGCTTTTTGCTCAAGCCAGATGAGTCTGCGCTCAAGCTGGCGACCTCGGGGTCTTGAACCTGGATCTTCCGCATCCCAGTCCGACGCTCTATCCATTGCGCCACCGCCTGGTCAGGCCTATCCCTTTTTCTGATACCACCCTGACAACAGGCCCACCCAGGATCCTTCCTCGCAGAGTCCGGGGCAGAGTCTGGATCTACTTTCCCAACAGGACCTGTGGGCCCACAGTGAAGTGACTCTACTCCCAGCCCTGGGAAAAGCCTCTCAGTTCTGAGGGTAATCCATCCTCCTTGCCAGGTACTGGTTCAAAATGCCATGTGATCCAATTTGGGCCAATGAGACATAATAAGGAGGGGGTCTGTTGCGAGGTTCTGGGAAAGTTGTTCTAGGCTCATAAGGAATTCCGAAGAACAATCTTTCAACCTTGCAAGAACTCTCTGCTGTGGGAAACCAAGGGGGAATCAACCTTCAGACTAATGAAACCAAGAAAGCAGAGACCCAGAGAAGCAAGGTCCTTGATGACATTACTGAGCCACTGGGTCTACGAGCCCATTAATTTCCTTGTAGGGGAGCCAGGTTTGGGTTCCACTCCTTGCAGCTGAGAGGGTTCTAACTGCCAGCCCCCAGCACTCACTCCTCTTGCCATCCATTCTACCCTAATTTGGCCCATACCAATATCTCAGGGTCACAGCACCATTTGTCCCAAACCGTATATTCTAAATGTCCTGATACCAATCAGCATAATCCAACCAAACCCCAAATCTGACATCCCCTTCAGCTTCATTCACTACCAGCCTGCAGTAGTAAAACCTGACGCTTTCAATCACCGGAGTATGGAATTACCTGTTAGCACTTCCTGAATACTTCTCATGTGGCAAGAACTTTGTACCATTCAGCTCATTAATCTTCACACCTACTCTTTCAAGTAGAAACTATGATTATCACCAGTTCACAGGAGAGCACTGAGGCTCCACAGAATCATGTAACTCAATCCTAGGTCACATAGTAAATCCCAGATTCAAACCCACAGTTGCCTGACTCCCAAGGCCTCTCACTCTTAACCACAACTTCCCACCTCCCAGAAACCCAAGAGAAGCAGGTGGTGCCCTCCACTAGCAGATGAACAGAAAAGTCAAACTCAGCTTCATACCTCACCACCTCAAAGAATACCATTCATTCCTGGAGAACAGCCTGAGGTATTTCAGAGCTCCAATCTTGGGATTTATCTTGTTTTGCAGAAACTACAAGACATGCTAACCAGGAAAAAAAAAAGAGTGTTGTAAAGAGTCTATCATATCTATTTACAATTGACATAGACTCCAAGAGAACTCAAAACTCAAGTCAAGCTTTAGTGAAATAAGGTTGGTTACCATGACATAAAGGGTTATTAAGATAGATCATTATCTTAACACCATAAGAACAACAATGATACAACTTTAATACATTGAGTATCTCTAAAATCATTCTGGACTATTGTTCATTTAAAAAAATCTCAAATTAAAATAAAATAATTTTCTGAACAACCCCTACACACAAGACAGAACTTAGTCCTGTGGTGTTCTTACTGAAACCTCTGTGGCCTGCCCTGTTCTTCATTTAACATTCAATATATTCTTAGGACTCCCATTAGGCCATGGGTTCCCCGAGGTCAGTGACCAAGTCCCAACCCCTCTATCCTCCTAATAACTACCACAGCTCCGGGTACAGTTCCTGGCACTGGATAAAGGCTCCACAAGTACTTGTTGACAGAGCATCTATGTATTACTACTTTGAGCTATTGGTGACCTATCAGTCCCTTTGCATCACAGAGAGAACACTATCCCCTTTCCAAGTCTTTCTCAATCCTTCTGAGTAGGTCTGGGAGAAAGGCTCAGTGTGATGCTAGGTTACTCTGAACACCTCTCTATCTCTGGTTAATTTTCGTTTTGAACCAAAAGAGTAGACCTCTCACTGAGAACAGGCAACAGTGCTAGCTGGGATTTAATAACACTGTTTTGGGTTCATTTATGGTTACCTTCGATTTACCTAGTGACACAGCTTTTCTGTTATGATAGTGACACAAAGTCTCCTTTTCAAATACATTTCTTTTAAAAGTGAGTCAACTGCAGGGGGAAAATGTTAAGCAAAAATGAAGTAGAGACAGCCATGAGATTATGGCAAAAATATTTACAGCGGTTCCTTTACAGAGGACTAAACCTTGGGAAACACAGACCCAGGTCAGTTCTCCCATTTAACAGATGGGGAAGCAGGCTGAGAGGGAGATAGGGCCTCTCCAAGGCTCCATTGATGGCAGGAGCAGGCCCGTGACTCAGATCCAGTGTCTGGGTCTTGCCATCTCCCTGGGACCCGCAATCCTGCCAAATCCAGCTTCTTCTGGGTCATTCCCAGGACCAGGAACCGGTCTCTGGAAGCAGAGCCAGTTAACACCTGCTGATTGTATCGATTATACCTGACTGACGGTCAACTTTAATAGCTGGTGAAACAAAAGCTATTGTGCAAGTGTATAAATCTTTGCCCTGTCACATGGAAACAGCACCCAGGCTGACTAATTTCCCATCGTTAAAACATGAATATATGCATTAGTCACTTACTCAAGGAAAACTCTTACAAATTCTACCTTTGAGAAAGGGGCTGTGTGATCCCTGCCCCTGCAAGAGACAACCTCATAATGACACTCCCCTAAAAGGCTGCAATATGTAAAATATGACACTCCCCCAAAAGGCCCAGCAAGCAGCTTGTCTTCAAGAGGCAACTCAGGAAAGGAGATAGTTACACAGACACAGCCAGATCCCTCCAGACTAGCAGGGCTAGGATCAGCATCCCTGGAAAGAACTGAGAAGGATGCAGCCCCAACTTCCTGCCTCCATTCTGACCTCGGGAGCTCCAGTGTTTGCTGTTGCCAGCCTCCTCCAGTCAGCCAGCCTAGCCACCCTGATGCTATTTGCACAGGGTGTGATCTCAGGAGTCCAGTTTCCAAACACGACTGTAAAAATATTATCACCAGCTCTGTGACAGGAGGTTGGACAGCCCTGGGTTTAAGACCACACCCAGGGCAGCAAAAGTCCTGGCAGGTGTTACAGGCAGCCCCACCAGGATGATCCCAAATGTCAAAAGGCCAGGACTAGAAGGCAGAGAAAGCGCTGCCCTGGGCCAAGGCAGGAACAAGCCAGTGTCAAGGAGACAGAGAGAGACAGAGAGTGTGTGTGTGTGTGTGTGTGTGTGTGTGTGTGTGAGTGTGTGTGTGTGGCGGGGGTGGTGGGAACAGCTAGTATACTCCCCTTTGTTCCAGACTGAAAGTACACAGCATGGCTGCTCCCTTTTTGGCCTCCTTGATTAAGCCCTGAAAAAGGTAAACGGGAAGTGTGGGCCTTCATAGTAACAATGCTCATGGAGCCCTGGCCGGTTGGCTCAGTGGTAGAGCGTCGGCCTGGCGTGCAGAAGTCCCGGGTTCGATTCCCGGCCAGGGCACACAGGAGAAGTGCCCATCTGCTTCTCCACCCCTCCCCCTCTCCTTCCTCTCTGTCTCTCTCTTCCCCTCCCGCAGCCAAGGCTCCATTGGAGCCAAGATGGCCCGGGCGCTGGGGATGGCTCCTTGGCCTCTGCCCCAGGCGCTAGAGTGGCTCTGGTCGCAACAGAGCAACGCCCTGGAGGGCAGAGCATCGCCCCCTGGTGGGCAGAGCATCGCCCCCTGGTGGGCATGCCGGGTGGATCCCGGTCGGGCGCATGCGGGAATCTGTCTGTCTCTCCCCATTTCCAGCTTCAGAAAAATACCAAAAAAAAAAACAATGCTCATGCTAACACTACAATAGCAGCAGCTGTCATTTACTGAGTATTTCCTATGTCCAGGTGAGGTGCTAAGGGCTTTAGATGCACAGCCTCTTTGTAGAACTCAGTAAAGCAGAGCATATTATTATTACATTTTGCATACGGAGCACAGGCTCTTGGAGGTGAAACAGCTGGCTGCGGTCAGCCAGCTCTCAAGGGGCAGAGCCAAGACTCAGACCAGCAAACAAGCACATCACCTGGATGGCGGTACCGCCACTTCCATGACAGCAAAACCAGCCAGAAAAGAAATGGGAGCGCCTGACCTGCGGTGGCGCAGTGGATAAAGCGTCGACCTGGAAATGCTGAGGTCGCCGGTTCGAAACCCTGGGCTTGCCTGGTCAAGGCACATATGGGAGTTGATGCTTCCAGCTCCTCCCCCCCTTCTCTCTCTCTGTCTCTCCTCTCTGTCTCTTTCTCTCCTCTCTAAAATGAATAAATAAATAAATAATTTTAAAAAAAGAAAGAAATGGGAGCAAAGACCATGCTTAGAGACAAAAAGAGAGTATTAAAGAAAGAAAGGAGGAGGAAAGGAGCTAGTTTTAATAAATATACCCATTAGTCACAAATAACAAAAGGGAAGTGGGGGAAGACTAAGAATTGCTAGCATCTGTTTTCTATCCTAAAGGAAGCATGGCTGGAAGACCAAGAAAGGTTGCTGGCCCATGGTTCCTACCCGACAGCTACTCAAAACCCAGGTCACTTCTTCTAAAAACACTCATTAGGTATAAGATATCCTTGACCAATTTCTGGATTTATTTCCACCCACCCCTTCCTTTCCAAGGTAAATCAGGTCACTTCTTCTTCCAGTCAGATGGGGCCACCACAGGTCCAGGAATTAGGAGGAGGGGCTGTGAGGAAAGAAAATGACAACCAGCATTCATGGGGCACTTACTGGCTACCAAGGACGTGCCCCATGCTTTAGCAGTGGCGGTCAACCTGGTCCCTACCGCCCACTAGTGGGCATTCCAGCTTTCATGGTGGGTGGTAGCAGAGCAACCAAAGTATAAATAAAAAGATAGATTTAACTATAGTAAGTTGTTTTATAAAGATTTATTCTGCCAAACTTAGCGAAAATCCGACATAAAGTACTTGGTAAGTAATTATTATTATATGCTTTAATTTGCTGTAACTCTGCTTTATAAATTTTATAAAGTAAAGTTACTTCCCTACTTTATAAATCACCATTACTGTGGAACCGTTGGGCGGCTAGAACATTTTACCACTAACAGAGATACAAAAGTGGGCGGTAGGTATAAAAAGGTTGACTACCCCTGCTTTAGAGGGATTGTAACACTTAATCTTCATGACATCAAGAGTGGGGTACTATCAGAGCCTGGGACACTGCACCTCAGAGACATCAAATAACTTGCCCCATGTCTCCCCGCTAGTAAGCAACAGGGTCTAACTAACCCATACTGTTTTTTTTTTTTAATTTATTTATTTATTTATTTTTTACAGAGACAGAGAGTGAGTCAGAGAGAGGGATAGACAGACAGTAACAGAGAGAGATGAGAAGCATCAATCATTAGTTTTTCATTGCGCGTTGCAACACCTTAGTTGTTCATTGATTGCTTTCTCACATGTGCCTTGACCGCGGGCCTTCAGCAGGCTGAGCAACCCCTTGCGGGAGCCAGCGACCTTGGGTCCAAGCTGGTGAGCCTCGTTCAAACCAGATGAGCCCGCACTCAAGCTGGCGACCTCGGGGTCTCAAACCTGGGTCCTTCCACATCCCAGTCCGATGCTCTATCCACTGCGCCACCACCAGGTCAGGCTAACCCATACTCTTAAACACACTCAGGAAATGGCTCAATCTGTATCCAGAAGTGGTTTCCATTTCATCCTCCTTTGCCTCAAAGTCAAAGCAAGATGATTCCATGGGTCTGGTGTCCTGAAGGCTGTTGAGAAAATGATGTGTCCAAAAACACTAGTACCGTGAAGACCTTAGGGCTGCACATAATTTTCAGATCTCCAAAAGTTCCCATGCAATAAGGGTGAACTAAGCTGCCCAACTACATTACACTACGGACTTATTTGAGACATATTTAAATTGCTAATGGAGCTGAGAAACTAAAGGGTAAATTAATTTCTATGCTGGGCTAACCATGAGACAAGGTCACAATAGTTACCTAACATAATGACTATTACTAAGAGACACTGGCAATCCCAATAAAAGTTGGTCCAGAAAACTTTAAAGACAGAAAGTGACTGGAATACTCCCACTCCGTGGTTCACCAAAACATATTTCTAGACCAAGGGAGACTTGCAAACCATAATGAGCCTCAACTAAGACCTCCAATTTTCATCTTGGCCACAGCTCAGTAATAACTCAAGGATGAATCTTGTTATAACCGTTAGTATGACCAAAATGATATCACAAAACATTTCCAATCCACAATCCTTTTCCTGAGAAAATGCATCTCCCACTTTCAAATCTGATCAAAAGACAGCTGTGTGTAAAACTCCCTTAAAAATCGAAAGAGATCTGTTAAGAGTCTTCACAGGTGATGTGTTTTTAATTTGTATTTCTTTATGTTCTTGCAATTATTTTTACAAGAAACTACAAATGGAACTTTTTAATGTCAAAAAACCCACAAAACCTTAGAAGTGAACTTCAAAGACATGCAGAACTGATGGCTTCCCTTTGGGGATTAAAATCTCAGACAAGCCCTGGCTGGGCAGCTCAGTTGGTTAGAGCATTGTCCCAATACACAGAGGTTGCTGGTTCAATACCCCGTCAGGGCACATATGGAAACAGATTGATGTTTCAGTCTCTCTCTCTCTCTCTCTCTCCTTTCCTCTCTCTCTGAAATCAATCAATAAAACTTTTTTTTTTTTTAATCTCAGAAAAGAGTGTAACAGTCTGCCACACACTCACTGGCTGATCTGGGGGTGCCTCAGTTTCCTTGTCTGTATAAGGGGGATCAAAACAATAACTACATCACAGGGTTACAATGAGATTTCATTTAGATATGGTTGAAAAGTATTTATCACAATATCTGGTACTGGTAGGTGCTCAATATATATTCACTATTATTAACAAAACTGTTACTATGATTATAGTGAGTCTCAATGGCTTCCTTTTATATATTCACTTTCTGAGCCTCACATGGCAACTTGGAAAAGGACTTGTCCTCTAAAAGTTGAAGCAAATTATAGATGTCCAGAGAATAGTATTAAAGTACTGAGTTCTTCACGTTCAGCATCACTGGTCCAAAAACAAGGTTTTTACTGGGATCCCAGACCCAGTTGTTCACCACACTTAATTCCCACTTCACTACAGGCTACAAGGGACTACCTACTATTTTGCATTTTCTGAAAGCAAATATAGCATAAGCAAATCAATGTACCAGATTTATCATTCAACCCACCTAATAGATTGTTTATTACAGTCTTACTAAGAGCCACAGACATGAACACAGTTACAGAAGACAAAGTTGGCAAGTGAGGGGACCAATGCAGCTCAGAGAACTGTGAAGTGGCTTGGGGGGAAGCGGGGTGACTGTGGGTGTCCGGGAAAAGGCCTCCCGCCTTCCAACCTCAGGTACGACTCCCCATGGATCTCAAACAAGAGTGCCAAGGGGACAGGAGAGGCAACTATGGAGAGACCCAAGCCCTGCAGGAAGTATAACCCGACACCTGGATCGCTTCCTGTAAAGGACTCCCAACCAGAGAGGCATTCCCCTGGGGCAGCCAGCCTGCCTCCTTTGGTGGAGAGAAGGAATGTGAGAAACCACTGCCCAGGACCCTGCAAGCCAAGATCCACCAAGGCTCCTCCTCTCAGACTCTTTCTGGGTTCTGCCCCTGGGAGGCTGGAAGCTCCGCTGAGGGGCCCCCATCCCACCAGCAGCACAATCATGCTCTCCGAACCTCTGCCTCTTCTGACCAGGAGTTTTCTAGGCAGAACCCAGAACTCTGTTCAATTAACAGAACCGCCCAGTCGCAGAGGCCTTTTGGGGGCTGAGTCCAAGGTCTCCTCAGCACCTGAGGTCCCCTGGGGAGCAGGGCCTGCCCTGACCTCTGGGAAAAATCACTTTGTTCTTGAGCAAGAAACACCTGGCCCAGTGGAGCTCTCAACAGACTGTAGAGTGCCAAACAATTCTTGTTTCCCTGGAATGTCTGATAAGTCACTTCGGGGGGACCCATGGAACTCGGGGTAATTCACACCAGCAGTGCGGTACCAGCATGGTAAGAACTAGATTATTTTCTTGGAGGAGCAGGGGATACAGAGGAATCTGATTTTGGCCACAGAAAATCTTCTCATACCCCAGCTCCCTGGGAGGCCCACCTCTGCCTGGGTCACAAGCAGCATGTGGCCGAAAGTAACACTATTCTGATTTGTCAGAAGGAAAGCTGACTGCTGCTTGCCTTTTAAAATCTTAAAATCTGAATTTATGGGCCGCAGCAAATTTACATAGTCCCTGCTACAAAGACCCACCCATTTCCCTATAGCTCAAAAGCCAAAATTCCACACTGTGTTC
Organism: Saccopteryx bilineata; assembly: GCF_036850765.1. Lineage (NCBI taxonomy): Eukaryota > Metazoa > Chordata > Mammalia > Chiroptera > Emballonuridae > Saccopteryx > Saccopteryx bilineata. Next base: position 63,130,443 of record NC_089499.1, on the reverse strand, counting down.
CAACCTCTTTGGTTGCCTTTATATCTGAACGGAAATTCCAGAAAAGTTGTCTGGCGTGGCAGAAGCTGACCAGTCTTATGAAAATACCCAGAAAGGTGACCCATTTAGTCAAAAGAGCTTTCAGATCTCCATGAGAAAAGGAATTCATGCCAGCATAAAGGGCCTTCAGAGAGGGAGAACAGGAGTGTTGTGTTAACGCCCAGACCTTTCAACAAGCCAGCCCAGCGATTTCTGGGGAGCTGAGCACTGAGTGGGCCGGCCGGCCAGCCAGCCAGACCAGCTTTCTCTCTCAGGACTGCTGCAAGAGAAGCCCTTGGGGACACCAGTTCAGCTGCGGAGCACACAGCTCCAGGCTGTGGTGCGCAGCAAGGGCCTGCCCACAAGGCTCCCTGAAGATGAGCAGAGTGGCTCACTGCCTTCCTTGCACTGAAAGTGGGTGGCTTCTTGTGCCAGGGCTGCTAGACTGATGAGGACCCACTGCCAGCCAGGAAAGTGAAGTTCTGCTCACCAGCAAACACCACCCAACAGAGGCTCCACCGGTTAATGTTGAAAGCCCTGGCTAGGTAGCTCATTTGGTTGGAGTGTTGTCACGATACGCCAAGGGTGTGGGTTCGATCACTGGTCAGGGCACATACAAGAGTCAACCAATGAATGCATAAATAAGTGGAACAACAAATCAATGTTTCTCTCTCTCTCTCTATCAAATCAATAAATTTTTTAAAAAATTTAAGGTAGCAAAGGAAAGAATGTGAGGGAAGGTCATTTCTGCCAGAGCAGTTGTCACCAAGGATCTCCTGGCATAGCTAGATCTCAACCAACTCCTCCAAGTGGCATGCTCTGTGAAGCCCACAGGGCTGCAGCCAGAAGGAACCCAAGGCACTGCCTCCTCACCTCAGCTCCTAGGCCTCACAGAGAAACCCTGCCTGCCTCCCCAAAGCAACCTTCAGCTGGTCCCTGACCAGACCTGCAGTGAAATCACTGCCCGAGGAACCTAACAAAGCCAGGGAAAGAACCAGAGAGACCTCTCCAGAACTGGACAGAAGGCGCCATTTAAGCTCTATGGTGCTGGAAAAGGTAAGGCAAATAGGCCAAAAAAGTTTTGTTTTATATTAGAAAATTTCACATTAATCTAATTCAAATGCGTAAAGTTTCAAGCAAAATAAAATGAATAGAACTAAACCTGTATAATGTCTCTTACTACAGCATATCTATTTTACAAGTGTGGAACCCAACTTTGACATTAATGCTTTACAGCTTGAAGAACTGTGCCTGGCATATGACGTGAGGCAGATCTGAGCCTATTTTCATCTGTAAAATGGGAATAGATATAAAGCCACTCACTTTGCAAGGTTCACAGTGAGGATTAGAACTAATAAAGGGAAGGCACTCAGGCAATGCTTGGCAGACAGTAGGCATGGGGAAATACTGGCTGTTATGTTAAAGGGTGGGGGTGCACTCCTCGATATTCAGTACACAAATGGCATCATCAGTGAAGTTTGGTACCAAGAACAGCCAAGGAATATGCAGGAGAAAGACAGTGTCCTCCTTGCCAAGCTCTCTACCTGAGCCAGGTTTTGATGAGGGAAGGGAGGAAGTCAGATGCACTGTCAAAACAATTCAGTCTTTTTTTTTTTTCTTTTTTTTTTTACAGAGACAGAGTCAGAGAGAGGGATAGACAGGGACAGACAGTCAGGAATGGAGAGATGAGAAGCATCAATCATTAGTTTTTCGTTGCGTGTTGCAACACCTTAGCTGCTAATTGGTTGCTTTCTCATACATGCCTTGACCACGGGCCTTCAGCAGACCGAGCAACCCCTTGCTCGAGCCAGCAACCTTGAGCTCAAGCCAGTGAGCTTTTGCTCCAACCAGATGAGCCTGCGTTCAAGCTGGAGACCTCAGGGTCTCAAACCTGGGTCTTCCGCATCCCAGTCCAATGCTCTATCCACTGCGCCACCGCATGGTCAGGCAAAACAATTCAGTCTTATGGCCAGTCTGGACTAAGTGAAAAACTAAACTGCTTCTTTGCTTACAGTTAGTACAAGAAAATCTTGACCAAGGACAGTCTTCTGCCCAGGGACTGGTCAAAAGGGATCAGGGAAGGCAAATGTTCTTTGCTAAGTTTTGTAATCTGACAATGAGCATTAGTAAAATTTCATCAAATTGTTTTCATAACTGAATGGTTTGTGAGAGGAGACAACCATCTATCTATAACTTATCAAGTAAACATATTTAAGCAAGTACTGTAAGCCTCTTAGAAGGAAGGCAGCAACTTTATATATAGCTCAGTATTTTTCTTGCAAAAAAAAAATTCATGATACTAATTTGGCATGTTTAAAATACTCAATAGTCCCATACTTCAAAAATGTAGACTTACACTCACCTACTGTTTTATCACTTTAGTCATAAAGAGAACCATTTGGTTTTCTAATCATATTTCCCAAAGAAGCTCTCTCCCTAAACATGCACTCAATTTCCCAAAAAAAGTAAACTAGGCACCTTAAAAATACAGGCCACTTCCCAAGCCCCAAAAGAAGTAAGTGCTATTGTTTATTATATAATAAGCTGAGCCATAGTTATTGAACATGTTTAATGAATAACTAAATTTACAACAATGATGTAAGATGGCTTCTAATAGAATGAAAGGCAACTGTAATCACTAGAAGAGCCAGAGATAGCTTGCACACATTTAGACTGAAACAGCTTGTTCCAATGGATTTATAGATTTGGTGCAACTTATTGTTGGAGAAGGGGTTATAATTCTAGATCCAGCTCCTTAACTGTAATTAAAGATGAAAACTAAATGCAAAATAACAATATGGGGAGGAAGAAAAAGGAGATGGAGAAACACAGGCCCTCAGGGGGCCTCCAAATAGGGTTCAGGCAGCCCAAGGGCACACAAAATAACCCGTTGGAGCACAGGAAAAACCAACTCTTCTGTCTGGATTTTTTCTGGTTGAATAAAAAAAGTAAGCTTTACTAATATTCAATATACAAACTGACAGTGGTATAGATATGTAGCTTAAAAATATACCTATATGAAAAAGGGGCACATTCACAAATTTTTACTGAAAGAAATGACTGAAGCAACAGCTGATCTGTTTCAGCTGGGCCCATCCACCTTCCCCCAAGCCCGCTTGGGAAGATGCTCTGACGGCCACCTTCACAGCCTTCGAAGCCCTCTGTGAGCCAGCCCTCCCACTACCCCTCCACCACCCCTCTTACCTCCACCTGACACACTCTTCTACTCCTGTGCTCACCTGGCTAATTGTTCACCTGCCTAATTCTGGTCAGGCTTTAGGTCTCAGCTTAGCTGGCCCTTCCTCCAAAGAGCCCCCAGACTGAAGGATGGATGATGCTCCTCTCCTCATCCTGACTCTCACTTCTCACAGCATGATCCCCAAACAGCAGCAACTACAAGTTGGAAGTGCAGAATCTCAGCCTTCACCTGTGACCTACTGAATCAGACATAGATTTTTAACAAAGTCTCCGGGTGATTTGTGTATGCCTAAAAAGTTTGAGAAGGGCACTCCCTGGTTATGTGTCTTTGCTCCACACTGAGCAGGCTACATTGAGCAGGTTGTGACACAAGCCAGGAGCATGACTCTCATTATTCCCGGGGCCCTAGCAGTCAGTCTTTCATATATTTGTTGAATGAGGAAAGGAAGAAAGAGAGGATCTTGGGAGGCATCTTCATCACACAGCAGACGACAGCACCGTGGTATGTATGAATATGTATGAATGGCAGAGAATAGATGCAAGACAAGACAAAGTCCAAGACAATAATATTATTAATAATAATGCCAACATCATGCTATAAGTTAACATAATCAAATACACTGTTCACAAAAATTAGAGGATCAGGGAACGTGCAGATACTCCAGTACTTCCAGCCTTTTGTACATTGCATTTTTACCAATGAAATCAAAGTTGGTTTTGCATCTCATTTACATAATCAAACAACTTTCTTTGACTTGTTTCCTCTTCTGATATTCTCGTTTAATAATAAAAAAATCAAATGCTTCCTTTTTTTGTCAGTTCATATTCATTTTGAAATATCCCCTAATTTTTGTGAGCAGTATATAATCCTCTCACCAACTATAAGATAGGAACTACTATTCTCCTCCATTTTATAGATGGGGAAACAGGCTCAGAAAGGTTAAGGTGGTGGACCAGAGTTGCACAGCAGTTAGGGGGCAGAGAGGGGATAAGAATCCTGGCAGTCTAGTTCCAGACCCATACCCTGAATATGGCTGTATCTAGTATAGCCTAGTCCAGGGGTCCCCAAACTACGGGCCACATGCGGCCCCCTGAGGCCATTTATCCGGCCCCCACTGCACTTCCGGCCCCCACTGCACTTCCGGAAGGGCACCTCTTTCATTGGTGATCAATGAGAGGAGCACATTGACCATCTCATTAGCCAAAAGCAAACCCATAGTTCCCATTGAAATACTGGTCAGTTTGTTGATTTAAATTTACTTGTTCTTTATTTTAAATATTGTATTTGTTCCCATTTTCTTTTTTACTTTAAAATAAGATATGTGCAGTGTGCATAGGGATTTGTTCATAGTTTTTTTTATAGTCCGGCCCTCCAACAGTCTGAGGGACAGTGAACTGGCCCCCTGTGTAAAAAGTTTGGGGACTCCTGGCCTAGTCTGTGCTGACCTGGAGGCCATTTATAGAGAAAGCAAGGTGATATGATACCCCTGACCGTGGAGCCACTGTGGGCAGGGCCCAAAGGCTAAGAGCCTGAGCATCTGTTGCCCAAAGAGCAAGGTAGCCATCCTCTACTAACTAACTGACACTCGCCTCCAGCACAGAACCAGGACCCGGGGCGGGTGGGCGGGGAGGAGTGCCGTGAGACAAAATTTGGCACCAAATCAAAGCCCTCCTTCAGCAAAGACTCTCCAAGAATGAAGGCGGCTGCTGACTGGCACGCGGGCTCCACCATCGCTGGAGGAGCTCCGCAGAGGCCTGGCTGCCATCTGGAAGTGATTTGGCCCAGAGATTCCTAAACGGGGTGGGAGGTTGGAATGACCAGCTACCCAGAGCTCCCGTCCAGCTCTCGGAAACAAAGCTGGTGTGAATAGGCCCAGAGGCAGTCATAACATAACCAGGGGTCATCCTGTTCCAAGTAGGGGGAATCTTCTGGGCAGTTGATAACCCTATGAATAGCAAACACAATTAATATTAGCCAACCAAGCTGGTCTCCCTTGTGTGGCACAGATTTGAAATTTCCTTTCATGTGTATATCCTCCAGCGTGACTTTTAAGATTATTATTGGACAGCGCCTGATTTATTTAACAAACACTCACATAGCACTTACCATGTGCCACAAATTGTTCCAAGCACTTTTTTAAATGTTAACTTGTTTGATTTTTATGAGAGGTAGGTACTGTCCTGTTTTAGCGATAAGAATACCAAGACTCAACAGTGTCTTAATAGCTACTTAGTAGCAAGTGGGATTTGAACAAAAAATCATTGCTCTTAACTACTACAAGAGCCACTGGGGACACTAATGTGTTACTTTGTTGCAAATGGTGTCAAATGTGTTAATTCTGACAAAGCGTGCTATTGTACTTACTTTTTAAGCATTTTCTGGGTCTGAATTACATTGCCCAAAAGACACAATGGCATTTACTAGGTAATGCAGAAAAGAGTAGAATTTAGGATTACTTGTACATTACTGTGGTGGGATGGGACAAAAGGATGGAAAAAAGGCTGAGTGGCACAGTGACCCCCCCACTCTGGAAACTGCCCAGTGACCCACGGTCTTGGGAACATGCACTCTGCCTGCTCTGGGGCACTGGCCTGGCACAGGCACTTTAAGTAAACATTAGGGTCAGACCGCATCCTCTGAAAAAGAAAAATTCCTTTTTTCCAAAGGATCAAACAAGAACACACCACCCAAACTTCTAGGCAGCCTTGCCTGTCATTCCTGGGCTGAGAGACCCCTTTCTCTCCAACTTGGTTGGGCTGCTCAATGTCAGAAAGGTTTTTGGAAAAACAAGTAAATAAAACTGCCAGCCCTGACAGACAAATAGAATTAAATATGCTGAGTCCTCACGATAAACTGCCCAGGATATAACAAGAAACTGAAGAAAATCTTCCACTTCTGGCTGGAGCCTAGGATCAGTCACCTTACAATGAATCACTAATGTGAATCCACAGCCAGGGCTGTCTTTCAGTGAATTCTGAGCAGAAAAGTCACAGTCCTCTGGTGGTTTCTGACCTTCCCTTATCTCAGAGCTGGGTGCCTGTACACAATTCCAATGCTTACCACAGTGTATACAGTGCACTTACCCAAAGAATGCAAACCCCTGTATTCATTCAAAGAAACCTTCCCAGATTATGGAGTAAAGCACCATCCACTGGGTAGCAGATAAGCTCCCATTTGCTGCCCCTCGCCCCCCCCCCCAAAAAAAACAGTGACAACAGGACAGCCATTCCATAAACAAATTCACCTCAATGCAAGATGGAAGATGCAAACTGATTCTGCTACCTCCAGACAATGACAGTCATCTCATGAATCCCTCATCATAGTTTAGACGTCCAGCCACTAGCCCAACATCCCAAACTTTAAAAACAGTGTTACAGGGGCTCTCTAGTGAGGATAGAAGGGCTGTGTTTTACTCATTTCTGACACTGGCAGGTAAGTCAGTGAAGGCTCAATTTCAACAACTGAGCAAACCTGGGTTCTAATCACCATTTACTAGCAGGGTGATCTCAGCAAGTTACTTCACTTCTGTTTCCTCATCTTTAAATAGAGATGATAACACTAACATAATCATAATTATGACAGCAACCATTTCCTAAGCATTTGGTCAGGACTGAGACAAGTCCCTAAGCCTCCCATGACTTGCTGAAGCAGATCATTATATAGACAAAGAAACCACTCAAGAATTCAAGGTGGTGATCAATGGAATACACTCAACATACCCCCATATTGGAGCTAATGTCACTGTCAGCACAATAGCAACAGTATAAGCAGTAAATACTTGAGCTGTAAGGACATTTTTCTTAAGGGCTATTACCCAAAACAGCCCAGGAACAAAAGGAAGAGGCCTCGGGCACTCCCCCCACAGCACTCCTCACACTTGGCACTTCTCAGTCCCCAGAGGCTGGAAAACCTGTTTGATTCTAGATTTTTCTAGGAGAGCAACTAGGCAGCCAGGGACAGGAATCATAAATCTGGTCACACTCTTTGACCCAGGAATGTCACTTTGGGGAATGTGATCCAAAAAATAATTTAAAAAGAGAAAATAAAATAAAACAATGCAACTTGTGGTGGGAAGAGGTCCACAGCAAGAAGCTGCCCACCACCCGGTCCCACAGCCAGGGAGGGAGGTTGACCCTGAAACATCAGGACAAGGGAAAACACCACGGCTGGGTGGTTCACAATGAAAATCATGAGGGTCAAGCACAAACTCAACCAGACAAAGTCTAGAACAAGACCCCCGAGTTTGGGGTATTGATGGGGAGCCATGCTGTAAGCAGCAGCACCTCTGTAAACATTTGGTAATTTAGGCAGTCCAGGATTTTCTGGTGCTATGGTTTGGGTTTTTCATTTGTTTTTGTTTTGTTTTGTTCTGTTTTTTAAAGAGATTTCATGTCATGTTTGGATACTCCTGGTTTACTTTAAGTTTCTTTGTTCAGTTAATTAAATAAATACACATTTTTAAAACAAAAAGGAAGGAATCCAAGTTGAGGCAGACAGCCATTGAGATTCCTCAGAGGAGAAGCTGGTTTCTGAAAGGAAAGAATTCAGGAGAATTCTGAGGTTCCCTCCCCCAGTTATAGAAGATGGGCCCCCAAAGGAAAACGAGAGCATGCCACGCAGCTTCCCTCTGCAGAGAAGCCACCCTCACTGGGGAGGCTGACTGTGCAGTGGCAGCTGCCTGGGCCCAGGAAGCAGCCCTACCTGACAGGACAGGTGTGGGGGAGGGAAAGGGAGAGTGGGGAGGAGACTCAGCCTACAAGCCTATAGGGAATCCCCTTTACGTTGGAAAAGTCCTAGCAGCCTCACCCACTACTCTTTCTTCCTGTCATGGGGGTCTTAATAAGGCCTGGTATCCTCAGGAAGAGACCCCAGACCCAGGCTTGGGCCTGGGACAGCTCTTCTGGGGAAAGACACTAGGCAGAACGAATACACACAATATAGGTGGGCCATACATTCTCTGCACACCCATGTTGTGTGCACACATCCACTCCTCATCTTGGCACACATAGTTCCCTATGCACACATGCTGTGTATGACAGCCCACACCCTCAGCAGCCAGCCTTGTGACCCTCCTGGTAGTCCTCCATTAGCCCAGGTCCTAGTGGGGGCCTCACCCTCATTCTTCCTCTCCAGCTCTGGGGGGAGAGGAACCCGGCACCAACTCCCTCCCTCCCTCCTCCCAGGAAAATCCCGGAGTGGGAAGGGTGGGGAGAAGAAAGCAGTCTCCTTTCATTGTCACCACTTCCTTCAATTCTCAGCTGGACCCTCCATACTTTCATGGCTTGGCCAAGTCATTTAATCCTCTGGACCCCCTTGTCTGTAAAATGGGTCTAAGGAAGCCCCAACTTGCGGGATGTGTAAAGGTTGAGATAACCAGAAAGCTGTTAGCACACAGCGCTCACTAGTTTGGGGTCCCTCCCTCCAAGGCAGGAGTTCCATTACCATCACCATCTCTAAATGGTAATTTCAGCGGCGAGAGCGGGCTCACCCTGTGGCGCCAGGCCAGAGCCGAGCTGGGAGCGAAGCGGCACACCCCCAAGGATCCCCTTCCCACCTCGAGGCCCACACCCATTCCGGAGACAGCGGGGGAGGGTACCAGGTCCCAGTCTCCAACTGGGCGGGGAGGCTCCAGGCGCAGAGAAAGGTCACTCCCCAGGTCTCCTCCCCTGGCCTTTGAGCCAACGCCCGTTCGCGCGGCCGAGGGCACCAGCCTGGGCGCAGCGGGGCGAGCGCTCCGCGGAGCAGCGGACTAGCGCCCTACTCCCGGGGGCAGAAGTTTCCAGTCCCCAGGTCCACGGGGGCATCCCAGATACAAAGACAAGGCACAGCCCCACCGCTCCCGGTGCGGCTCCAAACCAAGTCCTTAACCCCCTGCTCTCCGGAGACAGTGCCAGAACGCACCGCGGGAGCACTGCAGAGAGCTATCACACGAGGTCGCAGCCCAGGAGGTGGCACCATGGGGGAGCCCTAGGTCCCCAGTGTCCCCAGGAGCCCGGGACGACGCCCCCGGCCGCGACGCGCAAACCCAGCGGGCAGCTGCTGGGAGTAGTGGGGGCGCGAGACAGCGAGCTCCAGGCTTCGGCGGAGCGCACGCGCAGGGAAGGGATGGTACACCAGCCGGCGCACGGCCGAGCCGCGGCACTCACCGATGGACACGAGCTTGATGCTCTCACGGTCCAGGAACTCGAGCGCCACGGACACGTTCTCGAGCTGCATCTGGCGGAAGGTGGGCCGCTGGTGGTACTTGCGATACATGCGCTTCTGGCTGAGCACCTCGAGCAGCGCGATGAGCCGCAGCCCGTCGCTCAGGTCGGTCTGCAGATTCCCGATGCGTTTGTTCACGCATTTCAGATGCTCATTGCACCAACGCGTGAACGTGTTCTGTTGGATCTTTTTCCACGGCGCGTCCTCCGCCAGGTCCTTCTCGGTTACCGGCATCCTGGCGGCGAGGAAAGCTCAATGTTCAGCGAGCTGCCGGGGACTAGCGTGAGAAGGCCCAAGGGCCGAGGCAGCGAGAACTAAAGCGGAGGGGGAGTGGGACTCGAACTCGCTGCTACCTGAGCCGCGGCACGGTTGCTCTGCGGCCGCTTGCCCTTGGCCGCGCGAGGCGTCTGGCCCCGCGCCTGCGCACTAAGCCGACCCGCCCCCGAAGTCCCGCCCCGTCCCAACCCTCTGGCGGGAGTTCCAGGACTACGGTCGCCCCCTGCCGCCCGAAGCGGGCACTGCGCCCCACGGCCTCTAAGGAGTCTTGAAATTCAGCACTCTGTGCTCACCGCCTCCGGGAAAGGAAGGAAGCTAGGAGGGAGACATCCGGCTACTCAAGGAGGAGGTCACCGGGTCGGTCCCGGGTAAGGGGACGTGCAGAAGTAGGGAGCTGGAGAGAATGGGCGGGTTCAGAGGAGTGGGTCATGGAGAGGGGTCTGCGGGGAGAGTACTTTGTACACCTATAGGTTTTTTTGAGCTCCTCCTGGCTGTGTGCCATGCTCTTTGTCAATAAGGTAGCCCAGTCGTCCTCCTTTAGGGAGGACAGTCTTCCTTTTGTAAGTTCTGTCCTCCCTGGAAAAGTAGCCTCCTACATGTCCTCCTTTTTGATGTTGGAAGACTAATCTGTAAATGTCCGTATTCGGTCGATGCAGAGTCGATCCATTGCGTGTGATGTGACATATTTGTATCTAAATTAGTACTTTTTTTCTTACAATTATTATTAAAAATTAATAGACATCTAAGCATAATTACAATATAAAATATTACAAATGTTTTATTATACATTTATCATATTATAGTGGATTATTGTTGCAATGAATAAAATGTTTCTTTTATTTATGATACTGTTTTCAATTTATTTTTGTTCTCCTTTTCATTATAAAAAATTTGGTCACCTTAGTGTTAGGCACTGTAGAACACGGTGAAGGAAACATTTTACTCATATGAATGATCATTCACAACATTTTTTGAGTGCCTGCTGTGAGCGCTTGTGAACCGATGGTAAATAAGACAAACACTCCTTAACTTGAGAAGTTCATAGGCTAATGGAGGGTTTAATAGTAGTAATAGAAATGAACAGTAATTTGCCATTTACTATATGTTTCCTAATGCCACTGTAACAAGTTATCAAAACTTTGTCTTAAAGAAATCACAAATGGCCCTGACTGGATAGTTCGGTTAGTTAGAGTATCAGACCCATAAGCAAAGGTTGTGAGTTTGATTCCCGATCAGGGCACATACAGGAACAGATCATTATTTCTCTCTCTCTCAAATCAATAAACAAAAAAGTTTCAAAACATAAGTGCCTTATCTTGCAGTTCTGTACCTTGTATGTCCCTCACAGGTCTCACTGAGCTAAAATCAAAGTTTTAACAGGATGCATTCTTTTCTGGAGGCTCTAGGAAAGAATCTATTTCCTTGCCTTGCACTGCTTCTAGAAGCTTCCTGTATCCTTTGGTTGTGGCCTCTTCCTCCATTCTTCAAAGCCCAGCAACATTGGGCTGAGTCTTTCTCATGCTATCATCTGCTTCTCCAGAGTCACATATTCTCTCTTTTAAGGACCCTTGTGATTACATTGGGCCCAGTTGGTTAATCCAGAATATTTTTTAAGTCAGTAACTAGCAATCCTAATCCTATCTGCAACATAATTCCCCTTTGCCATGTAAGAAAATAGTTATAGATTCTGGGATATAGGATGTGAACATCTTTGGGGACCATTATTCTGCCTACAAACACCATGTATTGAGCACCTGCTCTGTGCTCATCCATGTTCTGTGCTAGATGCTGGGATACAGAGGAGACCCAGGCCAGAGCTCTGCTGTCAAGAGCTGAAGAATTATAAGAGTAGCAGCTCGCATTTCTTGAGTACCTGCTGTGCCCCTGTGCCAAGCTGAGAGCTGTGCTAAGCAGTTTCTTTGCTATTGGCCCCATTTGACAAGTTAACTGAGGTAAAGTGAATATCTCAGGGCACACAGCACAAACAGGGCTGGAATTTAGGTCTGTAAGAGAAGCGCAGGGTGCTCCAGCCTCAATAGGTGATACCCAACCCAGAATTGGGGGAGGGGAGTCAGGGCAGGCAGGCTTCCTGGGGGAAGAGCGGTTGGGCAGGATGGAGAGTCAAGGGCTTCCACCCCAGCAGTTTCCCAGGAGAAGCCAACAAATTTATGGTGATACCATTCCGTAACAGGGCATTTGCATACAATGCTGAAGTGCTTTGTTCAGACAAATTGTCTCACTCACTGGAAATGCTCAGAACAGCAGGGGGAAGAGTGTATTACCTGACATTAGCCCTGGACCAGCCTGTTGTGGGAACACAATAATTATTTGCAGGCTCATTCCCCTTCTTAGTGATTAAGAGATTTGCTGGAGGTCAACTGGTAGGGACTAGACAAAGCTGGATTTGAACTTGAGTGTAACCAAAGTCTGCACCATGCCATTGGTGTTGCCAGCGTTTGTCTTTACAATCTGAGCAGCAGATTCACTAGAGATAGTGAAGAAACTTTCACCTCCTCGATGTCCAAGGCTGCTGGTATCTCATGCTTTCCTCCACCCAAATTCAACCTTTAAAACTTCCAGGGCCAATGTCTCACTCCCATAGGGACCTCCTCCCTACTAGGTAAGACTGGAGCTAATGCAATCAACTCAGCTCAATTATCAGCTGCTAATGTGCTAGTGTTCCCCTTTCTTACAAAATATTTTTGCTTTCGCCTGACCAGGTGGTGACGCAGTGGATAGAGCGTCGGACTGGGATGCGGAAGACCCAGGTTCGAGACCCCAAGCTTGCGCGGGCTCTTCTGGCTTAAGCAAAGCTCACCAGCTTGAGCCCAAGGTCGCTAGCTCAAGCAAGGGGTTCCTCAGCCTGCTGAAGGCCCGCAGTCAAGGCACATATGAGAAAGCAATCAATGAACAACTAAGGTGTCGCAACGAAAACCTGATGATTGATGCTTCTCATCTCTCTCTGTTTCTGTCTGTCTATCCCTCTCTCTGACTCTCTCTCTCTGTCTCTGTAAAAAACAAAACAAAATATTTTTGCTTTCATCAGGTCTCAACACAAACCTAAATAAGTTCTGCATATAAATATTCAGTCCACTTTACCCTGAGCTGAGACATCCCTGTCTTAGGATGAGTCCTATGATTCTCTCCATTCAGTCAGAAGAAGTGTAAGAGTTCTTTTATGGGGATGAAGGAGACTCAACGACCATGGTGGAAGATGGTGATCAGTGGCTCCAAAGACGAGGAGAGGAAGCAGACAAGGTCTTCAGATGGCTCTTTATTTATTTATTTATTTTTCTGAAGCTGGAAACGGGGAGAGACAGTCAGACAGACTCCCGCATGCGCCTGACTGGGATCCACCCGGCACGCCCACCAGGGGCGATGCTCTGCCCACCAGGGGGCGATGCTCTGACCCTCTGGGGCGTCGCTCTGCCGCGACTAGAGCCACTCTAGCGCCTGGGGCAGAGGCCAAGGAGCCATCCCCAGCGCCCGGGCCATCCCTGCTCCAATGGAGCCTTGGCTGCGGGAGGGGAAGAGAGAGACAGAGAGGAAGGAGGGGGGTGGGGGTGGAGAAGCAAATGGGTGCTTCTCCTATGTGCCCTGGCTGGGAATCGAACCCGGGTCCCCCGCACGCCAGGCCGACGCTCTACCGCTGAGCCAACCGGCCAGGGCCCAGATGGCTCTTTATTAATATTTGATAACAGGTGAGGGCTGACCAACTAACGGTAGGTATTCCTGTAGGGAGCATTTTAGCCAGTGCATTCCACAGTTTTGCCTGACAAGGCCTTCATTTTAACAAATACCCACCAAATTTTGTCTTCGGCATCTCTGAGCTCTCGGTGGAACCACCCAGAGTGGAAACATAAAAAAGTGAAAAGCAGGCCCTGGCCGGTTGGCTCAGCGGTAGAGCGTCGGCCTGGCGTGCGGAGGACCCGGGTTCGATTCCCGGCCAGGGCACATAGGAGAAGCACCCATTTGCACCCCCCCCTCCTTCCTCTCTGTCTCTCTCTTCCCCTCCCGCAGCCAAGGCTCCATTGGCCCGGGCGCTGGGGATGGCTCCTTGGCCTCTGCCCCAGGCGCTAGAGTGGCTCTGGTCGCAACAGAGCAATGCCCTGGAGGGCAGAGCATCGCCCCCTGGTGGGCAGAGCATCCCCCTGGTGGGCGTGCCGGGTGGATCCCGGTCGGGCGCATGCGGGAGTCTGTCTGACTTTCTCTCCCCGTTTCCAGCTTCAGAAAAAAATACAAAAGAAAAAAAAAAGTGAAAAGCAGAGCCTTTGGGTGCGAATTCTTGTTCCAGCTTTGTAACCTTGAACAAATAACCTCTTCAAGCCTGAGCTTTCTCATCTAGGTAATGGAACTAATGGGATAACCACTCCTGGGAAATAAGATAATGCAAGCAAAGCTCTTAGTGTAAGAATGAGACGGCACTCGAACTCCAGGTGTGCAGGCTTTATTAGAGGAGAAAGACCTCCGGGGCGCTTCTCCGAAAGAAGGGAGCAGAAAACAGACTGAGGTAAAACTTTATAGCAGGGGTCCCCAAACTTTTTACACAGGGGGCCAGTTCACTGCCCCTCAGACTGTTGGAGGGCCGGATTATAAAAAAAACTATGAACAAATCCCTATGCACACTGCACATATCTTATTTTAAACTAAAAAAAAAAACAAAAACACAAAACGGGAACAAATACAATATTTAAAATAAAAAACAAGTAAATTTAAATCAACAAACTGACCAGTATTTCAATGGGAACTATGCTCCTCTCACTGACCACCAATGAAAGAGGTGCCCCCTCCGGAAGTGCAGCGGGGGCCAGATAAATGGCCTCAGGGGGCCACATGTGGCCTGCAGGCCATAGTTTGGGGACCCCTGCTTTATAGGGTTGGGGATAGCCTCGAGCAAGGGTGTGCTGGTATGTTCAGCTCTCTGAATACTTTTCCTTGGGGCAATTGACCAGCTTCCTGGAACCCCTCTGTCCTAGGGGCGATTGTCAGGTAATTAAGGGTGGGGTCAGACAGCCAAGCAGAACAGCAAAAGGGCAGTTGTAAGTTCTGGTAAATTCATGTGTCTATCACTTAGCACAGTGCCTGGCATACAATAAACATTGCTGGGAAAGTAAGTATAGCTGGCAACCAGGCAGAATTAACAGACTTCACAACCAGTCCCTGAAAAATCTGGAATTAAATACATTTTTCCAGATTCCAGTCATTCTCTGTAAGAAGCCATGGCTCTCCTCCACATCTCTTACCCAGATATTGACACCAGTCTGCTACAGCCTGAGAAATTCTGGTGGAACAAACTGGCCAAGAAAACATAAGTAGAGCAGTCGCATAAGTAGGGCATGGGCTGACAAAGGGTAGCAGATGTGCATTCACATCCCAAGAAAGAGGCTCTGAACTGGAAGGTAAACATTGGGAGGAAAGGGTTCGCTGTGTGCCTACTTCTCAAAGCTGCACAAGTTGCCAAATCAGCCCATCTGAGCAGGATGGGCTCTTCTAACCGAACAGGTGTGCTTGTATAGTAGGCCCCTGGGCTCCCCGCTCCATGCCTCTGCCCAGGCAGTGCCCTCTGCCAGGAGTGCTCTATCTCTCCCCTTGTTGGGCAGATAAAATGTATTATGCTCACTTTGTTAAAGAGGCCGTTGCCCAGGTGATATTAATGTGTGTTGGGGTGGGCTAAAGGCAGGGAGAATCCTTGTAGCCTGGGGCTTGGTTTTGGGATTAAGCCTTTCCTACCCTTTTTGGTGTAAGGTGGTACAATCCTATCATGCCTCAGAGAAGTGACTTTGTATTAGAGACTTCCCTATTATGTATATTGGATTAAGGGTTTGGATTTCTACACTATAAAATGGGAACGGAGCGGGAGTTTGGCTCTTGGTTCCTGAGGTTAGCATGAGAAAGCAGAGAGAATAGAGCCAGCAGCGGGAGGAGGCCACGTGGAGAAGGCCAGGAAAAGCAGCCAAGATGGCGGAGTACTGAGTGAGATGCCAGTTTGTACAGAGTTTGTATCTGGGATAAGGAAGGAAATGGGGAACTGAGGAGAATAAGGCTATTGAGCTAGAAACCTTTGATTCTAGGAAACTCGGATAAATCAGTAGCTTTGTGAGCACTGAATGTGACTGGGT